>NC_047108.1:107604379-108254379 GCF_902500255.1 Thalassophryne amazonica | reverse complement strand
CATGCTTGAACCCTCGTGGGCATGCAAGAGTTTTTTCACGCCTGTCGGTTACATCATTTGCCTGTGGGCAGTCTTTGAGTGAGGAGTGGCCCACCCTCTCGTCGATTTTTTTCATTGTTTAGGAATGGCTCAGAGACTGCTGCTTTGTTTTTGAAAATTTTTTCAAAAACTGTAAGGCACAACTGAGTGGACACCATTCGATAAATTCAGCTGGTTTTTGGTAAAAATTTTAACGGCTGATGAGAGATTTTGGTCTGTAAGTGTCGCTTTAAGGACGGCCCACGGCACCTGACAGCGATCTGCGCTCCGAGGCGTCGTCGTCTCGCTATTTCAAGCTGAAAACTTCCACATTTCAGGCTCTGTTCACCCAGGTCGTCGTCAGAGAACAGAGAAGTTTCAGAAGAGGTCGGCATGAGGAGTTTATGCGGACATTCCACTGTTAAAGGAGATTTTGTAATGAAAGAACGTGCGGGCAGATTCGCATGTCGGGCCGGACCTGACCGTGGGGGGTCGCGACAGGAAAAACACCTCCATTGGAAACCTTAACGGACAAGTTGGAACATGCCCAGCTGTTAAACAATTTCTCAGATACTCACTTGTTGAAAGCCATCAAAAGCCACCTGAATTTTACAAATGGTTTTCAACACGGAGGTGTTTTTCCTGTCGTGGCGCAGACGGATTTGCGGCGTCATCACGGAACCGACTCGGCGAATTTGCCCGTACGTTCTTTCATTACAAAATCTCCTTTAACAGTGGAATGTCCACATAAACTCCTCATGCCGACTTCTTCTGAAACTTCTCTGTTCTCTGATGACGACCTGGGTGAACAGAGCCTGAAATGTGGAAGTTTTCAGCTTGAAACAGCCAGACGGACGCCACCTCCGACCGCGCCGTGCCGATCCGCTTTGTGAGCTGTCCTTAAAGCGAAAGAAACTCCACAATCTCTCATCAGCTGTTAAATTTTTCACCGAGAACCAGCTGAATTTCTCGAATAGTGTCCACTCGGATATCCCTCACAGATCCTGAAAAAATTTTGATAAAGCAACGCACGCCGTCTCCAGCAGCGTCTTAGACAAAAGATTTCAGCCGAGAGGGCTGGACCAGTGCTCACTCAAAGCCTGCCCACAGGCGAATGACGTCACCGACACGCGTGAAAAAACTCACGCATGCGCACGAGGGTTCAAGCATGTCTGGTGTAATCGCACGTGATTCAAATCCATATAGTTTTTTTTTTTTTTTTTTATAAAAGTGCCAGTTAGTTTTCTAATAGACCTCATATACACATACATACATACATACACATACACATATGTATGTATGTATGTATGTATATATATATATATATATATATATATATATATATATATATATATATATATACATACGTACATACATACGTGTATATATATATATATATATACACACACATACAAACACACGTGCATACACATATAAATATAAACGTAACATAATACAATACCATAGTAATATAACACAGGAGTGAATAACAATTACACACTGTACAGTATAGACAAAATAACACACAACAGAGGACCAGACAAGACACACAAGGAACACATATCATTGGCTTTATTATGATGATTATTATTACTGTTGTTGTTTACCCTGCTTAGTTTGAGGCGCTTGAGGTGAGTGCATTAAAACCACAGGTCCTTGGTGAGGACCTGCTAAAGCATGGAGTCATATGAGGTGCAATTAAAAAACACAGGACCTTAGTGAGGTTATTACCTGTTATTACCTGAGTTATTACCTCACTAAGGTCCTGTGTTTTTAAGGTCCTGTAAGGTTCTAAGGTCCTGTGAGGTTATTCCAAGACGTTACTACCCACTGGTCCTGCTAAAGTTTGATGTTGGTGCATTAAAATGGCAGGTCTGATGGTGAGATGGTCTCTCAAGGCAGGGGGCTACCCTGGAGTACCATCCCTAGAGACCTACCAGGTGTGACTATAGAGATTTGGATGTCATGGATACTAAGACAGAACGGAACCAGCAGCATGACAGATGGCTCACAACACCACAGAAGGACAAACACACACACAAACAAACATGTTGGTTATCAATCTGATCTGTGTTATATTCATATTACTATATAATATAAATAGATATTTCATTAAGCCACTTGGTGATGTGTCATGTGCCAATGCCATCACCAGGTACCACAGTGGGCACGAGTGCAACTGGGAGCAGCAGCGTGAAGGCCTCGCTCTTTGGAAAACCTTTATTTGTCTTTGACTGTGTTCACTGCAGCGTTGAAACTGGGCGTTATGAAGTATCTAGCCACTGTCATATTTGTAGTTGTATTCACTGAGTCACCGGTGTTGTTCAGACTCTGGCTCCTCACCTGCAGTGAAAGATGGAGAGCCAGAAGCAGCACAACCACAGAAACCAGACACAGCTTCATCTTAACACAGTCAGCACTCAAACCCAATGCCCACTCTGGATCCTCTAATCACATATATAATCAATAACACACTATAATATAGGCAGTTATTTATATTGTTTTACATTCCTGAAAATGTTCTAATTTGATTTTTTAATAAATAATCACAAATCATTTCCTTATACTTTGATTTGATTTGAAGTAATGAATATTTGTACATTGCTTAAGTTGCTGCCCCAGTCGGTTCCAGAGTTTAACTCCACACACAGACACACACAAACTTTTCCTCGTAGTCCTCCCGGCTGAATCTTAAAGTTACTACAGCCCCTCAGGCTATAACCCCCTTCTCTGTGTGTGAAGAGCTTTTGAATATCAATAGGCAGGATATTTTTATTTGCTTTGTACAGAAGTTGTGCCGTGTAAAAATCGACTAATTCATATAGTTTTAACAACTTAGACTGCAGGAATAGATTATGAGTGTGCTCGTAATATCCTACCTTGTGTATAACTCTAATAGCACGTTTCTGGAGTAAAAAGAGGGGATGTAGTGAACTTTTATAGTTATTGCCCCAAATTTCAATGCAGTAGGTTAGGTAGGGCAACACTAATGAACAATACAGTAAATACAATGCATTATATTCTAAGACGTATTTAACTTTGTTAATAACTGAGACACTTTGTATGTGTCTGATGTGTGCTTTCCAGGTTAATTTGCTGTCTATAGTTATTCCTAAGAATTTTATTTCTGACACAGTATCTATACTGACACCATCTATATTTATTATCTCATTTAATTTTTCCTTGTAGTGTCCAAAGAATATTACTTTAGTTTTATTTAAATTTAGGGAAAGTTTGTTAATATCCATCCATAATTTCAGTTTAAGTAATTCATTATTTATACTATGAATTAGGTCATGATAATTATCACTAGAATAGAATATATACTCAACAAAAATATAAACACAACACTTTTGGTTTTGCTCCCATTTTGTATGAGATGAACTCAAAGATCTAAAACTTTTTCCACATACACAATATCACCATTTCCCTCAAATATTGTTCACAAACTAGTCGAAATCTGTGATAGTGAGCACTTCTCCTTTGCTGAGATAATCCATCCCACCTCACAGGTGTGCCATATCAAGATGCTGATTAGACACCATGATTAGTGCACAGGTGTGCCTTAGACTGTCCACAATAAAAGGCCACTCTGAAAGGTGCAGTTTTGTTTTATTGGGGGGGGGGGGGGAGGGGGATAACAGTCAGTATCTGGTGTGACCACCATATGCCTCATGCAGTGCAACACATCTCCTTCGCATCATCCGTGAAGAGAACACCTCTCCAACGTGCCAAACGCCAGCGAATGTGAGCATTTGCCCACTCAAGTCGGTTACGACGACGAACTGGAGTCAGTTAGAGACCCTGATGAGGACGACGAGCGTGCAGATGAGCTTCCCTGAGACGGTTTCTGACAGTTTGTGTAGAAATTCTTTGGTTATGCAAACCGATTGTTTCAGCAGCTGTCCGAGTGGCTGGTCTCAGACGATCTTGGAGGTGAACATGCTGGATGTGGAGGTCCTGGGCTGGTGTGGTTACACGTGGTCTGCGGTTGTGAGGCTGGTTGGATGTACTGCCAAATTCTCTGAAATGCCTTTGGAGACGGCTTATGGTAGAGAAATGAACATTCAATACACGAGCAACAGCTCTGGTTGACATTCCTGCTGTCAGCATGCCAATTGCACGCTCCCTCAAATCTTGCGACATCTGTGGCTTTGTGCTGTGTGATAAAACTGCACCTTTCAGAGTGGCCTTTTATTGTGGGCAGTCTAAGGCACACCTGTGCACTAATCATGGTGTCTAATCAGCTTCTTGGTATGGCACACCTGTGAGGTGGGATGGATTATCTCAGCAAAGGAGAAGTGCTCACTATCACAGATTTAGACTTGTTTGTGAACAATATTTGAGGGAAATGGTGATATTGTGTATGTGGAAAAAGTTTTAGATCTTTGAGTTCATCTCATACAAAATGGGAGCAAAACCAAAAGTGTTGCGTTTATATTTTTGTTGAGTGTATTAGTATTATCTGCAAATAGAATTAGTTTTAATAACTTTGAAACACCAAATATATCATTTATATACAAATTAAACAACATTGGACCCAATACAGATCCTTGCGGGACCCCACAAGCAATGCCCAAATACCCTGACTGAAATTCACCCATCTTCACAAACTGTTTTCACTCTGTTAAATAACTTTGGATCCACTTCAAAGCCACTCCCCTAATGCCATATCTTTCCAATTTTTTTTTAGTAAAATTCCATGATTAAGAGTATGAAAGAAAAGAAAGAAAAAGAAAAGAAAAAACTCCCTCTGATGATTTTAGGAAGAAACCTCAAGCAGACCAGACTCAAAGGGGTGACCCTCTGCTTGGGTCATGCTACTGACACAAATTACAAATCAATTTACAAAACACATATACAGGAAATGCTGTTGGTGCACAGGACAGGAGGGTTTCAGAAGAAGACATCACACCCATCTCTGGATGGAGCCGCACCTCAAACAGAGAGAAAAAACAGTCAGGTGGCAGAAAGACAACAAATACAGTATAATTTGTCAGCATTAAGCAACAAGAAAAACAAAGGAAATACTAAGGTGATCGCTGGCCACTAGTCCTAACTTTGAGTTATGCTTGTTTTTGTTGATCAAATCAGAGTAATACATCCGCTTTGTAGCCAGTAGTGCATGCTTATAGTCTACGTTAGCATCACGCCACCTGAGGTGGAATACTTCTAATTTTGAACTACACCATTTCCGTTCTAGACCTCTAGCCTTATGCTTCAGGTCATGCAAGTAATAATTAATCCAAGGTGACTGTGTTTTGGGGGAGCGTGGTTTTAATAAAGGTGGTGTGATCATGTTGAGTGTAGTTTTGAGCGCTGAGTTTAAACTATCCACAAGACTGTCTACTGATTGGGTATTTGCCACATGTGAAGTTAAGATATCAGGCAGCCTAACTTTGAGTTCAGTCGTAGTTGAGGAGTTGATGCATCACCACAGTGATAAATAAGGTTGTTGTTCGACAAAACACGGCAGCGAAACTGTAAAACTAATAAGTGAGTGATCAGAGACCACCGATGCAAGAGGCATGATGTCAGTATTCATGATGACAGTGATGCCACGTGTGAGAACCAAATCCAGGGTACCAATTACAGGTTACCCTGTAACATGATAACTAAGCATGACACATGGTGCAAAACTATTCCTTTTTAAAACCCGATTAACTCAACCAATAATTTGCATAATTTGTGTGTGTTCTCACTCACTGTTTTGTGCTCCTTCGTCTCTGCAGTCCATCCTGGACTCCCCGGACAAAGAGCGCTCTCTGAGTGAGATCTACAGCTGGTTCACCTCCATGTTCTTCTACTTCAGATGTGGCCCTGCCACATGGAAGGTTGGTTGTCCTCAAACACAGCACTGATGTCTTCCTGTCCTGTGTGTCCTTCTTCTTCCTTGTGGTGTTGGGACTAACAGGCGGATGGACGTTGTCACTGCACACAGGACCGACACAGACATGCAGACAGGTTTTTACCTTTGTCTCAGGTCAGGTTGGCGCACTGACACGTCCTGATGGTGATGATGTGATTTGTAGTAACAGGAAAACCTTCAAACACTGGAAACACTCAGCAGATTCCACATTTCACACATTTACTAAAAACAAAATCTCACCACTTCATCGAGAGTTGGAAGTTGGCTGGAACCCGGTCAAACAGCACTCAGGACATCGTCCCTCAGCCCTGAACCTCTAAAACTCTGTATTTTTATTTCAAATCCTCCAGCAATAACACAGACATCTTCATGGTCAGTTTGTCTATAACTGTCTTCCTGTTGCTTGTGTCCTCGATGTAAACCCAAGTTCCAAATGTAGTATTCCTTCATCCTGACTGGAACTCCTGAGCTCTGTCCTTTCTTTTTTTTAGCTTTTAGTACATTTTCTACAATCTGTGGTCATCACTTCCCTTTTTTGGTGCACATGAGTACCTGAGCACCAGTTACATGCACGCTTGTCCAGGTCCAGAGAATCCGCCCCACAGCCGTCTGGAAGCTGCTGAGGCTGCAGTCGAATGAATCCTCCTCACATGCACATTTGACGGTTTCTGTCATCACTTAAGGCTTTGAACAAACAGCTTGTAGTGCTCTGTTTGATGTGGACCACGCCTTTTTTGCCTCGGTGCTTATTTAGCCATGCCCCTCAGATCCAGGACTAAATCAGGGAATAGTGTGTTAAAAAGGAGATTATTTCTTCTTATGTATTTATGACCCCGTCTGTGAGTCAGAGGTTAACTTAAAATGACTTTCAGCTCTCATCAACAAACACACACACACACACACACACACACACACACACACACACACACACACACACACACACACACACACACACACACACACACACACACACACACACACACACACACACACACACACACACATCAAATTAAGTACTGATGACAGCCCTTTGTGCTCAGGTACATGGGCCACCATCTACACACAGAACTCTTTTTTTTGGCACCACACACATCTGGAATCCAAACTGTAACTAAAATACACTTACAGAGCTTTCAGAACATATCAGCCATGCCGTCCTCTCACGAGTTGCTCATTGCACCTAAATCTGTTCACATCATATCAACTAAATCACAATCAGCGCCAAACATGACACCTTTGGCTTCTATACAATCAATATGATATTAGTTGACATATTTACATTTAATTTATTTCTTTTATATACCAAATTTACAAAAAAATTCAGAAAACGAATTTACAGGAAATGCTGCCAGTGCACAGGACAGGAGGCCTGCAGAAGAAGACACCACACCCATCTCTGGATGGAGCCGTACCTCAAACAGAGAGAAAAATAACAGAATCAGGCATCAGAAAAACAACAAATACAGGATAATTTGTCAGCATTAAGCAACAAGAAAAACAGAAGAAATACTAAGGTGATCGCCGGCCACTAGTCCTAATCTTCACTAAATCGTTTCCCACTGAAAAAAATATTTTGAAGAAAACAATGTTTTCCCATTTGGAACACAGCAAATGCCCCATGAGTCACTAAGTCAGAAAGACTTTCCGCTTCATGCTTCAGGTCCGCTTTGCATCATGTGCTGGTGCCTCATCTACTGTGTCATGGATCCACGGTGCCATGGATCCACCTTGTGTCCTGTTCTGACTACCATCCTGCTTTCTCTGGTGTCATTTTTCTGGAAAACTTCAGTATTGCGATACTCCAAAAAGCATAGTTCTATCTTGTGGCTACAGTTTGGAAATAACATTTTCCACTCAGCTACAATAGTTGTGGATTTTTTTCATCTGCTCCCGGCGAGGGCGGTTGCATCTCCTCCTTTCTCCTCTCTTCCTCTATCTCTGCTCCAATCTTCAAGATAAGATAAGATAAACTTTATTGATCTCACAGAGGAGAAATTCACATGTTACGTCAGCTCTTAAGACAACACACAAGGTGGGTGCAAGTAGAGGAAAATATTCATCAAACAGCGTGTGCAAGGATAAGCAATAATAATAATACTTGTAACAGTACAAGACATAAGAAATGAGGTAGAAATAGAATATGTATGTATGTATGTATATATATATATATATATATATATATATATATATATATATATATACAGTAGTGTTCAGAATAATAGTAGTGCTATGTGACTAAAAAGATTAATCCAGGTTTTGAGTATATTTCTTATTGTTACATGGGAAACAAAGTACCAGTAGATTCAGTAGATTCTCACAAATCCAACAAGACCAAGCATTCATGATATGCACACTCGTAAGGCTATGAAATTGGGCTATTAGTAAAAAAAGTAGAAAAGGGGGCGTTCACAATAATACTAGTGTGGAATTCAGTCAGTGAGTTTGTCAATTTTGTGGAACAAACAGGTGTGAATCAGGTGTCCCCTATTTAAGGATGAAGCCAGCACCTGTTGAACATGCTTTTCTCTTTGAAAGCCCGAGGAAAATGGGATGTTCAAGACATTGTTCAGAAGAACAGCGTAGTTTGATTAAAAAGTTGATTGGAGAGGGGAAAACTTATACGCAGGTGCAAAAAAATTATAGGCTGTTCATCTACAATGATCTCCAGTGCTTTAAAATGAACAAAAAAGACGCGTGGAAGAAAACGGAAAACAACCATCAAAATGGATAGAAGAATAACCAGAATGGCAAAGGCTCACCCATTGATCAGCTCCAGGATGATCAAAGACAGTCTGGAGTTATAGTGCTGTGGCCAAGGCCAAAAAAGGGCCCTAAAAAGGGAACATACCCCTCCCCATCTTATAACTATATGAAACCTGTTTTGATTGATGCATTTATATGCCTACTAATAGACAATCATGGTTGTATGATTTTTAAGTGTGCACAACATCATGAATTAACCCCTTCTTTACAGCTATATCTGACAATTGTGATATCAATACAGAAGCCCTATTCTATGATTTTCTGAGCTTATATGAACAAAAAGGATATCTCATCCATGATATTTGTAGAAAATGCACATCAGCATGATATTTGCAGTCACTTTTGTGGAAAAAAGTATGATCCTGTGATAACCTTAACCCTTCTATAATTTTTCGTAATTTTTAGAATATTATGCTCAGAAACATTTTTTGTTTTATTTCTGTGGTTGTAAATGGGTAGACTAGTAATATTTCTGTTTTTGTAGAGATGTAATCTGTACATCGAGATTGAAAAGTGGTGATTATTGTTGGGAAAGTGTAGGAACACGGACCCACAACAGGGGGCGCAAATGAACGGACAATGGAATAGGTCAAATAACAACACTTTACTGTTGTGAATGTGCACAACAAATACAACAGATTGCAACAATAGACAAGAGTCAATTCACAAAGGTGTCGTGTGGGCAGGCTCGAAGATAGGAGACGCCTGTCCAAAGCAGAACCGGAACCACACGATTTCCTCCGCCACCAGACCCCGGGAATACTGGAGCTGCCAAGTCCCGAACTCCCAGGTGGCCACTGCCTCCGCGTGTCGGACCTGGTACTGCTGGCGAGGAACAAAAAGCAATTAACTGAGGATGCGTTTGCACCCAGGAATCAGTACGGCAGGAAAGCTACCTCCACCTCTCGTTGGAAAAGCAGTCCACAATATAATGCACAAAGTCACAAAGGATACTGTCAAAACAGTCAGCTGAGGTACGTTACCTTCCAGGTAGAACGATATCTCGGCAAAGAGGTGGAGACGTCGTCCTGCTGATATACTCCTGCCGATCAGATGATTGGTAACAGCTGTTGCAGGTGATGCGTGACAGCTGTCACCCTGGCTGCTCCTGTGAGGCGGCTGCGCCCTCTGGTGCCTGGAGCCCGCACTCCAGACAGGGCGCCCTCTGGTGGTGGGCCAGCAGTACCTCCTCTTCTGGCGGCCCACACAACAGGACCCCCCCCTCAACGGGCGCCTCCTGGCGCCCGACCAGGCTTGTCCGGGTGGCGGCGGTAGAAATCGGCCAGGAGGGCCGGGTCCAGGATGAAGCTCTTCTTCACCCAGGAGCGTTCTTCAGGTCCGTACCCCTCCCAGTCCACCAAATACTGGAAGCCCCGGCCCATCCTACGGACATCCAAAAGCCGGCGTACAGTCCAAGCTGGCTCGCCATCGATGATCCGGGCAGGAGGCGGTGCCGGGCCCGGAGTACAGAGGGGTGAGGTGTGATGTGGTTTAATCCAGGACACGTGAAATACAGGATGAATCCGCAGTGAGGCCGGCAGCTGAAGCCTCACTGCGGCTGGACTGATGACCTTCTGGATCTTGAAGGGGCCGATGTAACGGTCCTGTAACTTGGGGGAGTCCACTTTGAGGGGGATGTCTCTGGTGGATAACCACACCTCCTGCCCTGGCCGATACGCAGGGGCCGGGGTCCGCCGACGGTCTGCATGGGCCTTTGACCTCATCCGGGCCCTCAGCAAGGCAGAACGGGCGGCAGAACGGACCGCGATCGGAGACGATGTCTGTTGGGATCCCATGCAGCCGGACGACGTGGTGAACCAGGAGGTTCGCTGTCTCCTGGGCCGTCGGGAGCTTCGGGAGGGCCACGAAGTGGGCCGCCTTGGAGAATCGGTCCACTATCATGAGGATGGTGGTGTTGCCCTGGGACGGCGGGAGGCCCGTGACAAAATCCAGGCCGATGTGGGACCAGGGGCGATGGGGCACGGGCAGCGGCTGGAGCAGACCCGAAGCCCTGCGATGGTCAGCCTTGCCCCTGGCGCAGGTGGTGCAGGCCTGGATATAATCCCGGACGTCGGCCTCTAGGGATGCCCACCAGAAGCGCTGCCGGACAACTGCCACGGTTCTTCGCACCCCTGGATGACAGGAGAGCTTAGAGCCGTGACAGAAGTCCAGGACTGCAGCCCTAGCTTCTGGTGGGACGTAGAGTCTGTTCTTCGGCCCAGTTCCGGGGTCCGGGCTTCGTGCCAGGGCCTCCCGGACGGTTCTCTCTACGTCCCAGGTGAGGGTGGCCACGATAGTGGACTCCGGGATGATGGGTTCCGGTGGATCCGACAACTCCGTTTTGACTTCATCTTCATGTACCCGGGACAAGGCATCCGATCTCTGGTTCTTGGTCCCGGGACGGTAGGTGATCCGGAAGTCAAAACGGCCGAAGAACAGTGACCAGCGGGCTTGCCTGGGATTCAGCCGCTTGGCGGTCCTGATATACTCCAGGTTCCGGTGGTCAGTGAAAACCGTGAATGGCATGGACGTTCCCTCCAACAGATGTCTCCACTCTTCAAGAGCCTCTTTCACCACAAGGAGTTCTCGATTGCCGACGTCATAATTCCGTTCGGCCGGGGTCAACCTGCGGGAAAAATAGGCACACGGGTGAAGGACCTTATCGGTCTTCCCGCTCTGGGAAAGCACAGCTCCTATCCCTGAGTCCGAGGTGTCCACTTCAACCACTAACTGGCGACTAGGATCGGGCTGCACCAGAACGGGTGCAGACGAGAAGCGCCGTTTCAACTCCTTGAACGCGGCATCGCAACGATCCGACCAGGTGAAGGGGACTTTTGGTGAGGTCAGGGCTGTCAGGGGGCTAACTACCTGACTGTAGCCCTTAATGAACCTCCTGTAGAAATTAGCAAAGCCGAGGAACTGTTGCAGCTTCCTACGGCTAGTGGGTTGGGGCCAGTCTCTCACCGCCGCAACCTTGGCCGGATCAGGAGCGACGGAGTTGGGGGAGATGATAAACCCCAGGAAGGACAAAGATGTGCGGTGAAACTCACACTTCTCGCCCTTCACAAACAGCCGGTTCTCCAACAACCGCTGCAGGACCTGACGTACATGCCGGACATGAGTCTCAGGATCCGGAGAAAAGATGAGTATATCGTCTAGATATACGAAGACGAATCGGTGCAGGAAATCCCGCAAGACATCATTAACTAATGCTTGGAACGTCGCGGGGGCATTTGTGAGGCCGAACGGCATGACCAGGTACTCAAAGTGACCTAATGGGGTGTTGAATGCCGTCTTCCATTCGTCTCCCTTCCGGATCCGAACCAGGTGATACGCATTTCTAAGATCCAGCTTAGTAAAGATTTTGGCTCCATGCAGGGGGGTGAACACGGAATCTAATAATGGCAACGGGTATCGGTTGCGAACCGTAATCTCATTCAGCCCCCTGTAATCAATACATGGACGAAGTCCGCCATCTTTCTTGCCCACAAAAAAGAAACCTGCCCCCATCGGGGAGGTGGAGTTCCGGATCAGCCCGGCAGCTAATGAGTCCCGGATGTAGGTCTCCATTGATTCGCGCTCAGGTCGTGAGAGGTTGTACAGCCTGCTGGACGGGAACTCAGCGCCTGGAACCAAATCAATGGCACAATCGTACGGACGGTGCGGGGGAAGGGTGAGTGCCAGATCCTTGCTGAAGACGTCAGCAAGATCGTGGTACTCAACCGGCACTGCCGTCAGATTGGGAGGGACTTTGACCTCCTCCTTAGCCTGGGAACCGGGAGGAACCGAGGATCCTAAACACACCCGATGGCAGGTTTCGCTCCACTGAACCACCACCCCAGACGGCCAATCGATCCGGGGATTGTGCTTTAACATCCATGGGATGCCCAAAATCACGCGGGAGGTAGAAGGAGTTACAAAAAACTCAATCTCCTCCCGGTGGTTTCCAGACACCACCAGAGTTACTGGTTGTGTCTTGTGTGTGAGTAAAGGGAGGAGGGTGCCATCTAGTGCCCGCACCTGCAATGGCGTAGGAAGCGCCACCAGAGGGAGCCCTACCTCCTTTGCCCATCTGCTGTCTAGCAGATTCCCTTCTGACCCCGTGTCCACCAGTGCTCGGGCTTGAAGGGTTAAATCCCCGCTCAGGATTGTGACTGGGAGTCGTGTGGCAATTTGTGTGTGTCTCACTTGAATGTCTTGACCCCCCCTTAGCCCAGTCTCTAAGGGCGAGTGTTGACGTTTTGGCTGTTTGGGGCAGTCTCTCTGTGTGTGCTCTGTTGAGCTGCAGAGAAAACACTCTCCACGGATCAGCCTCCCCATTTTGGCCCTGTGCGTCTCCCTAACAACGTCAACAGGGGGAGCTGTTGCTCCACAAAGCGCTGCGGCTGTGGAGCGTGGGGAGGGCGGCCCCTTTTCGAGCCCGGAAGGGAGAGGGGCGGCGCGTATCCGGTCACGTCCTTCGCCTCGCTCCCGATGGCGTTCCTCTAACCGATTGTCTAATCGTATAACGAGATCAATAAGCCAGTCTAAATCCCGCGGTTCGTCCTTAGCCACCAGGAGCTCCTTCAGGACCAACGACAGTCCATTTACGAAGGCGGCGCGGAGGGCAGTGTTATTCCAGCCGGACCTCGCAGCCGCGATGTGGAAGTCGACTGCATAAGCAGCTGCGCTCCGGCGCCCCTGTCTCATTGACAGCAGCACGGCTGAAGCGGTCTCTCCTCTATTTGGGTGATCGAACACTGTTCTGAACTCCCTCACAAACCCATCATATGTCAGAAGGAGCCGTGAATTTTGCTCCCAAAGCGCTGTAGCCCAAGCGCGTGCCTTGCCGCGAAGCAGATTAATTACATAAGCTATCTTGCTAGAATCAGTCGCGTACATGACAGGACGTTGTGCGAAGACGAGCGAACACTGCATAAGGAAGTCCGCGCACATCTCCACACAACCTCCGTACGGCTCTGGAGGGCTTATGTATGCTTCCGGGGAAGGTGGGAGGGGTCGTTGAACGACCAGTGGAACGTCACTGTTACGCACAGGGTTGACAGGAGGGAGAGCCGCAGCAGCGCCCTGAGGGCGCGCCTCCACCTGCGCGGCGAGAGCCTCCACCCTGCGGTTAAGGAGGACGTTCTGCTCGGTCATTAAATCCAACCGAGCCGTGAAAACGGTGAGGATCCGCTGCAACTCACCGATCATTCCTCCTGCGGGCGCCTGTGCGCCCTGTTCTTCCATTGGCCGTTCAACAGCCGGTTGACGCCCCTCGGGATCCATGACGTTGGCCGAGATATCCTGTTGGGAAAGTGTAGGAACACGGACCCACAACAGGGGGCGCAAATGAACGGACAATGGAATAGGTCAAATAACAACACTTTACTGTTGTGAATGTGCACAACAAATACAACAGATTGCAACAATAGACAAGAGTCAATTCACAAAGGTGTCGTGTGGGCAGGCTCGAAGATAGGAGACGCCTGTCCAAAGCAGAACCGGAACCACACGATTTCCTCCGCCACCAGACCCCGGGAATACTGGAGCCGCCAAGTCCCGAACTCCCAGGTGGCCACTGCCTCCGCGTGTCGGACCTGGTACTGCTGGCGAGGAACAAAAAGCAATTAACTGAGGATGCGTTTGCACCCAGGAATCAGTACGGCAGGAAAGCTACCTCCACCTCTCGTTGGAAAAGCAGTCCACAATATAATGCACAAAGTCACAAAGGATACTGTCAAAACAGTCAGCTGAGGTATGTTACCTTCCAGGTAGAACGATATCTCGGCAAAGAGGTGGAGACGTCGTCCTGCTGATATACTCCTGCCGATCAGATGATTGGTAACAGCTGTTGCAGGTGATGCGTGACAGCTGTCACCCTGGCTGCTCCTGTGAGGCGGCTGCGCCCTCTGGTGCCTGGAGCCCGCACTCCAGACAGGGCTCCCTCTGGTGGTGGGCCAGCAGTACCTCCTCTTCTGGCGACCCACACAACAATTATTTGCACTTCTGCAGAGTACGACTTGAATTCTTTGCCTTTTTTGCGTCTACATCTCAAAAATTATGAAATCAATGCCGCAGCCCTGATTCTAAGAAGCAATTGGCCCCAGACTTGTTCCAAAACTGTATTAGTAAACAGTTTCTTCAGTTTTTAAAATCTGTCAAATCAGCCATATCCACTTTAACCCCCTACATGCTGAAAGCAGTTAGAGGCAACAGGCCAATGCATTTTTCATACCCTCAGCAGACTTTATTTAAACAATGATTGGGATCACCAGCTTAGTCATCAGTCTCCTTTACCTCCTCCTCAGCTTTCAGTTGTGGGACATTTTGACAGTCTTTCCATTCACACAGCTCAGTACAGTTGAGCCCAGCAAGAAGACATGGACATTTCTGCCCAGTTGCACAGTCTTTATCCTTGCAGAATAGATGTGTTAGGTCCCTCACTTCTGCTGGTGCTGACTCCTGCTTATACATGATAGGCTGATTCATCCATTTTCATCCTGGGACCATTCATTTCCTACTGAGTCCATGCCAGGAGGCTTGCATGGTGACTCTGGCACCATACAATAGTTTGGTACCTTGCTCTCAGGACATGTTGCTGAAAGGCATCCTCAGTGGGAGGTAGCATCGAAGAAGCTTTGTCTGTCATAGTGGCAAATATGTACTGTAGCTCATCTAATGTGGAAGCGGTTTTTCCTTTCTGTCTGTAAAGAAGAAGACCGAAGGTCCTTGCTAACTGCAGGTACTCTGGTGATGCATGAAATGTTGCCAAACTCGAGAGAGTGTCAATGTTCTTAACCAAGGTGGAATAGGCCGTACGCTTGCTAATATGAAATAAAGCACTTGTGCTGTCACACCCAGTCAATGTTGACTGGGAGGCACAAACAAACCCTCTGCCCTATCTCTGCAGCCAACAGGTGTACTGGTATGTAGCACTCATTTGTGGTCAGTTTTCCTGTATGTCCTGCATGCATATACACCTCACCAATCAGTTGTCCTGTAGAATGGTAGTACAAAAGTAAAACCAAAACATCTGTATCATCACACCTAACAACAACACGTTTGTGGCCTTGGGATAGGTTGATAGCATGCAGAATCATCCTTGTGTCAGCCTCCTCATGAGTACAAAACAAGTCTTCCATTTGGGAAACACCTGACTCACTGACACATTTCACCATCTATCCCTCTTTGAGTCCTCCTGCTATGATAATATAGCAGTCCTTGGGTAACTGTTCCTGGGCATTTTGCAGCACATACTGTGTGATGAATTCAGCAAGAGCAGCTTTGTTGCCACCTCCTTTCAAATACTGGTGGTAGTTGGGCACTGGGCACTGGGCAGTTCCCAGTTCCCAGTTGTGAGTAGGCAACAGTTCTCCATTTGCTCCTCTTCGCTGTCGTTCACCCAGTTTAATGGACAAGTTGAAGTCATATCTGTCAAACACAAGTGCTATGACATCAACATTTAGGGTTTGATTTAGAAAGAGCCTCAACAGTCTTTTAAGGATGATCTTTGCCAAGTCATTATATGTTTTGAAATAAGTCTCATTTAGAGCTTGTACCATGGACATTCCATCAATGACATAAACAGTATTCTTTGCTGAGGCAATGCTAGGGGGCAGTTTGGGAATTTTCTCACAGGTTGATTCTAGTTTCTTTGCAAGGTCTGACTTAGTTGACTTTCTCATGCTTCCATCATCATGAAAGATGGATGGAGGTACTGCTGCAAGTTCGTAACTCAAGAACTCAGAACAGTCTTCAGGTCAACATTGCGTTGTTTGGAAACTGACAGGAGTTGACGGAATAGCACCTCAGTGTCAATGATGAGTTTCCTGTTGTGATCACTAGAGAGACCTTTTTTTCATGTTTGCAAAGGTCTTGACAGTTTCTTTTGGGAGTGTGTCCCAAAAACTTTTAGTTCCGCCCTCCTCTAACCTCATTTTAAGGAAATCAGTCAGGATGGTCTTTCCTCTTTCTGGAACAGCTCTCGATGACTCCTCTACATCTGATGAAGCAATTTGCCCAGACGTGATGTTCAGCAGCACTTCTGGCACCTCATCCAGGTCAAATGGATCTTGACATTGTGTGGTCAGGTATTCGAGGATCTTGGCTACATCCTGTCCCTGGTTAGACGGGTTGGACCGAGCTCATCACTGAGCTTACTGTTTGGCAGTGTGAGACAGATAGACTTGAAAGAGTCTGAGTATTCCCCACTGACATGTCTTGTTAGCAGCCATCTCAGTACAGCAGCTTTGCAAAGGGTAAAGCCTATGATACCTCCTTCACTTTTGGGTTCTCGATTTATTGTTTGTTCAAGGGCTTGGTCAGTTGGAACACTGTTGAATGTTGACTTTGATGACCGCCTCACAACAAATCCTCCCTTCATCATGTGATCAACTGGATGGCTAGCTTTCAGTTCTTTCATTTCAGCGACATACACTGGCGTAGTTCACTCGTCCTGCAAGTATCAAGAAAGGAACTGTTTCCATCACTGCATCCAAGTTTAGCAGGAAGTCTGCTTCACGATCGGCCCTTAGTATTCCAAGCAGGATATTCCCTGCAGTGCAATGATGTTGTGACATACAGCGAAAACTTTTAGAATGTCTTTTCTTCTCAAGTCTTCTGAATAGTGGGTGGCATTATCATAGTCAGATTTTGATGTACACCACACAGCAAAATCATACAGTTCATCTGGAACAAACTTTTTGCACTGGTGTATTTTGAATTCATCACTAGAGGCATAATGATCATGTTGAAATGTTTTGCCTTGAACTGCATTGCGTAATATTCCAGCAGCCCTATGCAAAATGACTTGATCATCCTGTGGCATGATATCACTTTCTAGTTCATTTTCACCTTGTTCAGTAAGCTGGATGTGGAGTTTAGATACTTTTTGCAATGCATTACCAACCGTCACAGTATTTGAGCAGACAAGATCAGACTTGCCAGTTTGCGCAATGAATACCAACTTATCCCCAAAGTGACTCTTTAGTTTGTCTTTCAGTTTCCAAGTAGAGTAACTGCTTGATTCTGCAGTGCCATCCTCCTGAAGAATCCCAACAAATTTTGTATGCAAGTCTGAGAGTGGTACAACCATTTTAGTCTTTGAAAATACAGTCTCGTTAATGTAACTGTACAGTTTCAGTGCAGCCTTGTCATATGCCATTAATCCTTTCTCATGCTGGAGTTTTTTCCTAGCAGCATTAATATTATTTGTACTTATATAACCTGTGTAGCAATCCCTGTGATATTTTGCATCAAATGCAAGTCTGTTCATATGTTAAACCTTGAGGAATCATTTCTACTTAGTCGACTCCCAATATAAGTATCAGACTGGGCACTAGTTGAAGGAAACGCATCCTCTGATATGTCCGTTTTAACAGAACCAAGGTTTGTCTTACTCGTATATGATGGTCTACAATCTTTATGATATTTAACTTTGATAGCCCCCTTCAAAATGTCTTCTCTATTTCCAGATAGTTGTTCATAGAGGGCATCTTTTCATTTCTCTGCAGCTTGAAATATCGTGTACAGTCCTTCAACCTTAGGAGAATGGACAACATTCTTTTCTGACTTTCCAAGCACTTCATTACAGATTAGGCAGTGTGAAATATTTATTTGTCTTCTCTTCTTTGGGGGTTCTTCACAGAGTTCCATCTTGCAACTGAAAGGAATGAGCAGAATTTTTGGACACAATAAAATTAATTCAGGTCGTACTCTGCAGACGTGCAAATAATCACCTCTTTTCAATCTAGAAGTACAGATTACATCTCTACAAAAGCAGAAACATTGCTATTCTACCCATTCCGCAACCACAGAAATAAGACAAAAATGTTTGAGCATAATATAACCAAAAATTGCGTAAAATTACAGGAACAAAGGGTTAAGATTATCAAAGGATCATACTTTTTCCACAGAAGTGACTGCAAATATCATGCTAATGTGTATTTTCTACAAATATCATGGATTAGATATCCATTTTGTTTATATAACCTTAGAAAATCAAAGATTAGGGGCTTCTGTATTGATTTCACAATTTTCAGATGTAGCCGCAATGAAGGGGTTATTTCACCATGTTGTGCAAACGTAAAAATCATACAACCATGATTTTGTATTAGTAGGCATATAAATGCATCAAACAAAACAGGTTTCATAAGATAGGGAGGGGTAGACCACTTTTTTTCACCCTCTGGCCACAGCTCTATTACCTGTAAGTGCTGTGACAGTTAGAAGACACCTGTGTGAAGCTAATTTATTTGCAAGAATCCCCTCCCCCTCAAAGTCCCTCTGTTAAATAAAAGACATGTGCAGAAGAGGTTACAATTTGCCAAAGAACACATCAACTGGCCTAAACAGAAATGGAGGAATATTTTGTGGACTGATGAGAGTAAAATTGTTCTTTTTGGGTCCAAGGGCTACAGACAGTTTGTGAGATGACCCCCAAACTCTGAATTCAAGCCACAGTTCACAGTGAAGACAGTGAAGCATGGTGGTGCAAGCATCATGATATGGGCATGTTTCTCCTACTATGGTATTGGGCCTATATATCGGATACCAGGTATCATGGATCAGTTTAGATATGTCAAAATACTTGAAGAGGTCATGTTGCCTTATGCTGAAGAGGACATGCCCTTGAAATGGGTGTTTCAACAAGACAATGACCCCAAGCACACTAGTAAACGAGCAAAATCTTGGTTCCAAACCAACAAAATTAATGCCTCGCAGATGTGAAGAAATCATGAAAAACTGTGGTTATACAACTAAATACTAGTTTAGTGATTCACAGGATTGCTAAAAAAGCAGTTTGAACATAATAGTTTTGAGTTTGTAGTATCAACAGCAGATGCTACTATTATGGTAAACACCCCCTTTTCTGCTTTTTTTTTTTACTAATAGCCCAATTTCATAGCCTTAAGAGTGTGCATGTCATAAATGCTTGGTCTTGTTGGATTTGTGAGAATCTACTGAATCTACTGGTACCTTGTTTCCCATGTAACAATAAGAAATCTACTCAAAACCTGGATTAATCTTTTTAGTCACATAGCACTACTATTCAGAACACTACTGTGTGTGTGTATGTATATATATATATATATATATATATATATATATATATATATATATATATATATATATATATATATATATATATATATAATATATATATATATACGTATGTGTATGTAGTATGTCAAAGTCCCGATTCACCGGACTGTGAATTCTTCAAACTATATTGGATTAACCATGGAATTGATCAGCTGGTCTCTCAACGATATTGACACCATTTTTTCAACAAGAAAATCAGGGCTGGGGGACCCTGCATGCCCAGATGGGACCTACCCTGCAGGCTATGTTCTCGATGCCTGGGAGAAATGGCGTGTTGTGTGCTTGGTACCACTCTCTGTGGAGGACATCGAAGATTTATTTATATTTGTTTTTATCATAGGAGGGCTGGTATTTATTGGTTTATGTGCTGCCATGACCTACTGGAGAATTGGCAAGACGGCTGCTACCACAACCACAAGCCCTTATCTGTCCATGATGATTGAGTTTGGCAAGGCGATACATTCTCAGACTGCGTAACCCTTGAACTCAGATGTAAGTTGGATAACATCTTGGAACAAATGTACGCCTTGCAAAGAAAGATGTCGGAGACCAGGGAATACTCATAAATTGGATTTGGTTGGTTAGAGGAGCTGCAAATGTGCTTTCTCTGCTCAACTCTAAACATGGCAGGCTTATCAATCAATCAATCAACTTTTTTTTTATATAGCGCCAAATCACAACAAACAGTTGCCCCAAGGCGCTTATCAGCCTCCAAAGTTCAAAACGCTCCACTGTTTTCCTCCAGAAGAATTTCTATGGCTTTGGTGAACCATTCGGCTGCCTTTCTTATCTTCTGCCCTCCCCGACAGTCAGTCTGTTGTTGTCAAGGCAACTCCAGAAATTATGCACACTGAGAGAAACTGATACAAAGTCGTCTGACTGACACAAACTCATCTTATCTGCACTCATCACGCATGCCCCATCTTCCCCCTCCCACCTCTACCACTTCCCCTCACCTCCGCCCTACCACTCCCCCCAAGCTCGCCTCGACCTTTTTATTTTTTTAAAAAACCTGATGGATTTGAATCACGTGTGCTTGCATGAGCAAACCTTGAACCTTCGTGCACATGCGTGAACTTTTTCACACCTGTCGATTGCATCATTTTCTGGTAAGCAGCCTTTGTGTGAGGTGTGTGTCGTGCACGGATTTTCATTCCAAGGAAAAAGACGGAACGACTGGAGCAGCGCTGCATCAGATTTTGCCAGAAACTGGGCGACAGCCAGGTGGAAACCATTCGGATGATTCAGACGGCTTTCGCTGACTTTTCAGTCGTGTGACTATCTGAGAAATTGTGGAAGAAGTGGGCATATCACAGCATGTCCTGTGAAAATTCAACACGGAGGCGCTTTTGCTGCACTTTCAGCAGCAGCATGAATTTCACTCTTTTTATGGACAAATCTTCTCTTGTGTTGCTCTCACTAGTTTAGGTTCTCCATATTAATTTAATACAGATTTGTTAGACTTCTTCATGACTTACGTGGCACTACACCAGAACTGCATCAATAATGAGCCTGAGGTTTTGGACTGGGCAGAAAAAAGGCAATCACAATAAGGGACCGAGACAAAATCCACATTGATGATGAGTCTGTCCAGTAGAACATCCATGAAGGAGATCCAAGTCTCTTCTAGCACCACAAGCTGCTCTTTCTTCAGCTGGACTTCAGTGAGAATGTGGCTTGAACTATTTAATGTGAATTTTCTGAAAATCAAATCAAATCAATTTTATTTATATAGCGCCAAATCACAACAAACAGTTGCCCCAAGGTGCTTTATATTGTAAGGCAAAAGCCATACAATAATTACAGAAAAACCCCAACGGTCAAAACGACCCCCTATGAGCAAGCACTTGGCGACAGTGGGAAGGAAAACTCCCTTTTAACAGGAAGAAACCTCCAGCAGAACCAGGCTCAGGGAGGGGCAGTCTTCTGCTGGGACTGGTTGGGGCTGCGTGGAGAGAATCAGGAAAAAGACATGCTGTGGAAGAGAGCAGAGATCAATCACTAATGATTAAAAGCAGAGTGGTGCATACAGAGAAAAAAGAGGTGAATAAAAAGAAACACTGGGTGCATCATGGGAAACCCCCCAACAGTCTAAGTCTATAGCAGCATAACTAAGGGATGGTTCAGGGTCACCTGATCCAGCCCTAACTATAAGCTTTTTCAAAAAGGAAAGTTTTAAGCTTAATCTTAAAAGTAGAGAGGGTGTCTGTCTCCCTGATCCAAATTGGGAGCTGGTTCCACAGGAGAGGAGCCTGAAAGCTGAAGGCTCTGCCTCTCATTCTACTCTTACAAACTCTAGGAACTACAAGTAAGCCTGCAGTCTGAGAGCGAAGCGCTCTATTGGGTTGATATGGTACTATGAGGTCCCTAAGATAAGATGGGACCTGATTATTCAAAACCTTATAAGTAAGAAGAAGAATTTTAAATTCTATTCTGGAATTAACAGGGAGCCAATGAAGAGAAGCCAATATGGGTGAGATATGCTCTCTCCTTCTAGTCCCCGTCAGTACTCTAGCTGCAGCATTTTGAATTAACTGAAGGCTTTTCAGGGAACTTTTAGGACAACCTGATAATAATGAATTACAATAGTCCAGCCTAGAGGAAATAAATGCATGAATTAGTTTTTCAGCATCACTCTGAGACAAGACCTTTCTAATTTTAGAGATATTGCGCAAATGCAAAAAAGCAGTCCTACATATTTGCTTAATATGCGCATTGAAGGACATATCCTGATCAAAAATGACTCCAAGATTTCTCACAGTATTACTAGAGGTCAGGGTAATGCCATCCAGAGTAAGGATCTGGTTAGACACCATGTTTCTAAGATTTGTTGCAAAATGTTGCAAGTCACATCCTGAATGTGTTTTGAATATTTCACAGTACACACAGCTTTGCAGTACTCTGCAGTAAACCAGAGGTGGCACGCAGCTGAACCTGAGCAATCTTCATTTATTGCCTCACTTTGACTTCAGTGCAACTTTCTCCACAGAACGCAGTGCGTCACAACCTCAGTCTGCACAAGTGTTTTGTGCGAGTGGAAGGAGCAAAGGGCGCCGTGTGGACCGTGGATGAACAAGAGTACCAGAGGAGGAAGGGGCAGAAGTACTACAGGTAGCCAGATGGTTGGAAAGGAGACTCAGCACACACACAAATCACAGTAGGACATGCCATCTGCCAGTGAGCGATGAATGAAAAGTAATGTGTCCATTTGCTTTTTTGTTGGTCAGCAGCTGGCAGCACTGACGTGAATCAGGTTTTAATCCGTTCCGTAGGTTCCTCTCCACAAGCTCAGTTAGCGGCAAACTGTCCCGGTGAAATGTTGCTTTGTTATTGTGGCGAGAATGGAAGCCTGTGAGGGAAGCGCATCACCACGTTTGAAGCAGCGAGTGGTCATTGAGTTCCTGACACAAGGTTTGTAAATTCATCCAGTCGTCCAGTGGAAATTCATCAAAGAATGCAAGTGGATGATGGTGATGAGGTGCTGATGTTCAGGCTGTGCAGATACAAAGATGGTGAAGCCGGAACAGTGGATTTGTGTGACAAACAAGGAACTGGATGACCTCTGTCAGCAGTCGACTTTCACCAGAAACAAGTCGAATCAGTCGAATCAAAATTTCACAAGAACGTGTGGATCTCATGATCGCGTTGCTTCATTATCAGACCTTCACGGACACACACACCTGAAACAAAAGCTCACAGACTTGAAATTTGCCAGTAACGTCTGTTGCATTATGATGGTGAAGCTTTTTCACAGCTTCATTACTGTAGATGAAACTTGTTGTTCATTATTATGAACCTGAGGCCAAACATCAGCCTATGTAGGCCGGGATATTCTACTAATTTGATTTATTAACCTACCAAAGATGTCTTGAATGATTCTTATGTAATTTTTTTTCATAGAATGTAATTCTGTTCCATACATTTTTATTGTGTAAATTTAATGAGTTAATTTGCATATTTTGCATAAATTATCACTAAAAGTGATTTTCTTACAAATTCAGATATGTTTCACATACAAATTGCCAAGTGTTACCTATTCAGTGTCAGTCGAATGTTTAGAAGTCCATTTTGTGGTAATCTTTAACCTAAAATGGATTTAAATGAATAATTTGCATAAATTATGTAAACCGATAATTCATATATGTGTCTCCACTGAATGCATCACTACCAATTTCTAGTTTATATCCACAATAATTTTGCATAGATTGGAGAAAAACAAAGAAAGATCCTCATCAAAGTACAACCCAAATTCCATTGTAGTTGGGACATTGTTTAAATTGTAAATAAAAACAGAATACAATGATTTGGAAATCCTCTTCAACCTACGAGGTCTGTTAGAAAAGTAACAGACCTTTTTATTTTTTGCAAAAACCATATGGATTTTAATCACGTGTGATTGCATCAGCCAAGCTTGAACCTTTGTGCGCATGCGTGAGTTTTTTCACGCCTGTCGGTTGCGTCATTCGCCTGTGAGCACGCTTTGTGGGAGGAGTGGTCCAGCCCCCTCGGCGGATTTTCATTGTCAGGAAAATGGCCGAGCGACTGCCGCTTTGCTGCATCAAAATTTTTTCAGAAACTGTGAGAGACAGCCATGTGGAAACCATTCGGAAAATTCAGATGGCTTTCGGTGAAGATCTTATGGGCATCACACAGATTAAGGAGCATTACAACCGGATTAAAGATGGCCCACAGCGGCTAAGGGCGTGCCGCGCCCTGAGCGGCCATCGACAGGCTGAAACGACCAGATCATTTCCATAGTGAAGGCTGTGTTGATCCGGGACGTTGTCTGACTACCAGAGAAACGGCAAGAGAGGTGGACATAGCACTTTTTCAGCACATTACACTGTTACAGCAGATTTAGTAATGAAAGATGTGTGGCGGAATTCGCACGTCAGGACGGAGCCGCTAATGGCGCAGAACAAAAAGCACCTCCGTGTTGGAAGTCTCACAGGACATGCCCAACTCTTCCACCATTCAGAAGATTCAGACAGCTTTGGGTGGCTTTTCAGTCGAGTGAGTATCCGAGAAATTGTCGAAGAGCTGAGCATGCCACAACATGTCCTGTGAGACCAACACGGAGCTGCTTTCGTTCCGCGCCATTAGTGGCTCCGTGGCAAATTCCTCCGCTCCTGTTTTCATGGCAAAATCTCCTTTAACAGTGGAATGTGCCAGAAAAGTGCTATGTCCACCTTTTCTGCCATTTCTCTGGTAGTCAGATGACGTCCCGGATCAACACAGCATTCAGTTTGGAAATAATCCGGTCATTTCAGCCTGTCGATTGCCGCTCAACAAGCTCTTTAAACCGGCTGTACCACTCCTTAATCTGTGTGATGCTTATAAAATCGTCCCTGAAAGCCATCTGAATTTTCCGAATGGTGTCCACCTGGCTGTTTCTCACAGTTTCTGGAAAAATTTGATGCAGTGCTGCTCCAGCCATTCAGACATTTTCCTCACAATGAAAATCCGACGAGGGGGGAGGACCAGTGCTCACTCAAAGCCTGCTCACAGGTGAATGACACAACTGACAGGCGTGAAAAAACTCATGCATGCGCACGAAGGTTCAAGCTTGGTTGATGCAATCACATGTGATTCAAATCCATAAGGTTATTGCAAAAAATAAAAAGGTCCGTTACTTTTCTAACAGACCTCGTATATTCAATTGAATACACCACAAAGACAAGATATTTAATGTTTAACCTCTTAAACCCTAGAGTCCCAAATTTGGGGACTTGCCCTGTGTTGGAACATTTGAACACTCATAACTAACCAATGCTGACACCAACATACACTTATTATACATCAAAATGTCAAGCGAAGACTCCTCTACAAAAGTATCCACTTCAATCACATATCAACTAACCACAGCTGATCTGAAACGCCAAGCACATAAAGACATAAATCGGAATTTATTTTTTGGGAAAAAAAACCCTAATTTACTCCTACAAAGTATTATTTTCTTTAATGTTTTTGCATCCACAACATCCCCTAGGACCTGTCTTTTACCTGATCCAAACGTTTGCATTTTTGACCTTGTACAAGCTGAGAAATAAATCATAATGTATGGGTATGTGATTTTGGTGAAATAGGCCAGAGGGCTTAAGGGGTTAAACTGATAAACTTTATTGTTTTTGTTCAAATATTTGCTCATTTTGAAATAGATGCCTGCAACACATTTCAAAAACCTGGGACAGTGGTAATGCCTCGTGACCTTCGATCCCTCAGGTGGCACTGCATTACAAACCAACATCATTGTGTAAAGGATCTTACTGCGTGGGCTCAGGAACACTTCAGAAAACCATTGTCAGTTAACACAGTTCGTCACTACATCTACAAGTACAAGTTAAAACTCTACCATGCAAAGCAAAAGCCATACATCGACAACGTCCAGAAACGCTGTCACCTTCTGTGGGCCTGAGCTCATTTGAAATAGACAGACATAAAGTGGAAAAGGGTGCTGTGGTCTGATGAGTCCACATTTCAAATTGTTTTTGGAAATCATGGACATCATGTCCTCCGGACAAAAGAGGAAAAAGACCATCCAGATTGTTACCAGTGCAAAGTTCAAAAGCAGGATCTGTGATGGTATGGGGGTGTGTTAGCGCCCATGGCATGGGCAACTTACACATCTGTGATGGCACCATCAGTGCTGAAAGGTACATCCAGGTTTTGGAGCATGCTGCCATCCAAGCAACGTGTTTTTCAGGGACGTCCCTGCTTATTTCAGCAAGACAATGCCAAGCCACATTCTGCACATGTTACAACAGCGTGGCTCTGTAGTAAAAGAGTGCGGGTACTAGACTGGCCTGCCTGCAGTCCAGACCTGTCACCCAGTGAAAATGTGTGGCACATTATGAAGCACAAAATATGACAACTGTTGAACAACTGAAGTTGTACATCAAGCAAGAATGGGAAAGAATTGCACCTATAGAGCTTCAACAATTAGTGTCCTCAGTTCCCAAATGCTTATTGAGTGTTGTTAGAAGGAAAGGTGATGTAACACAGTGGTAAACATGCCACTATCCCAGGTTTTTTGAAACGTGTTGCAGGCATCCATTTCAAACTGAGCAAATATTTGCACAAAAACAATAAAGTTTATCAGTTGAAACATTAAATATCTTGTCTTTCTGGTGTATTCAATTGAATATAGGTTGAAGAGGATTTGCAAATCATTGTATAATGTTTTTATTTACATTTTACACAAAGTCCCAACTTCATTGGAATTGGGGTTGTACATACTTATTGTTATTTCAAAAGAATTTTGAATTTTAAGCACCTAATTTGCATATTAGAAGTAGATGAGTCTGTGGGTGTTTCTCAAATATGTACCCATATCAGTCAAATACTTGAACAACCACCTCCATGTATGTAAAGGGAGGTCCAATGCCAGGTGAATTCAGCACCTCAGTGGAAGCAACTGATGTATTCATTAATTACATTAAGTCACTTGATGACTAAGATTAGGAGCGCCTTGAAGCAGAAGCTGAATCTTTTGACGATATCTGCACATAAAGAAACAACGCCTGCTGCTAAGAAGCTGCATGAGCAAACCATCAAGCCACAGTTTTTTGACCCTTTCAAACCAGGACCTGCTAGATCCTTCAAAACTGGAGTCACCATTGATGAAAAAATTGTAAATAATCTGCTGAAGTCAGCAGCTACTGGAGAGGCTCTCTACACTGAATTTGTGAATGAAAGAATCAGAAAAACTGGTGCTGAACCTGTAAGCTTCTTTAAGCCCATCAGAAATCCAAGAATAAAGACTGGTATGGAAAAGCCCAAGAAAGACACCAAGATTGTCAACATTCTGAAAGAAGAAAAACAAGCATTTGGTGTACTAGTGGGGAAATCAACTAGTGCAACAAAGGCACATTCATATCCGCTGACTTCTGTCCCACTTGCATTGGCCTCTCCAGATCAAAATTAAAGGGTCCAAAGCTTCCCTGTGGAACCATCTATTTGCTGAAGCTGGAGCTGTTGAGGAGAAGCCACCTATAAGAGCTGAGTGGGTATTAGATGGGATGGCTGCAATAAGATATATTCCACCAAAAGACATTTGGGGAAACTGTGCAGATGCAGAGAAATTCATGTCAGTGTCAATGTCAATTTTATTTATATAGCACATTTATAACAACAGCAGCTGCCCAAAGTGCTTCACAGTAAAAACAATATCAAAAACCATACCACAAAAAAACCAAACAAAGCATTAAAATTCCAAAATATACAAGGACACATAAGACCAGACAAACAGCTTAAATTGTATTAAAAGCCAAAGCATAAAAATGAGTCTTAAGAACAGTAGTTATAGGTATCCAATAGTAATGGATACCTATGGAGAAAATGGGATGAAATAATTGACACAAAGAAGATGTGGCTATTCAGGAAAGAGAACATTCATAAGTAATAAAGAGCAATCACTGCCAAAAGGCAAGGATTCAGACCCAGCGCCACGAGGTGGCGTTACGCTTCATAACGCCAGGCGGGTGCGTTTCCAACGCATCGTGACATCAGACGCGTCGCTTTGGAAGTGGCAAGGTGGCAGAGATTGCGGCCACGTCACACTCTGGCTGTTTTTTTTTGTTTTTTTTTACAAAACTTTATTTCAACAAATGCAATAACAAACGAACAAAAGACAAGGGCAAAGTACGGAAGCGTATTGCATTCACTGGATAAAAAAAATTTTGACCACTGATCTCGTAATTACGAGATCAGTATCCCGTAATTATGAGAAAAGATCAGGTGTCTAAATAGTTTTATGTATATACTTCCGTACTTCCAGTCCCTCAGTAAAGACGTGAGCTGAGCTCAGCCGATGATAACACACTATAATCAAACACAAAGTGTGGATTTTTCCTCTAAAGTGCTCCTGGATGAATGTCCAGGGAGGAGCACGGGGCGACTTCCAGCTTTCACTCACACAGACCCACCGACCACAGAGGGACACAGCGGAGCTCACCCGGGCACATGCCAGTCTGTGTGCCCGAGCTGTGCTTCGCCTCGCTGGAGGAGTTTCATTCATCCAGCAACAGTTTAGTGGGAAATCCACACTTTGTGCGCGCCGTGGTGTGGATCACAGTGCAATGTCGGAGGTTACAAATTGGCCGATTTTTGATTATGACTCGGGTATTCTCACGCTTGTCTTTACCGAGGGACTGGAAGTACAGAAGCGATTTTACACACACACACACACACACGCACACACGCACACACACACACACGCACACGCACACACACACACACACACACACACACACACACACACACACACACACACACACACACACACACACAGAAAATAAATAAATAAAATATAGCTTGATGTCATACTTACGAGATCCTGATGTCGTAATTACGAGATCTTTTCTCATAATTGAGATATTTTCTCATAATTATGAGATCCTGATGTCATAATTATGAGATCTTTTCTCATAATTACGAGATCTTTTCTTGTAATTATGAGATCAGTGGTCAAAATTTTTTTTATCCAGTGAATGCAATACGCTTCCGTAGCAAAGAGATATACAAGAAAAATAAAAAAAAGTTCAAGTTCCTTATGGAGGTGTCAACGTTTTTTCTGTGTTCAACAAAGTTTCCACAACCTGAAGAAAGTTCAGTGATCGCCATCTTGAATTTGGGCTGCCTGAACCACAAAAAAGCTTTAAAAAACAGCAGTAGAACGATTCTCCCATCACCCTGCTGGGAGAAGCTTTTATTCAGCTACTTTTCGGAGTGACGCCGACCCGAGGGAGGACTGACGACTTGGTGGGATATCGATCGAACCGCGACAGCACGGAGAAACTGGCCTTCAGGCATCATTCCTGGGCAGACCGAGGCAGGCAGCCGGGGTGATGGAGCAAACCCACTCAGTCCAAAATCTCCCACTTTTTGGATATATGCGAAGTCCCAGTTTCCCAACGTAGGTTAGTTCTGTAGCTTTGAGGTGAGGATAAAATAAAAGTAAAACGTGACGTTTACTGCACTGCTGTGAAGGTTTATTGATCAGCTAACATTAGCTTAGCTTTGTAGCACAGTTGATCTGAGTGAACGCTGTAATTTGTAGATGGTTCAGTCTTTCTTATTTTTACCAAATAAAGCTACCGCTTTTTTCAGACACCACAAAAGCTCACCTTTAAATAACTTATTTTTTCGGGCGTTTTTTTCCATCGTTTTTTCCCCCTTTTTATATATAAACTGTTTAGTGTTTCTTTATATTTAAAGAAATATTTTTATTTGTCCCAATCAGGAACATTTGCTGTGCATCTCTGCTCTTCAAAATAGGACAGAAGTGTCTTCAGCAACACCACCAGAGTTCAAAGCTGCAGAAGAGACCTTCATCTGGTCCAGAGAATCCAGCAGAACATCACCTGCTTCTAAATAAAAGGCTCTTTGAATAGCAACTATTTTATTATTTTTTAAAAAGCTGTTTCATTTTATATTTTAACAATAAATGAAAGGATCATTAAAAATGTCCACGAATCAAAGTCAAAAGACATTTGCACAAGTAGAAGCTCTCCACTTATTGTGCTCAAATTCATATTTTAGAAATGACTCTGTCCTGATAACAACATTAAAGGCAATTACATATTTTGACGAAATTACAAGTTTAAATGACTATATATAAAAACAACATCATGAGGTTTATGTCATAGAAATCCTACTTTACAATCACACTGCAGTCATTGTTAAATTATTTCCTGTTGCATTTATAATAAACATTTGTATTTATTTAGTGTTTGTTTTTCTGGTTGAAATGAGATATAAATAATCTACCAGACTTAAAACATGTACAAGTTTCCATGTTATTTTATTTGTCTAAAATAAAGGTTCCAAGGTTCCTTATGTTAAACAAGAAATTATCTAATCTGAAATAACAGGTGGTTTTAATTTACAGATGAAGGGTTTCTAAAGAACCATTTTTTGATTTATTTAGCTATTTTAATTGCAAGTGTTCTAAACTTTTTTAACAGTAATCAGAAATTTTGAGGTAGGAAACAACAACAACAACAAAAATTCCAATGATTTTTCTTCAGAAAACTGCTCTATAAATGAGCAGTCCTGTCACACGTTAATGTTTTGCACAGATCATTGGTGCAGAAACCACTGATCTCTGCAAAATGGATTGGTCCAATCCATTTTGTAGAGATCAGTGGTTTCTGCCACGAGTCTTCCGTGTTTTGGCCCGATGCGTCGTTCCTATTAATCCACTGTTACCAGAATTTTATCTTATTTTATTCGGCAATAAAATTATATAAGAATACATAAAAATACCGCTGAGGATAACACTTCCAATACGGATGCTTATTTACATTGTGGTCCTCGAGCACCGAGCTGCTGATCCGCAAGCTGCCCTTCTAGCACCTGGTGAGAGAAATCGCTCAGGACTTCAAGACTGACCTCCGCTTTCAGAGCTCTGCTGTGATGCTCTGCAGGAGGCCGGTGAGCCTGACCTGGTCGGCAGCTTCCTAGTTCACAATATCGCAGTGTGACACTGTCGGCCAGTTCGTTACATCACCACTAAATTCACTATCTGGTATAAGATACGGATCCACTGAACCAACTGCTACACATCTATCATGATAAATAGCTTTATCTCGAGGATTTAAAGCATCATAATAACCGTACATTCTCTCCATTTTTCTATCACGCGCCAGCCTCCTTGTAATCCAGAATGGAGACGGCACCTGTCCTGCAGCAAATCGGTCACGTGATTGAAAACCCTCTGTGCAGGAGATCTATAGGGGTCTATACGTTCAAGTAATAATTAAAAAATACTGTCATCACTCTTTACTCTTACTCAGTCAGTCTCTTACAACGGTGTAGCCTAAATACACGAGCTTTCCAGGAGCGCACCCAATTCATTACGCACGCTCAGAGGCACGTCCGCGCACTTTTTCTTGGGGTGGGGTGGGGTGGAGGGACCCCGCCCCCTGTGATAAACTCATCGCCCCCTTAATATTTTTTTTCTGGCGCCGGGTCTCCAAGGATTAGGATGCATTCATGCACAATCCTGAGAACAAGACAGAGTTCATCCAATTTTTGGCAGCTTACTACAAGGAAGAAGATGTAAGGGCCAAACCACGTGTTCCCCTTCTCATTACAGAATCTAGCAGCAGCAGAAAAAGTGGAACAGCTACAGGAATGTAATCACCATGAGGCAGATACTCGCATTGTTCTTCATCATCACATCCTGTTGTAGTCGTAGTTCTGCTTGAATATGCACACAGCAAATCACATTCAGCAGAACAGTGGATCATGAAGACAGATCGGGAACGGCACATAAATACAGGCATAATTTGTGCATTCTATGGCCAGGCTGTTTGTGCAGTGCGTCCAGCATATCACAGCACATGATACGACATCCTTCCCATTCAGTGTAGGCAAAGTGAAGCCTTTCGGGAAAATAGTCAGCACTGGAACGGTGGCCTTTTTCATCCACGGGGAAATCACTGGAAAATCTTGAAGACAGTTGAGCTTTCATGCAAAAAGTTATGTATGCTGGCAAGAAAAGAGAGACCTGTGTGCAGACAAGGATACAGACGTATGAAAAACAGAAAGCAAAATCAAGTGTCAGCTTTCTGCCAGACAAGCACAGTGACCCGGAGCATCTCAAGCGAGCAGACTTCCCAGACAGCAAATGGATCCAGGCTGGATGTAGTCCAACATCCAGTACCAATCCTGAAAACGGATCCAGTCCAGACAGTTCTTGCACCCTGACCCAGATCCAGCACGACTCCACGTTACAGTTCTGGAACAGATCCAGGCCAGATCTGAACTGGATCCGCAAAAGACCAACCGTTTACAGCCCATATCTGGCACAGATATGGGACAGACGTGGTCCACATCACAGCACCGTGGCAGGAACATGGTGCATAACGATAAGCAATTTTATCTGCACTCTGCAGAAACTATCCATTAGCGGGTTATAAACTCAGGGCTGTGAAAACTCCACGGATCGTAGTGTTAGTATAGTGTGTACTCTGTAATCGTGATCGCCACTGAGGTTTTTTTAAATGCATTTCGCAAAGCAGTTTGTCTCTTTACGACAGTCAAGTTTTATAAGTCCACGGACACTGATCTGTGTGTTACAGATACAAATCAGTTTCCTTGGATCCACAGAACTTACCCCTGTAAAACTTGTTCATGCCACGGTGCTGTGATGTGGTCCACATCTGTCCCAGATCCGTGCCAGATATGGGTGGTAAACAGTTGGTCTTTTGCGGATCCAGTTCAGATCTGGTCTGGATCTATTCCAGAACTGTGCAAAAATTGTCTGGACTAGATCTGTTTTCAGGATTGGTACCAGATGTTGGACTGCATCCGGCCCGGATCTATTTGCTGTCTGGGTTGCAGACATTTATGTGGAATCAGTGCTCAAAACAGAATATTGAATAGCCATCAGACAGGGGATGGAAATACACAGAGGAGGGCTTGGTGGTACCTGTGTGCTTCACTGTGACACATCAAAGAGGCCTCCAAGGAAAAAGCCGAAAACAAAGGTAAAAGATAACAGCAAAGATAAAGTCACGGAAACACACAAATCAGATACAGAGGAGTGTAAGAGTCAAGATTCCAACAGTGATTATGTTCCCACTGATGACGTGAATTCGGATAAAGCCAGTGCATCTGATGATGACTGAACAGTTTCTGATATCTTTCCTGGTGAACTGATGATTCAGGAAACTAAGACCTTTCACTCAGACCTTAGTCAAGCAGCTAAATAGTTGTATCCCTGAAGAACTTATCTCACTGTGCCACTCGAGGAGCGAACTGGTCATGAAGTAACTCATGGTTTACATAGAGTTAACAGAAAAACAGATCCCGAGCAGCCGGAAAAGCAGGCCGGCTGGGTGACTGTGAGAAGGAAGCGTAGTCCTAAACAGAAGCCCCGTGTACACTGCCAACCCGTTCACATCTCCAACCGTTTTTCCCCACTCTGCGACACACCCGCCGAGGAACAAACTCTGGTTATTGGCGACTCTGTTTTGAGAAATGTGAAGCTAGCGACACCAGCAACCATAGTCAATTGTCTTCCGGGGGCCAGAGCAGGCGACATTGAAGGAAATTTGAAACTGCTGGCTAAGGCTAAGCGTAAATTTGGTAAGATTGTAATTCACGTCGGCAGTAATGACACCCGGTTACGCCAATCGGAGGTCACTAAAATTAATATTGAATTGGTGTGTAACTTTGCAAAAACAATGTCGGACTCTGTAGTTTTCTCTGGGCCCCTCCCCAATCGGAGCGGGAGTGACATATTTAGCCGCATGTTCTCCTTGAATTGCTGGCTGTCTGAGTGGTGTCCAAAAAATGAGGTGGGCTTCATAGATAATTGGCAAAGCTTTTGGGGAAAACCTGGTCTTGTTAGGAGAGACGGCATCCATCCCACTTTGGATGGAGCAGCTCTCATCTCTAGAAATCTGGCCAATTTTATTAAACCCTCCAAATTGTGACTATCCAGGGTTGGGACCAGGAAACAGAGTTGTAATCTTACACACCTCTCTGCAGCTTCTCTCCCCCTGCCATCCCCCCAATACCCCATCCCTGTAGAGCCGATGCCTGCTCCCAGACTACCAATAACCAGTAAAATTCTATTTAAGCATAAAAATTCAAAAAGAAAAAATAATATAGCACCTTCAACTGCACCACAGACTAAAACAGTTAAATGTGGTTTATTAAATATTAGGTCTCTCTCTTCTAAGTCCCTGTTAGTAAATGATATAATAATTGATCAACATATTGATTTATTCTGCCTTACAGAAACCTGGTTACAGCAGGATGAATATGTTAGTTTAAATGAGTCAACACCCCCCGAGTCACACTAACTGGCAGAATGCTCGGAGCACGGGCCGAGGGGGAGGATTAGCAGCAATCTTCCACTCCAGCTTATTAATGAATCAAAGACTCAGACAGAGCTTTAATGCATTTGAAAGCTTGACTCTTAGTCTTGTCCATCCAAATTGGATGTCTCAAAAACCAGTTTTATTTGTTATTATCTATCGTCCACCTGGTCGTTACTCTAAGATTCTTTGTGATTTTTCAGACCTTTTGTCTGACTTAGTGCTTAGCTCAGATAAGATAATTATAGTGGGTGATTTTAACATCCACATAGATGCTGAGAATGACAGCCTCAACACTGCATTTAATCTATTATTAGACTCAGTTGGCTTCGCTCAAAATGTAAATGAGCCCACCCACCACTGTAACAACACTTTAGATATTGTTCTGACATATGGCATAGAAATTGAAGACTTAACAGTATTCCCTGAAAACCCCCTTCTGTCTGATCATTTCTTAATAACATTTACATTTGCTTTAATGGGCTACCCAGCAGTGGGGAATAAGTTTCATTACAGTAGAAGTCTTTCTGAAAGCGCTGTAACTAGGTTTAAGGATATGATTCCTTCTTTGTTATGTTCTTCAATGCCATATACCAACACAGTGCAGAGTAGCTACCTAAACTCTGTGAGTGAGTTAGATTATCTCGTCAGTAGCTTTACATCCTCATTGAGCACAACTGTGGATGCTGTAGCTCCTCTGAAAAAGAGAGCCTTAAATCAGAGGTTCCTGACTCCGTGGTATAACCCACAAACTCGCAGCTTAAAGCAGATAACCCGTAAGCTGGAGAGGAAATGGCGTCTCACTAATTTAGAAGATCTTCATTTAGCCTGGGTAAAAGAGTCTGTTGCTCTATAAAAAAGCCCTCCGTAAAGCTAGGACATCTTACTATTCATCACTAATTGAAGAAAATAAGAACAACCCCAGGTTTCTTTTCAGCACTGTAGCCAGGCTGACAAAGAGTCAGAGCTCCATTGAGCCGAGTATTCCTTTAACTTCATGACTTTCTTTACAAATAAAATTTTAACTATTAGAGAAAAAATTTATTCATAACATCCCAAAGACATATCTTTATGTTCGGCTGCTTTCAGTAATGCTGGTATTTGGTTAGACTCTTTCTCTCCGATTGTTCTGTGAGAGTTACTTTCATTAGTCACTTCCTCCAAACCATCAGCATGTCTATTAGACCCCATTCCTACCAGGCTGCTCAAGGAAGCCCTACCATTAATTAATGCTTCAATCTTAAATATGATCAATCTATCTTTATTAGTTGGCTATGTACCACAGGCTTTTAAGGTGGCAGTAATTAAACCATTACTTAAAAAGCCATCACTTGACCCAGCTATCTTAGCTAATTATAGGCCAATCTCCAACCTTCCTTTTCTCTCAAAAATTCTTGAAAGGGTAGTTGTAAAACAGCTAACTGATCATCTGCAGAGGAATGGTCTATTTGAAGAGTTTCAGTCAGGTTTCAGAATTCATCACAGTACAGAAACAGCATTAGTGAAGGTTACAAATGATCTTCTAATGGCCTCAGACAGTGGACTCATCTCTGTGCTCGTCCTGTTAGACGTCAGTGCAGCTTTTGATACTGTTGACCATAAAATTTTATTACAGAGATTAGAGCATGCCATAGGTATTAAAGGCACTGCGCTGCAGTGGTTTGAATCATATTTATCTAATAGATTACAATTTGTTCATGTAAATGCGGAGTCTTCTTCACAGACTAAAGTTAATTATGGAGTTCCACAAGGTTCTGTGCTAGGACCGATTTTATTCACTTTATACAAGCTTCCCTTAGGCAGTATTATTAGAAAGCATTGCTTAAATTTTCATTGTTATGCAGATGATACCCAGCTTTATCTATCCATGAAGCCAGAGGACACACACCAATTAGTTAAACTGCAGGAATGTCTTTCAGACATAAAGACATGGATGACCTCTAATTTCCTGCTTTTAAATTCAGATAAAACTGAAGTTACTGTACTTGGCCCCACAAATCTTAGAAACATGGTGTCTAACCAGATCCTTACTCTGGATGGCATTACCCTGACCTCCAGTAATACTGTGAGAAATCTTGGAGTCATTTTTGATCAGGATATGTCCTTCAATGCGCATATTAAGCAAATATGTAGGACTGCTTTTTTGCATTTGCGCAATATCTCTAAAATTAGAAAGGTCTTGTCTCAGAGTGATGCTGAAAAGCTAATTCATGCATTTATTTCTTCTAGGCTGGACTACTGTAATTCATTATTATCAGGTTGTCCTAAAAGTTCCCTGAAAAGTCTTCAGTTAATTCAAATGCTGCAGCTAGAGTACTGACAGGGACTTGAAGGAGAGAGCATATTTCACCCATATTGGCTTCTCTTCATTGGCTCCCTGTTAATTCCAGAATAAAATTTAAAATTATTCTTCTTACTTATAAGGTTTTGAATAATCAGGTATTGAATAATCAGGTGCAAAGCTCTCGATTTACCGATCGATCTACGTTCCAATCCTCACCTATGGTCATGAGATTTGGTTCATGACCGAAAGAACGAGATCGCGAGTAGAAGCGGCCGAGATGAGTTTCCTCCGCAGGGTGGCTGGGCGCTCCCTTAGAGATAGGGTGAGGAGCTTGGTCACTCAGGAGGAGCTCAGAGTCGAGCCGCTGCTCCTCCACATTGAAAGGAGTCAGTTGAAGTGTCTCGGGCATCTTTTCCGGATGCCCCCTAGACGCCTCGCTGGAGAGGTGTTCCGGGCACGTCCCACTGAGCGGAGGCCCCGGGGAAAACCCAGGACACGCTGGAGGGACTACATCTCTCGGCTGGCTTGGGAACGCCATGGGGTTCCCCCGGAGGAGCTGGAGGAGGTGTGTGTGGATCGGGAGGTCTGGGCGGCTTTGCTTGAGCTGCTGCCCCCGCAACCCGACTCCGGATAAAGCGGAAGAAAATGGATGGATGGATGGATGGATGAATAATCAGGTCACATCTTATCTTAGGGACCTCATAGTACCATATCACCCCAATAGAGCGCTTCACTCTCAGACTGCAGGCTTACTTGTAGTTCCTAGGGTTTGTAAGAGTAGAATGGGAGGCACAGCCTTCAGCTTTCCGGCTCCTCTCCTGTGGAACCAGCTCCCAGTTCTTATTAGGGAGACAGACACCCTCTCTACTTTTAAGATTAAGCTTAAAACTTTCCTGTTTGCTAAAGCTTTTAGTTAGGGCTGGATCAGGTGACCCTGAACCATCCCTTAGTTATGCTGCTATAGACTTAGACTGCTGGGGGGTTCCCATGATGCACTGTGTTTCTTTTTATTCACCTCTTTTTGCTCTATATGCACCACTCTGGATTTAATCATTAGTGATTGATCTCTGCTCTCTTCCACAGCATGTCTTTTTCCTGATTCTCTCCACTCAGCCCCAACCAGTCCCAGCAGAAGACTGCCCCTCCCTGAGCCTGGTTCTGCTGGAGGTTTCTTCCTGTTAAAAGGGAGTTTTCCTTCCCACTGTCGCCAAGTGCTTGCTCATAGGGGGTCGTTTTGACCGTTGGGGTTTTTCTGTAATTATTGTATGGCTTTTGCCTTACAATATAAAGCACCTTGGGGCAACTGTTTGTTGTGATTTGGTGCTATATAAATAAAACTGATTTGATTTGATCTCCTTCAATGACAAGCCATAGGACATTTTATTTGTTTATTTGTTTTTTCATCAGTATTTGCTAAGAACCTTTTTATGTTTTATACCATCTTTGGTCAAAACAATTGACTTCTGGATATAAATTAATGGAGGTTATGATGCAAGCAAGAATAGTTAAGATTTGTCAATTTATATGTGAAATTAGAAGAAAATCACTTTTTGTGATAATGTATGCAAAATATGCAAATTAACTCATTAAATGCAAAATAACTCTGGTTATTGGCGACTCTGTTTTGAGAAATGTGAAGTTAGCGACACCAGCAACCATAGTCAATTGTCTTCCGGGGGCCAGAGCAGGCGACATTGAAGGAAATTTGAAACTGCTGGCTAAGGCTAAGCGTAAATTTGGTAAGATTGTAATTCACGTCGGCAGTAATGACACACGGTTACGCCAATCGGAGGTCACTAAAATTAACATTGAATCGGTGTGTAACTTTGCAAAAACAATGTCGGACTCTGTAGTTTTCTCTGGGCCCCTCCCCAATCGGACCGGGAGTGACATGTTTAGCCGCATGTTCTCCTTGAATTGCTGGCTGTCTGAGTGGTGTCCAAAAAATGAGGTGGGCTTCATAGATAATTGGCAAAGCTTCTGGGGAAAACCTGGTCTTGTTAGGAGAGACGGCATCCATCCCACTTTGGATGGAGCAGCTCTCATTTCTAGAAATCTGGCCAATTTTCTTAAATCCTCCAAACCGTGACTATCCAGGGTTGGGACCAGGAAGCAGAGTTGTAGTCTTACACACCTCTCTGCAGCTTCTCTCCCCCTGCCATCCCCTCATTACCCCATCCCCGTAGAGACGGTGTCTGCTCCCAGACCACCAATAACCAGCAAAAATCTATTTAAGCATAAAAATTCAAAAAGAAAAAATAATATAGCACCTTCAACTGCACCACAGACTAAAACAGTTAAATGTGGTCTATTAAACATTAGGTCTCTCTCTTCTAAGTCCCTGTTGGTAAATGATATAATAATTGATCAACATATTGATTTATTCTGCCTTACAGAAACCTGGTTACAGCAGGATGAATATGTTAGTTTAAATGAGTCAACACCCCCGAGTCACACTAACTGTCAGAATGCTCGTAGCACGGGCCGGGGCGGAGGATTAGCAGCAATCTTCCATTCCAGCTTATTAATTGATCAAAAACCCAGACAGAGCTTTAATTCATTTGAAAGCTTGACTCTTAGTCTTGTCCATCCAAATTGGAAGTCCCAAAAACCAGTTTTATTTGTTATTATCTATCGTCCACCTGGTCGTTACTGTGAGTTTCTCTGTGAATTTTCAGACCTTTTGTCTGACTTAGTGCTTAGCTCAGATAGAATAATTATAGTGGGCGATTTTAACATCCACACAGATGCTGAGAATGACAGCCTCAACACTGCATTTAATCTATTATTAGACTCTATTGGCTTTGCTCAAAAAGTAAATGAGTCCACCCACCACTTTAATCATATCTTAGATCTTGTTCTGACTTATGGTATGGAAATAGAAGACTTAACAGTATTCCCTGAAAACTCCCTTCTGTCTGATCATTTCTTAATAACATTTACATTTACTCTGATGGACTACCCAGCAGTGGGGAATAAGTTTCATTACACTAGAAGTCTTTCAGAAAGCGCTGTACCTAGGTTTAAGGATATGATTCCTTCTTTATGTTCTCTAATGCCATATACCAACACAGTGCAGAGTAGCTACCTAAACTCTGTAAGTGAGATAGAGTATCTCGTCAATAGTTTTACATCCTCATTGAAGACAACTTTGGATGCTGTAGCTCCTCTGAAAAAGAGAGCTTTAAATCAGAAGTGCCTGACTCCGTGGTATAACTCACAAACTCGTAGTTTAAAGCAGATAACCCGTAAGTTGGAGAGGAAATGGCGTCTCACTAATTTAGAAGATCTTCACTTAGCCTGGAAAAAGAGTCTGTTGCTCTATAAAAAAGCCCTCCGTAAAAGTAGGACATCTTTCTACTCATCACTAATTGAAGAAAATAAGAACAACCCCAGGTTTCTTTTCAGCACTGTAGCCAGGCTGACAAAGAGTCAGAGCTCTATTGAGCTGAGTATTCCTTTAACTTTAACTAGTAATGACTTCATGACTTTCTTTGCTAACAAAATTTTAACTATTAGAGAAAAAATTACTCATAACCATCCCAAAGACGTATCGTTATCTTTGGCTGCTTTCAGTGATGCCGGTATTTGGTTAGACTCTTTCTCTCTGATTGAGCATGCCATAGGCATTAAAGGCACTGCGCTGCGGTGGTTTGAATCATATTTGTCTAATAGATTACAATTTGTTCATGTAAATGGGGAATCTTCTTCACAGACTAAAGTTAATTATGGAGTTCCACAAGGTTCTGTGCTAGGACCAATTTTATTCACTTTATACATGCTTCCCTTAGGTAGTATTATTAGACGGTATTGCTTAAATTTTCATTGTTACACAGATGATACCCAGCTTTATCTATCCATGAAGCCAGAGGACACACACCAATTAGCTAAACTGCAGGATTGTCTTACAGACATAAAGACATGGATGACCTCTATTTTCCTGCTTTTAAACTCAGATAAAACTGAAGTTATTGTACTTGGCCCCACAAATCTTAGAAACATGGTGTCTAATCAGATCCTTACTCTGGATGGCATTAATCAATCAATCAATCAATCAACTTTTTTTTTATATAGCGCCAAATCACAACAAACAGTTGCCCCAAGGCGCTCCACACTGTAAGGCAAGTACATACAACAACCATGAAAAACCCCAACGGTCAAAACGACCCCCTGTGAGCAAGCACTTGGCTACAGTGGGAAGGAAAAACTCCCTTTTAACAGGAAGAAACCTCCAGCAGAACCAGGCTCAGGGAGGGGCAGTCTTCTGCTGAGACTGGTTGGGGCTGAGGGAAAGAACCAGGAAAAAGACATGCTGTGGAGGGGGGCAGAGATCGATCACTAATGATTAAATGCGGAGTGATGCATACAGAGCAAAAAGAGAAAGAAACAGTGCATCATGGGAACCCCCCCACAGTCTACGTCTAAAGCAGCATAACCAAGGGATAGTCCAGGGTCACCTGATCCAGCCCTAACTATAAGCCTTAGCGAAAAGGAAAGTTTTAAGCCTAATCTTAAAAGTAGAGAGGGTATCTGTCTCCCTGATCTGAATTGGGAGCTGGTTCCACAGGAGAGGAGCCTGAAAGCTGAAGGCTCTGCCTCCATTCTACTCTTACAAACCCTAGGAACTACAAGTAAGCCTGCAGTCTGAGAGCGAAGCGCTCTAATGGGACCTGACCTCTAGTAATACTGTGAGAAATCTTGGAGTCATTTTTGATCAGGATATGTCATTCAAAGCGCATATTAAACAAATATGTAGGACTGCTTTTTTGCATTTACGCAATATCTCTAAAATCAGAAAGGTCTTGTCTCAGAGTGATGCTGAAAAACTAATTCATGCATTTATTTCCTCTAGCCTGGACTATTGTAATTCATTATTATCAGGTTGTCCTAAAAGTTCCCTAAAAAGCCTTCAGTTAATTCAAAATGCTGCAGCTAGAGTACTGACGGGGACTAGAAGGAGAGAGCATATCTCACCCATATTGGCCTCTCTTCATTGGCTTCCTGTTAATTCTAGAATAGAATTTAAAATTCTTCTTCTTACTTATAAGGTTTTGAATAATCAGGTCCCATCTTATCTTAGGGACCTCGTAGTACCATATCACCCCAATAGAGCGCTTCGCTCTCAGACTGCAGGCTTACTTGTAGTTCCTAGGGTTTGTAAGAGTAGAATGGGAGGCAGAGCCTTCAGCTTTCAGGCTCCTCTCCTGTGGAACCAGCTCCCAATTCAGATCAGGGAGACAGACACCCTCTCTACTTTTAAGATTAGGCTTAAAACTTTCCTTTTTGCTAAAGCTTATAGTTAGGGCTGGATCAGGTGACCCTGAACCATCCCTTAGTTATGCTGCTATAGACGTAGACTGCTGGGGGGTTCCCATGATGCACTGTTTCTTTCTCTTTTTGCTCTGTATGCACCACTCTGCATTTAATCATTAGTGATTGATCTCTGCTCTCCTCCACAGCATGTCTTTTTCCTGGTTCTCTCCTTCAGCCCCAACCAGTCCCAGCAGAGGACTGCCCCTCCCTGAGCCTGGTTCTGCTGGAGGTTTCTTCCTGTTAAAAGGGAGTTTTTCCTTCCCACTGTAGCCAAGTGCTTGCTCACAGGGGGTCATTTTGACCGTTGGGGTTTTACATAATTATTGTATGGCCTTGCCTTACAATATAAAGCGCCTTGGGGCAACTGTTTGTTGTGATTTGGCGCTATATAAAAAAATTGATTGATTGATTGAAATATGCACCATACAAAAATGTATGAGGAAGAATTGGATTCTACAGAAAAAAAGTACATAAGAATCAGTTGAGACATTTTCAGCAGGTTAATAAATCGAATTATCGAATTATGCCTATCAGTATGTGTACATTAACTGCGCCACATGCACCTGACCACTGGATGTTCCGTCGCTGACCGGTACAAGTGCTGTGGGCTTTGGGGCTCGCTGTGCCTCTTCCGTGCTCTTTTGGAGCCAGGCAGAGTTGTTTGTTTAATATTTATTTGGTGACATGTTTCTTCGTCCTACAGTGTTCTTTCAAGGTTTTGTTGATAAAATCCGAACATAGCGTGCAGAGGGCTTTACCGGGCAGCTCAACCTTGCGGACAAATTCACAGAGTCTTGCCTTTGTCCCGTCCCGTCCACGCTCTAAACATGTCCACTTAAACCTTTTTTTTACACCAATATCAGTGTCTTTAATGTGGTCTTCATCCTGTCTCTCTTTAATTTTGGCCATGTTACAGATGCAGCTCGACAATCCAAACTTGCAGAAAATCAAAATGTTCAAGTACCTTCAGTGACTTTAGATATTAACGAGATTCTGATTGGCTGAAAGTTCGGTGTTGTAGAAAAAGTAACCAATGACATCGTGCATTTTAGCTTACAGTTTCAGCAATGCAGTTCCCGTGCATATGAGTAAAGGTTAAACAAGCACAGCTGGCCCTGCTGCACGTCCACCCCCACCCCAATTTTTCTCAACGGATTTATGCTGATCTCAGGAATCCAGAAAAAGTCTGAAATCCACGGATCTGCGGCGAATTCTCATCCCTGATTAGGCCTATGAGATGATCACACTGGGGTTCACGCATGTGCCGTGGCAATCAGATAATGCTTCACATGACATACTGTCTGGACTTTGCAATCGTGTGTTATTGCCCTGATGCACTACAGGGTGTCCTGCTGTCCAGCTGGATGCTGTGCTTTGTGCCAGTGGACAGTGCGTTATATGGGATATATATTTCATGGTGGATGAGACATGTGCTGTTGGCACTTGACTAATTTAAACATCTCATGGCGCACCCAGGATGGCTGGGATTTTATCACAGGCTGCTGCCTGGCTGTTGTTCGCCCTGCACTTTGAGACACATCTGGAGCTGATCCAAAGGTGATTTTCTGCAATACAGTTGGAACGTCATTCCTCCTAAAGAGTTTGTTGGTGTATATGTCATAATATGTGTGGGTGATTCTTTAACTACGGGCACTATTGGCCTTCTAAATGTAATTTCCACCACACCATTGCCTTACAATATAAAGCGCCTTGGGGCAACTGTTTGTTGTGATTTGGTGCTATATACATGTGCTCTGATGTCACTATTTATCTCCATAGAAACTACCCAAACAATCTTTCATACAAACTGTTTAAAGGGACATTAGTGTTGTGGTGGAAATTACGGCAATAGTGTGGGACAACTACATTTTGTTTAAAAAAATCACAACAGTTGTATGACACTGAATACCCCAATTATGTTTTTATTATTTTACTGATATTTTATTCAGAGATATTTTAAAACATTAGAAAAAATGTTTCTTTACCATTCATTTTTATCATTGAAGATCAAAAGTCTGGGTGTGGGACAAGCACAAAAACGGCAATATTTGCTATAATGATGCTGAAAAAAGGTGAAAAAGTCATCATAGACTACTAGAACAAATTTCTTAACACACTTTCATTGTAAAGATGACTATAAAAGTGTGAAATTTCCCCTTTTTTCTGTTTTTCATACAATATGATCAAAGGACATAGTAAGTGCCCGTAGTCTAAGAATCACCTGTGTATTCCAGCTGTGATACGCCATTCAGCTGCAATGGGTCGCACTGCGCCGAGCCTTTGAAATGCATTGACTGGCTGTGGGGCAATAGTGTGGCGCATCTGCTCATGGTGTTACAGCTATGATGATCATAATATTTCACATAAATTATCTAACCCATGGGAAGGAATGACACTGTATCAGTAATAGAAGGTTTATTAGTGAATATAACACCCTATTGAGATGTGTGCACTGCTACTCAGCTCTGAGACGCATTAACTCACAGTGACACACGGTGCCTTTGGTTTGATTGTGCAAGGATCACATCTAGTTCACAAGATGAATATGTGCCACAGACATTGGACATAATATTTCCTTTGTGCACCCCAAACAGGATCCAGTGGAGGTGCATGTACGGCTCATCCACGGCACACAAGGGACATGCCAGCAGGATTTGACAAGCCTGACAATAGCAAATTTCCCTCGAACATGATCAGACTGTTTCAAATGCTATTATGACACCGTCAGAATATGTAGAATGCAGTCGGATTGCGACCAGACTGCACATTGACCGCTGTTCGAGATGTTTCCACCTTGAGCGTGCTTCAAGAGTAGAGAGCATGCTCTCTACATTTGGGCTGGTTGTATGACTGTGCCCGAGTGTTTGGAATACACTCAGACTGCTGTTGGAGGTTTTCAAGTGGGCCTTGTCTTGCCTGGATGTACGTTGAATTTTCATTCGGGTGGCATTCGGCCTCTAGTGTGACGGGGTATAAAGTAAAACAGTTAAACTTCAAATGAAACCAGTTAACATCAAAGTAAGCCAGTTAAACGTCTAGTGGAAACAAACACCAGTACCAGAGGAAGCTTCAGCCCTCGTGCAGCTAGAGCCCACTCCAGAGGACACTAGTCACCCTACTGAGGTTTCAAATCCCACAAAATCTCATGCATTGAGATGCTCTGATCAGGCTGCACTTTAACCGCTGCACATGAACAACAGCATTAGGGTGATTCTTTAACTACAGGCACTATTGGCCTTATAAATGTAATTTCCACCACACCATTGCCTTACAATATAAAGCGCCTTGGGGCAACTGTTTGTTGTGATTTGGGGCTATATACATGTGCTCTGATGTCACTGTTTATCTCCATAGAAACTACCCAAACAATCTTTCATACAAACTGTTTAAAGGGACATTACAGTGTTGTGGTGGAAATTATGGCAATAGTGTAGGACAACTACATGTTTAAAAAAATCACAACAGTTGTATGACATTGAATACCCCAATTATGTTTTGATTATTTTACTGATATTTTATTCAGAGATATTTTAAAACATTAGAAAAAAAAACGTTTCTTTACCATTGATTTTTATCATTGAAGATCAAAGGTCTGGGTGTGGGACAAGCACAAAACGGCAATATTTGCATATAATGATGCTGAAAAAAGGTGAAAAAGTCATCATAGACTACTAGAACAAATTTCTTAACACACTTTCATTGTAAAGATAACTATAAAAGTGTGAAATTTCCCCTTTTTTCTGTTTTTCATACAATATGATCAAAGGACATAATAAGTGCCCGTAGTCTAAGAATCACCCATTAATATCACAACATAAAACTTTGTATATTGTATCTAAAACTGTGGTGAATATATTCTCTGGGTTTATAGACATTGTTAATGTGTTTGTTTTATGTAAAAATGTGAGAAGCACAGGTTGTTTCTCCTTTATTTTCAATGGGAGTCGCTGTGAGCTGCGATCGCTTCCTGTTCATGTCGTTCTGGGGGAAAGTGAAGTTTGTTCTTTAACGTCCTGATTATTGTCCTTTACAACACTGTTTGTCCTGTTTGTTCCAGCGTAATATACATAAGATGCCTGAAATTCAGTTTGTGTTGAAGTTCCATGCAGGTTAAAGGTAGCAGACACGGATTCTTTGTTTTAGCAAATTTTCAGGGTCTCATGCAGCAGTTTGTTATTAACGTGATGAAAAGCATAAAAAATTACATTTTGGTTGTATAATGTTCATTTGTAATCGTCATGTGGTTGTCATCATGTTGTTTAGAGTGCAGCGACTGTGGCACACAAGGGATTATGGGATATCGCAATAGGGTGAATGACTGTCTTCATTTCCTGGTTCTGAGGTGGCAGGAAGGGAAGACACATACAGGGTTATGTCAAAGTACGTGTCTGCCAATTTAGTCTCAATTCTGAGGTGCCGTTTGGACCCTCAACATGGGTTACGAATGTTCCAGAACTGCTGCAATGTGTGATCCCGTCGCAATTCAACCAAAGTAAGACCTGTGTCCACATTCTCAATAGCTTAGTTACAGGTCTGGATGAAGGAGGAGTAGCTTGGAAGACAAAGTTGATTGGGTTTTTGATTTAGTTGGGAAGTGACTTGTGTAAAAAGTGTTCTTTTAGCTGGGAAAACCCAGGAAAAAATGACAAGGTTGGGATTTTCTTTGACTATTTCTTCTATGGTAGTACATCCTGTTCAGCAGCACCAGAGTTGCAAAAAGCAAGTCATCAGTGTAAGTGAACAACGGGTGTCTCAGCTGATTTCCCTGAGGAAAACGCTGCTTCTGAATCACTGAAGGAATAATCTGTCAGGAGTGGGAGAGGCAGGACTTCCTGGGTGTGATGGACAAGAATTTTTCAGGATGATGAATCCAATCAGGGAGCCTCTTCTCATTAAACGGAACATCCAGATCTTCCAGCTCAGGAAAATAGTCCATGACCCAAAGATTTCTTTCAGTTAAGTCCCAAGCATCACCTAAAAATTGATTTTTTTTTTTCCCAGGTTGGTAGCCCTCATGAAAACTGTAGAAAAATCAGAGGAAAAAATGTCTTTCGGTGCAGAAATGTCATTGCTACTGTGTGCTGGGTTCATTTTGTGGCTGGGTTATTCTGTTATGGTTTCATCAGGTTTGAACCCAAAAATGCAGACACAAACCAGCAGGAGTAAAAAGTAAAGAGTTTATTGAATTCAATTTATATATATATATATATATATATATATATATACACACACATGTATGTGTGTATACATACACTCAACAAAAATATAAACGCAACACTTGGTTTTGCTCCCATTTTGTATGAGATGAACTCAAAGATCTAAAACTTTTTCCACATACACAATATCACCATTTCCCTCAAATATTGTTCACAAACCAGTCTAAATCTGTGATAGTGAGCACTTCTCCTTTGTTGAGATAATCCATCCCACCTCACAGGTGTGCCATATCAAGATGCTGATTAGACACCATGATTAGTGCACAGGTGTGCCTTAGACTGCCCACAATAAAAGGCCACTCTGAAAGGTGCAGTTTTGTTTTATTGGGGGGGGATACCAGTCAGTATCTGGTGTGACCACCATTTGCCTCATGCAGTGCAACACATCTCCTTTGCATAGAGTTGAATAGGTTGTCAGTTGTGGCCTGTGGAATGTTGGTCCACTCCTCTTCAATGGCTGTGTGAAGTTGCTGGATATTGGCAGGAAATGGTACATGCTGTCATATACGCCGGTCCAGAGCATCCCAAACATGTTCAATGGGCGACATGTCCGGTGAGTATGCCGGCCATGCAAGAACTGGGACATTTTCAGCTTCCAAGAATTGTGTACAGATCCTTGCAACATGGGGCGGTGCATTATCATGCTGCAACATGAGGTGATGTTCTTGGATGTATGGCACAACAATGGGCCTCAGGATCTCGTCACGGTATTGCTGTGCATTCAAAATGCCATCAATAAAATGCACCTGTGTTCTTCGTCCATAACAGACGCCTGCCCATACCATAACCTCACCGCCACCATGGGCCACTCGATCCACAACATTGACATCAGAAAACCGCTCACCCACACGACGCCACACACGCTGTCTGCCATCTGCCCTGGACAGTGTGAACCGGGATTCATCCGTGAAGAGAACACCTCTCCAACGTGCCAAATGCCAGCGAATGTGAGCATTTGCCCACTCAAGTCGGTTACGACGACGAACTGGAGTCAGGTCGAGACCCAATGAGGACGACGAGCAGCAGATGAGCTTCCCTGAGGACGGTTTCTGACAGTTTGTGCAGAAATTCTTTGGTTATGCAAACCGATTGTTTCAGCAGCTGTCTGAGTGGCTGGTCTCAGACGATCTTGGAGGTGAACATGCTGGATGTGGAGATCCTGGGCTGGTGTGGTTATACGTGGTCTGCGGTTGTGAGGCTGGTTGGATGTACTGCCGAATTCTCTGAAACGCCTTTAGAGATGGCTTATGGTAGAGAAATGAACATTCAATACACGAGCAACAGCTCTGGTTGACATTCCTGCTGTCAGCATGCCAATTGCACGCTTCCTCAAATCTTGCGACATCTGTGGCATTGTGCTGTGTGATAAAACTGCACCTTTCAGAGTGGCCTTTTATTGTGGGCAGTCTAAGGCACACCTGTGCACTAATCATGGTGTCTAATCAGCATCTTGATATGGCACGCCTGTGAGGTGGGATGGATTATCTCAGCAAAGGAGAAGTGCTCACTATCACAGATTTAGACTGGTTTGTGAACAATATTTGAGGGAAATGGTGATATTGTGTATGTGGAAAAAGTTTTAGATCTTTGAGTTCATCTCATACAAAATGGGAGCAAAACCAAAAGTGTTGCGTTTATATTTTTGTTGAGGGTACATACATACATACATGAGGTCTGTGAGAAAGCTATCCAACCTTTTTATTTTATGCAAAAAATATATGGATTTGATTCGTATGTTTTTACATCAGCCAAGCTTGAACCTTCGTGCGCATGCATCGGCCGATATCAAATCTATAATTTTTCTCTAAAATTCTGGAAAAAGTGGTGTCACGGCAGCTCGTAAGACTATCTTACTGAGAAGAATCTCTGAGCCACTGCAGTCTGCTTTTAGAACATATCATTCCACAGAGACGGCTCTCACTAAAGTGGTGAATGATCTTCTGCTTACAATGGATTCGGACACCACTGCGGTTCTATTGCTGTTAGATCTCAGTGCTGCATTTGATACAGTGGATCATCATATTCTACTTGATAGGCTGGAAAATCATTTTGGGATTACTCGGAGTGCCCTTGCATGGCTACATCATACTTGATCAGTCGTTCTCACTGTGTTTTGTACAGTAACACTAACTCTAACCTTAGTGACATGAAATTTGGGGTTCCACAGGGGTCTGTCTTAGGCCCCCTGCTTTTCTCCCTTTATATAGCACCCCTTGGGCACATATTGCAGCATTTTGGGATTACCTTTCACTGCTATGCAGATGATACTCAGTTATACGGGTGATTCTTAGACTACGGGCACTTATGTCCTTTGATCATATTGTATGAAAAACACTTTTATAGTTATTTGTACAATGAAAGTGTGTTAAGAAATTTGTTCTAGTAGTCTATGATGACTTTTTCACTTTTTTTCAGCATCATTATATGCAAATATTGCCATTTTGTGCTTGTCCCACACCCAGACTTTTGATCTTCATGATAAAAATGAATGGTAAAGAAACATTTTTTCTAATGTTTTAAAATATCTCTGAATAAAATATCAGTAAAATAATAAAACAGAATTGGGGTATTCAATGTCATACAACTGTTGTGATTTTTTTTAAACAAACATGTAGTTGTCCCACACTATTTGCTGTAATTTCCACCACAACACTAATGTCCCTTTAAACAGTTGTAGAAAGATTGTTTGGGTAGTTTCTATGGAGATACACAGTGACATCAGAGCACATGTACATGTTTGTCTGTGTTTGTGGAATTGTTCATTTTTTTCTATTTGAATATTTGTGTGCCGAATAAAAAAACTTTGTCACTTTGTCTTTGTCATATAGCGGCATATCACAACAAACAGTTGCCCCAAGGCGCTTTATATTGTAAGGCAATGGTGTGGTGGAAATTACATTTACAAGGCTTATAGTGCCCATAGTTAAAGAATCACCCATAAAATTATTCATGGACTGGCACCTCCCTACCTAGCTGACCCAATTAAACCTTACGTACCGACCCGGGCTTTATGTTCTCAGGGTGCAGGACTACTTTGTTGCCCTTAAGGTGAATAAGAGGTTTGCGGGTCACAGAGCTTTCTCTTATCGTGCCCCTGTTCTGTGGAATGATCTCCCTGCGTCAATAAAACAGTCAGATTCTGTGGAGACTTTCAAGTCCAGACTTAAGACGCACTTATTTTCCCTTTCATATGGCTAGCATACTGGTACAGTTTTGTTTTATGCTTTTTACTCTTTTAATTCATTTATTAGTAATTGGAATGGGCTGCAGCCTCAACTTTACCTAAATTCTGGGTCTTAGTGAAGTTTAGGGCTAGTCGCCGGCGATCACCTTAGTATTTCTTCTGTTTTTCTTGTTAATTGCTGACAAATTACAGTATTTTTTTGTCTTTGATGCCTGATTCTGTTTTTTCTCTGTTTAAGGTGCAGCTCCATCCAGAGATGGACTTGTATTCGTGTTGGCGATCCTCCTGTCCTGTGTGCCAATAGCATTTCTTGTATATTCGTCCGTGAACTGTTCTGTGAATTGTTCTGTAATTATGTTTTAGCATGGCCCAAGCAGAGGGTCCACCCCGTCGAGTCTGGTCTGCTTGAGGTTTCTTCCTCAGAGGGAGTTTTTCCTTACTGCTGTTGCTCTGGGGTTGGTAAGGTGGACCTTACCTGTGTGAAGCGCTTTGAGGCAACTCGTTGGTGAGTTGGCGCTATATAAGGGTGATTCTTTAACTACGGGCACTATTGGCCTTGTAAATGTAATTTTCCACCTACACCATTGCCTTACAATATAAAGTGCCTGGGGCAACTGTTTGTTGTGATTTGGCGCTATATACATGTGCTCTGATGTCACTGTTTTACTCCATAGAAACTACCCAACAATCTTTCATACAAGCTGTTTAGGGGACATTACAGTGTTGTGGTGGAAATTACGGCAATAGTGTGGGACAACTACATTTTGTTAAAAAAAAAAAAAAAATCACAACAGTTGTATGACATTGAATACCCCAATTTTGTTTTGATTATTTTACTGATATTTTATTCAGAGATATTTTAAAACATTAGAAAAAAAACGTTCTTTACCATTCATTTTTATCATTGAAGATCAAAAGTCTGGGTGTGGGACAAGCACAAAATGGCAATATTTGCATATAATGATGCGGAAAAGTCAGACTACAGAGAACAAATTTCTTAACACTTCATTGTAAAGATAACTAGAAAGTGTGGAAATTTCCCCTTTTTTTCTGTTTTTCATACAATATGATCAAAGGACATAATAAGCACCCGATTCTAAGAATCACCCATAAATGAAAATAAATTGAAAAAAAATTGACAGTCCGAGCAAACACAGAACGAACTGTTTACCAACAGAGCAGAACAAACTGGAATAACCCAGTGACATGTAACGAGAAGGTGAGAGACAGTGTGGTGAATGTGATGATCACACCTGTGAAGGGAACCCAAGTGACAGGGCCACGCCTACAAACACACACAGGATGGACAGAGACACAGTGAGACATCAAACCACAAAGAACTCTGAGTGAGATAGAACATAAAACACAAACCATAAAGAAATCTAAAGGGGAACCAAAACTGACTGACAACAAAACCCAGGAACAAGATAGAAAAATAAAGTAGAACTCAAGAAAGGCTTGAAGTGTGAAATACGTACAAGAAAACACAACTAACAGACAGGGACAGACCATAAACAGCCACATGTTCCAGTGGTGTTGTAGAGCAACATTTTATTGTGGTTAGTGATTGAAGGTGGTTGGTTGTTGGGGTGAAGCTGTAGAAAATAGTTTAAAACCTAAGTACTTGACAGCTCTTACTCGTGTTTCAGGGACTCCCCCAGTGAGATGGCTCCCAGTGTCTTTCCACTCCACTGGATCATGAAGCAGACCCCCTGCCGTGGGCACAGACATACTGTGAGACAAAGTTCTATGTTTACTCAGATCTGTTCCACAAACATGTCCCATATGACTGCTTTGAAACTTGGATGGAGTGTTGAGAAATAAATAAAATGTTGAGTTTTAAGCATTTTTTTTTTGTTCTGTCAAACACTGTTTCATTTATTGATATTTCCCTTTCCAGCAGCCAGACTAAGTGCTTTAACCATGAAATCAAGGAATGAAATTCAGAAAATTAAAAACAGAAAATAAAAAAGACACATGAAAATAACACGCTACAGCACCACCAGGTGTTTAAAAGACATTTTAAATAAATAAGTCTTGAGCTTTGATTTAAAGAGTGCTCAGACTGTGTGTAAATCAGCAGTAACCTGTTCTGCAGTTTTTGTTCAGCAGCTGCAAAAACATGATCACCCAAAGTTTATATGTATTTTGACCTCAGGACGTTTTTAAAACCATCATCGGACCAATTATCTTCTGGTAAATTTACTTCCGATAACTTTGTCTGCCAACATTTTTTTTTTCCCTGGTAAAGTGAACAAAGTTAACAGTAAAAAACGTTTGTAAAGCCTAAAATCAAACATTTTAGTCTGTCTGTTGTGTATTTGTGGCAGACTGGCTGTCACTGATGTCATCATTAAGCAGAAGACGTGATTGGTCGGTCAACACAGCGAGCATTGTGGGTAGTGTAGTTCAGGTTCACTTTGGACGTTACACTGTTAACCGTCCACACGTCGACAAACAAAAACGTACTAATTTTAACATTTGTATTTCTTTGTGGCAATGGACAATTTAATCACCAAGACTTGGTGGGAAAGAGGAGATCTCACAGCGCAGCTGTGAGGGACTTCTCTTCAACCATTTATCACACCGTACTGAGCCATAGCATAAGTCAATGGTTGAATTCCTTTAGTAGTGTGCACAGTACATATTGTTCATATGTTTTAAAAATCTTATGAACCTGGCAATGATTAAAATCACCCTAAAATAGAATTTTTGGAGTGTCAGGTGAAAGGGCGTCTAGTCTGTTTGTCACCCTCCTCGATCAGCTGGGTGGCTGACAGTCACATTAGCACATGGATGAATGTAAAAGAGTGAAAAAGAGCTGAGGGAACTCTCGTGGCAAATAAAAGGGGGCGGAGTCATTATCCCAGATTTGCCTCAGTCATTCCTCTCTCTCATTCCCCTATTTTCTATTTGCCACAGTCCTTTGTCATTTCCTTCTCAGTCACTCCCAGCTTCCTGCTCTGATTTCACATCTTGTCCTATTTCACCCCATTTTCTTGTAAAGTATTCTCTGCATTTGCCATCTATCACCTTTCAGTATTTAGCACTCTCTGCCTCCCTCTGGTGATCCTTTATGTCCTCACACTTCTTAGACCGTCTTTGCTTTACCTCCACCTAGTGCTCATTTTTGTCCCTACACATAAGACATTATCAATTACACCTTGGTTGGTCTGCACCTGTATCTGATGAGAGATGCTATTTAAGGTGCAGGTCCATTGTCTCTGTTTGGTTGTCTGTGCATGCATGATAGGTTTGCACTTTGCAGCCTGAGTGATTCCTGTCCTCTGTCTCCTGGGATCATGTTTGGAGCATGAGTAAAAATTGGATTTGCACTTTGGCACTTAATTCACTCTTTAGCAAGAAAGACTTCTTGTTGGAATCCTGTTTCAGTGTTGTATAGTAACGAAGTAAAAATACTTCACTACTGTACTTAAGTACGTTTTGGGAGACTTTGTACTTGTTTTTTTTCAATTCAGCTTACTTTCACTTCACTACATTTCCGACCTTAATTGCATACTTAATCCCCCTAATCTCGTACTATGCAGACTGTTTGCTGTGTATAATGACAATAAAGGCTTTCTGTTCTATTCTACTCCGATACATTTTCTATGCACCATGCTGTTACTCGTTACAAAAAAAAAAAAAACCCACACGAAAACATACATGTCAACCTATATGGATTGTCCATAAATTATACGGATTTTTCCGAGTTTCAGAGTCATACGAACATACAAAGTCTTATGGATTATCAGGGATTGGTCTGCGGCTCTGTAATCACCCGTTTCTGCAGAGCGACTTTACCTTTGATGCATGAGTCATGAATCAATGCTTCGTCCACGAGTTTCGTTGGTTCTTTAGATTCGCTGCTCTTCAGAAACGGCAAGTCCGCTTCTTATCTCCTCTCAAGCCAGTAAAATATCATGAGTCGCTTTTGTGTGGATTAAAGTCACTAACTGGGACTCATCTTGTTGCAGTCAAAAAATGAGAAATCATCCTCCGTTCCGTGCATTTGGAGCCGCGCAGCTGCGTGGCTCTCTGCTGAGACAGACAGCGTCCAGTCGGAATTAATAACTTCAAATTGCCGCTTTAAATAAAATGAGACCTCTTTCCAAACGCTGTAATACAGAAAATAAACTACAATCGACTAAAACGTTTTTTTTTTCTTCCCAAAATGAGACGTGCTGTGTTCTTTATGAATTAAACTGATGCGCAGCACAGCTATAAGATCTCAGCGGTATGGAAAGACATTCATGCCTTTAATGTCTGAAAGGAAATGCTTTTGACAAAAACTACAGATTTTGTTTATTCCTATTTATGTCCAGAGATGAAGGATCCACTACGTAGAGTTTATTATGTCCAAAGTTTAAGGATCCAGTGTCCAATTTCATATTTATTTACTTTAAGACTCAAAATGTTGTTCAATTTCAATTTAATGGGCTTATAAAGCACCAAATCACAACAAAAGCAGTTTTGGTGCGATTTGGAGGTTATAAGGATTTTGTGGATTTTCTCACTTGGTTATACAGGTGGACCCTCAAAGGGACTGACATGTATGCGAAAAAAAGTCATTTTAACCCAGAGACACCACTGATTACGAGTGACTGCAACGAAGTCAGGCCGATTTGTCATGAGGCATGTCCGGTAGGCTTTTTTGCAGTTGTGCACTTGGGGGGTGTTTGTCAGGAAAATTATTATTTCTCTACATTGATTACAGACCTTCAGCGGGTCTGTAATCAACTTTTCTGCAGCACAGCTTTGCTTTGAACCTTGAACCAATCGAAGCAGTGATTTGCAGATCTAAGCAGTGTATTTTATAATACAGATGTATTTTATAACTTAAAAACGGGACTGATGTTAACGTGTTAGCATGTCTATGGCGTTTTCAATGTTAGTATTAAGCTGTTTGCATCAGCACATTTGTGTTGATTTGTTTTCTGTATAAATGGCTCAGCGTTCGTTGTAAGAGTGTCAAATTGTAATTTTATTTTATTCATATATTAATAGCAAAAACAATAATAGCCTACATAATAGACAACCATAGTCAATAATAGACTAATAATGTTACAATACAATTTTAGAGAGACAAAAAGAACCTAATGAAACAAAACAGAAAAGATAAAACCATGTAACAATGAAAATAACTATAAATAACTTTCCTCTGAACACCTAGTGAGTAGCCTACTCTCGTTTGGGTTTTGAAACCTTGTTTCTGAAGTGTTTGTGTGATATGCACAATTTTCAATATTTTGACTAATACTACCAGTCATTTACGAGCCTAGATGTTATGTGCCGACGCGGGTTGAGGAGCGCACCTGCGTCTGACTGAACCCAGCGCTAAAATAACCAGAAAGTGGTTCCAAAACCAAAACAGTTTATTTTCCCCCTTTTGTGCAAAACTCAGTGTACAAACATAAGATGCGTTTGTCTGGCGGAGTGAAGGACGGTGCGCTCTCCAGCGCCCAAAGGGATCGAAGCCCGGTGCTTCTGGACTCACGTTCACCACCAAACACCCCCCAGGTGGACACGACAAACCGACTCTGTGAAGGATAGAAAAGGTGAGGTAAGTCAGCAGCTACAACTAATATCCTTCAAAGGCACACACTATCAGCAACACATTCAGGTCTGAATTTAAGCCTTATGTAAATGAGCAGCCTCTCACAACAGGTGGAGGATCATCTGTCCGCACGCCACGGCCGTGAGAAGCGAGCTGCACAACTCATCAATATTCACATATACTGCGTAACAAATCCCAAATTACTGTTAACACTTATTCAGACAATTAATCACCTCTGATGTGTACTGACAGCATGTGTCCCTCACCCGTCCTCCTTCACAGGCACGATGTGTCAAACCCAGGCGCGGTCCTCAGCGTCTCACAAATGAACATCACAAGGTCGAGTTCCCGGCAATTCTGCTTGAATCACACATGGCTTAAATGCAGAACGCCATCTCATTATCTGCTTCAATGGAAAGTCTTTAAGGTTGCACGTGAGCATCATCCACAGGTGCTGCACATCACGTTGATGAGGGTGAAGGACTCTTCTGCCAGCACCTTCTCCACAGACAATAAATCAGTTTGCATACCACCTGGAGAGCAAAGAAAAGAAAAGAACACCAAAATGTCCAGCCAAACCCCCCAACACACACTAGATAAAGTTTGTAATATTAAAAAAAAAAGTATTTTTGATTATTAACATTTACTTGTACTTTTACTTTCAATACTTGAGTACATTTAGTTGTACGTTACTTATCATACTTAAGTACAATAAATACTAGATACTTTAAGACTTACTTGAGTAGTATTTCAATCAGTGAGTTGAACTTCTACTAAAGTCATTTTTTTTAAATGGGTATCTGTACTTTTACTTAAGTGTGATTTTCCGGTACTTTATACAACACTGTGTGGCATTCAGTCAGTGAGTTTGTCAATTTTGTGGAACAAACGGGTGTGAATCAGGTGTCCCCTATTTAAGGATGAAGCCAGCACCTGTTGAACATGCTTTAATCTTTGAAAGCCTGAGGAAAACGGGACGTTCAAGACATTGTTCAGAAGAACAGCATAGTTTGATTAAAAAGTTGATTGGGGAGGGGAAAACTTATACGCAGGTGCAAAAAATTATAGGCTGTTCATCTACAATGCTTTCCAGTGCTTTAAAATGGACAAAAAAAAAAAAAAGACGCGTGGAAGAAAAACAGAAAACCAACCATCAAAATGGATAGAAGAATAACCAGAATGCAAAGGTTCACCCATTGATCAGCTCCAGGATGATCAAAGACAGTCTGGAGTTACCTTTAAGTGCTGTGACAGAAGACGCCTGTGTGAAGCTAATTTATTTTCAAGAATCCCCCGCAAAGTCCCTCTGTTAAATAAAAGACATGTGCAGAAGATGTTGCTATTTGCCAAAGAACACATCAACTGGCCTAAAGAGAAATGGAGGAATATTTTGTGGACTGATGAGTAAAATTGTACTTTTTGGGTCCAAGGGCCACAGACAGTTTGTGAGATGACCCCCAAACTCTGAATTCAAGCCACATTTCAGTGAAGACAGTGAAGCATGGTGGTGCAAGCATCACGATATGGGCATGTTTCTCCTACTATGGTGTTGGGCTATATATCGCGTACCAGGTATCATGGATCAGTTTGGATATGTCAGAATACTTGAAGAGGTCATGTTGCCTTATGCTGAAGAGGACATGCCCTTGAAATGGGTGTTTCAACAAGACAATGACCCCAAGCACACTAGTAAATGAGCAAAATCTTGGTTCCAAACCAACAAAATTAATGCCTCGCAGATGTAGCAATATTATGTAAACCTCACACGGAGGCACCAATAAAATTTGTAGCAATATTATGTCTCCACACGGGGCACCAATAAAATGTAACAAATATGGGTTAAACCTTACATGGAGGCACCAAAGAAACTAACGAATATTACTAAATTTATTGGAATAAATTTATTAATTTACTGAATCGCGCTCACACGGAGCACTGATAAAATGTAGAAGGTAGTGATTATTGGTGATTTGAGTGGAGACACTTTGCTTTACATATATTCAGGCCTCACTACGGGGACCAATTATATGTAGCATTTAGTTGTAGGGAAGAGGAAACTCCCAAATTGAATTAGACCCCAAAATAATGGGTCACCAAAATAATTGATTTAGGGTTTAATACTTATTATTTAAGCATTAATGGGGCACCACCTATTTTTCTTTTATATGGCATAAGTACCATAACTTAAACATTAATTTATCAGTCTCAAATTAATTAATCTCAATTTGGTTTAATCAATCTCTGATCTGAAAATCATGAATTCTTCAATACAGTTGACCAAGAGTTTCCTTCTGTACCCAAAATAAACCACAGCAGAAAATATTTACAATTTACATAATAAATGAACATTTGACTGGCATTTTATAGACAGTAATGAAAAATACGTTCATTCAGGGAAACAATTTTCTTACTCATGAGATATTGGAAGAAAGAGTTGAAGCTTAAAACTTTAAAAAAATCTGATTGAAATTTAGTGATGAATTTTGAAACCAATTATGAAGAAAAATATTACTAGAATGTCTAAAGAAAAAGGAGATAAGGAGCCACCTGTACCCATTGACAACAAACCTTCATGGAGCCTGGACTGGGTCGATTAGCTGCTGTTGGAGGGCTGGTTCCATCCATCCGTCGTCGATATCGGGCAGCGTGAGCTCACCTGGGTTGGAGGGTTTCACTCAGGTGTCCCCGGTGTGATCCCAGGGCTAGTGTCGGCTGGTTTCACCAGCTGCTGCAGTCAGGTTTGGAAACAGCTGCGTGTCAGCGTGCGGTGACCTGGAGGTGGAAGGTGTTTGTTGAAAAAGGGTTCTTAGTAGCTTTCAAAAATGGTTGGAGCCAAAGTAAAACTTTAAAAGCATCAGGTTAAACTTTGAGTTTGTCCCAAAGGTAAACAATGAATGAATGCCACGTGGTAGCTTAGCAATGGCTCTTGGCCTAAAATAAAATTAAGCATTTGACTTAGGAATTGCTCCACTGAGGTGGAAACGCAGTCTCTGCATCCAGTGGGTTTTTGTGGCTGAGACAGAATTAATATATATTATTTAATTAGGTCTACTCGAGGCCATCGCGCTACAAAGATGTGAAGAAATCATGAAACTGTGGTTATACAACTAAATACTAGTATAGTGATTCACAGTTTTGCTAAAAAAAAGCAGCTTGAACATAGTTTTGAGTTTGTAGCATCAAAAGCAGATGCTACTATTATTGTGAACACCCCCTTCTACTTTTTTTTTTACTAATAGCCCAATTTCATAGCCTTAAGAGTGTGCATATCATGAATGCTTGGTCTTGTTGGATTTGTGAGGATCTGCTGGTACTTTGTTTCCCATATAACAATAAGAAATACTCAAAACCTGGATTAATCTTTAGTCACATAGCACTACTATCATTCTGAACACTACTGTATATCTTAAACGTGCTTAAATATAAATTAACCGTTTGTGCCTTATTACAGTTATTTAATGATGTCATGTTTTATTCTTTATTAAGCTGAGGATAGTTATTGTCACATGAGTCTGTATTAATGTTTGAGAAGTGATCATTTATGCATATATTAATAGAGCTTGTGGTTGTGCAGAATTATGAAGAAAACCAGACATGTGTGGGGTGAGAAACTTCTGTCAGGATGTCTAGTTTCTGTTGTTTAGGGTTGCGTTGGGATTTTAAATGTGTAAGTGAAACTGTTGGTTTATCCGTGGGTTTACGGAGAAATTGCAGAAGTTCATGTGAATGTCAAATGTAGCTGTCTTTACAAGTTGGATAAAACCTGTCTTCATATGACACCAACTTCTGTGCTGTGTGTGTGTCTTCTCTCCAAAACTGGAGGGGAAGACTCAAGCCAAACACCACTGAAATTATCTTGTTTTTAAATAAAAACATTTGAAGCCACCAAAACTACTTCATTTTGTATTTCACAATTTATATCTCTATTAGATACAGTATTTTATGATGGCACAATCACATTATAACACAAATCTATTATTAACTAGCTGGGGTACCCGGCTCTGCCCGGTTTAATCTGTTTTAGACATAGGCCAAATGGCAATCATTCAATCATTTTAATCAAAACAATTGCCCAACATTTGTTTTTGTAATGCTGATGTCTTACAAATGTAATACTTAATGGGCTAAAGTTTGTCCAACAGAACTATAAGAGGTGGACTCCCCCAAAAAAGTGGAAATACTTGGTTAAAAGACAAACACATTTGAAGTCCTTCATGCAGACTGTTTTGCAATCAAATTTATAACAAAATTACAAAAGATAGGTAACAGTAAATGTAAACACAAATAAATCAGAGAATAGATTAAAGCATTAGTCCAGTAACCATAAAGAATTAAAGTGAAAGTTCTTTGTCTAAGATTTCTAGCAATAATGATTAAAGCTGAATTCTAATAGATAGAGAATAGATTAAGGCATTAAATTATTGGTTGGTATAAACTGGTTAATTCTAATTCCACCACACCCAAACTATAATATGTAGCCCTAAAAACTGTATACGAGGTCTGTTAGAAAAGTATCCGACCTTATTTTTTCAAAAACCATATGGATTTGAATCACGTGTGATTACATCAGACATGCTTGAACCCTTGTGGGCATGCAAGAGTTTTTTCATGCCTGTCGGTTACGTCATTCGCCTGTGGGCAGTCTTTGAGTGAGGAGTGGCCCACCCTCTCATCGTTTTTTTTCATTGTTTAGGAACGGCTCAGACTGCTGCTTTGTTTGATAAAAATTTTTTCAAAAACTGTAAGGCACAACTGAGTGGACACCATTCGATAAATTCAGCTGGTTTTCGGTGAAAATTTTAACAGTTGATGAGAGATTTTGGTGTGCAAGTGTCGCTTTAAGGACGGCCCACGGCGCCTGACGGCGATCTGCGCTCCGAGGCGGCGTCGTCTCGCTGTTTCAAGCTGAAAACTTCCACATTTCAGGCTCTGTTCACCCAGGTCGTCGTCAGAGAACAGAGAAGTTTCAGAAGAGGTTGGCATGAGGAGTTTATGTGGACATTCCAGTGTTAAAGGAGATTTTGTAATGAAAGAACGAGCGGGTAGATTCGCATGTCGGGCCGGACCTGACCACGGGGGGTTGCGACAGGAAAAACACCTCCATTGGAAACCTTAACGGACAAGTTGGAACATGTCCAGTTTCAATTTCTCAGATACTCCTTGAAAGCCATCAAAAGCCGCCTGAATTTTACAAATGGTTTTCAACACGGAGGTGTTTTTCCTGTCGCGGCGCAGACAGATTTGCAGCGGTGTCACGGAACCGACTCAGCGAATTTGCCCGTACGTTCTTTCATTACAAAATCTCCTTTAACAGTGGAATGTCCACATAAACTCCTCATGCCGACTTCTTCTGAAACTTCTGTTCTCTGACAACATCCTGGGTGAACAGAGCCTTAAATTAGTATGTTTTCAGCTTGAAACAGCCAGACGGATGCCACCTCCGACCATGCCGATCCGCTTTGTGAGCTGTCCTTAAAGCGAAAGAAACTCCACAACCTCTCATCAGCCGTTAAACTTTTCACCGAAAACCAGCAGAATTTCTCGAATAGTGACCACTCGGATATCCCTCACAGGTCCTGAAAAAATTTTGATAAAGCAACGCGCGCCGTCTCAGACAAAGGATTTCAGCCGAGAGTGCTGGAGCAGTGCTCACTCAAAGCCTGCCCACAGGCGAATGACGTCACCAACGCGTGAAAAAACACGCATGCGCACGAGGGTTCAAGCATGTCTGGTGTAATCGCACGTGATTCAAATCCATATAGTTTTTTTATAAAACTGTCGGTTTCTTTTCTAATAGACCTCGTATATTCTGAATACTCACGACATGGGGAACTTTAATCAAAATTAGAATTCTGACTGCTTTATACTTTTTGTACTCAGGCTTTCTTGATGACATCCTCAGGATGTATATGTTTATAGATGGCCAGAAGACATAACATTCATATCACAGATGTTGAATACATATAGATGGCCCTGGTTGCCCAGTAACTCCATGATTGAAGGTCTATAGACCTGGGCAACCAGGGCAGCTTGAACCAGTTGCCCAGTAATACCATAAAAGGTAAACAGATAAAGAGAATAGATTAAAGCATAAATTGTTTTGGTTACATTCCACTTTTTAAAAAATGGTACCAGTTTGTTCCCCATGAAACAAAGATTCAGAATATATAGTTTTTAGGGCTACATATTATAGTTTGGGAGTTTATCCCAGACAGACAGAATTAGCCCTTTATGTAATGGATGTCTTCAAATGAAAATATAGTCAAAATTTCTAGATCATATATGGGCTGAGTGGTCAGGACTGGAAGCGGACAAGCTCAGCACTGATTGGCTGTGATTTCAACAAAAGGGGTGAGTGTAAAGAATAAATGAAAATATGCTATTTTTCTCATAATTAGCTTTGCATGCTAACAATGCTAAAAGTTACCACACTGAATAAAAGGTTTTGTGTTCATTTTCAAAAAGTAACGTTTAGAAGTATGGACATAATGTAGGTTTAAATGAACTAGATATTGTATTGAATGAGTGAAGCTGAATAGAGTGTATACTTGGTTTTTATCATGATGTCAAATGAATGAAAATGTGTATGCCTATGCTTTGATAGGCATTCAGTTGATTTATGATGGTTTTGAAATGATACAATATTATACTGTTTGATTAATGATTGAAATATGTGCTTATGATGAATTGTATTTAACATATTGAACTGCTGACAGATTTGTTGACTCTCAAATCAGTAAAGTGTTTTGGTTTAAGGTTTTCATAAATAACATATGCTTAAGTAGGGTGTAACATGTTGGTTTTAAAACCTGTCAGACATTGACCATTTTTAATAAAGTCATGACTAATACCTGACATGATGTTTCATGATATGTTCAAAGGTCATGAGGTCAAGATGTGAACTGCAAATAATATTGTTGCCTCTGTTTATAATCAAAAATGGCTTGTACATTTGTTTGAACTATGCTGATCATTAATGAACAGTTGAATGACTATTGTTCAAAATTAATTGCTGCTTCTGCATTCTGTAAAATGTGAGTGATCTCATATTTTGACTGAAAGAACTTTGCTTCCACAGGGAGAACAATGACTGAGTTATTTGTTATCAGGGAGGCAACCTTGAAAGTGTATGGAGAAACACATGGACCTGTTCTCACAGAGCTGAAAACGGTGGTTCTTCAACACTATTTTACATTATTAGTTACATTTTGCCACAAAGGCAGAAAGTGGGGGTTTATGTGCTTGCAAACCTCTGCACCCAGGGCAATTGTCAAATCAGTTCCCATCACAACGTTGGACGATTAAGGATTAACAGTGCCACCCTCCTCAGATAAATGAGGAGGGTGGCGTCAGGAAGGGCATCCGGCATAAAACAAGCCAACCCAACTATTCAGTTTTCAATTTATTTCCATTTATATAGCACCAAATCACAACAGAGTTGCCTCAAAGTGCTTCACATAGGTAAGTTCCAACCTTACCAACCCCCAGAGCAACAGTGGTAAGGACTAAGAATCAAATTTCTATCCTGGATCTGTCGCGGCCTGGGTTAACAACATCTGCCACCGGTGCTGTTGCCCAACAGCGTGCCGGTGGAAATTGGGCTACTGGTGGGCGAAGACGACGAAGAACAGAAAATTTCCAAAACAATGGGAGAAGAAAAAAAAAGTAGAAGGGTGGAAATGAGAATGGGGACTTTGAATGTTGGTAGTATGACTGGTAAAGGGAGAGAGCTGGCTGATATGATGGAGAGGAGAAAGGTAGACATATTGTGTGTGCAAGAGACCAAGTGGAAGGAAAATAAGAGCGGGAGCATCAGCGGTGGATACAAGTTGTTGTACCATGTTGAGGAAAGGAAGAGAAATGGTGTTGGGGTCATTTTAAAGGAGTATGTCAAGTGTGTTGGCGGTTAAGCGAGTGTCTGACAGGGTGATGAGTGTGAAGTCGGAAATTGAAGGGCTGATTAATACTATCACTGCATATGCCCCACAGGTAGGTTGTGAGATGGAGAAAGATTTCTGGAGTGTGTTAGATGAGGTGGTGGAGAGTGTGCGCAAGCATGAAAGAGTGGTGATAGGAGCAGACTTTAATGGGCATGTTGGTGAAGGGAACAGTGGTGATGAAGTAATTGTTAGATATGTTATCAAGGATAGGAATGGGGAAGGACAGATGGTAGTTGATTTTGCAAAAAGGTTGGAAATGGCTGTGGTGAATACTTTAAGAAAAGGGAGGAGCACAGGGTAACATAAGAGTGGAGGGAGGTGCACACAGATGGACTACATTCTTTATAGGAGATGCAAGCTAAAAGAAATCAAACTAAGGTGGTGGCAGGAGAGTGTCGAAAGACAGCATAGGATGGTTGTTTATAGGATGACTTTAGAGGTAAAGAAGAAAGTGAGAGCTCAACAAAGGATCAGATGGTGGAAGCTGAAGGAGGAAGATTGAAATTTAGTGAACAGGTGAGAGAAGCTCTGGTTGGAGAAGCAATTTTAGACAACTGGAAAAGTACTGCAGATGTGGCAAGGGAGACAGCTAGGACAGTACTGGGTATGACATCTGGACAGTGGAAGGAAGACAAGGAGACTTGGTGGTGGAATGAGGGAAGTCCAGGAAAGCATAAGGAGAAAGAGGTTGGTGAAAAAAGGTTTTGGGATGGTCGGAGTGATGAAGAAAGTAGACAGGAGTGCAAGGAGATGCGGTGTAAGGCGAAAAGAGAAGTGGCAAAAGTGAAGGAAAAGGCATTGTGAGCTGTACAAGAAGTTGAATAGTAAGGAAGGAGAAAAGTACTTGTACAGACTGGCCAGACAAAGGGACAGAGCTGGAAAGGATGTGCAGCAGGTTAGGGTGGTAAAAGATGCACATGGTAATGTGCTGACAAGTGAGTGTGTGCTGAGAAGGTGGAGGGAATATTTTGAAGAGCTGATGAATGAAGAAAATGAGCGAGAGAAAAGGCTGGATGATGTGGTGAGAGTAAGTCAGGAAGTTCAAGAGATTAGTAAGGAAGAAGTGAGGGCTGCTATGAAGAGTGGAAAGGCAGTTGGTCTAGATGACATTCCAGTCGAGGCATGGAAATGTCTAGGAGAGATGGCAGTAGAGCTTCTAACAAGATTTAATAAAATCTTGGAAAGTGAGAGGATGCCTGAGGAGTGGAGATGAAGTGTGCTGGTTTTATTTTCAAGAACAAGGCTGATGTGCAGAGTTGCAATAACTACAGAGGCATAAAGGTGGTCAGCCACCACATGAAGTTGTGGGAAAGACTAGTAGAAGCTAGGTTTAGAAAACAGGTGAAGATCTGTGAGCAGCAATATGGTTTCATGCCGAGAAAGAGCACTACAGATGCAACGTTTGCACTGAGAATACTGTTGAAGTACAGAGAACGCCATAAAGTTACATTCTGTGTTTGTGGACTTAGAAAAAATTTATGATAGGGTGCCAAGAGAAGAGCTGTGGTATTGTATGAGGAAGTCTGGAGTGGCAGAGACGTATGTTAGGGTAGTGCAGGACATGTACAAGGAGGTTTATGGATGTGCTGAGGGAGGACATGCAGGTGGTTGGTGAGACAGAGGAAGATACAGAGGACATGGTGAGATGGAAACGATTGATCTGTGGCGACCCCTAACGGGAACAGCCGAAAGACAAAGAAGATTAAAGATGTGTATGCATTCTGAACCCATTTTTGCGCAAAGATGAATGATTTTTGATGACTGATCTGCTCTGCTGTTTTAATAAACCTGATAGGATTAACTTGAATTCAAATTACGAGGGCTGTAAATAAAGTATAGGTCCTTTTTATTTTTTTCAAAAACTATATGGATTTCATTCATATGTTTTTACGTCAGACATGCTTGAACCCTCATGCGCATGTGTGAGTTTTTCCACGCCTGTCGGTGACGTCATTCGCCTGTGAGCACTCCTTGTGGGAGGAGTCGTCCAGCCCCTCGTCGGAATTCCTTTGTCTGAGAAGTTGCTGAGACTGGCGCTTTGTTTGAACAAACAATTGATCCAGGACGTCGTGAGAGAACAGAGAAGTTTCAGAAGAAGTCGGTTTCAGCATTTTATCCGGATATTCCACTGTTAAAGGAGATTTATTTAATGAAAGACGTGCGGACGGGTCCGCGCGTCGGGATGCAGCCGGCGCGGTGGCACAGGAAAACACCTCCGTGTTGATAACCATTTGTAAAATCCAGGCGGCTTTTGATGGCTTTCAGTGGAGTGAGTATATGAGAAATTGTTTAACAGCTGGACATGTTCCAACTTGTCCTTAAGGCTTCCAATGGAAGTGTTTTTCCTGTGGTGGAGCGTCGCGGCGGCTGCGAGCCGACGCTGCAATCCACCCGCACGTCTTTCATTAAAAAAAAAAACTCCTTTAACAGTGGAATATCCGGATAAAATGCTGAAACCGACTTCTTCTGAAACTTCTGTTCTCTCACGACGTCCTGGATCAATAGAGCCTGAAATGTGGAGGTTTTCAGCTTGAAACAGGCTGACGATGGCGCCTGGGAGTGCTGCGCGACGTCTCGCTCCGTGGGAAGTCCTTAAAGCGACAGTATCACCTCAAAATCTCTTATCAGCCGTTAAAAATTTCACAGAAAACCAGCTTAATTTTTCGAACCGTGTCCACTTCGATGTGTCTCACAGGTTTAGAAAAAATTTTGTTCAAACAAAGCGCCAGTCTCTCAGCAACTTCTCAGACAAAGGAATTCCGATGAGGGGCTGGACGACTCCTCCCACAAGGAGTGCTCACAGGCGAATGACGTCACCGACAGGCGTGGAAAAACTCACACGTGCACACGGGTTCAAGCATGTCTGACGTAAAAACATATGAATGAAATCCATATAGTTTTTGAAAAAAATAAAAAGGACCTATACTTTATTGACAGACCTCGTATTGTTGTCTGTATTCTATTTCCATTGCCCATGGACTCATGAAGGGAAACCTGAGACTTTGTGTTTTGAGAAAAGGTTATTTTTGTTTTTTCCCCCAACAAAATTGCCACCCAACGTGGGGCAGTGGCAAGTAGAATTATATAATTTTACCATATTCTCTGATTTAACCTGCTTTTATATCTGTTTTTCAAAACTTTTAAAGAACGTCGACAGAGACCTCTCCCGGACTTGAAGGCGTCCTAATTTCTCTAAACACCACTTTAAAGGGTACCCAACACAAAGGTAAGGACAAACCTTTAACAAAATTGTCCTACTGGCCATTTCCAAAAATTGTGGTTTTGAAGAAAAGCAGACATCTTGCTCGTGCTTAAAATATGTTTTACAGCAGATCAGATCAAATCACAAAAAGTTATTAGTACCGAATTCAAAGCAGGGTGTGGGATCCCTGATACCCAGGTGTTCGATCCTGGAAGGAGGGTGTGTGATCCCTCATTAAAGGTGCCAATCAGGTTTCATCACAAAGCTGAGTGTGTGTGATCTCTGACGCGTCTGTCTTAAATGTTTGTATGTCTCAAAAACAATTCTGAAATAGAGTAATAAGGTGCACAATAATTCATTATAATAGAATTATTATATATAATTAGTTTTATATATTTAATTATAATTAGCTTCAGAAGAACTAATACAGAACAAGTATTTGATCCATTGGTTCTGTGTGACGTAATTGCTATTTTGTTTGGGTTTGTATTTTCTGGTGGTACTTTGTGCTGGGATGGTTCGCTCCTCAGTGATAAGTCCCCTTGGTACCGAAGAGTGTTGTGTTGAGAGGTACCAGAGAAGAATTCAACATTGCTCCATGACTGAAGATTCCTGAAACAATAAAGGGCTCACTGAGGAGTTTCTGTGGGTATTTATTGTGGGTGGTTGAACTGTCGGACTGTTCCCTTTGTTAAAACCAGATCAAGATTGTGAAGTAACACCCAGAATTGATCCGCTGCAATCAGTGGTTCTCCCCATTGCACGACTGTAGTCGAACCTTGATCATTGATCTTGATCTGAGGCCACGTAAGCACAAGAGGGACATTATTGGCAACTGTAAAATTTTTCGTGTTTCCGAAAGTAGTTTGTGTGTCTCCGTATCAGTGATATAACACTAAAATTGACAATGCCTGAACCAAGATCATTTATGGACCTTTGGTCCACTTTCAAGACATTCGAAATCTGTAGAACAGAAAAATCGTAAACCAGAAGAAAAAATTTTAGAGACAATTCTCAGTGACATGCAGGGAGGAGAAGAGCTAAAATGGCCTGAAATGAGCTCTCAGTACTTGTCAAAAAATGCTGACTGCCTTTGAACACCAGTACAGAGTAGCTCTATTAAAATAAATAAATAAATAAATAAATTAGAAGTACAAAAATTGAATGAAGAAAATAAGGACCTGTTTAAAATCAAGACCAAAATGTGTGCAAAACAGCTGAGAAAAATCATATTCATTATCACAATGCTGTAATACAGCTTTGTGCCTGTTAATCCTGGGAAGAAACTGTGGCTCAGATGAAAAATGACCAACAGAGAATTCTTAAAATGACAATAAAGCTTCTCCAGTCCATGAATCCTTGAATGTAAATACACCATCATCATCAGAGTAAGATCTTTCACATGATACCAACAATGCATCATTTCTTAATAAGTGCATAAGTGCCAATTGTCCAAATACTTTTGGTCCCTTCATCAAAGCATCCCAAATCATATATCATCTTGTTCAGCATAATAAGCGCATTCCAAAACTATCATGTTAATAACTGTCATAATTCATTTAAGCAAGCAATGTCTCATCCATGTTTACAACAGGTTGATCCTACTTCTAGCTTCTAACTCAGTGCTCAAAACTACACTCGACATGATTGCACCCCCCTGTGTTAAAACCGCACTCCCCCAAATCAGTCATAGTGGTTCAATGATTATCTGTGTGACCTCAAGCATAAAGCAAGAGGTCTAGAACAGAAATGGCTTTGTTCAAAATTAGAAGTATTCCACCTTGCATGGCGTAATGCTATCTTAGACTATAAGCATGCATTATTGGCTACAAAGCGGACTTACTACTCTGATTTGATCAACAAAAACAGGCAAAACTCAAAGTTCTTGTTTGACACAGTGGCAACACTTTTGCATGGACAACCACCTGTAGTTCGCTCTCCTTTTACAGCGCAAGATTTCCTGGATTACTTTGGGAAGAAAATAGAAGACATCAGGTTAAACATATCCTTGCATGCCTTAATCCAGCCACTACACCCTGCTATTGATGTGGGCGCCACTACTGAGGTATTACCTAGATTTACAGAATTTGACAGTATCTCATTAGGCATGCTGACAAAACTCACTGTCAACAAAAAGCACAGCCTGTTTATTTGATCCTATACCAACAAAACTGTTTAAGGACCTGTGGCCCACTCTTGGGCCGAATGTGCTGGAAATTATTCATCTCTAACTTCTGGATCTGTTCCTAAATGTTTCAAATCTGCAGTAATTAAACCATTACTTAAGAAACCTAATCTTGACCCTAGTGTATTGACAAATTATCGGCCGATATCAAATCTCTTTTTTCTCTAAAGTTCTGGAAAATGTGGTGTCATGGCAGCTCATAAACTATCTTACTGAGAATAATCTCTTTGAGCCACTGCAGTCTGCTTTTAGAAAATATCATTCCACAGAGACGGCTCTCACTAAAGTGGTGAATGATCTTCTGCTTACAATGGATTCGGACACCACTATGGTTCTGTTGCTGCTGGAAAATGATTTTGGGATTACTGGGAGTGCCCTTGCGTGGCTGATGTCATACTTGACCAGTCGTTCTCACTGTTTTGTACAGTAACACTACCTCTAACCTTAGTGACATGAAATTTGGGGTTCCACAGGGGTCTGTCTTAGGCCCCCTGCTTTTCTCCCTTTATATAGCACCGCTTGGGCACCAGTGTTGCCACAGTTACTTTGAAAAAGTAATCCAATTACTGATTAGTCCTTGAAAAGGTAACTTAGTTACTTTACTGATTACTCAATTGGAAAAGTAACTAAGTTAGATTACTAGTTACTTTTTTAGTTACTTTCCCCAGCTGCTGACAACAACCCTCTGCCACCTCAACATGACAATGATACCTGTTTTGCCAAAACTCATTTTATAGTCACCCTTTCTTGGCTTAAATGAAAAATACTTGTTTTATAAAAAGTAAAATAAAGACCTCTTTCTTGACCTCATATTTAACTGTTGACAGCACTGTAACAGTAAAACTTGCATTTTCTAACCTACATTGTTTATAAATGTAACTATTAAATTAATTCTAACACTTTTTCTAACATTTAAATTCTCTCTAAACATTTTACTTGTCGAAATTATTATTATTTTAAGTAGTATTAGTAGTTGTAGTAAAAAAAGGCTTCAAAACTGGACCTTTAATCTAGGGGTGTTGTAGGGGGGCACATCCTTGCCCCACGCCCCCATTCCCTCTGGATTTGCCCCTGCTTTGGCGTTTGAGCACAAAGAATCGATAACATTTATTTATGCAGAAAACATGACCAGATTTACAGGTAATAAAGTTTTATTGCATTTTCACATCATGTGGTCCTCAGAAAGAGAGTTTAGGTGCATTTGAGTGGAAAATAGTGTTAGCTGTTGACGCGGAGGATCAGCTGTTTTTAGCAGCAGATACGGAGTGAATCAGCTCAGAATTCTAAATAAAGGAGAAAAAAAAAGCATAAAAATGTCTTTGTAAAGCTCAGTGCAGGTGTGCTGTTGTCACTGTGCTTTAAGAGGTGAGGACGAGTCGTAGCTGCTGCAGAAAACCGCGGATGAAAAGCTCACAGCTCGCTTAAAGTGGGCAGTTCAGTCGAACCCCAACCTCCCACAGGCCAAGTTTAATGCTGTCGACCCACAATGCAAAATAGTAACGCACAGTGACTTGGAGAAGTAACTTTAATCTGATTACTGATTTGGAAAGATTAACGCGTTAGATTACTCGTTACTAAAAAAGTGGTCAGATTAGAGTAACGCGTTACAGGCATCACTGTTGGGCACATATTGCGGTGTTTTGGGATTACCTTTCACTGCTATGCAGATGATACTCAGTTATACATGCCAATAACTGCTGGTAATCTCGTTCACATAAAATCCTTAGAAGATTGCCTTGCAGCAGTGAGAAGTTGGATGTCTAGAAACTTCCCACTTTTAAACTCTAAGACTGAAATGATTCTGGGTGCAGTGAGACATCGACATCAATTTGACCAGTTAACGTTCAGACTTGGCTCGTGTGTCATACATCACACTGACAAAGTGAGGAACCTTGGGGTAATTATTGATCCTTCATTGTCCTTTGCCCTCCACATTAGAAATATTACTAGGACTGCTTTCTGCCACCTGTGAAATATAGTGAAGATTTGTCCCATCCTGTCTATGGCTGATGCTGAGACCCTGATCCATGCATTTCTCTCTTCTAGATTGGACTACTGCAATGTTCTATTTTCTGGTTGACCGCAGTCTAGCATTAGGGGTCTCCAATTGGTTCAAAATGCTGCAGCCAGACTTTTGACATGAAGCAGAAAGTTCGGCCACATTACACCCATTTTGGCATCCCTTCACTGGCTTCCTGTCCCAGTGAGATCAGATTTTAAGGTTCTGCTACTAACCTATAAAATTATTCATGGACTCGCACCCTCCTACCTAGCTGACCTAATTAAACCTTATGTACTGGCCCGGGCTTTACGTTCTCATGGTGCAGGACTACGTTGTGTCCCTAAGGTGAATAAGTCTGCGGGTCACAGAGCTTTCTCTTGTCGTGCCCGTTCTGTGGAATCATCTCCCTGCATCAATAAAACAGTCAGATTCTGTGGAGGCTTTCAAGTCCAGACTTAAGACGCACTTTTCCCTTTCATATGGCTAGTATACTGGTACAGTTTTGTTTTACGCTTTTTACTCCAATTCATTTTATTAACTCAGCCACATGGGGTGTGCAGCCAGTACATTCTGAGTGCTGGTCCCAAGCCCGGATAAATGAGGAGGGTTGCGTCAGGAAGGGCATCCGGCGTAAAACAAGCCAACCCAACTATGCAGACTCAGAATCGAATTCCCATACCGGATCGGTCGCGGCCCGGGTTAACAACGTCCGCCACTGGTGCTATTGCCCAACAGGGTGCCGGTGGAAATTGGGCTATTGCTGGGCGAAGACGACGAAGAAGAGGAGGAAAACGTTGCCAAGAACAGCGGCAGAAGAAGAAAACTAGAAGGGTGGAAATGAGAGTGGGGACTTTGAATGTTGGTAGTATGACTGGTAAAGGGAGAGAGCTGGCTGATATGATGGAGAGGAGAAAGGTAGACATATTGTGTGTGCAAGAGACCAAGTGGAAGGGAAGTAAGAGCAGAAGCATCGGCGGTGGGTACAAGTTGTTGTACCATGGCAAGGACAGGAAGAGAAATGGTGTTGGGGTCATTTTAAAGGAAGAGTATGTTAAAAGTGTGTTGGAGGTTAAGCAAGTGTCTGACAGGGTGATGAGTGTGAAGTTGGAAATTGAAGGGGTGATGATGAATATCATCAGTGCATATGCCCCACAGGTAGGTTGTGAGATGAAGGAGAAAGAAGATTTCTGGAGTGTGTTAGATGAGGTGGTGGAGAGTGTGCCCAAGCATGAAAGAGTGGTGATAGGAGCAGACTTCAATGGGCATGTTGGTGAAGGAAACAGAGGTGATGAGGAAGTAATGGGTAGATATGGTATCAAGGATAGGAATGGGGAAGGACAGATGGTAGTTGATTTTGCAAAAAGGATGGAAATGGCTGTGGTGAATACCTACTTTAAGAAAAGGGAGGAGCACACAGGTGGACTACATTCTTTATAGGAGATGCAAGCTAAAAGAAATCACAGACTGTAAGGTGGTAGCAGGAGAGAGTGTCACTAGACAGCATAGGATGGTTGTTTGTAGGATGACTTTAGAGGTAAAGAAGAAGAAGAGAGTGAGAGCTCAACAAAGGATCAGATGAAGACTGTTGTGTGAAATTTAGCGAGCAGGTGAGAGAAGCACTAGTTGGAGGGGAAGCAATTTTGGACAACTGGAAAAGTACTGCAGATGTGGTGAGGGAGACAGCTAGGGCAGTACTGGGTATGACATCTGGACAGTGGAAGGAAGACAAGGAGACTTGGTGGAATGAAGAGGTCCAGGAAAGCATAAGGAGAAAGAGGTTGGCGAAAACGTTTTGGGATAGTCGGAGAGATGAAGAAAGTAGACAGGAGTACAAGGAGATGCGGCGTAAGGCGAGAAGAGAAGTGGCAAAAGCAAAGGAAAAGGCATATTGCGAGCTGTACAAGAAGTTGAATAGTAAGGAAGGAGAAAAGGACTTGTACCGATTGGCCAGACAAAGGAACAGAGCTGGAAAGGATGTGCAGCAGGTTAGGGTGGTAAAAGATGCACATGGTAATGTGCTGACAAGTGAGGAGTGTGTGCTGAGAAGGTGGAGGGAATATTTTGAAGAGTTGATGAATAAAGAAAATGAAGTAAATCAGGAAGTAAAAGAGATTAGCAAGGATGAAGTGAGGGCTGCTATGAAGAGGATGAAGAGTGGAAAGGCAGTTGGTCCAGATGACATTCCAATGGAGGCATGGAAATGTCTAGGAGAGATGGCAGTAGAGTTTCTAACCAGATTGTTTAATAAAATCTTGGAAAGTGAGAGGATGCCTGAGGAGTGGAGACGAAGTGTGCTGGTTCCTATTTTCAAGAACAAGTCTGATGTGCAGAGCTGCAACTACAGAGGCATAAAGTTGATCAGCCACAGCATGAAGTTATGGGAAAGAGTAGTAGAAGCTAGGCTTAGAAAACAGGTGAAGATCTGTGAGCAGCAATATGGTTTCAATCCGAGAAAGAGCACTACAGATGCAATGTTTGCTCTTAGAATACTGTTGGAAAAGTACAGACAAGGACAGAAAGAGTTACATTGTGTGTTTGTGGACTTAGAAAAAGCTTATGATAGGGAGCCAAGAGAAGAGTTGTGGCATTGTATGAGGAAGTCTGGAGTGGCAGAGAAGTACGTTAGGGTAGTGCAGGACATGTACAAGGATAGTGTGACAGCGGTGAGATGCGCAGTCGGAATGACAGACTCATTCAAGGTGGAGGTGGGATTACACCAAGCATCAGCTCTGAGTCCTTTCTTGTTTGCAGTGGTGATGGACAGGTTGACAGATGAGATCAGACAGGAGTCCCCATGGACTATGATGTTTGCAGATGACATTGTGATCTGTAGTGAGAGTAGAGAGCAAGTTGAGTCTAGTCTGGAGAAGTGGAGATATGCTTTGGAGAGAAGGGAATGAAAGTCAGTAGAAGCAAGACTGAGTACATGTGTGTGAATGAGAGGGAGCCCAGTGGAATAGTGCAGTTACAAGGAGTAGAAGTGGTGAAAGTAGATGAGTTTAAATATTTGGGGTCAACTGTTCAAAGTAATGGAGAGTGGTGTGACAGAGGAAGATACAGAGGACAGGGTGAGATGGAAACGATTGATCTGCTGTGGCGACCCCTAACGGGAACAGCCGAAAGACAAAGAAGAACTTTTAATTAATTTTATTAGTAATTGGAGCGGGCCGCGGCCTCATCTTTACCTAAATTCTGGGTCTTTTAGTGAAGTTTAGGGCTAGCGGCCGGCAATCACCTTAGTATTTCTGTTTTTCTTGTTGTTTAATGCTGGCAAATTATATAGTATTTCTTGTCTTTCTGATGCATGATTCTGTTTTTTCTCAGTTTAAGGTGCAGCTCCATCCAGAGATGGGAGTTGTTTGTGTTGGCACTCCTCCTGTCCTGTGCGCCAATTGCATTTCTTGTATATTCGTCCATGAATTGTTTTGCAGCATGGCCCAAGCAGAGGGTCACCCCTTTGAGTCTGGTCTGCTTGAGGTTTCTACCTCAGAGGGAGTTTTTCCTTACCACTGTTGCTCTGGGGGTCTGTGTGAAGCCCTTTGAGGCAACTCTGTGATTTGGCACTATATAAATGAAAATAAATTGAAATTAATATGGCTAAATCTGACACAACAAATCTGAGAAAATACCACTGCCTCTAAAGGGTGACATGGCACCTGTGGTTCAGAGAATTTATCCTTCATTGACAGACATCGACTCACCACCTTATAATAATGTGATTCAAAATGGCACACTGCCAATGACTCCACAGCCTGTCCAAGCTCCAGTTCTAGTGATTAAGTCTGAACTGATGGACTGTGGAGACTCCAGGATAGGACAGCAGTGAGGGTCCTCCACCGTCTCCCCAGGGAGATACTGGTGGTGACCTGAGGGGCACCTCGGGATCTATTAGAGGCCCAATAAGATCCTCTACTCCACAGGGTCCATCAGTCTGAAGGAAATGGAAAGAAAAAACAAGCAGGAAGGAGGATTCAGAAAGTGATGATGACAGATATGACTTGACAGGATGGGAAGGTGGAATTTATGGGGGAGACTTCCTTGACCTTGACTCGCATAAATTTCTCAGACAAGACAATAAAACGTGAGGAGAAAGTACATGAAAAAATGTATCAGAAATTAGACTAGACAAAAGACTAAAAACACTGCATTAAGTGAATCTGATTCATAAACTCCTCTGAATGCACTATTGTTTGGAGTAGGAGGATGCCAGGTCCATCAAGCCTGGAAAACACGTGAGATGTTTGCAGTCGGGGATGGGCTGCCGCCCCTGTCTGGGGCTGTAGGCCCCTGGATCAGGCAATTGGAAGACCTCACAGGAGGTATGTATTTAGCATTGGGTGATGTGAGCGCTCTGGTGGCAGCCTGTGCATCCAGAAATGGAATCGTGGTACTGGAAGAAGCAGCTAAAATAAACACATTTCCTGATATGCCAATTGATAATGTAAGGCATGAGTATTATGCTGCACTCAGATAAATACCCTTACAATATAACATCTGGCACAGCCTCTTACTCACCAAAAGATGAGTCCCCTGAAGGATTCATCCAATGAGCGGTAAATCACTGGTTTGACTTAACTGGCCGACATCCGGGTACAGGTGACGCTGGTGCACAGATACTGCTTAAACAGGCTGTGTTTTCTGGTCTCCTTGCTCCTGTAAAGACTAAATTGGACGACACACCTGAGATTTCTGTCATGCTGATTGATAGATGGAAGTTACATGTGATACACTTACTGAACTGAAGTTGCTCAAAATGCAACTCAAAGAAGCTGAAGCCAAAATCAGCAAAAAGGATAAAAATGGCTCAGATCAGCTCCAGATGGCTCAAGTGCTACAACCTGTGGCTGGGGCCTTTGGACAGAACTGGCCATATCCACCTTATGTACCACCACCTCCATGGCCCGGCCAACAGCAATGGCCGTCAGGTATGATTCGAAATAGGGGTGGAAAAGGTAGAGCCTGTTTCCACTCGCAAAAAGGACGTGGGGGGGCGAGGAGGTTTTATGAGGGGAAGAGGGACAGGTCAGGGTGGACCACAGCCAGGCATGTGCTACAACTGTGGTCAGCCAGGACACTGGGCTCAGAACTGCTCACAAGCTGCCCAGAATTATGTACAGCAACCCCAACAGGAGATGGCACCATCAGCTGGCAATCCCTTCTGGTCACCACAAGGAGGTCAGTTTCCTCAATAGTGAGGCCTAGAGAACCCTACGCAGGGAGCCTTAGCCCCTCCCATCCTGACCATGTCTGAACAGGGAAGTGGATTTCATGGTGGACACTGGTGTGACCTACTCCATGCTGACCAAGGCTGACTAATATTCCACTATCCTCTACTGCTGTGAGGGTCAAGGGGTTCTCTGGGAATTCTGCAGCTATACCAAAAACTGCCAGTTCATGTGACTATGGGAAGCTAGAGATTCATGCATTGGGAAGAGACATCATGGTAAAGTGTGGTGTAGAAGTGTCCTGTTCAGAGGCTGGGACTATAGTGACTGAGAAATGGCAAAGTGTTGCCCTGCCACTCCCAGCTCAATGGAGGGATGATGTTGCAACCTGACACTGCACCCACTACACCCAACGAACATGCTGAGATCTATTGGGGACTGCTTTGTTCAGAATCTGCCACAGCCATATTGACTTTCTATTGTAATTGGGAGCCCTGGATCACGTCTCTCCACCTTATTTCCTCCACCAGACCCTTTTCATGTCACCCTAAATTAAACCAGGCAGACAGACCTTGTGTATGATGAAGCATTTCAAGAGCAGCTTGATCAGACATGTTGATTCATTGTCTCTGATGGGTTGTTTGTTGGTCCTGAAGGCGTTGTTGCAGTGGTGGAACTAGATGCAGAACAAAACGAGTGGGTTGCGCACTCTGCTGTTTCTTACCCTCATGTCTCACTTGCATTGCATTCTGGAGACCAAGCAAAAGAATTGGGTCCCATGACAAAGAGACTAAAATAAACTACGGCCTGGCAGAACTCAGTTGCCCCAAGTCAAGTACTCACCGTCCCAGAAAGCCTACTACATTCCTTGGTCCTATAGTGTATTTTTGTAAAGAAACAGTTTTTGGAACGACACCATGGTGCCGAACAAACTGACCATGGGAATACCATACCTCTGTTGGACAGCATGCCTTACAAATTGTGGGTCAACTCTCCAACAGATGTTGGCCGTATTGATGTGCCACCTGTTATGTTTGAGGTCAAACCTGGTCCACCTGTTCGGATTCCACAGTATCCCATTTCAGACACTGCTGCACAAGGCATAAAGACCACCATTGAAGGGCTAATTGACTCCGGTGTTTTGATAGAGACTGAATCTGGCTACAACACTCCTATTTTACCTGTTCCAAAACCAAACAGGCAAATACCGCATGGTGCATGATTTGAGACGTATTAATGACATTCAAAGTGCCTACCTGTTCCTAATCCATACACAGCTTTGTCATTGCTGATGCCAAAACATAAGTTCTTCACAGTAATTGATCTGGCAAACTTTTTTAATGTTCCTTTGTTGGTTCAACTCCAAAGATTTTTTGAATTACATGCATTAGCTGAAGCGCTAAAACATTCAAAAGGTGAAAATGTGGCGATCTACACTGACTACGTTTACATGCAGCCAAAAACCCTTTCATAACCGGAATATTAGCAATAACCCGGTTGTGCACGGCCATGTCAACACCCGCAAAAACCCGAAGCTCATATTCCGGTTCTTAAAAATCTGAATAAGACCCCTGGGTTACTCCTTTTCTAACCGGAATATCAGGTCATAAACATGCATCAGGATATCCCCATAGAAATTAACATTATTTTGTGTTCTGCGCATGTCCTATCCACAAGGAATCTTGGTCTTTTGAGTACAGCAACTACTTGTACGTGGCGTGCGCAACCCACCGGACACCACAGAAGCAGATGTAAACAGCGCATTGTGTTCTGCGTCCTTATCAGGTGGGCTGGTCGCAGCACCGGTTGGCATCATCGTGATTGCTCTACCTCCGATGCGCTTTCTGAGTCTGTGGGCTTGGTAAACGCCGCAGCGGGCCACTCACACCACCCCCCTCTCTGCTGTGTGGAGCTGCGCCAACTCTGGCAACAGGTCCAAAGACTACGCTCGCTGTTTTGATGTGGAGGCAGCCCGCAAGGATAGATTTCTTGCAGGAAAAAATCCACAGCACTCCAGGGTCTCAGTATACTGCAGCGGCAGAGCTCTGTGGTCATGACTTAGATTCTTTGAGGGTCCCGCATCCGTATGAGTATAGGGAGAGCACGCGCATTGTGTTCTGCGTGTGTCTGTTATAATCTTTTTGCCCAGAAGAAAAAAGTGTTTACACAGGAGAGAAAAGTGAGAAAATGTTAATGCCTGTTTGAGAAAAGTGTATAAAGTGTGTAGTGAGGGGTTTTACACGAAGCAGGATTCACACGAACGGCAGACCAAATTAAGCACTGGTGGAAGACCTGCGTCGCTGTTTAGATGGGGATATTCCAAGTGATACCAGTGACCATGTATACAGGAGTAACTGTTTGCTTAAGCATGTAAACGGGTTATTCCTAATGATTCACAAACTGGAATATTGACCTTAACCCGAATATTGACGGCATGTAAACAGTCACTGACTCTGCCTATGCTTATGGTGTAGTTCACTATGAGATGGCAAGATGGTACAGGACTGACTTTGACAGCAGCAGGACAACCTGTAAAACATTATGACAGTGACTCACCTGACAGAAGCCATGATGGGACCTAACAAACTGGCTATTATGTACTCAGAAGAGGAAGAAGCAGAGTTGCAAGGACATATGAGGTCTGTTAGAAAAGTATCTGACCTTATTTAAAAAACAAAAATGGATTTGAATCACGTGTGCTTGCGTGAGCCAACCTTGAACCTTCATGCCCATGCGTGATTTTTTTCACGCCTGTCGGTTGCTTCATTCTCCTGTGAGCAGGCTTTGAGTAAGGAGTGGTCCAGCCCTCTCTGCGGATTTTCATTGTCAGGGAAATGGCTGAGAGACTGCCGCTTTGCTTGATCAAATTTTTTTTAGAAACTGAGGCACATCCATGTGGACACCATTCGAGAAATTCAGGTGGTTTTTGGTCAAAATTTTATGGGCTTTAAAGACATTAAGGGATGTTACTGTCCCTTTAAGGACCGCCCACAGCAGCTATGGGGCGCGCCGCACTCCAGCTGCCATCGACAGGCTGAGCGACCATTTCATTTCTAAACGGATCGCTCTGTGGATCCGTGACCATCATGTGCAATTTCTCTGGTTATCACAAGAGCTGGACATCTATTTTCCTGCAGATTTCACTTTTAACAACAGATTGTCATGGAAAGCCGAGTGGAGGCTTCGCGCATCACGATGGATTCGCTGCTGGACAGACACAAAACCACCTCCGTTTTGGTCTCACAGGACGGCTTTGAGATGGCGTTCAGACAGCTGTCAGTGGTTTTTTCAGTCGAGTGATTATCCAAGAAATTGTGGACGAGCCTGGACATGCCAGAACATGTTCTGTGACGCTTCATCACGGCATTGCTTTGCACGTCGCGGGTGCCGCAACGCGTGGAATTCCTCCGCACGTCTGTCTCAATTTGCCAAAAAAGTGCTGATGTCCACGTCTTTTCACAATTCCTGTGGTAGTCCAGATGACGTCCCGGATAAAACACAGCGTCCTGTTTGGAAATGAACGGCACATTCCACTTTTAATGAGGAGTTTGTCATGGAAAGAGGAATGGACGCTTCGCGTGTCACGACGTCAAGCGAGAGAAAGAACACCTCCGTTTCGGAGTGCCAGAAGGACAAGCCTTTCAGTGCTTACCAGTCGAGTGAGTATCAGAAATTGTGGAGAGCTGGACATGTCCCAGCTTGTCCTTCTGGCACTCCGAAACGGAGGTGATCTTTGTCTTGCTTGACGTCGTGACGCGCAAAGCGTCCATTCCTCTTAAAATAGTTGATGTCCAGCTCTTGTGATAACCAGAGAAATTGCACACGATGGTCACGGATCCACAGAGCCATCCGTTTAGAAATGAAATGGTCGCTCAGCCTGTCGATGGCAGCTGGAGCGCGGCGCGCCCCACAGCTGCTGTGGGCCGTCCTTAAAGGGACGGTAACATCCCTTAATGGCTTTGAAGCCCATAAAATTTTGACCAAAAACCACCTGAATTTCTCAAATGGTGTTCATATGGATGTGCCTCAGTTTCAAAAAAAAAAATTGATCAAGCAAAGCGGCAGTCTCTCAGCCATTTCCCTGACAATGAAAATCTGCCGAGAGGGCTAGACCACTCCTCACTCAAAGCCTGCTCACAGGCGAATGACGCAACCGACAGGCGTAAAAAAAAAAATCACGCATGTGCATGAAGGTTCAAGGTTGGCTCACGCAAGCACACGTGATTCAAATCCATATGTTTTTTTTTTAAAAATAAGGTCTGATACTTTCCTAATAGACCTCGTACATTAACAAAGTGGGATGTGTGTGACATGCAAGATGATGCAGGAGCATATGAGAAATCAGTGTGGAAACAATATGGAGCAATAGAAATGGACAGACTTTAGAGATTTATTGATGGGAGAATCTGCTTACCATCAGCATTGGCACATATAATTGATGGAGCACATGGTATGGCTCATTTGTCAAGAAGGCAGACAGAAAAAATTGTCAGAACACTGGTGGCATCCCAGACTAACTGAACTGATTAATCATCAATTGGAAAACTGCAAGATATGTCTGGAGTACAATGCGCAACCAGGCATGACCCCTACAATGGGGTCATATCCAGTGCCAACTGCTCCTTTTCAGGAGCTAGTAATTGATTACACAGACATGGGCCCAGAAAACCGAACAAGGCTACAGGTACTTGCTGGTCATTGTGGATTGCTATACAAAGTGGGTAGAGGGCATCCCTACCAAGAAGGAAGATGCTGCATCAGTTTGCAATTATCTGATCAATCAGTTCATACCTAGACATGGGTTTCCGAGATCAATCAGATCAGACAATGGTTCACATTTTAAAAATGAAGATTTGGCTAGAGTCAAAGTATGGGCAGTAAACATAGATTTGGCTCGGTTTATCACCCACAGTCCCAAGGACTGGTGGAGAGCAAATCGGACACTAAAGGAGAAGCTGGCTAAAATTTGTGCAGACTCAAAACTGACCTGGGTGCAGGCATTGCCAATTGCCTTAATGGCTATCAGGGCTTCCGTTTACTCGTCGATGGGATTCTCCCCACATGAACTTTGCACAGGAAGGACTTTTCCCAATCCAGCTGCCACGGCGTAAGGGCGACGCCCCTAAATTATCAGACAAAAACAACACACTACCTATTATTCGCTACTAACTGCATTGGTAGCCTTACTCTTGTTCCAGGTGCAACAACGAGAAGGCAATCCTCCACAGGGACCTGTGGAGAATAAAGGAGATTGGATCTGGTTGAAGGTAATTGTGGGGCCTGACAGGTGACAGTGGTGTCATTGCTCACACCAAAGCTAATCTGACTCAAATATGGGATGCAATTGAAAAGGGATATGTGCAAGATGGAGGATTTTTAACTGGTTATTTTCAGGAGGTTAGAAACAATGGATGAACAAGATGGCTATGATATTTGTTTGTTCTTGGTTATGACATTGATTGGATGTTGTGTTGTTCCATGCCTCAGAACTCTAATTACCAAGTTCAGTGATAGTACTATTCCTAGTCAGCTTCTTGTATTGGGAATTGATCCTGGGGAAGTAGAAGAATTATTAGAAGTTGATGAATGTCTGTAACTGTGGACAAAAGGGAGAATTGTAAAGAATACATGAAAATATGCTATTTTACTCATAATTAGCTTTGCATGTGTAGCAAAGTGGACAAGTTACTCTAAATCGTCAAGGCAATTAGAAATCATGAATTAACATATGTCGGACGTCTGACACCACCCTGGGAATGCGACGATTTGAACAATTTCAACTTAAGACACACAGGTCCGTTGCGATTGAGACAGAAGTGGTTTCCAAATACAAAAAAAGAATTTCACGATAAGAAGCAGCAGGGCCTCCTTCCACAGCTTGCTCCAAAATCCTACATTTTAAATAGATAAATATAAACATATCTGAAAGAGGAGCTTACTTCGTGCTGTATGTTCCGACCCATCCATCACAGCAGTCAGCTGTAACTCGACACCACCCCAGAGTGTCAAGAGTACCGCAAACTCTCAGCAGCGCACTGCCAACGACAGCCCACACACAGGTCTCTAAACAACAAAACCATTTGCTTAAACACTCAACACACACCTCAACGAGCCTGCAGCTGTGGCCGGCGCCTACCTGTCTTCACGGGACATGGAAGTGAACACGTCCAAACACCTGCAGTCAATCTCCAGAAAAAGAAAGAAGAGCACACACTCCCTCTTTTATACAAACACTCCTCTGCCACAACCAGCTGCACTCAATCCACCAGCTGAACATCTTTAAGGTCATCCATCCTGCTACACATGCTAACAATGCTAAAAGTTACCAAACTAAATAAAAGGTTTTGTGTTCATTATTTCCAAAAAGGTGTTCAACTGATTTATGATGGTTTTGAAATGATACAATATTATACTGTTTGATTAATTATTGAAATATGTGCTTATGATAAATTGTATTGAACATGTTGAACTGCTGACAGATTTGTTGACTGTTTTTGTTTAAGGTTTTCATAAATAACATATGCTTAAGTAGGATGTAACATGTTGGTTCTAAAACATGTCACACATTGACCATTTTTAATAAAGTCATGAGTAATGCCTGACATGATGTTTCATATGTTCAAAGGTCATGAGGTCAAGATGTCTACTGCAAATAATATTGTTGCCTCTGTTTATAATCAAAAATGGTTTGTACATTTGTTTGAACTATGCTGATCATTAATGAACAGTTGAATGACTGTATTGTTCAAAATTAATTGCTGCTTCTGCATTCTGTAACATGTGAGTGATCTCGTATTTTGACTGTGTGAAAGAACTTTGCTTCCAGAGGGAGAACAATGACAGTTATTTGTTATCGGGGAGGCAACCTTGAAAGTGTCTGGAGAAACACAATAACGCCACTGAACTGAACACATGGACCTGTTCTCACGGAGCTGAAAACAAGAAAACAGTGGTTCTTCAACACCATTTTACATTTATTAGTTACACTTTGCCACAAAGGCAGAAAGTGGGGGTGTATGTGCTTGCAAACCTCTGCACCCAGGGCAATTATCAAATCAGTTCCCATCACAACGCTGGACAATTAAGGATTAACAACAAAGCCTGTTTTTAAAAAGAAGAGTGTTCTTTTTGCTGCACATGCTGTGGGTATTGGTTTTGTGGTGTTATTAAAGATGTGTATGCATTCTGAACCCATTTTTGCGCAAAGATGAATGATTTTGATGACTGATCTGCTCTGCTGTTTTAATAAACCTGGTAGGTTTAACTTGAATTCAAATTATTGTTGTCTGTGTATTCGAATTGCACTGCCCACAGACTCACGAGGGGAAACCTAAGATTTTCTGTGTTTTGAGAAAAGGTTATTTTTGTTTTTTCCCCAACAAGGACATAGGGCAGGCTCAAGTCTGATAGGCTGTAATGTCAACAAAACGGTCAGGACTTAGGGGTAAGCTCAAATATGATTGGCTGTGATGCCATCCAACAAACCTTTTGACAGAAGTTGGTGTAATAATCTCTTTCCAGTCTTAATGCATATTCAGATATTATGATTACTTTAAAAAGTATGTTTGTGTTCTAATTATTTAATTAAAGAGGAAAAATAATATACAAATAATGAATATTTATGAGTTATAGCGCGTTCATATAGCAACAAAATTGCATGCCAAAAAGAACTGCACAGTCAATGAAACTAAATGGTAAATTGTATGAATCATCCATGTCATGTGATGCACAAGCCACCAATCAAAGGACAATGATTTCAGCCGTTACATAACACTTGTATACTTGAATCTAAGAATTTTGAGCTTTTATCATCTGAAAAAAAAACATCTGTACTTTAATCTGTGATGCTTTTAGGCTGTTAAATATGAATTTGAAAAACAACCTTAAAATGAACTTTTATCTTTAAAGTACAGAAGATGTTGTTATGTTAACAAAAGGAATGACAGAAGAGCGGCCAATGCCCAAAGACTCCTGACAAGCACGTTACAGTTGTGAAAAATGGCAGAATTCATACAGTCTTCCAAGGTTTCTCACAGTATGATTTCCAGCAGTAACCATGAATATCTGGTGGAGCAGCTAATAAGCAAAGACAATTATGCCCAAGTAGCTAAGTGCACTGAACTTCAGACAAGAACTCCAGTAGCTGTAAAGGTTCAAAATCTTGAAGCTGCACAACGTGAACGTGACATGATGATGGTCATCAGCACTTTGGATCCAGAAAAATCTCATTTAATTAGGCTTTTTGAAGCCTTCATATATGAAGGACGTCCCTATATGGTCTTTGAATTGCTGGACAGGTCACTCATGGAAGCCATGGTTGAAGGATCACGCATTAGACTGGAGGAAATCAGGCCAATCATCAAACAAATGCTGGAGGCCTTGCGGGCCCTGGAAAGCATTGGCATGATTCACTCCAACATAAACATGAGCAATGTGAGGATTGTAAATCATCAAGTTCAACCATACAGGGTCAAGTTAACAGAATTTGGTGCTGCCTTTCCAACATCACTTGCACAAGTTGGCATGATGTGTCAGACTGAAGGGAGAAGGGCTCCAGAAGTGATATTAGGACTGCCATTGACACCAGCCATTGATATGTGGAGTTTAGGATTGCTGGCATCATACTTATTCCTGGGGTTTGATCTGTACCCTGTCCAATGTGACTATGACATGATGAGACTCCTCATGGACACTCAAGGTCAACCATCGGATGACCTCCTAACCAATGGGCAACATACTCATGATTTCTTCATCAAAAACTGGGATGGGTGGAAATTCAAAACTTCTGAAGAATATATAACAGCCTCGGGCAAACAGTGTGATGTTGAGGCAAGGTGCAATTTCAAAAATCTCCCTGAAATGACAAGTTCTTATAATGTAACTCATTTGTCAGAAATTCAAGCCCTGGAAGACTTCATAGACCTACTGGTGAAAATGCTTAGGATGGATCCCAGAGAGAGGATTACGCCCACTGAGGCTCTGCAGCATGACTTCATTACCATGCAAAATCTGGATAAAGACTCTCCATACTTTCAAAAGTGTTTCCAAATTATGCATGCCTGCACAGCTGATGGCTTGGATGGAACTTCAGTCATAGACCTCATACAGTCTTCCAAGGTTTCTCACAGTATGATTTCCAGCAGTAACCATGAATATCTGGTGGAGCAGCTAATAAGCAAAGACAATTATGCCCAAGTAGCTAAGTGCACTGAACTTCAGACAAGAACTCCAGTAGCTGTAAAGGTTCAAAACCTTGAAGCTGCACAACGTGAACGTGACATGATGATGGTCATCAGCACTTTGGATCCAGAAAAATCTCATTTAATTAGGTTTTTTGAAGCCTTCATATATGAAGGACGTCCCTATATGGTCTTTGAATTGCTGGACAGGTCACTCATGGAAGCCATGGTTGAAGGATCACGCATTAGACTGGAGGAAATCAGGCCAATCATCAAACAAATGCTGGAGGCCTTGCGGGCCCTGGAAAGCATTGGCATGATTCACTCCAACATAAACATGAGCAATGTGAGGATTGTAAATCATCAAGTTCAACCATACAGGGTCAAGTTAACAGAATTTGGTGCTGCCTTTCCAACATCCCTTGCACAAGTTGGCATGATGTGTCAGACCGAAGGGAGAAGGGCTCCAGAAGTGATATTAGGACTGCCATTGACACCAGCCATTGATATGTGGAGTTTAGGATTGCTGGCATCATACTTATTCCTGGGGTTTGATCTGTACCCTGTCCAATGTGACTATGACATGATGAGACTCCTCATGGACACTCAAGGTCAACCATCGGATGACCTCCTAACCAATGGGCAACATACTCATGATTTCTTCATCAAAAACTGGGATGGGTGGAAATTCAAAACTTCTGAAGAATATATAACAGCCTCGGGCAAACAGTGTGATGTTGAGGCAAGGTGCAATTTCAAAAATCTCCCTGAAATGACAAGTTCTTATAATGTAACTCATTTGTCAGAAATTCAAGCCCTGGAAGACTTCATAGACCTACTGGTGAAAATGCTTAGGATGGATCCCAGAGAGAGGATTACGCCCACTGAGGCTCTGCAGCATGACTTCATTACCATGCAAAATCTGGATAAAGACTCTCCATACTTTCAAAAGTGTTTCCAAATTATGCATGCCTGCACAGCTGATGGCTTGGATGGAACTTCAGTCATAGACCTCATACAGTCTTCCAAGGTTTCTCACAGTATGATTTCCAGCAGTAACCATGAATATCTGGTGGAGCAGCTAATAAGCAAAGACAATTATGCCCAAGTAGCTAAGTGCACTGAACTTCAGACAAGAACTCCAGTAGCTGTAAAGGTTCAAAACCTTGAAGCTGCACAACGTGAACGTGACATGATGATGGTCATCAGCACTTTGGATCCAGAAAAATCTCATTTAATTAGGTTTTTTGAAGCCTTCATATATGAAGGACGTCCCTATATGGTCTTTGAATTGCTGGACAGGTCACTCATGGAAGCCATGGTTGAAGGATCACGCATTAGACTGGAGGAAATCAGGCCAATCATCAAACAAATGCTGGAGGCCTTGCGGGCCCTGGAAAGCATTGGCATGATTCACTCCAACATAAACATGAGCAATGTGAGGATTGTAAATCATCAAGTTCAACCATACAGGGTCAAGTTAACAGAATTTGGTGCTGCCTTTCCAACATCCCTTGCACAAGTTGGCATGATGTGTCAGACCGAAGGGAGAAGGGCTCCAGAAGTGATATTAGGACTGCCATTGACACCAGCCATTGATATGTGGAGTTTAGGATTGCTGGCATCATACTTATTCCTGGGGTTTGATCTGTACCCTGTCCAATGTGACTATGACATGATGAGACTCCTCATGGACACTCAAGGTCAACCATCGGATGACCTCCTAACCAATGGGCAACATACTCATGATTTCTTCATCAAAAACTGGGATGGGTGGAAATTCAAAACTTCTGAAGAATATATAACAGCCTCGGGCAAACAGTGTGATGTTGAGGCAAGGTGCAATTTCAAAAATCTCCCTGAAATGACAAGTTCTTATAATGTAACTCATTTGTCAGAAATTCAAGCCCTGGAAGACTTCATAGACCTACTGGTGAAAATGCTTAGGATGGATCCCAGAGAGAGGATTACGCCCACCGAGGCTCTGCAGCATGACTTCATTACCATGCAAAATCTGGATAAAGACTCTCCATACTTTCAAAAGTGTTTCCAAATTATGCATGCCTGCACAGTTAATGGCTTGGATGGAACTTCAGTCATAGATGACTCTAGTGACAGTATGTCTGTTGACATTGTCACAAATGAGAACATTCTCTCCTGTAACAGTCATGAAGCTAGCAGTGATGTAAACATAGGGCAGTGGGACAGACCCTCAAGCAGTCATGTCCTCAAAAACATGCACAGACTAAAAATAACTGAGAACAAAGCTGTTTGTCACAAATCTTCATTGAGGGTTCTCTTATGTAACAGTCATGAATGTGTTGGTATCTGCATGGATGAACACCACGCTGAAATGTCATGTGATTGTGATAATGTTTCAGCCACTGAACCAAGCCCACCTGAATTTGGACACACTATTTGTGCTGTGGACATGGGAGTCTCTCATAGCGATTCAGAAAGTGATTCTGACAGTTACGATGTTATGTCACGTTATAATGACAGGGTTGAAATGGTCCACTCTTTTGGAAATTTAGTGAGTGATACCACTGACAACACAGGTGGAACAAAATTCAGACCTTGGACATGGATCCAAAATTTATATCTTTGTGTGTCTGAGGTTTTTACGGAATATTTAAAGAAGACCAAAAACCTTTTCTCCCATATCTTAAATTTCTCTTATGGCAACAAAACTATTCAGACAGGCACAAAATCTAAAAGTGTTTCAATCAGCGGTCTCAACAAAAACCACCTTGATGTCACCAAGGAAAATGAAGAACTGAAGCCTTCTGGGGCAGGAATTTTCAGTGGTTAGAACACCTCTGGAGGAGACTGCCTAAAATCACCTTGCTGGCACCAAAGATCAAGAAGAACTGAAGCCTTTTGGTGCTGGCATGAACACGATGTTACGGTGGTTTGAAACATCTTAAGTGCCAAATTTGATTATCTTATCTAATATAATGTAACACCTACGAGGGGTAATTACAGGGTAATAACCAGCAAAAGTGCTAATCAATATCTTATGGACCAGAAACAATCAACTAAGTTCGTCTACTGGAGTAAAAGTTGGATTACCGAACGTAGGAAGGGTGTTGAAAGACCACAGACCAAGGAATAAGTTTAAATTGCCAGCTTATTATTTATAAATCAGACAAAAGACAATGGACAACAATAAACATAAATTTTACAATACATTAACTCCTGTTTTAGGTAGTTAAGATTCAACACTTTTAATTAAACCTTTGGTTTTATTTAATATTGGTTGTAAGTCTAGATTTAGTTCAAGTTTAGTTTCAGGTTGCAACCTTTTTGTTAGTTTTAGTTCACTTTAGTTCTATTTTCAGTTGAGTTTTAGATTTATTTTGAGTTAACTCTGTTTAGTTTAAATTCAGTGAAGTTCACCTTTAAGTTCAAATATTCAAGTTACCCTTTTTAAAATCTACTCCTTGTTTAACACCATTCAAAGAAAAGCAATTGCATTGTAAAAATTATCTCTTTACAATATATTTGCTAATAGTCAAAATAAAAGTGATTCAGCAAAAGACTGAACAATCTGCATACCACAGTATCAAAATGAATATAAAGTCTTTTTTTTCTTCACAAAATGAATATAAAGTCTTTTCTTCTTCCCAGTTTTCAGTAGTCCTTTACTGTCTTTGAATTAGCAGTTCAGTGTCCACGGCAGCTTGCAGAAGTTTGGGTAAATCCTACCAGTTCAGAAGGAATATATGTACAGTCCAGCAGAGGGCGTTAACTCTCAGACGGATGCACAGATCAGAAGGTCAAAGGGCGGCTCGCCATCTTGTTTCAACCTCGTGCTCAAAGATGACTTAAGTTGGCTATTTCTCCAACCCAACTCTGAATGGCCTACCATAAACATAAACTGTGCATAAATACACAAAATACATAACCAGGTAGCTCTAAAATAAAGAAAAGTCTACTCTTTGTCTCAACTTGTGTCCATCAAAATGGCTACGTCACATAGACGGGAGGCAGCAAGTCCAGACATTGAGCTCGCACACACAGAGTTTAGTTTTAGCTTCAATGCTTCACATTTTACCACAAAAGAACATAAATTCAATACTTTAGCTTCATATTTCCCTAAAGTATAACCACATTGTACAGCTCTCCATTAAAATAAAATACAATTCCTCTTTTCACTCACCAAGTCCCGTTTCTCCAATGTACAATTCGTCTCCTACACACGACAAGACCTCATACAGTCTTCCAAGGTTTCTCACAGTATGATTTCCAGCAGTAACCATGAATATCTGGTGGTAGGGTTGCCAACCGTCCCTTGAAAAACGGAATCGTCCCTTATTTGGAAATAAAAGTGTGCGTTCCGTATTGACCTGAAACGGGACGCAGTTTGTCCCGTATTTCTGTGAGAATCAAAAAGTCTGTAAAATGTCAATGGAATTGACTGGCGCTTTATATGGAAACTTATGGTAAATTTGATCCCAGCCTCTCTCCTGCTTTTCACCAATGAGCTGACAGACACGAGTTGACAATACAGAATCACTCTTATCTCATTGGTCGAGGGACATCTGCTCGCAAGAAGATACCGACGTCATGAGCCGACGACGGTCGCTGGACGACATTAACAAAGCAGCATGGCCGATATCTATACGGACACCGACACTGGCACTGCAGATATGCCTACGGACAGCAATATCTGTAACGTCGTTACTACTCCTCCAAAAAAAACAAAAAACAAAAAAGAATGCAAAAATACAGGGGAGAATGAGAAAAGGAAAATGGCTGGGTGGAAAAGGTGCGCGACAACAGTATTGTTTACTTTTCAGACTTTATTTTTTGCACTTTTTATTACACTAAATGTGTAAATGTGCACTGTTACATTGTTTTGGATGATGCAAATTTTCTATTGTTTTTTTTTTTGTTAATTTTTTTTTTTTTTTAATTTATACAATTTAAGTTAAGAGCAGGGGTGGTGGCCAAGTGGTTAATGCGCTTGGTTTTAGTTCGGAAGGTTCTGGGTTCAAATCCCACCCCTGCCACATTTCTCCATGTAATGTGGAGTTGCGTCAGGAAGGGCATCTGGCGTAAAACCTGTGCCAAATCAACATGCAGATCCACCTTGGATTTGCTGTGGCGACCCCGAGTGCAAACAAGGGAGCAGCCAAAGGGACTTACTTATACAATTTAAGTTAAGCAATAACACTACAGAGATTTATTTTTAAAGAAGACAGAATGCTCATATTGAAATTGTGATTGAAAATTTATTTTGCACTAAAAATAAATTGCTAAATAATAATTTGTTTTCCACGTGTTCATATCAGAACAAATGCATGTATGCATCTACCTAAATTCAGGGTCAAGTCAACAGTAGGTAAGTCCCTTTGGCTGCTCCCTTGTTTGCACTTGGGGTCGCCACAGCAAATCCAAGGTGGATCTGCATGTTGAATTGGCACAAGGTTTACACAGGTTTTACGCCGGATGCCCTTCCTGACGCAACTCCACATCACATGGAGAAATGTGGCAGGGGTGGGATTTGAACCCGGAACCTTCTGAACTGAAACCAAGCGCATTAACCACTTGTCCACCACCTCTGCTCGTCAAGTCAGTCAAATGGTTAAAAATCGTTTCACACAGACGCTGGGAAGGGTGAAGGCAATGGTCAGTCGGCCGGTCGGCACTGGCGGTGAGGTGTCCCTTATTTATTTTTCAGAGAGTTGGCAACCCTATCTGGTGGAGCACCTAATAAGCGAAGACAATTATGCCCAAGTAGCTAAGTGCACTGAACTTCAGACAAGAACTCCAGTAGTTGTAAAGGTTCAAAACCTTGAAGCTGCACAACGTGAACGTGACATGATGATGGTCATCAGCACTTTGGATCCAGAAAAATCTCATTTAATTAGGTTTTTTGAAGCCTTCATATATGAAGGACGTCCCTATATGGTCTTTGAATTGCTGGACAGGTCACTCATGGAAGCCATGGTTGAAGGATCACGTATTAGACTGGAGGAAATCAGGCCAATCATCAAATAAATGCTGGAGGCCTTGCGGGCCCTGGAAAGCATTGGCATGATTCACTCCAACATCAACATGAACAACGTGAGATTTGTAAATCATCAAGTTCAACCATACAGGGTCAAGTTAACAGAATTTGGTGCTGCCTTTCCAACATCACTTGCACAAATTGGCATGATGTGTCAGACCGAAGGGAGAAGGGATCCAGAAGTGATATTAGGACTGCCATTGACACCAGCCATTGATATGTGGAGTTTAGGATTGCTGACATCATACTTATTCCTGGGGTTTGATCTGTACCCTGTCCAATGTGACTATGACATGATGAGACTCCTCATGGACACTCAAGGTCAACCATCGGATGACCTCCTAACCAATGGGCAACATACTCATGATTTCTTCATCAAAAACTGGGATGGGTGGAAATTCAAAACTTCTGAAGACTATATTGTTGGGTATTTTCTCCTCCAAACATTTTTATAACCTTTAACAAGACAAACAGAGTCAAGAAACACCAGTGAGACAGAAAGTCAAATTTTACGCGCGGAGTGCGGCCAGGCTGTACACCAAGGCTACACTAAAGTCTTGGCCTGCTTTTCCGCTCTTTTTATTAAGAGACGCCCTCATCACATAAACAAGAAACTTGTCCTAAGGGTGGGGGTAATGACGCAAGACAAGTTTCTTCCCATAACATAAACGCATACGTCAAGTGCAGCTGTAAGGAAGAACAGTTTCTTTCTTTACTCTTATCGTCGGAGGTCAGCACATCTCGTTCGTCTGTTGCAGTTATCAGCTGTTCTGCATCTGCCTGGAACACTAAGCATCACATCACAATCAGTCAAAATTCAACCTTCAGTTCTTTTTACTCCCAGTCATTAGCGGCTACGAAAACAAGTTGTGTAATAATAATAATAAGTACATCCAGTCCTTCATTCCCAGTTCAGATTGACCCCAGAGTGCTAAAACAAAATTGAATTCTCAGGATTGCATTAAGACAGGTGCAAAACAGCACATCTCTGTTCTCATGAGAAAGATGACAAAGCTAAAACAAGGTTGAATAACACGTACGTTCTCAGGGTGAAGTGCAAAACAGCACAACACCGTTCTCATGAGAAAGAAGACAAAAGGTACAAATGTTTAACAGTGATAACATATATATATATATATATAAAATCCTTAACATTTCCCACCTGTTTATCACCTGTTAAACATACAGTAGGCATCACCCAGCTTAGTTAGTTAGTTTATTAACTTAATCACTCCTACCGACTGGTATAAATGAACCGTTTTTCTGTATTATTCGACTACACCACTTGTCTTATTACTTTTTCAGCTAAAGCTTCATAGGCTAAGAGTGTGTTAACTCATCACGTCAACAGTTCAAGCTTGAACTGGAGTTGTGAGCTTTTCAATATCATCATAATTCTCAGTACAGTCATTATAGTTTTCTCCACTAAGGTCTGACTGTTTCAATGCTTGATATTTTGGCATAGTTTGTTGGAAGGCCAGATTACACTGTACAAATGTATTTGACACCATTTTGCCAACCATTGTTTTGATACAAGGGATCACACAACACATGCAAAGTCCAATCAGAATTAGGACTATAATAACTGGTGTCACCATTTTCAATAGTAACTGCCAACATGGTTCTGAAGTCAACCAGGACCAGGGATTCCACCGGTTCACGGCTAGGGTGTCTTTATGCATTGCATCACGAAGTTTATTCAGCTCTTCCAATGCGTCCTGCATATCCACTGAATGAATGGAGTCTGGGATGAAAGTACAGCATGTTGTGTTCAGCAGAACACAAACTCCTCCCTGTGAACCAGTAAGCAAGTCTAAAACCATGCGATTTTGCATCACCATGGTACGTAAAGCATCTATTTCAGTGTTTTGAGCTGCTACTATTTTTTTTTTTTTACATTCATGAACAGACCCAATCGATAATTCAGAGTTTCAATCATTAATGAATTTTTTCCCACTCCTATCCAGGGGAACAATGAATGTGCTATTTTATCTCCTACAGACCACAATTTTTTGGTCCTTTAGTACATCCGAGCCCCACATGTGATTATGTGGTAACACATCTGGGTATATCAATCTCCTCCGTCTGGTGCTGCCATTCTTCTCTGTGGAGGTCCTACCACATATGTATGGTCAGTCACCTGGGTAGGTGCACACACACCACCCCAATTTGGTGGGAGACTCATGTACAGTCTGGAACCATAAAGCCAATAGATGTCATCATACACCGGAGTACCATTTACAGGTGGTAGCAAAAACTTACTAACATAAGCACATGATTCATCCGTTCCCCATGGACAGGAGCCTGTATAATTACATCCCCGTCCAATGTGATGAAGATAAGTACCATCCACATATTATGTTTTGGTTAGGCTTAAATTATTTGATAAAACATACGTTTGGGTACACAGACGTTTCTTAATTTTACCTACATTTTTATTCCCTGTCCCGTAAAAGCAAATTGGGAATGGCCGTTGTGATGACAATTTAACGTGATGATATTTTTGCGTTTCCCTTCAGTCTAGTCAATGGAGCAGCACTTGGGCACGCTTGTACGTCCTCTGTTGAAATCCCTATCATATAAGTGGTTGCACTGAGGCAAGTGGTGTTACATCTTATCAGATTTGCTGAGAACTGCTGCCCCCGAAATACAGTTTGATTATGCATCCGTATGATAAGACATTCTGTCACCCTAGCAGGGTACGGTTTAGCCGTCAGAGCTGGGTGTGTTGAGGATATAGGTATTTGCGAACAAACATAACAATTAGTAACGTAATTCCATAGCCAATAAATGAACATATCTGTACCACATATTAGTATGGTATATATGAGGGTGTCCATCTGTCTCATTCACATTATGAATAAACCTCTTCTGACGTTGCTTGCGTTGTTCTCTGGCTTGGTCCACAGTGAGCTGCAATTCTTGGGTCAACCACCAGGCCAGGAATCTGAGGAGCACGAAACACAATAAGATCACAACGCAACCGGCTGCCCTACCAACAGTCCGGCAGCGGCGGCGCTGAGCACGCCGCTCCGGGGTCTGCTGTAGTTCAGTCATGATTGCTAGGATACAGTGTTGTTAACCACCTCACCTAATAGTGCAAGGATCTCCCTGCTTCACTGGCATTGAGACAATCTATTGCTAATTAAATAGACTCCCTTTGTAGCCAGACTTCCCCTTACACTGTGGAGGCCGCCAACACACGCTGTATCTTACAGTGACTTAGATGTTTCCACGTTGATCTCTCCGCTATCTTTACTGCAGTTGGTGTTGTTAACAGCACTTGGTATAGACCTTCCCAACGAGGACTGGACTCTGATGAACACCCAGTCTCCTGGCTAGACTACTGGAAGGCCGTCCTGTGGAAGATCAAAATTATTCGGCAGTAAATGTGTTTAAGTTATCTCTTTCTGTGTTAATGTCTTTTTCATAAAATTTGCTAATGTTTGTTCCTCATCTGCTGTTTTAGTATCCATGTCAAAATTGGTAGACGATATGGTCGTCCATAAAGTATCTCAAATGGTGTTAACCCTGATGGTGTTGGTGTTATTCTCATATACAATTTTACTAGGTCCAAACATTCAATCCAGGTTCGTTTTGTCTCTTCTATACATTTCCTTAATCTTATTTTTATTGTGCCCTTTGTCCTTTCCACTAATCCAGCACTGTGTGGTTGATAAGCACAATGATTTTTGAGATTGACCTGTAGCGCTTCTCCTACGTATTGCACTATTGTTTTAACAAAATGCGCTCCATTATCTGAATAGACTGTTTCTGGTATTCCAAATCATGGAATGATGTCTTTGCACAATGCCTTAGCCACTGTAAGTGCACCTGCATGTTTTGTAGGGAACAATTCTACCCATTTTGAGAAGGCATCAATTATGACTAAACAAAATTCCTTCCCTTCATGTTTACTCAGCTGTATATAATCCATATGAATCACTTGAAAGGGATATTGTGGTGTTGGAAATTTACCTCTTTGGGGTCTCAAATTGCCTTGTGAGTTGTGTTTTGCACATATCATGCATGCTCTACAATGCTGTTTTGCATATGCATCGAACCCATAAAGACAAAAAATAGATTGCAATTGCGATATCATACCCCCTGATGAGACATGCGTCACGCCATGGCTCATAATAGCTGCCCATTTAAACATATTTTTTGGCAATATGGGTTTCTTTTGTGGTCATACGTACAAGTCATTTGCATACGTAGCGCCTTTTAGCTATCCACATTTGTTTTTCTCTGTCTGTTGCCTGCTGTTGCATGTCAGCAAGCAGTGTACGACCAATATACAAATCTGGAGTTGTTTCCTGTATAACAAAAATAGAAGAAGCTGCTGCTGCCTCTTTTGCTACTCTGTCAGCAAAATCATTTCCTTTTGAAACACTGTCAGAGCCTTTAGTGTGAGCCGCATATTTGCATATAGCAATTTGTTGAGGCAACTTCACAGCTTGCAGTAGGGCAGTTAGGAGAGTGGCATGAGTCACTGGCTTTCCAGATGATGTCACCATTCCACGCTCTTCCCACAGTTTTGCAAACACATGCACTGTGCTAAAAGCGTACTGGCTGTCTGTATAAATTGTTACAGCCGTACCTTTAAACAGATAGCAAGCTGCAGTTAAAGCAACTAATTCAGCTGCTTGTGCTGAAAATGAGGATGGCAATGAAGCAGAATCCAATACTTCTGAATTTGTGACAACAGCATATCCAGATTGTGTTTGTCCATAAGCGTTTTTAGTGGAAGAACCATCCACATACGCAATTGTACTGTTTGGAATGGGTGTGTCCTGGAGGTCTGGGCGTGCTTTCGTCTACATCAAGACAATTGTGCGGCTCACCATCCTCAGGTAAGGGTATCAATGTGGATGGATTCAATGTTGTACAGCGCTCTACCGTAAGATGTGGTTGTGATAATAGCAAGGACATGCACGAAAGATGTCTTGCTGGGGACAAAAGGCTCATGTTTGTCTGCAACAAAAGTGCAGAGACTGCATGTGGAACTTTCAATGTCAGCTGATGGAATAGAACAACATTACTGCTACTTTGAACAGCCATAGAGGCTGCAACAACAGCCTGTACACATGGTGGTAAAGCACTTGCTACTGCATCCAATTTAGATGAGTAGTAGGCAACTGGCCTCAATTTTGAGCCATACACTTGAACCAAAACACTAGTCATGAACTTATTCTTACAATCAACTGTTTGAGTAAATGGTTTACTATAATCTGGTAGTGCCAAAACTGTGGATGACACTAATGTTTGTTTTACTTTTACAAAGGCTTCCTCAGCTTCTTTGTTCCATTCCAACACGGTTGACATTGAAATATCATCTTTGTACATCAAATCAGAAAGTGGACTAGTCAATTCTGCATAGCAGGGAATCCATGCCCTGCAGTAATTAGTCAGTCCAAGAAATGACATCATCTGCTTTTTGGTTTGTGGTTTTGGAGCGTGTAAAATTGCTTCCTTCCTGTCAGACAGGATCGTACGCCCTGTGGCTGATAATTCATGTCCTAAATATTTTACTTTATCCCTACACAACTGAACTTTGTTTCTACTCACTCTGTGGCCATTATCAAATAAGAAACATAATAATGCTACTGTGTCAGTTATGCAGTTGTCCCGTGTGTCAGAGGCAATCAGAATGTCATCGACATACACTAATAGTTGGCTATCTGCCGGTGGAACGAAATTGGCTAAACATGCTGACATGACTTGAGAATAAATAGTTGGACTCTCTGCGTAACCCTGCGGTAATCTGGTGAATGTATATCGTTGTCCTTTAAAGGTAAAAGCAAACCAGAATTGACTATCCGGGTGTACTGGCACAGAGAAAAATGCATTACTTATGTCAATTACTGAGAAACTATTAGAATTTGGTCTCAGCGAATTTAACAAGGTATGTGGATCTGGGACACATGGTGCTCTTTTAATCACAGCAGCATTTACTGCCTGCAGATCTTGAATCATTCTCCACCCCACTGAGGGCGGAGCCTTTTTCACAGGAAATATGGGTGTGTTACATGGTGAATCTGGACATGGCACTATTACTCCTGCTGTTAATAAATCCTCTATTACCGGCCTGATTCCTTCAATTGCATCAGGTTTCAATGGATACTGTCTTACACATGGTCTGTATTCTGTTTTTGGCCTTATAACTACAGGTTGTGCATTTTTTATCAGTCCTACGTCTGAAGGACCTGTTGTCCACAATCCTGACGGTACTGAAGAGAGAAGAGCATCCTCTTCAGGACTCAACTGAAACACTCAGGATAGTGAAGTGGACACATCAATGTGTGTTCCAGCTGTCAGCACCAATGAGACATTAACTGGCACTTTATACAATTTAGTTGATGGACTGAACTCCGTTCGTGGTCCAACTCTGCTCCAATCAGAGGCTGACAAAGCTGTTATGACTGTCAGTCCCAATTCTTGCCATTCTGTCAAATATGGTTTACAAAGTGACACATGTAATGGCATACCTGTGAATCTCAATTTTAAAACATCTTCAGTGGGACCTGTTACTGTTATGACAGCTGTTGAGTTGCCATCATGAATCAAATCGGTCATTGTCAGCTTCACAGGTGAAATATTTTTCAATTTGTTTTCATACACTGGTGTTCCTGGCAATATGCCACTATGGACTCTAAATACACTCTCAAATCTGCATCTAAACTCTGTCCATGGTTCTCCTTCTTTCTGAGTTGTCCTGGTAATTTCAGTATAATTTATCTTTGGTCCTAACACTCCTTTTGCCCGTGTAATCATAGCTTCCACTCTTGTTTCTAAGACTGGATCATCATGTGTCAGTGGTACACCTTGTTGGTCTGCAGGATTCCAGTCTCCGCGTATCTGACTTCATTTAGGGCCACATGCTTTCATCCACACCTGTTGGACTTCAGGTCCACTAAGGTGGTAAGAACTTCTAATGTTTTCTATATCCTGCATAAATCCCTCAATATCGACATGTGGCGATGGTATCATGTCGACTGCTGCTTTGATATCATCAGCATTCCATGTTCGATATACGAGCATGGTTGATAGCTGTCCTGCTGTTCCTGCACGAGGATTTGGTACTTCTATCATAGGATAGGCACCTCCCTGATCACTATGTTCCACCATGGGAGGGGCTGTGGGCACTTTCGCTTGACTGCGTGTTTGTGGTTTTTCTGGTTTTTTCTGGTTTTTCACTTTTTACCTTAGGTTTTACTGCCAAATCATACTGTGGTGGCGGTACATCGTCATCCTCTGGTAGAGGAGATAAGGGTGTTGTTGTCACCGACGATCCAGCCGGCGGTGGTTGTTGAGGCTGTTCTGGTTCTCTGTGCTGAATTATCACATCTTCTTCTGCCTTACCTACAGCTTTCTTTTTCCTTGCTTTCTCTAATCGTCGCTTCTCTGCTCCCTTCTGTCTGTTCTCTGCTTCCTCCTCCCAAAATGCCACTAAATCTGCCCCTACTTTCTGCATCTTTTTCTCATCACCTTTATGTTGCTGTTCTAACTCCTTCTTCAGCTTCTGTATACTGATCAGGTTCAGTCGTCCGTCAAAGTCATGTTTATTTATCCAGGTCTCCAATTTCTTTGTTGTTTTTGGATTTTTTGCTTCCATAAATTTCCAGTCGTCAGTTGATAAATTTCCCTTATTTATAGACGTCTTACCCCCCATTTTTTATTATCCCTTGTTATAATTTGGACTTCAGACGGGGGCACACCTAGGGTGTTCTAAATCTGAAGTTTTCACACTTTCTTTGGACGTGACAATTAATTTGCCGTCGTGTGGTTGATTCCTTTCACCTCCCCGTAGGAAGCGGAATCACTTGCCTCTGCTTCCACACGCACGGTTGTCACTAACGTTGTCCAAAGTATTACACACACACAGTTTTCACACAGTTATTTACACTTGCGCAAAACACTATTTACCCATAGAAACACTCCTAATAATCGTACGCGTATTCTTATGTCAGGGGAGCTCGCCCTCCCGTGAAATTTAACTAATGTCCTGCCTTAGGGGACTCCGCCGTCCCTGCCAAATTTAACTGCTTTTTTACAGTGCACGTATTTCTACCCGGGATTTCCTTTACGTATTAAAACAGAGGAGTCCGTATCCTCCTTCCGGAATTTAACTACGTGCGTCCCTCGCAACCGTAGAGGAGTCCGCCCTCCTTACAGAGTTTAACTGTGTTTCATTAACAGACGATTCTGTATCATCGCTTACGGAGTTTAACTGTTTTATGTGATCACTTTTATCCCCTACCGGTACGCGTATATAAACAGAGGAGTCCGCACCCTCCTTACAGAGTTTAACTGCTTTGCATTAACAGACGATTCTGTATCATCGCTTGCGGAATTTAACTGTTTATGTGATCTGATCACCACTCACTCAGTACTATTTACAAAGAAATTCTACTCACTGACTCGACTTCCTGTCTGTCTTCTTCGGGAAAATCTCGTCAACCAGACGATGCCAACGGTGGTCGACAATTGCAGACACGATCAATCGATCGGACCTTGGCCAAGGATTTACGTCTGGACTTGACGACCTCCGCTGGACACCTCCGGTATTGTTGAGATCCCGGACTGAGCCCCCAGTCAATGTTGGGTATTTTCTCCTCCAAACATTTTTATAACCTTTAACAAGACAAACAGAGTCAAGAAACACCAGTGAGACAGAAAGTCAAATTTTACGCGCGGAGTGCGGCCAGGCTGTACACCAAGGCTACACTAAAGTCTGGCCTGCTTTTCCGCTCTTTTTATTAAGAGACGCCCTCATCACATAAACAAGAAACTTGTCCTAAGGGTGGGGGTAATGACGCAAGACAAGTTTCTTCCCATAACATAAACGCATACGTCAAGTGCAGCTGTAAGGAAGAACAGTTTCTTTCTTTACTCTTATCGTCGGAGGTCAGCACATCTCGTTCGTCTGTTGCAGTTATCAGCTGTTCTGCATCTGCCTGGAACACTAAGCATCACATCACAATCAGTCAAAATTCAACCTTCAGTTCTTTTTACTCCCAGTCATTAGCGGCTACGAAAACAAGTTGTGTAATAATAATAATAAGTACATCCAGTCCTTCATTCCCAGTTCAGATTGACCCCAGAGTGCTAAAACAAAATTGAATTCTCAGGATTGCATTAAGACAGGTGCAAAACAGCACATCTCTGTTCTCATGAGAAAGACGACAAAGCTAAAACAAGGTTGAATAACACGTACGTTCTCAGGGTGAAGTGCAAAACAGCACAACACCGTTCTCATGAGAAAGAAGACAAAAGGTACAAATGTTTAACAGTGATAACATATATATATATATAAAATCCTTAACATATATAACAGCCTCGGGAAAGAAGGGAGCAAAATAGAAGTCTAAAGACGTTAAAAATATATTTTTGTTAAGAAAAACGGTACAGAGAAGAGTAATTTTTGTTTTTTCAACCTGTCGTGTGTAGGAGACGAATTGTACATTGGAGAAACGGGACTTGGTGAGTGAAAAGAAGAATTGTATTTTATTTTAATGGAGAGCTGTACAATGTGGTTATACTTTAGGGAAATATGAAGCTAAAGTATTGAATTTATGTTCTTTTGTGGTAAAATGTGAAGCATTGAAGCTAAAACTAAACTCTGTGTGTGCGAGCTCAATGTCTGGACTTGCTGCCGCCCGTCTATGTGACGTAGCCATTTTGATGGACACAAGTTGAGACAAAGTAGACTTTTCTTTATTTTAGAGCTACCTGGTTATGTATTTTGTGTATTTATGCACATTTTATGTTTATGGTAGGCCATTCAGAGTTGGGTTGGAGAAATAGCCAACTTAAGTCATCTTTGAGCACGAGGTTGCAACAAGATGGCGAGCCGCCCTTTGACCTTCTGATCTGTGCATCCGTCTGAGAGTTAACGCCCTCTGCTGGACTGTACATATATTCCTTCTGAACTGGTAGGATTTACCCAAAATTCTGCAAGCTGCCGTGGACACTGAACTGCTAATTCAAAGACAGTAAAGGACTATTGAAAACTGGGAAGAACAAAGGGTCTGGTCCATAGGATATTGATTAGCACTTTTGCTGGTTATTACCCTGTAATTACCCCTCGTAGGTGTTACATTATATTAGATAAGATAATCAAATTTGGCACTTAAGATGTTTCAAACCACCATAACATCGTGTTCATGCCAGCACCAAAAGGCTTCAGTTCTTCTTGATCTTTGGTGCCAGCAAGGTGTTGGAAAGACAGCACCAAATTCTGTTAACTTGACCCTGTATGGTTGAACTTGATGATTTACAAATCTTACATTGTTCATGTTGATGTTGGAATGAATCATGCCAATGCTTTCCAGGGCCCGCAAGGCCTCCAGCATTTGTTTGATGATTGGCCTGATTTCCTCCAGTCTAATGCGTGATCCTTCAACCATGGCTTCCATGAGTGACCTGTCCAGCAATTCAAAGACCATATAGGGACGTCCTTCATATATGAAGGCTTCAAAAAACCTAATTAAATGAGATTTTTCTGGATCCAAAGTGCTGATGACCATCATCATGTCACGTTCACGTTGTGCAGCTTCAAGGTTTTGAACCTTTACAGCTACTGGAGTTCTTGTCTGAAGTTCAGTGCACTTAGCTACTTGGGCATAATTGTCTTTGCTTATTAGCTGCTCCACCAGATATTCATGGTTACTGCTGGAAATCATACTGTGAGAAACCTTGGAAGACTGTATGAGGTCTATGACTGAAGTTCCATCCAAGCCATCAGCTGTGCAGGCAAGTCCAATGTCTGGACTTGCTGCCGCCCGTCTATGTGACATAGCCATTTTGATGGGCACAAGTTGAGACAAAGAGTAGACTTTTCTTTATTTTAGAGCTACCTGTTTATGTATTTTGTGTATTTATGCACATTTTATGTTTACGGTAGGCCATTCAGAGTTGGGTTGGAGAAATAGCCAACTTAAGTCATCTTTGAGCACGAGGTTGAAACAAGATGGCGAGCCGCCCTTTAACCTTCTGATCTGTGCATCCGTCTGAGAGTTAACGCCCTCTGCTGGACTGTACATATCTCTTAAAGACATTTTAAACCAAAATAACCATACTGACATAGTTATTATCTTTTTTTTTTAATGTATTTATTGATGTTTTATTAACATGCTTTTACTTTAAAGTTGACATTGCTAACCTGGGTTACAATAACATACCAAAAACTATTCTTGTTTGCTCTATCAGTCTGTGTTTTCATGGTTTATCATTTACTGTTTGCCTATTTTTGCTGTTCTCATTTCTGTTCTATGTAGTACTGTGATGTCAGGTTTTGTTATCACTTAGTTTCTGTTTAATTTCCCATTATTACGGGCACGGGTAGTCTATGATGACTTTTTCACCTTTTCTCAGCATCATTATATGCAAATAGTGCCGTTTTGTGCTTGTCCCACACCCAGACTTTTGATCTTCAATGATAAAAATGAATGGTGAAACGTTTTTTTCTAATGTTTTAAAATATCTCTGAATAAAATATCAGTAAAATAATCAAAACATAATTGGGGTATTCAATGTCATACAACTGTTGTGATTTTTTTTAAACAACATGTAGTTGTCCCACACTATTGCCGTAATTTCCACCACAACACTGTAATGTCCCTTTAAACAGTTTGTATGAAAGATTGTTTGGGTAGTTTCTATGGAGATAAACAGTGACATCAGAGCACATGTATATAGCGCCAAATCACAAACAGTTGCCCCAAGGCGCTTTATATTGTAAGGCAATGGTGTGGTGGAAATTACATTTATAAGGCCAATAGTGCCCGTAGTTAAAGAATCACCCTAATGCTGTTGTTCATGTGCAGCGGTTAAAGTGCAGCCTGATCAGAGCGTCTCAATGCATGAGATTTTGCGGGATTTGAAACCTCAGTAGGGTGACTAGTGTCCTCTGGAGTGGGCTCTAGCCGCACGAGGGCTGAAGCTTCCTCTGGTACTGGTGTTTGTTTCCACTAGACATTTAACTGGCTTACTTTGATGTTTAACTGGTTTCATTTGAAGTTTAACTGTTTTACTTTATACCCTGTCACACTAGAGGCCGAATGCCACCCGAATGAAAATTCAACGTACATCCAGGCAAGACGAGGCCCACTCGAAAACCTCCAACAGCAGTCTGAGTGTATTCCAAACACTCAGACTGCACAGTCATACAACCAGCCCAAATGTAGAGAACATGCTCTCTACTCTTGAAGCACGCTCAAGGTGGAAACATCTCGAACAGCGGTCAACGTGCAGTCTGGTCGCAATCCGACTGCATTCTACATATTCTGACGGTGTCATAATAGCATTTGAAACAGTCTGATCATGTTCGAGGGAAATTTGCTATTGTCAGGCTTGTCAAATCCTGCCGGCATGTCCCTTGTGTGCCATGGATGAGCTGTACATGCACCTCCACTGGATCCTGTTTGGGGTGCACATATTATGTCCAATGTCTGTGGCACATATTCATCTTGTGAACTAGATGTGATCCTTGCACAATCAAACCAAAAGCACCGTGTGTCACTGTGAGTCAATGCGTCTCAGAGCTGCGGAGCAGTGCCCACATCTCAATAGGGTGTTATATTCACTAATAAACCTTCTATTACTGATACAGTGTCATTCCTTCCCATGGGTTAGATAATTTATGTGAAATATTATGATCATCATAGCTGTAACACCATGAGCAGATGCGCCACACTGTTGCCCCACAGCAAGTCAATGCATTTCAAAGGCTCGGCGCAGTGTGACCCATTGCAGCTGAATGGCGTATCACAGCAGCTGGAATACACGGGTGATTCTTAGACTACGGGCACTTACTATGTCCTTTGATCATATTGTATGAAAAACAGAAAAAAGGGGAAATTTCACACTTTTATAGTCATCTTTACAATGAAAGTGTGTTAAGAAATTTGTTCTAGTAGTCTATGATGACTTTTTCACCTTTTTTCAGCATCATTATATGCAAATATTGCCGTTTTGTGCTTGTCCCACACCCAGACTTTTGATCTTCAATGATAAAAACGAATGGTAAAGAAACATTTTTTCTAATGTTTTAAAATATCTCTGAATAAAATATCAGTAAAATAATAAAAACATAATTGGGGTATTCAATGTCATACAACTGTTGTGATTTTTTTAAACAAAATGTAGTTGTCCCACACTATTGCCGTAATTTCCACCACAACACTAATGTCCCTTTAAACAGTTTCTATGAAAGATTGTTTGGGTAGTTTCTATGGAGATAAACAGTGACATCAGAGCACATGTATATAGCGCCAAATCACAACAAACAGTTGCCCAAGGCGCTTTATATTGTAAGGCAATGGTGTGGTGGAAATTACATTTAGAAGGCCAATAGTGCCCGTAGTTAAAGAATCACCCACATATTATGACATATACACCATCAAACTATTTAGGAGGAATGACGTTCCAACTGTATTGCAAAAAATCACCTTTGGATCAGCTCCAGATGTGTCTCAAAGTGCAGGGCGAACAACAGCCAGGCAGCAGCCTGTGATAAAATCCCAGCCATCCTGGGTGCGCCATGAGATGTTTAAATTAGTCAAGTGCCAACGGCACATGCCTCATCCACCATGAAATATATATCCCATATCAATCAATCAATCAATCAACTTTTTTCTTATATAGCGCCAAATCACAACAAACAGTTGCCCCAAGGCGCTCCACATTGCAAGGCAAGGCCATGCAATAATTATGAAAAACCCCAACGGTCAAAACGACCCCCTATGAGCAAGCACTTGGCCACAGTGGGAAGGAAAAACTCCCTTTTAACAGGAAGAAACCTCCAGCAGAACCAGGCTCAGGGAGGGGCAGTCTTCTGCTGAGACTGGTTGGGGCTGAGGGAAAGAACCAGGAAAAAGAGATCGATCACTAATGATTAAATGCAGAGTGATGCATACGGAGCAAAAAGAGAAAGAAACAGTGCATCATGGGAACCCCCCCACAGTCTACGTCTAAAGCAACATAACCAAGGGATGGTCCAGGGTCACCCGATCCAGCCCTAACTATAAGCCTTAGCGAAAAGGAAAGTTTTAAGCCTAATCTTAAAAGTAGAGAGGGTATCTGTCTCCCTGATCTGAATTGGGAGCTGGTTCCACAGGAGAGGAGCCTGAAAGCTGAAGGCTCTGCCTCCCATTCTACTCTTACAAACCCTAGGAACTACAAGTAAGCCCGCAGTCTGAGAGCGAAGCGCTCTAATGGGGTAATATGGTACTACGAGGTCCCTAAGATAAGATGGGACCTGATTATTCAAAACCTTATAAGTAAGAAGAAGAATTTTAAATTCTATTCTAGCATTAACAGGAAGCCAATGAAGGGAGGCCAACACGGGTGAGATATGCTCTCTCCTGCTAGTCCCCGTCAGTACTCTAGCTGCAGCATTCTGAACCAACTGAAGGCTTTTTAGGGAACTTTTAGGACAACCTGATAATAATGAATTACAATAGTCCAGCCTAGAGGAAATAAATGCATGAATTAATTTTTCAGCATCACTCTGAGACAAGACCTTTCTGATTTTAGAGATATTGCGTAAATGCAAAAAGGCAGTCCTACATATTTGTTTAATATGCGCTTTGAATGACATATCCTGATCAAAAATAACTCCAAGATTTCTCACAGTATTACTAGAGATCAGGGAAATGCCATCCAGAGTAACGATCTGGTTAGACACCATGCTTCTAAGATTTTTGGGGCCAAGTACAATAACTTCAGTTTTATCTGAGTTTAAAAGCAGGAAATTAGAGGTCATCCATGTCTTTATGTCTGTAAGACAATCCTGCAGTTTAGCTAATTGGTGTGTATCCTCTGGCTTCATGGATAGATAAAGCTGGGTATCATCTGCGTAACAATGAAAATTTAAGCAATACCGTCTAATAATACTGCCCAAGGGAAGCATGTATAAAGTGAATAAAATTGGTCCTAGCACAGAACCTTGTGGAACTCCATAATTAACTTTAGTCTGTGAAGAAGATTCCCCATTTACATGAACAAACTGTAATCTATTAGACAAATATGATTCAAACCACCGCAGCGCAATGCCTTTAATACCTATGACATGCTCTAATCTCTGTAATAAAATTTTATGGTCAACAGTATCAAAAGCAGCACTGAGGTCCAACAGAACAAGCACAGAGATAAGTCCACTGTCCGAAGCCATAAGAAGATCATTTGTAACCTTCACTAATGCTGTTTCTGTACTATGATGAATTCTAAAACCTGACTGAAACTCTTCAAATAGACCATTCCTCTGCAGGTGATCAGTTAGCTGTTTTACAACTACCCTCTCAAGAATCTTTGAGAGAAAAGGAAGGTTGGAGATTGGCCTATAATTAGCTAAGATAGCTGGGTCAAGTGATGGCTTTTTAAGTAATGGTTTAATTACTGCCACCTTAAAGGCCTGTGGTACATAACCAACTAACAAAGATAGATTGATCATATTTAAGATTGAAGCATTAAATAATGGTAGGACTTCCTTGAGCAGCCTGGCAGGAATGGGGTCTAATAAGCATGTTGATGGTTTGGATGAAGTAACTAATGAAAATAACTCAGACAGAACAATCGGAGAGAAAGAGTCTAACCAAATACCGGCATCACTGAAAGCAGCCAAAGATAACGATACATCTTTGGGATGGTTATGAGTAATTTTTTCTCTAATAGTCAAAATTTTGTTAGCAAAGAAAGTCATGAAGTCATTACTAGTTAAAGTTAATGGAATACTCAGCTCAATAGAGCTCTGACTCTTTGTCAGCCTGGCTACAGTGCTGAAAAGAAACCTGGGGTTGTTCTTATTTTCTTCAATTAGTGATGAGTAGAAAGATGTCCTAGCTTCACGAAGGGCTTTCTTATAGAGCAACAAACTCTTTTTCCAGGCTAAGTGAAGATCTTCTAAATTAGTGAGACGCCATTTCCTCTCCAACTTACGGGTTATCTGCTTTAAGCTACGAGTTTGTGAGTTATACCACGGAGTCAGACACTTCTGATTTAAAGCTCTCTTTTTCAGAGGAGCTACAGCATCCAAAGTTGTCTTCAATGAGGATGTAAAACTATTGACAAGATACTCTAACTCCCTTACAGAGTTTAGGTAGCTACTCTGCTCTGTGTTGGTATATGACATTAGAGAACATAAAGAAGGAATCATATCCTTAAACCTAGTTACAGCACTTTCTGAAAGACTTCTAGTGTAATGAAATATAACGCACTGTCCACTGGCACATGCGTGAACCCCAGTGTGATCATCTCATAGGCCTAATCAGGGATGAGAATTCGCCGCAGATCCGTGGATTTCAGACTTTTTCTGGATTCCTGAGATCAGCATAAATCCGTTGAGAAAAATTGGAGTGGGGGTGGACGTGCAGCAGGGCCAGCTGTGCTTGTTTAACCTTTACTCATATGCACGGGAACTGCATTGCTGAAACTGTAAGCTAAAATGCACAATGTCATTGGTTACTTTTTCTACAACACCTAACTTTCAGCCAATCAGAATCTCGTTAATATCTAAAGTCACTGAAGGTACCTGAACATTTTGATTTTCTGCAAGTTTGGATTGTCGAGCTGCATCTGTAACATGGCCAAAATTAAAGAGAGACAGGATGAAGACCACATTAAAGACACTGATATTGGTGTAAAGAAAAAGGTTTAAGTGGACATGTTTAGAGCGTGGACGGGACGGGACAAAGGCAAGACTCTGTGAATTTGCCCGCAAGGTTGAGCTGCCCAGTAAAGCCCTCTGCACGCTATGTTCGGATTTTATCAACAAAACCTTGAAAGAACACTGCAGGACGAAGAAACATGTCATCAAATAAATATTAAACAAACGACTCTGCCTGGCTCCAAAAGAGCACGGAAGAGGCACAGCGAGCCCCAAAGCCCACAGCACTTGTACCGGTCAGCGACGGAACATCCAGTGGTCAGGTGCATGTGGCGCAGTTAATGTACACATACTGATAGGCATAATTTGATAATTCGATTTATTAACCTGCTGAAAATGTCTCAACTGATTCTTATGTACTTTTGTTTCTGTAGAATCCAATTCTTCCTCATACATTTTTGTATGGTGGATATTTAATGAGTTAATTTGCATATTTTGCATACATTATCAGAAAAAGTGATTTTCTTCTAATTTCAGATATATTTCACATACAAATTGACAAATCTTAACTATTCTTGCTTGCATCATAACCTCCATTAATTTATATCCAGAAGTCAATTGTTTTGACCAAAGATGGTATAAAACATAAAAAGGTTCTTAGCAAATACTGATGAAAAAACAAATAAACAAATAAAATGTCCTATGGCTTGTCATTGAAGGAGATCAAATCAAATCAATTTTATTTATATAGCACCAACAAAACACAGGTACAAGCAGTGTACCCACGAGGCAGACGGACCAGGCCGGTTCTTCCATCTTCAACAGTTACTCTCACGTACCCCAGATAATATCAATCAATCAATCAATTTTTTTTTATATAGCGCCAAATCACAACAAACAGTTGCCCCAAGGCGCTTTATATTGTAAGGCAAAAGCCATACAATAATTACAGAAAAACCCAAACGGTCAAAACGACCCCCTTTTAGAGATATTGCGCAAATGCAAAATAGCAGTCCTACATATTTGCTTAATATCGCATTGAAGGACATATCCTGATCAAAAATGACTCCAAGATTTCTCACAGTATTACTGGAGGTCAGGGTAATGATTCATGTTTTCTATTACAGTGGTATTGCATTGTTCCATGGGTATGTAGTATGTGTGAATATTATGGTGTTTTCATATTGGTGGTTGGCTCTCACTGCGGTATTGTATCACTTCCTGTTCCGGAGCACAGTGGTGTTTTTCTGTATCTGTTAGCTGTTTAATCTGCGCTGTTAGATTGATCTAGTTATCTAGATAACGATTTGTTTCCCAGTGTAACGTTTCCCAGTGTTTCTTCACGTGCCTTAACTAAAGCACTCCTTCTGCTGAATCACCTCTAAATTATTTACACATTATTCACTTTGCGTGTTTTTAGGAATCCGCTAGCTTAGCGCAGCTACTAGCTCTTAGCCGGTTTAGCATGGCGGCTTCTCCTGTCTCTCCCGCACTTTTCTGCTCTGGGTGTGAAATGTTAGTTATTCCTCGGCCTCCTTTAGCAGTAACGGTACTTGTAATAAGTGTAGCTTATTCATAGCTTTGGAGGCCAGGCTGGGCGAATTGGAGACTCGGCTCCGCACCGTGGAAAATTCTACAGCTAGCCAGGCCCCTGTAGTCGGTGCGGACCAAGGTAGCTTAGCCGCCGTTAGTTTCCCTCTGGCAGATCCCGAGCAGCCGGGAAAGCAGGCCGACTGGGTGACTGTGAGGAGGAAGCGTAGTTCTAAACAGAAGCCCCGTGTACACCGCCAACCCGTTCACATTTCTAACCGTTTTTCCCCACTCGGCGACACACCCGCCGAGGATCAAACTCTGGTTATTGGCGACTCTGTTTTGAGAAATGTGAAGTTAGCGACACCAACAACCATAGTCAATTGTCTTCCGGGGCCAGAGCAGGCGACATTGAAGGAAATTTGAAACTGCTGGCTAAGGCTAAGCGTAAAATTGGTAAGATTGTAATTCACATCGGCAGTAATGACACCCGGTTACGCCAATCGGAGGTCACTAAAATTAACATTGTGTTGTGTGGGCCGCTGAAGAGGAGGTACTGCTGGCCCACCACCACCAGAGGGCGCCCTGCCTGGAGTGCGGGCTCCAGGCACCAGAGGGCGCTGCCGCCTAACATGAGCAGCCAGGGTGACAGCTGACGCTCATCATCCTTGACAGCTGTCACCACTCAACATGATCAGCATTGGTATATCAGCCAGACGACATCTCCACCTCTTTGCCGAGATATCGTTCTACCTTGAAGGTAACGTACCTCAGCTGGTTGTGAGATAATAACCCTTTGTTGCTTGAGTGTTTTTTGTGAACTCTTTATTCGACAAGAGGAGGAGGTGGTTTTCCACCGTACGTATTGCTGGGTGCACACGCACCCACTTCTAACTGTGTTTGCTCCTCGCCAGCAGTACCAGATCCGACACGCGGAGGCAGTGGCCACCTGGGAGTTCGGGACTTGGCGGCTCCAGTATTCCCGGGGTTCGGTGGCGGAGGAAATCGTGTGGTTCCGGTTCGACTTCGGACTGATGTCTCCTATCTTCGAGCCTGCCCACATGACACCTTGTATTTGACTCACTATTGTAATCTGTTGTTGTTGTTGTGCATTTTCACAACAGTAAAGTGTTGTATTTGGCTTTATCCATGAACCGCAGGGTGGAGGCTCTCGCAGCGCAGGTGGAAGCGCGCCCTCCGGGCGCCGCTGCGGCTCTCCCTCCCGTCGACCTTGTGCGTAACAGTGACATTCCACTGGTCATTCAACGACCCCTCCCACCTTCCCCGGAAGCATACATAAACCCTCCAGAGCCGTACGGAGGCTGTGTGGAGACGTGCGCGGATTTCCTTATGCAGTGTTCGCTCGTCTTCGCACAGCGTCCCGTCATGTACGCGACTGATGCTAGCAAAGTAGCTTATGTGATAAATCTGCTTCGTGGTGAGGCACGCGCTTGGGCTACAGCGCTCTGGGAGCAAAAGTCACGGCTCGTTCAGACATATGATGGGTTTGTGAGGGAGTTCAGAACAGTGTTCGATCACCCAAATAGAGGAGAGACCGCTTCAGCCGTGCTGCTGTCAATGAGACAGGGGCGCCGGAGCGCAGCTGCCTATGCAGTCGACTTCCGCATCGCGGCTGCGAGGTCCGGCTGGAATAGCACTGCCCTCCGCGCCGCCTTTGTAAACGGACTGTCATTGGTTCTAAAGGAGCACCTGGTGGCTAAGGACGAACCGCGGGATTTAGACGGGCTTATCGATCTCGTCATACGATTAGACAATCGGTTAGAAGAACGCCGTCGGGAACGAGACGAAGGGCGTGGCCGGGCACGCGCCGTCCCTCTCCCTTCCGGTTCCGATCGGTAGTGGTTCAGTGGAGCGAGACCTGCCATCGGGTATGTTTAGGTTCCTCGGTTCCTCCCGGTTCCCAGGCCAGGGAGGAGGTCAGAGCCCCGCCCAATCTAGGGACGGTGCCGGTGCAGTACCATCACCTTGCGGAGGTGTTTAGCAAGGATCTGGCGCTCACCCTTCCCCCGCACCGCCCGTATGATTGTGCCATTGATTTGGTTCCAGGCGTTGAGTTTCCGTCCAGCAGGCTGTACAACCTCTCACGACCTGAACGCAAATCAATGGAGACCTACATCCGGGACTCTTTGGCTGCCGGGTTGATCTGGAATTCCACCTCCCCGATGGGTGCGGGTTTCTTTTTTGTGGGGAAAAAAGATGGCGGACTACGTCCATGCATTGATTACAGGGGGCTGAACGAAATCACGGTTCGTAACCGATACCCCTTACCCTTGTTGGATTCGGTGTTCACGCCCCTGCATGGAGCCAAGATATTCACCAAGCTTGATCTTAGAAATGCGTATCACCTGGTTCGGATCCGGAAGGGAGACGAGTGGAAGACGGCATTTAACACCCCGTTAGGTCACTTTGAGTACCTGGTCATGCCGTTCGGTCTTACAAACGCTCCCGCGACGTTCCAAGCATTGGTTAATGACGTCTTGCGGGACTTCCTGCACCGATTCGTCTTCGTATATCTAGACGATATACTCATCTTTTCTCCAGATCCTGAGACTCATGTCTGGCATGTACGTCAGGTCCTGCAGCGGTTGTTGGAGAACCGGCTGTTTGTGAAGGGCGAGAAGTGCAAGTTTCACCGCACTTCTTTGTCCTTCCTGGGGTTTATCATTTCCCCTAACTCCGTCGCTCCTGATCCGGCCAAGGTTGCGGCGGTGAGAGACTGGCCCCAACCTACTAGCCGTAGGAAGCTGCAACACTTCCTCGGCTTTGCTAATTTCTACAGGAGGTTCATTAAGGGCTATAGTCAGGTAGCTAGCCCCCTGACAGCCCTGACCTCACCAAAAGTCCCCTTCACCTGGTCGGATCGTTGCGATGCCGCGTTCAAGGAGTTGAAACGGCGCTTCTCGTCTGCACCTGTTCTGGTGCAGCCCGATCCTAGTCGCCAGTTGGTGGTTGAAGTGGACGCCTCGGACTCAGGGATAGGAGCTGTGCTCTCCCAGAGCGGGAAGACCGATAAGGTCCTTCACCCGTGTGCCTATTTTTCTCGCAGGTTGACCCCGGCCGAACGGAACTATGACGTCGGCAATCGAGAACTCCTTGCGGTGAAAGAGGCTCTTGAAGAGTGGAGACATCTGTTGGAGGGAACGACCGTGCCATTCACGGTTTTCACTGACCACCGGAACCTGGAGTATATCAGGACCGCCAAGCGGCTGAATCCCAGGCAAGCCCGCTGGTCACTGTTCTTCGGCCGTTTTGACTTCCGGATCACCTACCATCCCGGAACCAAAAATCAGAGATCGGATGCCTTGTCCGGGGTACATGAAGACGAAGTCAAAACGGAGTTGTCGGATCCACCGGAACCCATCATCCCGGAGTCCGCTATCGTGGCCACCCTCACCTGGGACGTGGAGAGAACCGTCCGGGAGGCCCTGGCACGAAGCCCGGACCCCGGAACCGGGCCGAAGAACAAACTATACGTCCCACCAGGAGCTAGGGCTGCAGTCCTGGACTTCTGTCACGGCTCTAAGCTCTCCTGTCATCCAGGGGTGCGAAGAACCGTGGCAGTTGTCTGGCAGCACTTCTGGTGGGCGTCCCTGGAAGCCGACATCCGGGATTATATCCAGGCCTGTACCACCTGCGCCAGGGGCAAGGCCGACCATTGCAAGGTATCGAGATTGCTACAGCTGCTGCCCGTGCCTCATCGCCCCTGGTCTCACATCAGCCTGGATTTTGTCACGGGCCTCCCGCCGTCCCAGGGCAACACCGTCATCCTCACGATAGTGGACCGATTCTCCAAGGCGGCCCACTTCGTGGCCCTCCCGAAACTCCCAACGGCCCAGGAGACAGCGGACCTCCTGGTCCACCACGTTGTCCGGCTGCATGGGATTCCAACAGACATCGTCTCCGATCGCGGTCCCCAGTTCTCCTCGCATGTCTGGAGGAGCTTCTGCCGGGAACTGGGGGCCACGGTCAGTCTCTCTTCCGGGTATCATCCCCAAACCAACGGGCAAGCAGAACGGGCCAACCAAGAGATGGAGCAGACCCTGCGTTGCGTGACAGCCGCGCACCCGGCGGCCTGGAGTACCCATCTGGCCTGGATCGAGTATGCCCACAACAGCCAAGTGTCGTCAGCCACCGGCCTCTCCCCTTTTGAGGTGTGCCTAGGGTATCAGCCCCCGTTGTTTCCGGTGGTTGAGGGAGAGGTCGGTGTGCCCTCGGTCCAGGCCCACCTGCGGAAGTGCCGTCGGGTGTGGCGAGCCGCCCGTTCTGCTTTGCTGAAGGCCCGGAGGAGGACAAAGGCCCATGCAGACCGACGGCGGACCCCGGCTCCTACGTATCGTCCAGGGCAGGAAGTGTGGTTGTCTACCAAGGACATACCCCTGCAAGTGGACTCCCCTAAACTCCAGGAACGATACATAGGACCCTTCAAAATTCTCAAGGTCATCAGTCCAGCCGCAGTGAGGCTGCAGCTTCCGGCCTCGCTGCGGATCCATCCCGTCTTTCACGTGTCACGAATCAAACCACATCACACCTCACCCCTCTGTACTCCGTGTCCGGCACCACCTCCTGCCCGGATCATCGATGGCGAGCCGGCTTGGACTGTGCGCCGGCTCTTGGATGTCCGACGGATGGGCCGGGGCTTCCAGTATCTGGTGGACTGGGAGGGGTACGGCCCCGAAGAACGCTCCTGGGTGAAGAAGAGCTTCATCCTGGACCCGGCCCTCCTGGCCGACTTCTACCGCCGCCACCCGGACAAGCCTGGTCGGGCGCCAGGAGGCGCCCGTTGAGGGGGGGGTCCTGTTGTGTGGGCCGCTGAAGAGGAGGTACTGCTGGCCCACCACCACCAGAGGGCGCCCTGCCTGGAGTGCGGGCTCCAGGCACCAGAGGGCGCTGCCGCCTAACAGGAGCAGCCAGGGTGACAGCTGACGCTCATCATCCTTTACAGCTGTCACCACTCAACAGGATCAGCATTGGTATATCAGCCAGATGACATCTCCACCTCTTTGCCGAGATATCGTTCTACCTTGAAGGTAACGTACCTCAGCTGGTTGTAAGATAATAACCCTTTGTTGCTTGAGTGTTTTTTGTGAACTCTTTATTCGACGAGAGGAGGAGGTGGTTTTCCACCGTACGTATTGCTGAGTTTCAGTCAGGTTTTAGAATTCATCATAGTACAGAAACAGCATTAGTGAAGGTTACAAATGATCTTCTTATGGCCTCGGACAGTGGACTGATCTCTATGCTTGTTCTGTTAGACCTCAGTGCTGCTTTTGATACTGTTGACCATAAAATTTTATTACAGAGATTAGAGCATGCCATAGGTATTAAAGGCACTGTGCTGCGGTGGTTTGAATCATATTTGTCTAATAGATTACAATTTGTTCATGTAAATGGGGAATCTTCTTCACAGACTAAAGTTAATTATGGAGTTCCACAAGGTTCTGTGCTAGGACCAATTTTATTCACTTTATACATGCTTCCCTTAGGCAGTATTATTAGACGGTATTGCTTAAATTTTCATTGTTACGCAGATGATACCCAGCTTTATCTATCCATGAAGCCAGAGGACACACACCAATTAGCTAAACTGCAGGATTGTCTTACAGACATAAAGACATGGATGACCTCTAATTTCCTGCTTTTAAACTCAGATAAAACTGAAGTTATTGTACTTGGCCCCACAAATCTTAGAAACATGGTGTCTAACCGGATCCTTACTCTGGATGGCATTACCCTGACGTCTAGTAATACTGTGAGAAATCTTGGAGTCATTTTCATCAGGATATGTCATTCAAAGCGCATATTAAACAAATATGTAGGACTGCTTTTTTGCATTTACGCAATATCTCTAAAATTAGAAAGGTCTTGTCTCAGAGTGATGCTGAAAAACTAATTCATGCATTTATTTCCTCTAGGCTGGACTATTGTAATTAATTATTATCAGGTTGTCCTAAAAGTTCCCTAAAAAGCCTTCAGTTAATTCAAAATGCTGCTGCTAGAGTACTAACGGGGACTAGAAGGAGAGAGCATATCTCACCCATATTGGCCTCTCTTCATTGGCTTCCTGTTAATTCTAGAATAGAATTTAAAATTCTTCTTCTTACTTATAAGGTTTTGAATAATCAGGTCCCATCTTATCTTAGGGACCTCGTAGTACCATATCACCCCAATACAGCGCTTCGCTCTCAGACTGCAGGCTTACTTGTAGTTCCTAGGGTTTGTAAGAGTAGAATGGGAGGCAGAGCCTTCAGCTTTCAGGCTCCTCTCCTGTGGAACCAGCTCCCAATTCAGATCAGGGAGACAGACACCCTCTCTACTTTTAAGATTAGGCTTAAAACTTTCCTTTTTGCTAAAGCTTATAGTTAGGGCTGGATCAGGTGACCCTGAACCATCCCTTAGTTATGCTGCTATAGACGTAGACTGCTGGGGGGTTCCCATGATGCACTGTTTCTTTCTCTTTTTGCTCTGTATGCACCACTCTGCATTTAATCATTAGTGATCGATCTCTGCTCCCCTCCACAGCATGTCTTTTTCCTCGTTCTCTCCCTCAGCCCCAACCAGTCCCAGCAGAAGACTGCCCCTCCCTGAGCCTGGTTCTGCTGGAGGTTTCTTCCTGTTAAAAGGGAGTTTTTCCTTCCCACTGTAGCCAAGTGCTTGCTCACAGGGGGTCGTTTTGACCGTTGGGGTTTTACATAATTATTGTATGGCCTTGCCTTACAATATAAAGCGCCTTGGGGCAACTGTTTGTTGTGATTTGGCGCTATATAAAAAAAAATGATTGATTGATTGATTGATATTATCTGGGGTACGTGAGAGTATCTGTTGAAGATGGAAGAACCAGCCTGGTCCGTCTGCCTCGTGGGTACATTGCTTGTACCTGTGTTTTGTTGTTGTTTTGCACTTGGCTGTTGCTGTTTTGAAACGAGGACGTTTCTTTTTGGTGGAGGGGAGGTATGTAACCTATTTTTCCAGACTTACCTCATATAGTGGTTTTAAGTTCCTGTGATAAGCTGTCACGACAACTCATGTCTTTGGCTTTTATTTTGAAAGCGCCGAGCGGAAGGGTGGTAGGCAGTGTGGTGTTTTTGATTTGACTCAAAGAAAGAAGAAAAGGAGTCAAGCGAGGAATCAAACAACTTCATGAGACCTCCAGCCTCCTCTTTTATTATTTTATGGTTCTTATGAGACCGGCCAAAGCCTCGGCTACAACAAAAAAGTATTTGGTGCACTTACATGAAGAAAAAAGACGTTCATGTTTATTAAACACAACATACATGAAGGAAAACATTAAGAAAAAAAGTATGTGGTCCACTTACACGAAGAAAAAAAGCATATGTCCATGTTTATTAAAGGGTCACCATCTGGGTGTCGCGTTAAATTAGCCGATAGATGATTGTGTCTCTGATTAGATTTCTTGGAAGAGTTTCCAAAAGTGAGACATCTATTCTTTTAATATGAAAATCACCTGTCATCATTTTATGTCAAGTGTTCCCTGAAAATCACAGATAACTGACAGAGAACTGAAGCAACAACTTTGAAGTTTCAAATAAAACAGGGTTCATCAGCATTTTCTTCATAAACGCCTGCTGGTTTATCAGAATCTGTATCAGAACAGCTTTTAATGGCCACGTATCCACAGAATACATGGAATTTGACTTTGGTTTGAGCTGCACTCTTTCTATACACTGTAAATGCATGCTAACATACAAACGAATTAAGTATGATAAGTTAACCAGACTGTTTTCAAGCTGTAGCTTCAAGAAAATTAAGTTGACCTGAATATGATGAATGAACAAAACTATTTTGAGAATTAAGCCGTCACTTGCTGGATGCTCACAGTACATACGTTACTGTAATTTAATTTATTTCAGTACAGCAAAATAAACAAGTTACTGTAGTCTAGGTTTTTAAGTTTATTTGAGTACTGCACACTCGCAATAATTAAGTTAATCAAATATGATTCAAGACAACATGAATTACTTTTTAAGGCAGCAAGTTTGCATTTTGTTTTTTTTTTTTAGTAAAGTCAACTTGTTATATTTTACAGTGTATGGCATCTAGAAATACACTAAACAGAATAATCCGCAGTAAAAAAATGTACAATGTGTTTTTAAAAACCGCTTGTAATTATGAACAAACTAGTTTAGAAAGGTGAACATTTATTAAAATGAATCTGAAATACACGAGTTGACCAACATCACGAGGGTAAGAGTTATAATGTTAAAACTCGCTGTTGTTACCAAGCACTTGAAAATTGCACATTTCCGACAAATTCTGTCAAAAAACATTAAAAGCCTCGGAGCCGAAAGCTGGTGGAGTCTTCAAAACAAGCTCGTCTCCCACCGGCATCTGGTTTTATTTTGGACCCCATAAACACACATAATCATCGATCAGGGAATTTAGCCTGACACCTCGGTCCGAGGGAGACAGCTGGACCTCATACAAATATTGCTTCTCGTTTGAAGCAATATTTTTATGACCTCTCTGTAATACCTAAAGATCTGTGACTCTCGCCTGGTTTGTCAAAAGAGCTGCGACCTTTTGCGCTAAACACCCCAAATACACATACACAGGCACATACTTTTAAGATGCAAATATCCCCAGCCCTGTTGTTGTGTGTGCGTGTATTGGTACCATATTATGAACAAAAGTGGATGGATAGCAAAGTCATGACGTATAATACAGAAATAGTGAACCTTTTAATAGTTGCACTAAAAGAATAAAACGCCACTTACAGGAGAATTAGTTTTCCCAGCTTCAGCCTAATATAATAAAGCTCAGGTTCCAAGATTCTGGTTCAGTTTAATTTATTCCAGACATGTGAGAAACCGCATATCCGTACATACATACGAGGTCTGTTAGAAAAGTATCGTACCTTTTTATTTTTTTCAAAAACTATATGGATTTGATTCATATGTTTTTACGTCAGCCAAGGTTGAACCTTCGTGCACATGCCTGAGTTTTTCCATGCCTGTCAGTTGCGTCATTCAGGCTTTGAGTGAGCACTGCTCCACCCCTCTTGTCGTTGTTTCATTGCGAGGAAATGGCGGAATGATTTGGGCTGGACATCAGCCATTTTCCGGCAGATTTCACTTTTAACAGATTTTGTCATGGAAAGCCACGCGGAGGCTTCGTGCGTCATGAAATATTCGCTGATGAAGCGAGACAAAGGAACACCTCCGTTTCTGAGTGTTAGAGGACAAGTTGGGACATGCCTATCTCTCCACAATTTCTCCACAATTTCTCTTATACTCACTCGACTGGTAAGCACTGAAAACCGAGATAGGCTTGGCCCAACTTGTCCTCTAACACTCCGAAACGGAGGTGTTCCTTTGTCTCGCTTCATCAGTGAATCTGTCATGACGCGCGAAGCCTCCGCGCGGCTTTCCATGACAAAATCTCTTGTTAAAAGTGAAATCTGCTGGAAAATGGCTGATGTCCAGCTCTTGTGATAACCAGAGAAAGAGCACACGACGGTCCCGGCTCCACACAGCCATCCGTGTAGAAATGATGTGGTGGTTTCTGCGTCTCGATGGCAGCTCGCAGCGTGGCGCGCTGTGCGCCATTGTGGGCCGTCCTTAAAGCTGTAGTAACACTCCTTATTCTCTGCGAAGCCCGTAAAATTTTCACCGAAAGCAAGATAAATTTTTCGAATGGTTTCCAGCTGCCTGTCTCTAACAGTTTCTGAAAAAATTCTGATGGAAAAAAAGCCCAAATCATTCCGCCATTTCCTTGCAATGAAACAACGACAAGAGGGGTGGAGCAGTGCTCACTCAAAGCCTGCCCACAGGTGAATGACGCAACCGACAGGCGTTGAAAAACTCACGCATGCACACGAAGGTTCAAGCTTGGCTGACGTAAAAACATATGAATCAAATCCATATAGTTTTTGAAAAAAATAAAAAGGTACGATACTTTTCTAACAGACCTCGTATTTACATATGTACATACTCAGAATTTTTTACAAACAAAATAAATAAAGGTCACTGCATGTAACAGAGCTGCTGGGATGTCGTACCAAGACGTGCTGTCTTTATACACCGAAAATAGTATCGCGAATGATGATTTCATTTCTGATTTTGTGAAAAGATATCGTTATTGCCTTAAGAAACGGCGCAATACCTCTTGTATCCAGCTAGCAGGGCCTTTGCACGCATTTAAATATTGTCACGGCTTGTGTTAACCTTCGATCCTTAATGTTTTTATGTTTTTTTCATGTGAAAATGTAACCCCTGTCTTAGGACAACCTCCCAATCATATGTTTAAAGTTTGATCACGTTTGCATAATTTAAAACGTTATTAAGTACAGAAAGAAGTGTTGACCTTTGATTTTTTTTATGTGTGTGTTTTTTGTGAAAAAATGTTCTGGATGTGTTGAGAGCGGTCTCACGATCATACCTTTAAAGTTTTGTCGTGTTTGCACACGTTTAAAAATTGTCACGGCTCATGTTAATCTTTGATCTAATTTTTTTTTTTTTTTTTTATGTTTTTTCACCTGAAAATGGACTGGATGTGTTGAGAGGGGTCTCCTGATCATACCTTTAAAGTTTTATCACGTTTGCACGCATTTAAAAATTGACCCTCACATAAAACATGTTCAAGCTAAAATATCTAAAAGTATTTCTAGTATCCTCAACAAAGCAAAAATATTTATTGAATTACAAAGCTCTACATATTTTATATTGTTCACTTGTTTTGCCATATCTGAATTACTGCGTGGAGGTTTGGGACAATATTTACAATCCTCACTTCGGCCATTACCTTTATGATACCTTGTCAGTATTCATGACAACCAATTAAGCAGTGTCTTTACTATAACCTTGATTAGCAATTTTAATGTGTATTCTTTATTCTATACAACATATAGCCTATTGAAAATGCAGCAATACAAATTCTATGGAAAAGAAGAGACTTACATGACTAATTATAACATTTATTAAAATGAGGGATTGCTTTCATCAATCAGCAACTCCAATACATAAACTGAAGGTTCACACCTTAAAAGTTAAACTCAAACACAAATTTAAACATGAAAACTCAAACAGAAGGAACTCGCCATGGAAGAATATGGAAGAGCTATTGTGGAATACTTTCGGAGCAAAACCTGCAACAAAGATGTTCAGATGGTTCTCTCCCAGGTTATATATATATATATATATATATTTCAATTAATTTTTTTCAATTTATTTTCATTTATATAGCGCCAAATCACAACAGAGCTGCCTCAAAGCGCTTCACACAGGTAGGGTCTAACCTTACCAACTCCCAGAGCAACAGTGGTAAGGAAAAACTCCCTCTGAGCACGAAATCTCAAGCAGACCAAACTCAAAGGGGTGACCCTCTGCTTGGGCCATGCTACAAACATAAATTATAGAACAATTCACAGAACAATTCACGGACGAATATACAAGAAATGCTATTGGCACACAGGACAGGAGGATCGCCAACATGAATACAACTCCCATCTCTGGATGGAGTCCTGCACCCTGAGAACGTAAAGCCCGGGCCGGTACATAAGGTTTAATTAGGTCAGCTAGGTAGGGAGGTGCCAGTCCATGAATAATTTTATAGGTTAGTAGCAGAACCGTAGAAACAGTTATTGGCATGTATAATCAATCAATCAATCAATTTTTTTATATAGCGCCAAATCACAACAAACAGTTGCCTCAAGGCGCCTTATATTGTAAGGCAAGGCCATACAATAATTACGGAAAAAACCCAACGGTCAAAACGACCCCCTGTGAGCAAGCACTTGGCAACAGTGGGAAGGAAAACTCTGTTTTAACAGGAAGAAACCTCCAGCAGAACCAGGCTCAGGGAGGGGCAGTCTTCTGCTGGGACTGGTTGGGGCTGAGGGACATGCTGTGGAGGGGAGCAGAGATCAATCACTAATGATTAAATGCAGAGTGGTGCATACAGAGCAAAAAGAGAAAGAAACACTCAGTGCATCATGGGAACCCCCCAGCAGTCTAAGTCTATAGCAGCATAACTAAGGGATGGTTCAGGGTCACCTGATCCAGCCCTAACTATAAGCTTTAGCAAAAAGGAACGTTTTAAGCCTAATCTTAAAAGTAGAGAGGGTGTCTGTCTCCCTGATCTGAATTGGGAGCTGGTTCCACAGGAGAGGAGCCTGAAAGCTGAAGGCTCTGCCTCCCATTCTACTCTTACAAACCCTAGGAACTACAAGTAAGCCTGCAGTCTGAGAGCGAAGCGCTCTATTGGGGTGATATGGTACTATGAGGTCCCTAAGATTAGATGGAACCTGATTATTCAAAACCTTATAAGTAAGAAGAATAATTTTAAATTCTATTCTAGAATTAACAGGAAGCCAATGAAGAGAGGCCAATATGGGTGAGATATGCTCTCTCCTTATAGTCCCCGTCAGTACTCTAGCTGCAGCATTTTGAATTAACTGAAGGCTTTTCAGGGAACTTTTAGGACAACCTGATAATAATGAATTACAATAGTCCAGCCTAGAGGAAATAAATGCATGAATTAGTTTTTCAGCATCACTCTGAGACAAGACCTTTCTAATTTTAGAGATATTGCGCAAATGCAAAAAAGCAGTCCTACATATTTGTTTAATATGTGCATTGAATGACATATCCTGATCAAAAATGACTCCAAGATTTCTCACAGTATTACTAGAGGTCAGGGTAATGCCATCCAGAGTAAGGATCTGGTTAGACACCATGTTTCTAAGATTTGTGGGGCCAAGTACAATAACTTCAGTTTTATCTGAGTTTAAAAGCAGGAAATTAGAGGTCATCCATGTCTTTATATCTGTAAGACAATCCTGCAGTTTAGCTAATTGGTGTGTGTCCTCTGGCTTCATGGATAGATAAAGCTGGGTATCATCTGTGTAACAATGAAAATTTAAGCAATGCCGTCTAATAATACTGCCTAAGGGAAACATGTATAAAGTGAATAAAACTGGTCCTAGCACAGAACCTTGTGGAACTCCATAATTAACCTTAGTCTGTGAAGAAGATTCCCCATTTACATGAACAAATTGTAATCTATTAGATAAACATGATTCAAACCACTGCAGCGCAGTGCCTTTAATACCTATGGCATGCTCTTCAGACAGCTGTCGGTGGTTTTTCCATCGAGTGATTATCTGAGAAATTGTGGATGTGCCTGGACATGCCAGAACATGTCCCGTGAGGCTTCATCACGGCGTTGCTTTGCGCCATGTGGCACCGCTGTGACGCGCGAAGCCTCCGCTCCTCTTTCCATGACAAAAACTCCTGTAACAGTGGAATGTGCCGTTTAATTCCAAACTGGACGCTGTGTTTTATCCGGGACGTCATCTGACTAGCACAGGAATTGTGAAAAGACGTGGACATCAGCACTTTTTCAGCACATTGAGACAGACGTGCGGAGGAATTCCGCGCATCGCGGCGGTGACACATGGCGCAAAGCAGCGCCGTGATGAAGCCTCACGGGACATGTTCTGGCATGTCCAGGCACATCCACAATTTCTCGGATAATCACTCGATGGAAAAACCACCGACAGCCGTCTGAACGCCATCTCAAAGCCGTCCTGTGAGACCAAAACGGAGGTGGTTTTGTCTCGCTCCAGTAGCGAATCCATCGTGACGGGCGAAGCCTCCGCTCGGCTTTCCATGACAAAATCTCTTGTTAAAAGTGAAATCTGCCGGAAAATGGTTGATGTCCAGCTCTTGTGATAACCAGAGAAATGGTACACGATGGTCACGGATCCAGACAGTCATCCGTTTAGAAATGAAATGGTCGTTCAGCCTGTCGATGGCGGCTTCGGAGCGCAGCACACCCCACAGCCGCTGGGGGCCATCCTTAAAGCGACAGTAACACTCCTTATTCTCTACCAAGCCCGTAACATTTTCACCGAAAGCCAGATAATTTTTTCTAATGGTTTCCAGCTGCCAGTCTCTAACAGTTTCTGAAAAACTGATGGAAAAAAAGCCCAAATCATTCCATTTCCTGACAATGAAAATCTGCCAAGGGGGTGGACCACTCCTCACTCAAAGCCTGCTCACAGGCGAATGACGCAACCGACAGGCGTGGAAAAACTCATCCATGCGCACGAGGGTTCAAGCTTGTCTGACGCAATCACACGTGATTCAAATCCATATGGTTTTTGAAAAAAATAATAAGGTCAGATACTTTTCTAATAGACCTCGTAAAAATGTTTAGAGAGAATTTAAATGTTAGAAAGAATGTAATAGTTACATTTATAAACAATGTAGGTTAGAAATTGCAAGTTTTACTGTTACAGTGCTGTCAACAGTTAAATATGAGGTCAAGAAAGAGGTCTTTATTTTCCTTTTTATAAAACAAGTATTTATTTTCATTGAAGCCAAGAAAGGGTGTCTATAAAGTGAGTTTTGGCAAAACAAGTATCATGTTGAGGTGGCAGAGGGTTGTTGTCGACAGCTGGGGAAAGTAATCATGACTGACATGGTTAGCCACATGGACACCGTGTGGTTAAGAGGGGGGAGTGTCAAATCAAATAATTATTTCATTAATTTAATTTTTATTAATACCTTCATAAAAAGGTAGACATGTCAAATTGGATAAAGGAATAATCCAGATTATATTTGGGGGGATACAATATGCAGACTTCACTGATGGAGACCAAAATGTTACAATAACAATAATAATTTGTGAGACTTATTTGAATGATTGATATTGAATGTATCAGTATGATCTCTAAATTATTCGGGATGTTTAAAAGGACCTTGTTAACATTTATCTTGGGACACCAAAATAATGGATGAAATCTCAGGGGGATAAAGCGCCTTGGGGCAACTGTTTGTTGTGATTTGGCGCTATATAAAAAAATTGATTGATTGATTGATTATACCACCAAGTTAATGAAGGTTTGTGCTGATTCATATTGGTATTGAGGGGGACATATATAAGATATATCCTTCCAGAAGATTGGCATGGAATATCCACCATCATTTTCTTATTGTTTCATGAATTACTATTAATATGATGGAAGGGGACTTAATATGGTATTCTAGAGATTATAGAGTAAAAAGGAGGCCGATTTGTATTTTACATATAGTATTTAGAAAAATATGACAGTTCATTACTTAGGGGGTTGCCTGACAAATCTAAACTGGTGGTTCTAAATTGCAAAAAGGTCGATGGAATCAGTTATCTTTATTTCAATGTGCAAAGATTAATAATCTGACCAGAAACACTGTGATTGGACTATATGAATAATTCTTATCCATTTCATGGATGGTTCATATATTTAATAATAATAATAATAAAAGAATATTTCACATATTTGGTTAAGAGTGTTTAAATTACTTCCAAACAATATTGTATCTGACGGCCCTGTAACCAGAGCCCTGACTAGACTAAAGATGTGCTGAAGGATTGGCTATGAATTTGGTATCAATCTAATAACTGACTAAGTTGGTAGAATATTTTGGCAGATGGTTGGGCTGGTATCTTCATATTATCACATTCAAATTGACTTGACTTTAGCAGTACTTGTGCTGGTCCCGTGTATAAGACATCCATCCATCCATTTTCTTCCGCTTTATCCGGAGTCGGGTCGCGGGGGCAGCAGCTCAAGCAAAGCCGCCCAGACCTCCCGATCCACACACACCTCCCCCAGCTTCTCCGGGGGAACCCCAAGGCGTTCCCAAGCCAGCCGAGAGATGTAGTCCCTCCAGCGTCCAGGGGGCATCCGGAAAAGATGCCCGAGCCAACTCAACTGACTCCTTTCGACATGGAGGAGCAGCGGCTCGACTCCGAGCTCCTCCCGAGTGACCGAGCTCCTCACCCTATCTCTAAGGGAGCGCCCAGCCACCCTGCGGAGGAAACTCATCTCGGCCGCTTGTACTCGCGATCTCATTCTTTCGGTCATGAGCCAAATCTCATGACCATAGGTGAGGATCGGAACGTAGATCGATCAGTAAATCGAGAGCTTTGCCCCCCTACTCAGCTCTCTCTTCACCACAACGGTCCGATACAGCGACCGCATCACTGCAGACGCTGCACTGATCCATCTATCGATCTCATGCTCCATCCGTCCCTCACTCGTGAACAAGACCCCGAGATACTTAAACTCCTCCACTTGAGGTAAGGACACTCCACCGACCTGAAGAGGGCAAAGCACCTCCGGTCGAGAACCATGGCCTCAGATTTGGAGGTGCTGATTTTCATCCCGGACGCTTCACACTCGGCTGCAAACCGCCCCAGTGCACGCTGAAGGTCCTGATTTGACGAAGCCAACAGAACCACATCGTCCGCAAACAGCAGAGACGAGATTCTGTGGTTCCCAAACCAGACCCCCTCTACACCCTGGCTGTGCCTAGAAATTCTGTCCATAAAAATAATGAACAGAACCGGTGACAAAGGGCAGCCCTGGCAGAGGCCAACGTGCACTGGAAACAGGTTTGACTTACTACCGGCAATGCGAACCAAGCTCCTGCTGCGGTCGTACAGGGACCGGATAGCCCTTAGCAAAGGACCCCGGACCCCGTACTCCCGGAGCACTCCCCACAGGGTGCCCCGAGGGACACGGTCGAGCGCCTTCTCCAGATCCACAAAACACGTTATTATTATTATTTTGATTCACTTATATCCTGTCTAGAATTTTTTTGTATGATACACTGGGCAATGATGAATCCTTGCTGCATATAATCTGGTAATGAAGTCCTGCATATGAGGTCTGTCAATAAAGTATAGGTCCTTTTTATTTTTTTCAAAAACTATATGGATTTCATTCATAAGTTTTTACGTCAGACATGCTTGAACCCTCGTGCGCATGCGTGAGTTTTTCCACGCCTGTCGGTGACGTCATTCGCCTGTGAGCACTCCTTGTGGGAGGAGTCGTCCAGCCCCTTGTCGGAATTCCTTTGTCTGAGAAGTTGCTGAGAGACTGGCGCTTTGTTTGATCAAAATTTTTTCTAAACCTGTGAGACACATCGAAGTGGACACGGTTCGAAAAATTAAGCTGGTTTTCCGTGAAAGTTTTAACGGCTGATGAGAGATTTTGAGGTGATACTGTCGCTTTAAGGACTTCCCACGGTGTGAGACGTCGCGCAGCGCTCTCAGGCACCATCATCAGCCTGTTTCAAGCTGCAAACCTCCACATTTCAGGCTCTATTGATCCAGGACGTCGTGAGAGAACAGAGAAGTTTCAGCATTTTATCCGGATATTCCACTGTTAAAGGAGATTTTTTTAATGAAAGACGTGCGGACGGATTGCAGCGTCGGCTCGCAGCCGCCGCGACGCTCCACCACAGGAAAAAAACCTCCGTTGGAAGCCTTAAGGACAAGTTGGAACATGTCCAGCTGTTAAACAATTTCTCATATACTCACTCCACTGAAAGCCATCAAAACCCGCCTGGATTTTACAAATGGTTATCAACACAGAGGTGTTTTTCCTGTGCCGCCGCACCGCGTCGGCTGCGTCCCGACGCGCGGACCCGTCCGCACGTCTTTCATTAAAAAAATCTCCTTTAACAGTGGAATATCCGGATAAAATGCTGAAACCGACTTCTTCTGAAACTTCTCTGTTCTCTCACGACGTCCTGGATCAATAGAGCCTGAAATGTGGAGGTTTTCAGCTTGAAACAGGCTGATGACGGCGCCTGAGAGCGCTGCGCGACGTCTCGCACCGTGGGAAGTCCTTAAAGCGACAGTATCACCTCAAAATCTCTCATCAGCCGTTAAAATTTTCACTGAAAACCAGCTTAATTTTTTCGAACGGTGTCCACTTCGATGTGTCTCACAGGTTTAGAAAAAATTTTGATCAAACAAAGCGCCAGTCTCTCAGCAACTTTTCAGACAAAGGAATTTCGACGAGGGGCTGGAGGACTCCTCCCACAAGGAGTGCTCACAGGCGAATGACGTCACCGACAGGCCTGGAAAAACTCACGCATGCGCACGAGGGTTCACGCATGTCTGACGTAAAAACATATGAATGAAATCCATATAGTTTTTGAAAAAAAATAAAAAGGACCTATACTTTATGGACAGCCCTCGTACATCATTTTTGTTATTAATATAGGTATTGCAGTGCCTATAATTTGATTTGTCCATACATGGGGAGACTCTGACATCATGCACTTTTATTAATTTTTTGTTATATTATAACTTGTTGCAACTGACAAAAGAAGATGTTAAGAGCGATTGTTGACCACTCCATCAGTGTGGATATATTTTAGTCTTGTTTGTGTTTATTATGGACGTGTGGACAATTTCATGATGAACACTAAGAGTTTCCCATGATACTTGATGAGCTCCCTATTTTTATTGTTATTATTGCCTTTATAACCTTTGTATCTGATCTTTTCCATATTTCATTTGATATGGGGATGTAATAATCATTTGTTGTTGGTTGAGTACAGAATTATCTAACAGATTAATCTTTGGGAATTGATGGGGAGATAATTCAATTCACATTCAGTGGTTTTATGAATTAAAAGGTTAGTAACAATTTGGATGTGACACCTTGAATGGTAGTTCCCTCTCACACCTTACTGCCCCTGCCTTGGTGGCATGTTGTGTTAGACACGTATGGAAGGCGGGATGGCTTACGACGGGTAAGATCCCACCTCATAACTCGACCTAACAGGCACCGTCACGATTACGTTGATGTCTCAGAGAGACCCTGACTTATTACGTGGGCACTGTGAGGGAGCATCAGGACGGGGTCAGTTGATGGTTTCCTATGCGCCGACGTGTTTGGCAGAAAGTTGATTTGATTGGAATATTGGATCATACATGGGAATTGAATTATACCAAAATGATCTTTATTGTTGACATGATAGACTCATGTCAAGAGGGGGAGTTGTTAGATAATATCTGTGCTAATTCTTTATTTTATGTTAGCTATCAAGTGTTTGTGTTATTTGACTGGAAGTTTCTGAGCCTTAAGTTTCACTTCCATCATATACCCAAGTTTCAGAAACAGGTCGATCTTCCCTTGTTGGTGAGAGACAGTAACATTAGAAATGTGAGACTAAACCATACCTACTGTGATGCCCACAAGGTATAAAAAGTGTTGTATGACTCATTTTAGGGGCTTTTCACAAGATGGACACTGTCTGTGATAGTCCAGGCCTGGTTTCTAACATGACATTGAATAAACTCAAAATGAAGAATACAATGGTTTGGTTTTTGGTAAGGGGCAGAATCTTACATAAAAGAGCCGGGAGAAATTACACCCTCTTACATCAACCCGACATTTGTGGTCAACCCCTCCCCCCCCAAAAAATCCATCTTTTTGCAATATAACAACAGTAAAGAGACCAGGACTGTCAAAATGTTTGACCTCTATTTTGAAGGTGAAAGAAGCTTCTTATTTCAATGACACAATGTTACAAATGTGACTCTCAAAGTACTGAAAAAAAAAACACTTTAATTTCTTTTGTCTGATTTTAAAAGATATATTAAAATAAGAAGAAAGCTACCTTTATGATAACCTTGTATGTTGTTTGCATAAGTGAAAAGCTGATATATATGTCAAGCAACCCAGTCCAGTCAAAGATTCAAGCCCCTCTACTATGGAAACCACCTGGACAACTGAGAGCCTACACAGAAACAATCCGAAACGAGAAAATCTCCCAGTCTTTGGCTGCTCACGGGTACCGGACATTACAGCAATGCAGAGAACAGCTGGCGAGCAACGGGAGGCAGGATGACCGCGACTCGGCCACGGCTTTGTTGGAAGCGACAGAAGTGTTTTTGTGACTTTGTCTTCTGCTTGAAAGCACCTTTTAAAGTGACTCATCCCATTGGTGGGAAGCACACATTAACAAAGATTTTGAGTCTAAACTTGTGTTAAAGTAACATCATTGTCTCATGTATACGGACACAGTGAGCTAGCTGATTGCTAACTAACGAGCGAGCTAACTCCTGTTGTGTGTTAAGCAGATAACCCGTAAGTTGGAGAGGAAATGGCGTCTCACTAATTTAGAAGATCTTCCCTTAGCCTGGAAAAAGAGTCTTTTGCTCTATAAAAAAGCCCTCCGTAAAGCTAGGACATCTTACTACTCATCACTAATTGAAGAAAATAAGAACAACTCCAGGTTTCTTTTCAGCACTGTAGCCAGGCTGACAAAGAGTCAGAGCTCTATTGAGCCAAGTATTCCTTTAACTTTAACTAGTAATGACTTCATGACTTTCTTTGCTAATAAAATTTTAACTATTAGAGAAAAAATTACTCATAACCATCCCAAAGACGTATCGTTATCTAGCTGCTTTCAGTGATGCCGGTATTTGGTTAGACTCTTTCTCTCAGATTGTTCTGTCAGAGTTATTTTCATTAGTTACTTCATCCAAACCATCAACATGTTTATTAGACCCCATTCCTACCAGGCTGCTCAAGGAAGCCCTACCATTATTTAATGCTTCGATCTTAAATATGATCAAACTATCTTTATTAGTTGGCTATGTACCACAGGCTTTTAAGGTGGCAGTAATTAAACCATTACTTAAAAAGCCATCACTTGACCCAGCTATCTTAGCTAATTATAGGCCAATCTCCAACCTTCCTTTTCTCTCAAAAATTCTTGAAAGGGTAGTTGTAAAACAGCTAACTGATCATCTGCAGAGGAATGGTCTATTTGAAGAGTTTCAGTCAGGTTTTAGAATTCATCATAGTACAGAAACAGCATTAGTGAAGGTTACAAATGATCTTCTTATGGCCTCAGACAGTGGACTCATCTCTGTGCTTGTTCTGTTAGACCTCAGTGCTGCTTTTGATACTGTTGACCATAAAATTTTATTACAGAGATTAGAGCATGCCATAGGTATTAAAGGCACTGCGCTGCGGTGGTTTGAATCATATTTATCTAATAGATTACAATTTGTTCATGTAAATGGGGAATCTTCTTCACAGACTAAGGTTAATTATGGAGTTCCACAAGGTTCTGTGCTAGGACCAATTTTATTCACTTTATACATGCTTCCCTTAGGCAGTATTATTAGACGGCATTGCTTAAATTTTCATTGTTACGCAGATGATACCCAGCTTTATCTATCCATGAAGCCAGAGGACACACACCAATTAGCTAAACTGCAGGATTGTCTTACAGACATAAAGACATGGATGACCTCTAATTTCCTGCTTTTAAACTCAGATAAAACTGAAGTTATTGTACTTGGCCCCACAAATCTTAGAAACATGGTGTCTAACCAGATCCTTACTCTGGATGGCATTACCCTGACCTCTAGTAATACTGTGAGAAATCTTGGAGTCATTTTTGATCAGGATATGTCATTCAAAGCGCATTTTAAACAAATATGTAGGACTGCTTTTTTGCATTTACGCAATATCTCTAAAATTAGAAAGGTCTTGTCTCAGAGTGATGCTGAAAAACTAATTCATGCATTTATTTCCTCTAGGCTGGACTATTGTAATTCATTATTATTAGGTTGTCCTAAAAGTTCCCTGAAAAGCCTTCAGTTAATTCAAAATGCTGCAGCTAGAGTACTAACGGGGACTAGAAGGACAGAGCATATCTCACCCATATTGGCCTCTCTTCATTGGCTTCCTGTTAATTCTAGAATAGAATTTAAAATTCTTCTTCTTACTTATAAGGTTTTGAATAATCAGGTCCCATCTTATCTTAGGGACCTCATAGTACCATATCACCTCAATAGAGCGCTTCGCTCTCAGACTGCAGGCTTACTTGTAGTTCCTAGGGTTTGTAAGAGTAGAATGGGAGGCAGAGCCTTCAGCTTTCAGGCTCCTCTCCTGTGGAACCAGCTCCCAATTCGGATCAGGGAGACAGACACCCTCTCTACTTTTAAGATTAGGCTTAAAACTTTCCTTTTTGCTAAAGCTTATAGTTAGGGCTGGATCAGGTGACCCTGAACCATCCCTTAGCTATGCTGCTATAGACGTAGACTGCTGGGGGGTTCCCATGATGCACTGTTTCTTTCTCTTTTTGCTCTGTATGCACCACTCTGCATTTAATCATTAGTGAACGATCTCTGCTCCCCTCCACAGCATGTCTTTTTCCTGGTTCTCTCCCTCAGCCCCAACCAGTCCCAGCAGATAGACTGCCCCTCCCTGAGCCTGGTTCTGCTTGGAGGTTTCTTCCTGTTTAAAAGGGAGTTTTTCCTTCCCACTGTTGCCAAGTGCTTGCTCACAGGGGGTCGTTTTGACCGTTGGGTTTTTACGTAATTATTGTATGGCCTTGCCTTACAATATAAAGCGCCTTGGGCAACTGTTGTTGTGATTTGGTGCTATATAACATAATTGATGAATTCATGATGTTTGCCCCTTGGCTCTAAGTGTGTATGTTAATCTTTGTTTTAATGATCACACCATAACTATTTCAGGTCTGTTTATTCCGCCATATTCGATCTCATCACGTGCATAAATCTTGCGGTGTTTCAGATACATTGCATACAGAGGTAGTGAGGTTGCCATAGGGCGCCATCTACTGTCTGGATGTTACATCTCCCTCCTAAAAAAAAAAAAAACGATCTCCAGACAGATATACTCTGATAAATTTTGTGCTTTGCATACTGGGACAAAATATTATACAAATGCATTGCATATGGGTAATACATGACCTGGTAAATTTAACACTTAATTGGTTTGAGAACAAAATAAACAGTGCTCATCTCAGCAAGTGCACAGTAAATATTAATACGTGAACTTGTCACTTAGCTGTATCTTACGTTACTTCAGTTTCAAAACTTTTTTTTATTTCAGGCATAACATTTTCATGTAACTAATATGGTAAAGTGCCTGTTTGCAAAATAATGTAAACAACTCTTAACATTCACAGATCAAGTATTTCTTGAGGCTTTATGACACGGCCTGATCTGGTGGTGTAAGCTACTCTTGTGGCTGGTCACTTGGAGCTAAGATTGGTTCAGGGAAGCTCAGCTTCCCCTAAAATGTCAAAAAATAAGTGATCAAATATATACTATTGTGTGTACATGTCATTGACTAAATATGCGCTTCAACGCGCTCAGCTTTTGTTTAGAATCAGCTTCTTATCACTGGTAACGGCAGCTTCACAGTGCTTTAAACAGTGTGGACGCTGAGCGTCCACAGAGTTCAATAGCAAAGCAAAGAGTGCAGCGAAACGAGACGAGTCATTGGATAAATGCTGGGCTTTGTCCCGCCCATCGGACGCTCAGTGTGTCTGGGGGTCTATGGGGCAGTGGGCGGGCCTCGGCTGGCCCGGATGCTCAGCTTCTGCATGATGATTGGATGATCTGTCTGAGGCTGAATCCCTTTTTGATTGACAGCGAAATGAGCGAATCAGCGATCTTTTGGTGTAAACATCCGTGGGAGCATTTTTTAATTTTCATTCTGTTCTGAGTTGAACCGGAGACTTTCCTAATCCTCTTAGCGGCATTTTCTTTGTTAAAAACGACTAGCGACAAATCGAGCTTCTATTTCTGGTGTTTTTTTTTTGTAGCTGCTTGTGTTTGGAGACTGACTTCTATCACTCTTTCTGACTTCAATCGCAGTTTCTGTCCCTACGGAGCAGCGGGTGCTGGTGAGCTCCTCCACCGTCACAAAGCACTCACAGGCGGACACACTTCAACTAGCCTCCCGCCAGTCCCAGCTAGTGAGCTAGCTAGGTAGCAAGCTGCACATAATGGCAGACAATTTGAATGTTGTGGACCGGATTTTGGCGAAGCCATTTGATAGTCTTCCTTACGAAGAAAAACTTAAACAGCAGGGCAGATCAACTCCTCAGATTAATTTGGTGCAAAAGGTGGGGAAAAGTAACAGGTCTTTTCATCTGTCCTGGTATGACAAAGTGAGCTGGCTGACTGGAAGTGCTGTAACAAATAAAATGTACTGTTGGCCATGCCTCTTGATGAAACCATCTCAGGGATGTGTTGTCTGGTCAAAAGTGGGTTTTGGGGATCTGTCCAACTTTGACAAGGCATACAAAAGACATGAAAAAAGCAATGAACACGTGAGTGCATGTGCAAGGTTAAGTTGCCTGGGCAGAGTCAGGGTTGAGCATGTAATCAATGAAGGCGCTCGCATTCAAGTGGCAAAACATAATGAAGCAGTTAAACAAAACAGAGCTTTCCTAAACCGCCTTATTGATGTGACTTCCTTGCTTGGCCGTCAGGAGCTGTCATTTAGGGGGCATGATGAGAGTGTTGAATCATCCAACAAGGGGAATTACATGGAGTTTAATGAAACATTAGCTAAATATGACTCTGTAATGGCCACACGATTGCAGTCATCAGCTGTGTTTTCTGGTATGTCCCATGCAATCCAAAATGACTTGATCTCTGCTCTTTCAGCCACTGTTTCTGATGAGATTAAGGATGAAATCCAGGCTGCTCCCTTTTTTGCATGGCAGGTGGATGAAACAACTGATATAGTGTGCCATGCTCAACTCTCTGTCATTGTTCGCTATGTGGATAAAGCAGGTAAAACTCAGGAGCACTTTATTGGATTTTTTGATGTTTCTGGGGGAAGAGATGCTCAGTCTGTTTTTGAAGTCTTGAATGAGAACATGCAGGGCTACAATTTCAGGGAGAAACTTGTGGCGCAAACCTATGATGAGGCTGCTGTCATGGCTTCAGCTCTCAGTGGTTTGCAGGCCAAAGTTAAAGCAATAGCCCCCAGTGCAATGTTTGTGCATTGCTATGCACACAGACTGAATCTGGTTCTGTCTCAGGGGGCTAAATGCTTATCTGAGTGCAGAATATTTTTTGCATCACTTTCTGGGTTTGCCACATTTTTCTCAAAATCCACAAAGAGGATGTCTTTTCTTGAGTCTGCAGGCTGCTCAAGGTTGCCCAGAAATGCTCCTATTCGGTGGAATTTCACATCACGGATAGTGAGCACTGTGGCAAACAATTATGATGCCTCCTGCAAACTTTTCAGATGATCATTGCAGATAAGTCCATGGATGATGACACATTAGACTGTGTCAAAGGCCTTCTGATGAAACTGGAGGATTTTGAGTTTGTGTTCATGTTGTACACATATGAACAAATCTTCTCTGAGACTGATGTGGTGTTTGACATTGTCCAGCAGAGAGCTATGGATGTTCTGTACTGCAAGAAAATAATTGAGTCTCTTCTTGCTTTTGTCAAAGAGAAGAGGTCAGAGGGGGCTTTCCAAGCTGTTTATGCCAAAGCAGCAGATCTCACATCAGACCCACAAACTGATCCCATGAGAAAACATCATCTGTCACAACTACAGGATCCCAAGGAGCGCTACAGAAATCTATACATGGCCATCCTAGACAATCTCACAGAGCAGCTACCTCTGCGTTTTGCAAATTTGGAAAGTCTGCGCTTCTTGGAATTGGTCAATCCAGGGAAATTTGATGAGATGAGACAAGTGTTTCCAGAGGAGGCATTTCAGAGTGTCCTGAAAAGTTCTTTGATTCAGGGAGACTGAGGTCTGAATTTCAAGTCCTCTATATTCAAACCAGGACTTGCAGGGCAACAGGGGAAAGCTATGTGATTTCTTGCTGTTTCTGAAAGACATGGAGTTGGACAGTGCAATGCCTCAGGTGTACAAACTATTGTCATTAGTGGCAACGATTGGAGCTACATCTGCAGGTGTAGAGAGGATCTTCTGCTGTTTAAAGCGGCTCAAGTCTTACACCCGCAACACCATGGGCCAAGGCCGTTTAAGCAGCCTAGCTCTGCTGGCCATTGAGAGGACACTAGTCAAGTCCCTGGAAAAGACGCCTTGTTGGTACAACAGGGTCACAGATCATTTTCTTGAAAAGGAACGGAGGCTAGAATTTCTGTATAAATAAACCGACACATTTTATGATATAGGCCGAAATTCAGCTTCCCCTCCTTGAAAGACCAGCATCCGCCACTGGAAAACATACATGTCAACCTATACAGATTGTCCGTAAATTATACAGATTTTTCCGTGTTTCAGAGTCATATGGACGTACAAATAGTCTTACGGATTATCAGGGTTTGGTCTGCAGCGGCTCTGTAATCAACTGTTTCTGCAGCGCGACTCCACTTTGATGCATGAGTCTCAAAGCCATTAAAATATCGTGAGTCGTTTTTGTGTGGATTAAAGTCACTAACTGGGACTCATCTTGTTGCAGTCAAGAAATGAGAATCGTCCTCCGTTCTGTGCGTTTGGAGCCACGCAGCTACGTGGCTCTCTGCTGAGACAGACAGCGTCCAGTCAGAATTAATAACTTCAAATTGCTGCTTTAAATAAAATGACACCTCTTTCCAAACGCTGTAATACAGAAATAAACTACAATCGACTAAAACGTTTTTTTTTTCTTCCCAAAATGAGACGTCCTGTGTTCTTTATGAATTAAACTGATGCTGATGTGCAGCACAGCTATAAGAGCTCAGAGGTATGGAAAGACATTCATGCCAATAATGTCTGAAAGGAAATGCTTTTGACAAAAACTACAGATTTTGTTTATTCCTATTTATGTCCAGAGATCAAGGATCCACCATGTAGAGTTTATCATGCCCAAAGTTTAAGGATCCATTGTTCAATTTCATATTTATTTACTTTAAGACTCAATAAAATGTTGTTCAATTCAATTTCAATTTAATGGGCTTATAAACACCAAATCACAACAAAAGCTGTCTCAAGACACCTCACATACACTGAAAAAAAATGCTACTTTGGATCAACTTAAAACAATTTATGTAATTTGTTACAGCTATTTTATTTTAGTTTCTCACAATGTATATTTATGATTTTGTAAAGTGATTGCAGCAGATTTAAACTGGAAACCACAATTTTCCATTAGACCAATGTAAATAAGTACTTTGAATGAAGTGCACTGTGTTTCACTTTTTTCAGTGTAGAACAGTTCAACATAAAATAATTAAAATAAACATAAAAATTAAAAAATTCAAATACATAATTAAAAACAGAAGTAAAAGATTAAAACAGATTAAAAAAAAACTAGTCATAAGAAAAAGAATAAAAGTGGGCTTGAAGGCTTGACTTAATTAAAAATGTCCACAGACTCCAACTGCCTCACTGTCGCAGGAAGATCGTTCCACAGAGCGGGTGTACAATAAGAAAAAGCTCTTTGACCTGCAGACATAGAAAACCTGTAAAGCCTATTTTTAGTACACAAAAAAAAAAAATCACAAGAGGTATAAATAAGGGAATTGATAAGGGATCGGAACGATAAGCGGAATCGATAATGGTATCTATCAATAAAATCTTATCGATACCCATCCCTAATAAACACATAATTGCATGCCAGTCTGCAACATCGGCACTGGCGAGGCAATTTTCGATACACTTGATGACGTTCTGAGGTATGTTTTATTTTCTTCATTATATTTGATTTATTTTTCATGATTTTATTAATGTATTTCCATTAGTGACACACAGTTCTTGTTTCTGTAAAAAATAACAAAATTTGACACATTCAGTTCTATAAAATTCAGCTTGACGCATAAATACTAGATCTCTATTGTTTGAAATTCAACTGTGGAGGAAATATTAATGATCCTGACTTTAATGTCATTGTGGCAACTCATAATATGTGGACAAAAACCCAGTTATGTGATAACGCTATGCGGTTGTGTGTACTGTAATAAAACTGATCTTGGTGCGATTTGGAGGTTAGAAGGATTTTGTGTTGATTTTATGGATTTTCTCACTTGGTTATGCAGGTGGACCCTCAAAGGGGTTGACATCTATGCGAAAAAAGCTGTGTTTTCACCCAGAGACACCACTGATTACGAGTGACTGCAACGAAGTCAGGCTGATTTGTCATGAGCCATGTCCGGTAGGCTTTTTTGCAGTTGCGCACCTGGGGGGGTGTTTGTCAGGAAAATGATCATTTCTCTACAATGATTACAGACCTTCAGCGGGTCTGTAATCAACTTTTTTGCAGCACAGCTTTGCTTTGAACCTTGAACCAATCGAAGCAATGATTCGCAGATCGAAGCAGTGCTTCAATCTATGATTCGTGGAGTCATTGTTTTTCCCCCTGAAGACCATATGTCTGTGAGTAATATTTAATATTTTTATGTTAAACCGACCTGTTATGGTCTTCTGAAACAGCTGATTGATGTATTTTATAACTTAAAAACGGGACCCATGTTAACACGTAAGCATGTCTATGGCGTTTTCAGTGTTAGTTAGCATTAAAAGCTGTTTACATCAGCACATTTGTGTTGATTTGTTTTCTGTATAATTAATGGCTCAGCGTTCGTTGTTGTAAGAGTGTCAAATTGTAATTTTTTTAATTTATTTTATTCATATATTAATAATAGCAAACAATAATAGTCTACATAATAGACAATAGTCAATAATAGACTAATAATGTTACAATACAATTTTAGAGAAAGAAACAGAAGAACCTAATGATACAAAACAACAAAAGATAAAACCATGTAACAATGAAGACTATAAATAACTGTTTCCTACCTACCTAGTGAGTAGCCTACTCTCGTTTAGGTTTTGAAACCTTGTTTCTGAAGTGTTTTTGTGTGATGTGCACAATTTTCAGTATTTTGACTAATACTACCAGTCATTTACGAGCCGATATAAACTTTGTAATATTAAAAAAAATAGTCTGTTTTTGATTAACATTTACTTTCAATACTTGAGTACATTTAGTTGTACGTTACTTGTCATACTTAAGTACAATAAATACTAGATACTTTAGACTTACTTGAGTAGTATTTCAATCAGTGACTTGAACTTCTACCAAAGTAATTTTTTTTTAATGGCTATCTGTACTTTTAATTAAGTGTGATTTTTCCGGTACTTTATACAACACTGTGGCATTCAGTCAGTGAGTTTGTCAATTTTGTGGAACAAACAGGTGTGAATCAGGTGTCCCCTATTTAAGGATGAAGCCAGCACCTGTTGAACATGCTTTTCTCTTTGAAAGCCTGAGGAAAATGGGACGTTCAAGACATTGTTCAGAAGAACAGCGTAGTTTGATTAAAAAGTTGATTGGAGAGGGGAAAACTTATACGCAGGTGCAAAAAATTATAGGCTGTTCATCTACAATGATTTCCAGTGCTTTAAAATGGAAAAAAAAAACAGACGCGTGCAAGAAAAGCAGAAAACAACCATCAAAATGGATAGAAGAATAACCAGAATGCAAAGGTTCACCCACTGATCAGCTCCAGGATGATCAAAGACAGTCTGGAGTTACCTGTAAGTGCTGTGACAGTTAGAAGACGCTTGTGTGAAGCTAATTTATTTGCAAGAATCCCCCGCAAAGTCCCTCTGTTAAATAAAAGACGCGCGGAAGAGGTTACAATTTGCCAAAGAACACATCAACTGGCCTAAAGAGAAATGGAGGAATATTTTGTGGACTGATGAGTATAATTGTTCTTTTTGGGTCCAAGGGCCGCAGACAGTTTGTGAGACGACCCCCAAACTCTGAATTCAAGCCAGAGTTCACAGTGAAGACAGTGAAGCATGGTGGTGCAAGCATCATGATATGGGCATGTTTCTCCTACTATGGTGTTGGGGCTATATATCACATACCAGGTATCATGGATCAGTTTGGATATGTCAGAATACTTGAAGAGGTCATGTTACCTTATGCTGAAGAGGACATGCCCTTGAAATGGGTGTTTCAACAAGACAATGACCCCAAGCACACTAGTAAATGAGCAAAATCTTGGTTCCAAACCAACAAAATTAATACCTCGCAGATGTAAAGAAGTCATGAAAAACTGTGGTTATACAACTAAATACTAGTTTAGTGATTCACAGGATTGCTAGCAGTAGCATCTGCTGTTGATGCTACAAACTCAAAATTGTAGCATCAACAGCAGATGCTACTATTATTGTGAACACCCTTTTCTACTTTTTTTTTTTTTACTAATAGCCCAATTTCATAGCCTTAAGAGTGTGCATATCATGAATACTTGGTCTTGTTGGATTTGTGAGAATCTACTGGTACCTTGTTTCCCATATAACAATAAGAAATATACTCAAAACCTGGATTAATCTTTAGTCACATAGCACTACTATCATTCTGAACACTACTGTATATTTTAAATGTGCTTAAATATATTAACCATTTGTGCTTTATTCCAGTTATTTAATGATGTCATGTTTTATTCTTTATTAAGCTGAGGATAGTTATTGTCACATGAGTCTGTATTAATGTTTGAGAAGTGATCATTTATGCATATATTAATAGAGCTTGTGGTTGTGCAGAATTATGAAAAAAACAGACATATGCGTGGGGGTGAGAAACTTCCTGTCAGGGTGTCTAGTTTGTGTTGTTTAGGGTTGCTTTGGGATTTTAAATGTGTAAGTGAAACTGTTGGTTTATCCGCGGGCTTATGGAGAAATTGCAGAAGTTCATGTGAATGTCAACTGTAGCTGTCAGTTGTAAGAATTAGTGAAATGCTACAAGCAAAATATTTCAGCAAGATCATCTACAACATGTGAGAGGGAAAATAAAGAAAAACGCTAAAATGGCTGGTGGTCAAGATGGTCCTGGTTGGGATTTAGCCATGTTAATGCGAAACAGAACCATTTTCTGCAGTGAATTTGCACGTAGAGATAGGGAGGCAGCTGTTTATCCAACTCTTTACAAGTTGGATAAAACCTGTCTTCATATGACACCAACTTCTGTGCTGTGTGTGTGTCTTCTCTCCAAAACTGGAGAGGAAGACTCAAGCCAAACACCACTGAAATTATCTTGTTTTTAAATAAAAACCTTTGAAGCCACCAAATCTACTTCATTTTGTATTTCACAATTTATATCTCTATTAGATACAGTATTTTATGATGGCACAATCACATTATAACACAAATCTATTATTAACTAGCTGGGGTAACCGGCTCTGCCCGGGTTAATCTGTTTTAGACATAGGCCAAATGGCAATCATTTTAATCAAAACAATTGCCCAACATTTGTTTTTGTAATGCTGATGTCTTACAAATGTAATACTTAATGGGCTAAAGTTTGTCCAACAGAACTATAAGAGGTGGACTCCCCAAACCAAGTGGAAATACTTGGTTAAAAGACAAACACATTTGAAGTCCTTCATGCAGACTTTGTTTTGCAATCAAATTTATAACAAAATTACACACAAAAGATAGGTAACAGTAAATGTAAATATCAATAAATCATAGAGAATAGATTAAAGCATTAGTCCAGTAACCATAAAGAATTAAAGTGAAAGTTTTTTATCTAAGATTTATAGCAATAATGATTAAAGCTGAATTCTGTAATAGATAAATAGATAAAGAATAGATTAAGGCTGTTGTGTGGGCCGCCAGAAGAGGAGGTACTGCTGGCCCACCACCAGAGGGCGCCCTGCCTGAAGTGTGGGCTTCAGGCACGAGAGGGCGCTGCCGCCACGGACACAGCCGGGAGTGACAGCTGTTACTCATTATGTCCTGACAGCTGTCACTCATTCTTCATCATCCCACTCCATAAAACCCAGACGTCATCTCCACCTCATCGCCGAGATATCATACTTCATTGGAGGTAACATCCTCAGCCATTTGTGTTTCCTTATAAGTTGTATATTGTGAGTGTTTGCAGGAATACCGGTCCCTCTTCCTGTGGAGGCTGAGTGAGTGCAGGACGGCACTCTTTTCCTCTGAGGGATTACTGTAAATACATCAGCATTCTGAGTGAGAGGTGGAGGTGGCATTCCCACCGTTATTGTTACTGGGTGTACACACACCCACACTTGACTGTCTTTGTTCTCGCCAGCAGTACCAGATCCGACAGTCGGGGACGGTGATCACCTGGGAATTCGGGACTTGGCGGCTCCAGTATTCACCAGGTTCTGTGGCGGCGGAAAGCGTGTGGTTCCGGCTCTTCTCAGGACAGACGTCTTCTATCCTCGAGCCTGCCCACACGTCACCTTTGTGGATTGACTGTAATTATATTCTGAGATTGTCTGTATTTCATTGTGCACATTTCACAACATTAAATTGTTACTTTTTGGCTCATCTATTGGCCGTTCATTTGCGCCCCCTGTTGTGGGTCCGTGTCACTACACTTTCACAACAGGATATCTCGGCCAGCGTCATGGACTCCGAGGGGCGTCACCCGGCTGTTGAACGACCAATGGGAGGGCAGGGAGCGCAGGCGTCTGCAGGAGGCGTGATTGGTGAGCTGCAGCACATTCTCACCGCCTTTACGGCTCGGTTGGATCAAATGACCGAGCAAAACATCCTCCTGAACCGCAGGGTGGAGGCTCTCTCCGCACAGATGGCGGCGAGCGCTCAGGGCGCTGCTGCAGCTCCTCCTCCTGACGACCCTGTGCAGGATATGAACGTTCCAGTGGTGGTTCAACAACCCCTCCCACCATCCCCTGAAGCATACATAAGCCCTCCTGAGCCGTACGGAGGTTGTGTAGAGACGTGCGCGGACTTTCTCATGCAGTGTTCGCTCGTCTTCGCACAACGTCCCGTCATGTACGCGTCAGATGCTAGTAAAATAGCTTATGTGATTGCTCTGCTTCGGGGTAAGGCATGCGCCTGGGCTACGGCGCTCTGGGAACAGAACTCACGGTTGTTATCAGCATACACTGGGTTTGTGGGGGAGTTCAGAACAGTGTTTGATCACCCTAACAGAGGAGAGACCGCTTCAACAATGCTGCTGTCAATGAGACAGGGACGCGAGAGCGCAGCCGCTTATGCAGTCAACTTCCGCATCGCGGCTGCGAGGTCCGGCTGGAATAACGTTGTGCTCCGCGCCGCCTTCATGAACGGACTGTCGTTGGTCCTGAAGGAGCAGCTGGTAGCTAAGGAGGAACCGCGGGATTTAGATGGGCTTATCGATCTCGTTATACGGTTAGACAATCGGTTGGAGGAACGCCGTCGGGAGCGAGGCGAAGGAAGTGACCGGATACGCATCGCCCCTCTCCCTTCCGGGTTCGAAAAGGGGCCGCCCTCCCCACGCTCCACAGCCGCAGCGCTCTGTGGGCAACAGCCTCCCCCTGCTGACGTTGTTAGGGAAACGCACAGGGCCAAAATGAGGAGCTGATCTGCGGAGGAGTTGTTTTTTTTCGTGCAGCTCAAAGGAGCACACACAGAAAAACTGCCCCAAACGGCCACAACAACCGCCCTCAGAGACTGGGCTAAGGGGGGGTCAAAACATTCACGTGAGACACACACAGATTGCCACACGACTCCCAGTTACAATCCTGAGCGGGGGATTTAACCCTGTCAAGCCCCAGCACTGGTGGACACGGGTCAGAAGGGAATCTGCTAGACAGCAGATGGGCAAGGGAGGTAGGGCTCCCTCTGGTGGCGCTTCCTTCGCCTTTGCAGGTGCGGGCACTAGATGGCACCATCCTCCCTTTAATCACACACAAGACACAACCAGTAACTCTGGTGGTGTCTGGAAACCATTGGGAGGAGATTGAGTTTTTTGTAACTCCTTCTACCTCCCGCGTGATTTTGAGCTTCCCATGGATGTTGAAGCACAATCCCCGGATTGATTGGCCGTCTGGGGTGGTGGTTCAGTGGAGCGAAACCTGCCATCGGGTGTGTTTAGGATCCTCGGTTCCTCCCAGTTTACAGGCTAAGGAGGAGGTCAAAGTCCCCTCCAATCTGACGGCAGTGCCGGTTGAGTACCACGATCTTGCTGACGTCCTCAGCAAGGATCTGGCACTCACCCTTCCCCCGCACCATCCGTAGATTGTGCCATTGATTGGTTTCCAGGCGCTGAGTTCCCGTCCAGCAGGCTGTACAACCTCTCACGACCTGAGCGCGAATCAATGGAGACCTACATCCAGGACTCATAGCTGCCGGGCTGATCCGGAACCTCCACCTCCCCGATGGGGGCAGGTTTCTTTTTTTGTGGGCAAGAAAGATTGCGGACTCCGTCCATGCATTGATTACAGGGGGCTGAATGAGATTACGGTTCGCACCGATACCCGTTGCCATTGTTGGATTCCGTGTTCACCCCCCTGCATGGAGCCAAAATCTTTACTAAGCTGGATCTTAGAAATGCGTATCACCTGGTTCGGATCCGGGAAGGGAGACGAATGGAAGACGGCATTTAACACCCCGTTAGGTCACTTTGAGTACCTGGTCATGCCGTTCGGCCTCACCAACGCCCCCGCGAAGTTCCAAGCCTTGGTTAACGACGTCTTGCGGGACTTCCTGCACCAATTCATCTTCGTATATCTGGACAATATTCTCATCTTTCTCCGGGATCCTGAGACCCATGTCCAGCATGTACATCAGGTCCTGCAGCGGTTATTAGAGAACCGACTGTTTGTGAAGGGCGAGAAGTGCGAGTTTCACCGCACGTCTTTGTCCTTCCTGGGGTTATCATCTCCTCTAACTCCGTCGCCCCTGATCCGGCCAAGGGTTGCGGCGTGAGAGATTGGCCCCAACCAACAAGCCGTAGGAAAGCTGCAACAGTTCCTCGGCTTCGCTAATTTCTATAGGAGGTTCATTAAGGGCTACAGTCAGGTAGTTAGCCCCCTGACAGCCCTGACCTCTCCAAAAGTCCCCTTCACCTGTCGGATCGGTGCGAAGCCGCGTTCAAGGAGTTGAAACGACGGTTTCTCTACTGCGCCAGTTTTGGTGCAGCCCGACCCTAGCCGCCAGTTCGTGGTTGAAGTGGATGCCTCTGACTCAGGGATAGGAGCCGTGCTATCCCAGAGCGGAGAGACCGATAAGGTTCTTCACCCCGTGTGCCTACTTTTCTCGCAGGTTGACCCCAGCTGAACGGAACTATGACGTCGGCAATCGAGAACTCCTTGCAGTGAAAGAGGCTCTTGAGGAGTGGAGACACCTATTGGAGGGAGCGTCTGTGCCATTCACGGTTTTCACTGACCATCAGAACCTGGAGTATATCAGGACCGCCAAGCGGCTGAAACCCAGGCAAGCCCGCTGGTCACTGTTCATCGGACATTTTGACTTCCGGATCACCTATCGCCCCGGGACCAAGAACCAGAGATCAGATGCCTTGTCCCGGGTACACGAAGACGAAGTCAAAACGGTGCTGTCGGATCCACCGGTGCCCATCATTCCGGAGTCCACTATCGTGGCCACCCTCACCTGGGACGTGGAGAAGACCGTCCGGGAGGCCCTGGCACGGAGCCCGGACCCCGGAACCGGTCCAAAGAATCGTCTATACGTCCCACCAGAAACCAGAGCTGCAGTCTTGGACTTCTGTCACGGTTCCAAGCTCTCCTGTCATCCAGGGGTGCGAAGAACCGTGGCAGTTGTCCGGCAGCGCTTCTGGTGGGCGTCTATGGAGGCCGACGTCCGGGAGTACATCCAGGCCTGCACCACCTGTGCCAGGGGCAAGGCAGACCACAAGAGGTCCCAAGGGCTTCTCCAGCCACTTCCTGTGCCTCATCGCCCCTGGTCCCATATCGGCCTGGATTTCGTCACGGCCTCCCGCCGTCCCAGGGCAACACCACCATCTTCACGATAGTGGACCGATTCTCCAAGGTGGCCCACTTTGTGGCCCTCCCGAAGCTCCCAACAGCCCAGGAGACAGCAGACCTCCTGGTCCACCACGTCGTCCGTCTGCATGGGATACCCACTGACGTAGCCGGGAGTGACAGCTGTTACTCATTATGTCCTGACAGCTGTCACTCATTCTTCATCATCCCACTCCATAAAACCCAGACATCATCTCCACCTCATCGCCGAGATATCATACTTCACTGGAGGTAATATCCTCAGCCATTTGTGTTTCCTTATAAGCTGTATATTGTGAGTGTTTGCAGGAGTACCGGTCCCTCTTCCTGTGGAGGCTGAGTGAGTGCAGGACGGCACTCTTTTCCTCTGAGGGATTACTGTAAATACATCAGCATTCTGAGTGAGAGGTGGAGGTGGCATTCCCACCGTTGTTGTTACTGGGTGTACACACACCTACACTTGACTGTCTTTGTTCTCGCCAGCAGTACCAGATCCGACAGTCGGGGACGGTGATCACCTGGGAATTCGGGACTTGGCGGCTCCAGTATTCAACAGGTTCTGTGGCGGCGGAAATCGTGTGGTTCCGGCTCTTCTCAGGACAGACATCTTCTATCCTCGAGCCTGCCCACACGTCACCTTTGTGGATTGACTGTAATTATATTCTGAGATTGTCTGTATTTCGTTGTGCACATTTCACAACATTAAATTGTTACTTTTGGCTCATCTATTGGCCGTTCATTTGCGCCCCCTGTTGTGGGTCCGTGTCACTACACTTTCACAACAAAGGCATTAATTTATTGGTTGGTATAAAGTGGTCAATTCTAATTCCACCCCACCCAAACTATAATATGTAGCCCTAAAAACTGTATATATTCTGAATACTCATGACATGGGGAACTTCAATCAAAATTAGAATTCTGACTGCTTTATACTTTTTGTACTCAGGCTTTCTTGATGACGGCCTCAGGATGTATATGTATATAGATGGCCAGAAGACATAACATTCATATCACAGATGTTGAATACATATAGATGGCCCTGGTTGCCCAGTAATTCCATGATTGAAGGTCTATAGACCTGGGCAACCAGGGCAGCTTGAACCAGTTGCCCAGTAATTCCATAAAAGGTAAACAGATAAAGAGAATAGATTAAAGCATTAATTTTTTTTGGTTACATTCCACTTTTTAAAAAATGGTATCAGTGTGTTCCCCATGAAAGAAAGATTTGGAATATATAGTTTTTAGGGCTACATATTATAGTTTGGGAGTTTATCCCAGACAGACAGAATTAGCCCTTCATGTAATAGATGTCTTCAAATGAAAATATAGTCAAAATTTCGAGACTATAGTCAAAATTTCTAGACTATATATATGGGTTGAGTGGTCAGGACTGGAAGCGGACAAGCTCAGCACTGATTGGCTGTGATTTCAACAAAAGGGGTGAGTGTAAAGAATAAATGAAAATATGCTATTTTTCTCATAATTAGCTTTGCATGCTAACAATGCTAAAAGTTACCAAACTGAATAAAAGGTTTTGTGTTCGTTATTTTCAAAAAGTAACACGTTTAGAAGTATGTACACCATGCAGGTTTAAATTACCTAGATATTGTATTGAATGAATGAAGTTGAATAGAGTGTATACTTGTGCCATAATGTGTTTAAGGGTTTTATCATGTCAAATGAATGAAAATGTGTATGCCTACGCTTTGATAGGTGTTCAACTGATTTATGATGGTTTTGAAATGATACAATATTATACGGTTTGGTTAATGATTGAAATATGTGCTTATGATGAATTGTATTGAACATGTTGAACTGCTGACAGATTTGTTGACTCTCAAATCAGTAAAGTGTTTTGGTTTAAGGTTTTCATAAATAACATATGCTTAAGTAGGGTGTAACATGGTTTTAAAACATGTCAGACATTGAACCATGTTTTAATAAGTATGACTAATGCCTGACATGTTTCATGATATGTTCAAAGGTCATGAGGTCAAGATGTGTACTGCAAATAATATTGTTGTTGCCTCTGTTTGTAATCAAATGGTTTGTACATTTATGTTTGAACTATGCTGATCAAGAATGTTAAAGATTTTGTATATATGTTATCACTGTTGAACATTTGTACATTTGTCTTCTTTCTCATGAGAACGGTGTTGTGCTGTTTTGCACTTCACCCTGAGAATGTACGTGTTATTCAACCTTGTTTTAGCTTTGTCTTCTTTCTCATGAGAACGGTGTTGTGCTGTTTTGCACCTGTCTTAACGCAATCCTGAGAATTCAATTTTGTTTTAGCACTCTGGGGTCAATCTGAGCTGGGAATGAAGGGCTGGATGTACTTATTATTATAATATAACTTTGTTTTCGCAGCCTCTAACGACTGGGAGTAAGAGAACGTTTTGACTGTTGTGATGTGGTGCTTAGTGTGAAGGAGTGTGAAGGACAGGACACTTCAGGTAGATGCAGAACAGCTGATAACTGCAACAGACGAACGAGATGTGCTGACCTGTGTAAAAGAAAGTGTTCTTCCTTACAGCTGCACTTATTGACGTATGCGTTTATGTTACTTGTCTTGCGTCATCACCCCCACCCTTAGGACAAGTTTTTTGTTTATGTGATGAGGGCGTCTCTTAATAAAAAGAGTGGAAAAGCAGGCCAGACTTTAGTGTAGCCTTGGTGTACAGCCTGACTGCACTCCGCGCGTAAAATTTGAATTTCTGTCTCACTGGTGTTTCTTGACTCTGTTTGTCTTGTTAAAGGTTTTAAAAATGTTTGGAGGAGAAAATACCCAACATTGACTGGGGGCTACGTCCGGGATCTCAACAATACCGGAGGTGTCCAGCGGAGGTCGTCAAGTCCAGACGTAAATCCTTGGCCAAGGTCCGATCGATTGATCGTGTCTGCAATTGTCGACCACCGTTGGCATCGTCTGGTTGACGAGATTTTCCCCAAGAAGACAGACAGGAAGTCGAGTCAGTGAGTAAAATTTCTTTGTAAACAGTACTGAGTGAGTGGTGATCAGATCACATAAACAGTTAAATTCCGCAAGCGATGATACAGAATCGTCTGTTAATGCAAAGCAGTTAAACTCTGTAAGGAGGGTGCGGACTCCTCTGTTTATATACGCGTACCGGTAGGGGATAAAAGTGATCACATAAAACAGTTAAACTCCGTAAGCGATGATACAGAATCGTCTGTTAATGAAACACAGTTAAACTCTGTAAGGAGGGCGGACTCCTCTACGGTTGCGAGGGACGCACGTAGTTTAATTCCGCGAAGGAGGATACGGACTCCTCTGTTTTAATACGTAAAGGAAATCCTCCGGGTAAGAAATACGTGCACTGTAAAAAAGCAGTTAAATTTGGCAGGGACGGCGGAGTCCCCCTAATGCAGGACATTAGTTAAATTTCGACTGGGAGGAGGCGAGCTCCCCTGGCATAAGAATACACAGACGATTATTAAAAGTGTTTCTATGTGTACATAGTGTTTGTGGTAAGTGTAAATAACTGTGTGAAAGTGTATACTTTGACAATGTTTAGTGACAACCGTGCGTGTGGAGCAGAGGCAAGGTGATTCCGCTTCCTACGGGAGGTGAAAGGAATCAACCACACGACGGCAAATTAATTGTCACGTCCAAAGAAAGTGTGAAAACTTCAGATTTAGAACACCCTAGGTGTGCCCCCGTCTGAAGTCCAAATTATAACAAGGGATAATAAAAATGGGGGGTAAGACGTCTAAAAATAAGGAAAATTTATCAACTGACGACTGGAAATTTATGGAAGCAAAAAAAAAATCCAAAAGCAACAAAGAAATTGGAGACCTGGATAAATAAACATGACTTTGACGGACGACTGAACCTGATCAGTATACAGAAGCTAAAGAAGGAGTTAGAACAGCAACATAAAGGTGATGAGAAAAAGATGCAGAAAGTAGGGGCAGATTTAGTGGCATTTTGGGAGGAGGAAGCAGAGAACAGACAGAAGGGAGCAGAGAAGCGACGATTAGAGAAAGCAAGGAAAAAGAAAGCTGTAGGTAAGGCAGAAGAAGATGTGATAATTCAGCACAGAGAACCAGAACAGCCTCAGCAACCACCGCCGGCTGGATCGTCGGTGACAACAACACCCTTATCTCCTCTACCAGAGGATGACGATGTACCGCCACCACAGTATGATTTAGCAGTAAAACCTAAGGTAAAAAGTGAAAAACCAGAAAAACCACATCACAACAGTCAAAACGTTCTCTTACTCCCAGTCGTTAGAGGCTGCGAAAACAAAGTTATATTATAATATAAGTACATGCAGCCCTTCATTCCCAGCTCAGATTGACCCCAGAGTGCTAAAACAAAATTGAATTCTCAGGATTGCGTTAAGACAGGTGCAAAACAGCACAACACCGTTCTCATGAGAAAGAAGACAAAGCTAAAACAAGGTTGAATAACACGTACATTCTCAGGGTGAAGTGCAAAACAGCACAACACCGTTCTCATGAGAAAGAAGACAAATGTACAAATGTTTAACTGTGATAACATATATACAAAATCTTTAACATTCCCCTCCTGTTTATCGCCTGTTAAACATACAGTAGGGCATCACTCATCTTAGCACTTTCTTTTTGAGATTTTCACTAAGAGTTCATCATGGTATTTTCTCTCTATAGGCTTACACCCCGAGGTGATGTCATCATGGTCACCCATCATCGGTGTCTGGGTCATCATACTCCATTGGTCTGGGTAACAGGTCAGAGAGCCATCATCCTCCTCGTCGTCGTCTGTCCCCAGAAGTGGATATGATGCCGGACCCCCTCCTGGTCCTGGACTATTTGCTGGTGGTTATCATTCTATTTACAAGGCCTCGGAGACATGGAATACAACAACATCCACACAATGTTAGAATTGCAGCGCAAATACTGCGATACTACACTAATAGTGAGAAATCAAAGACCTCCATTTCCCCTCCCTTCCCAGCCACCATCCCAGCCTTCGGTGTGTACTTCCACTGTGCTCTTTCATCTTCCTCCTGTTCAACGTCCTCAGCCCGTCATGGCTTGAGTGAGACTGCCGTCTGCAGCCGTGTTGTTGGGAATGAATGTGCAGCATTGTTCTCCGAACATGGCACAAACACCTCCTTTCTTTCTCTGCCACAACAGATCCAGAGCAATACGATTCTGGAAGGCCATAAGGGGACGTGGCTTCTAACTGTGAATGGACAGCCTTAAATCCTTCCTCAGTCCAATTTCCTATTTCTGTACTTGTAGTGGATGTAGTGTATTCTGTCCACGTTTTTATTAATTGAACACCACCAACAGATGGAAGATTCGAATCCAGCTGCTATTTGATCAACCAGTTTAATACTCGTCAGCACTCCCCTGGGGACTCCTAGTGCGTCATATATGTTGGATTTCCCACTCCTTTCCAATCTCTTTTTACTCTATGTCTGGCTATGCCTTTCTCCATCCTGAGGAATAAAGAGGCTGCATATGTCGTAACGTCTTCAGGGGTCATGGTGTATGGCTTTAACTGGTAACATAATGATATTAATGCACAATAACCTGACACCTATTCGTGGCAGTCTGTCAAGATTCTGTTATCACCACACCACCACCATACATCACTTCGGCTTGACTGTATAAAATGAACCGTTTTTCTGTATTATCGACTACACCACTTGTCTTATTACTTTTTCAGCTAAAGCTTCATAGGGCTAAGAGTGTGTAACTCATCACGTCAACAGTTCAAGCTTGACTGGAGTTGTGAGCTTTTCAATATCATCATAATTCTTAGTACAGTCATTATAGTTTTCCCTCCACTAAGGTCTGACTGTTTCATGCTTGAATATTTTGGCATAGTTTGTTGGAAGGCCAGATTACACTGTACAAATGTATTGACACCATTTTGCCAACCATTGTTTGATATAAGGGAGTCACCAACACATGCAAGAGTCCATCAGAATAGGGACTATAATAACTGGTGTCACCATATTTCAATAGTAACTGCCAACATGGTCCTGAGTCAACCAGGACCAGGGATTCCACCGTTCCGGCTAGGGTGTCTTTATGCATTGCATCACGAAGTTTATTCAGCTCTTCCAATGCGTCCTGCATATCCACTGAATGAATGGAGTCTGGGATGAAAGTACAGCATGTTGTGTTCAGCAGAACACAAACTCCTCCTGTGAACCAGTAAGCAAGTCTAAAACCATGCGATTTTGCATCACCATGGTACGTAAAGCATCTATTTCAGTGTTTTGAGCTGCTACTATTTTTTAGTTACATTCATGAACAGACCCATCGATAATTCAGAGTTTCAATCATTAATGAATTTTTTCCCACTCCTATCCAGGGGAACAATGAATGTGCTATTTTATCTCCTACAGACCACAATTTTTTTGGTCCTTTAGTACATCCGAGCCCCACATGTGATCATGTGGTAACACATCTGGGTATATCAATCTCCTCCGTCTGGTGCTGCCATTCTTCTCTGTGGAGGTCCTACCACATATGTATGGTCAGTCACCTGGGTAGGTGCACACACACCACCCCAATTTGGTGGGAGACTCATGTACAGTCTGGACCACAAAGCCAATAGATGTCATCATACACCGGAGTACCATTTACAGGTGGTAGCAAAAACTTACTAACATAAGCACATGATTCATCCGTCTCCCCATGGACAGGAGCCTGTATAATTACATCCCCGTCCAATGTGATGAAGATAAGTACCATCCACATATTATGTTTTGGCTAGGCTTAAATTATTTGATAAAACATACGTTTGGGTACACAGATGTTTCTTAATTTTACCTACAGTTTTATTCCCTGTCCCGTAAAAGCAATTTGGGAATGGCCGTTGTGATGACAATTTAACGTGATGATATTTTTTGCGTTTCCCTTCAGTCTAGTCAATGGAGCAGCACTTGGGCACGCTTGTACGTCCTCTGTTGAAATCCCTATCATATAAGTGGTTGCACTGAGGCAAGTGGTGTTAGAACTGCCCCCGAATACAGTTTGATTATGCATCCGTATGATAAGACATTCTGTCACCCTAGCAGGGTACGGTTAGAGTCCGTCAGAGCTGGGTGTGTTGAGGATATAGGTATTTTGCGAACAAACATAACAATTAGTAACGTAATTCCATAGCCAATAATGAACATATCTGTACACATATTAGTAGGTATATATGAGGGTGTCCATCTGTCTCGTTCCAATTATGAATAAACCTCTTCTGACGTTGCTTGCGTGTTCTCTGGCTCGGTCCACAGTGAAGCTGCAATTCTTGGGTCAACCACCAGCCAGGAATCCGAGGAGCACGAACACTAAGATCACAACGCAACCGGCTGCCCTACCACAGTCCGGCAGCGGGCGGCGCTGAGCACGCCGCGCCGGGGTCGGCTGTAGTTCAGTCATGATTGCTAGGATACAGTGTTGGTTAACCACCTCACTATAGTGCAAGGATCTCCCTGCTTCACTGGCATGAGACAATCTATTGCTAATTAAATAGACTCCCTTTGTAGCCAGACTTCCCCTTACACTGTGGAGGCCGCCAACACACGCTGTATCTTACAGTGATGTATCCACGTTGATCTCTCCGCTATCTTACTGCAGTTGGTGTTGTTTAACAGCACTTGGTATAGACCTTCCAACGAGGACTGGACCAGTTCTTCCTCTTAATCATTCTGATGACCACCAGCTCCTGGCTAGACTACTGGAAGGCCGTCCTGTGGAAGATCAAAATTATTCGGCAGTAAATGTGTTTAAGTTATCTCTTTCTGTGTTAATGTCTTTTTCATAAAATTTGCTAATGTTTGTTCCTCATCTGCTGTTTTAGTATCCATGTCAAAATTGGTAGATGATATGGGCGTCCATAAAGTATCTCAAATGGTGTTAACCCTGATGGTGTTGGTGTTATTCTCATATACAATTTTACTAGGTCCAACATTCAATCCAGGTTCGTTTTGTCTCTTCTATACATTTCCTTAATCTTATTTATTGTGCCCTTTGTCCTTTCCACTAATCCGGCACTGTGTGGATGATAAGCACAATGATTTTTGAGATTGACCTGTAGCGCTTCTCCTACGTATTGCACTATTGTATTAAACAAAATGCGCTCCATTATCTGATAAACTGTTTGCTGGGTATTCCAAATCGTGGAATGATGTCTTTGCACAATGCCTTAAGCCACTGTAAGTGAATCTGCATGTTTTGTAGGGAACAATTCTAACCCATTTTGAGAATGCATCAATTATGACTAAAACAAAATTCCTTCCCTTCATGTTTACTCAGCTTGAAAGGGATATTGTGGTGTTGGAAGTTACCTCTTTGGGGTCTCAATTGCCTTGTGAAGTTGTGTTTTGCACATATCTGCATGCTCTACAATGCTGTTTTGCATATGCAGTCGAACCCATAAGACAAAAAATAGATTGCAATTGCGATATCATACCCCCTGATGAGACATGCGTCACGCCATGGCTCATAATAGCTGCCCATTTAAACATATTTTTTGGCAATATGGGTTTCTTTTGTGGTCATACGTACAAGTCATTTGCATACGTAGCTCCTTTAGCTATCCACATTTGTTTTTCTCTGTCAGTTGCCTGCTGTTGCATGTCAGCAAGCAGTGTATGACCTAAATGCAAATCTGGAGTAGTTTCCTGTACAACAAAAATAGAAGAAGCTGCTGCTGCCTCTTTTGCTGCTCTGTCAGCAAAATCATTTCCTTTTGAAACACTGTCAGAGCCATTGGTGTGAGCCGCACATTTGCATATAGCAATTTGTTGAGGCAACTTCACAGCTTGCAGTAGGGCAGTTAGGAGAGTGGCATGAGTCACTGGCTTTCCAGATGATGTCACCATTCCACGCTCCTCCCACAGTTTTGCAAACACATGCACTGTGCTGAAAGCGTACCGGCTGTCTGTATAAATTGATACGGCCGTACCTTGAAACAGATAGCAAGCTGCAGTTAAAGCAACTAATTCAGCTGCTTGTGCTGAAAATGACGATGGCAATGAAGCAGAATCTAATACTTCTGAATTTGTGACGACAGCATATCCAGATTGCGTTTGTCCATAAGCATTTTTAGTGGAAGAACCATCCACATACACGATTGTACTGTTTGGGATGGGTGTGTCCCGGAGGTCTGGGCGTGCTTTCGTACAGACTGTTGCTACATCAAGACAATTGTGCGGCTCACCATCCTCAGGTAAAGGTATCAATGTGGAGGGATTCAATGTTGTACATCGCTCTACCGTAAGGTGTGGCTGTGATAATAGCAAGGACATGCACGAAAGATGTCTTGCTGGGGACAAAAGGCTCATTTTTGTCTGCAACAGAAGTGCAGAAACTGCATGTGGAACTTTCAGTGTCAACTGATGGAATAGAACAACATTACTGCTACTTTGAACAGCCATAGAGGCTGCAACAACAGCCTGTACACATGGTGGTAGAGCACTTGCCACTGCATCCAATTTAAATGAGTAGTCTCATGAGTTGATGTCTCATTGGTGCTGACAGCTGGTACACACATTGATGTGTCCACTTCACAATCCTGAGTGTTTCAGTTGAGTCCTGAAGAAGATGATCTTCTCTCTTCGGTACCATCAGGATTGTGGACAACAGGTCCTTCAGACGTAGGACTGTTTTGACTGTTGTGATGTGGTGCTTAGTGTGAAGGAGTGTGAAGGACAGGACACTTCAGGCAGATGCAGAACAGCTGATAACTGCAACAGACGAACGAGATGTGCTGACCTGTGCAAAAGAAAGTGTTCTTCCTTACAGCTGCACTTATTGACGTATGCGTTTATGTTACGGGAAGAAACTTGTCTTGCGTCATCACCCCCACCCTTAGGACAAGTTTTTTGTTTATGTGATGAGGGCGTCTCTTAATAAAAAGAGCGGAAAAGCAGGCCAGACTTTAGTGTAGCCTTGGTGTACAGCCTGACTGCACTCCGCGCGTAAAATTTGACTTTCTGTCTCACTGGTGTTTCTTGACTCTGTTTGTCTTGTTAAAGGTTTTAAAAATGTTTGGAGGAGAAAATACCCAACAAATAATGAACAGTTGAATGACTGTATTGTTCAAAATTAATTGTTGCTTCTGCATTCTGTAACATGTGAGTGATCTCATATTTTGACTGTGTGAAAGAACTTTGCTTCCAGAGGGAGAACAATGACAGTTATTTGTTATCGGGGAGGCAACCTTGAAAGTGTCTGGAGAAACACAATAACACCACTGAACTGAACACATGGACCTGTTCTCACGGAGCTGAAAACAAGAAAACTGTTATGTGCTGACGCGGGTTGAGGAGCGGACCTGCGTCTGACTGAACCCAGCGCTAAATAACCAGAAAGCGGTTCCAAAAACAAAACATTTATTTCCCTTTCGTGCAATAATTGTGTACAACATAAAAGTGCGTTTGTCTAGCGGAGTGAAGGACAGCGCGCTCTCCAGCCAATCCGATCCAAAGGGATCGAAGCCCGGCGCTTCTGGACTCAAGTTCACCGCCAAACACCCCCCATGTGGACACGACAAACTGACTCTGTGAAGGATAGAAGAGGTGAGGTAAGTCAACAGCTACAACTAATATCCTTCAAAGGCACACACTATCAGCAACACATTCAGGTCTGAATTTAAGCTTTATGTAAATGAGCAGCTTCTCACAACAGGTGGAGGATCATCAGTCCGCACGCCACAGCCGCGAGAAGCGAGCTGCACAATTCTCATCAATGTTCAAATATACTGCGTAACAAAATACCAAATTACTATTAACACTTATTCAGACAATCAATCACCTCTGATGTGTGCTGACAGCATGTGTCCCCTTCCACCGTCCTCCTTCACAGGCACGATGTGGTCAAACCCAGGCGCGGTCCTCAGCGTCTCACAAACGAACGTCACAAGGTCGAGTTCCCGGCAATTCTGCTTGAATCACTCATGGCTTAAATGCAGAACGCCATCTCATTATCTGCTTCAGCTGTAAGTCCTTAAGTCTGCACGTGAGCATCATCCACAGGTGCTGCGAGTCATTAGGCCCTGCACATGAACCATCCTCCACAAGGTGCAGCAATAATGTTGATGAGTGTGAAGGATTTCTTCTGCCAGCACCTTCTCCATAGACTAAAACCGTTTGCATACCACCTGGAGAGCAAAGAAAAGAAAACAACACAAAAACATCCAGCCAAACCCCCCAACACACAACAGTACCTCCTCATCAACGGGAAGCCTCCCGGTGACCGAACAGACCAGGCCCGAGAACGCACCTCCCTCCGGGTCCCACAGCAGACAGCAGGACAGGGCACCGTGCTGGAAGGCCGCTGGCATCAACAAAACCCCCCAAAAGTCCCATATACAACCCAACATACAAGAAAAACACAAAACCACCCAAAACCTCCCCAGGGGGACCGTCCCATCCAACCCCGAAGAAAAGAAAAACTCCCAAATGCAAAAAACCCCAATACAGCCCCACAACACAATACAAACACCAAATTCAAAAAGAAAAATAACAACCACCCAGCCCCAGGAACGAGATGTAGAGCCCAACCCCCCCCCGTCCCCCCCCAAGACCTTTAACGCCAGTTCCAGGAGAGACAACCAAAAACCGGAATCCTACAGAGGTCCCCAGGTTTACATGTAGGAGCAGCGCCCCCCCCGAGGGACCGTACCATCAACCCCAGAGGCCCCCCCCCACAACCCAGGAACCCCAGACCCGGCCACACTTGGTTAGTCGCCCCCCACATCAATTCCCCCCCAGAGGACCGTCCCATCAACCTTGGAGGTGGAACCTGGAAGGAAGCATAAAAACACCAAAATCCAACACCCAGCGGACTTCATTAAAACACCCCGGGGGCAAATAAACAACTGGAAACCATGTTACCTCCCCCAGCACCCCGACGAGACCCCAGATCACTCCCAGAGCCATAGTTAGCTCGATTTTGCAAACGGCACAAAATTACTAAGCCAGGGAAGGAACAGGAAAAACTACCCGGTCCCACCCCGAAGCGCAGCGGAAAACTCGGAAATACATCCGGTGCCCCGACCCGACCTATCGGGAGGGGCGGAACTACCGAAATGGCGAACGGCAACAGATCGGCCCACCCCTCCGACTGAGGTATGTTCCCGCTGCACCACACCCCGGTAACACCAATGACGAACGGTCAAAGGCCCACCGAGGCTGGAGTGGAACCGGCCCTAACCAAACCCAAAAAAAACGCCCCTGCCAACCCCCCCCTAGGTGCAGAGGTCATCTGAGAAACCCTCAGCTGGGACCAACCTGCACCACCCCCAACAACCCACAAGACGAACGGTCTTAGGGCAAGTGAGGTTGGGGTTAGGGAAGCAGGGAAATAAAAAACAACAAAAACAAAACGACCCAATCCCAAACAGAAAATACCTAAGTTCAAATGATAAAAACCAACGATTGGCTGAGTACCAGCCGAGCTCCGAACCGCCAGTCATTCACTCCACCAGAACCGCCTCTAAACACCCAAACAATTTATAACCCCTTACCAAAAAAACAAAAACAGCCCAAATAACTAATTATGTTGTTTTTTTTTTTTTGTGTCCATTATTGTGCCTGTCCAAGACACCTGGAGATATCCTTAAGGATCCTAACAATGGAGAGGTCTATTACTCCCACAACGCAGTGACCCAAGCTAAGGCGTCACCTCGGAGCAAATTTGTCACATATGAGACACGGCTACCATCAGAAGACAGGAAGCCGAATCTCTGGGTGACTGAGTTATCTGCACCGGTATCGATAGTGCCGCAGCCGGCGATGCTGTAATTGCTCCCATATTTTTAACAAGTATTGAACTCTTTCGGCAAATGAAACCACTTCTGCCGCTGGGTCCATTTTAGAATGGCCGGGAACTACTGTTATGTGCCGACGCGGGTTGAGGAGCGGACCTGCGTCTGACTGAACCCAGCGCTAAATAACCAGAAAGCGGTTCCAAAAACAAAACATTTATTTCCCTTTCGTGCAATAATTGTGTACAACATAAAAGTGCGTTTGTCTGGCGGAGTGAAGGACGGCGCGCTCTCCAGCGCCCAAAGGGATCGAAGCCCGGCGCTTCTGGACTCAAGTTCACTGCCAAACACCCCCCAGGTGGACACGACAAACTGACTCTGTGAAGGATAGAAGAGGTGAGGTAAGTCAACAGCTACAACTAATATCCTTCAAAGGCACACACTATCAGCAACACATTCAGGTCTGAATTTAAGCTTTATGTAAATGAGCAGCTTCTCACAACAGGTGGAGGATCATCAGTCCGCACGCCACAGCCGCGAGAAGCAAGCGGCACAATTCTCATCAATGTTCAAATATACTGCGTAACAAAATACCAAATTACTATTAACACTTATTCAGACAATCAATCACCTCTGATGTGTGCTGACAGCAGTGTCCCCTCACTGACCGTCCTCCTTCACAGGCACGATGTGTCAAACCCAGGCTGGTCCTCAAGCGTCTCACAAACGAACATCACAAGGTTGAGTTCCCGGCAATTCTGCTTGAATCACTCATGGCTTAAATGCAGAATGCCATCTCAATATCTGCTTCAGCTGAAAGTCCTTAAGTCTGCACGTGAGCATCATCCACAGGTGCTGCGAGTCATTAGGCCTGCACATGAACATCCTCCACAAGTGCAGCCAATAATGTTGATGAGGGTGAAGGATTCTTCTGCCAGCCCCTTCTCCACAGACAAAAACCAGTTTGCATACCACATGGAGAGCAAAGAAAAGAAAACAACACAAAAACATCCAGCCAAACCCCCCAACACACAACAAAAACAGTGGTTCTTCAACACTATTTTACATTATTAATTACACTTTGCTGTGAAGGCAGAAAGTGGGGGTGTATGTGCTTGCAAACCTCTGCACCCAGGGCAATTGTCAAATCAGTTCCCATCACAACGTTGAATGATTAAGGATTGACAACAATGCCTGCTTTATTCTACCATGGAGTTACATATTTGTGCTTAGACCGAGGACATGTGCGACTGGGAGCCCCGCCCAGACAGATTTCTGAACTGAAAGCTTAAAAACTCTGTTTTTAAAAAGAAGAGTGTTCTTTTTGCTGTACATGCTGTGGGTATCGGTTTTGTGGCATTATTAAAGATGTGTATGCAACTCAGCCACATGGGGTGTGCAGCCAGTACATCTTGAGTGCCGGTCCCAACCCCAGATAAATGAGGAGGGTGGCGTCAGGAAGGGCATCCGGCATAAAACAAGCCAACCCAACTATTCAGACTAAGAATCGAATTTCCATACCGGACGGTCGTTGCCCGAGTTAACAATGTTCGCCACCGGTGCTGTTGCCCAACGGCGTGCCGGCGGAAATTGGGCTACTGGTGGATGAAGATGACGAAGAAGAGGAGGAGAACGTTTCCACAAACAGTGGGAGAAGAAGAAAACTAGAAGGGTGGAAATGAGAATGGGGACTTTGAATGTTGGTAGTATGACTGGTAAAGGGAGAGAGCTGGCTGATATGATGGAGAGGAGAAAGGTCCACATATTGTGTGTGCAAGAGACCAAGTGGAAGGGAAGTAAGAGCAGGAGCATCAGCGGTGGGTACAAGTTGTTGTACCATGGTGAGGACAGGAAGAGAAATGGTGTTGGGTCATTTTAAAGGAGGAGTATGTTAAGTGTGTTGGAGCTTAAGTGACTGTCTGACAGGGTGATGAGTGTGAAGTTGGAAATTGAAGGGGTGATGATGAATATCAGTGCATATGCCCCACGGGTAGGTTGTGAGATGAAGGAGAAGATTTATGGATGTGTTAGATGAGGTGGTGGAGAGTGTGCCCAAGCATGAAAGAGTGATGATAGGAGCAGACTTCAATGGGCATGTTTGGTGAAGGGAACAGTGGTGATGAGGAAGTAATGGTTAGATATGGTATCAAGGATAGGAATGGGGAAGGACAGATGGTAGTTGATTTTGCAAAAAGGTTGTAAATGGCTGTGGTGAATACTTACTTTAAGAAAAGGGAGGAGCACAGGGTAACATAAGAGTGGAGGAAGGTGCACACAGGTGGACTACATTCTTTATAGGAGATGCAAGCTAAAAGAAATCAAACTAAGGTGGTGGCAGGAGAGAGTGTCGTTAGACAGCATAGGATGGTTGTTTGTAGGATGACTTTAGAGGTAAAGAAGAAGAAGAGAGTGAGAGCTCAACAAAGGATCAGATGGTGGAAGCTGAAGGAGGAAGACGTGTGAAATTTAGTGAGCAGGTGAAAGAAGCACTAGTTGGAGGAGAAGCAATTTTAGACAACTGGGAAAGCACTGCAGATGTGGCGAGGGAGACAGCTCGGACAGTACTGGGTATGACATCTGGACAGTGCAAGGAACACAAGGAGACTTGGTGGTGGAATGAAGAGGTGAAGGAAAAGACATATTGCGAGCTGTACAAGAAGTTGAATAGTAAGGAAGGAGAAAAGTACTTGTACTGATTGGCCAGACAAAGGGACAGAGCTGGAAAGGATGAGCAGCAGGTTAGGGTGGTAAAAGATGCACATGGTAATGTGCTGACAAGTGAGTGTGTGCTGAGAAGGTGGAGGGAATATTTTGAAGAGTTGATAAATAAAGAAATGAGCGAGAGAAAGGCTGGATGATGTCGTGAGAGTAATAAGGAAGTACAAGAGATCAGCAAAGAAGAAGTGAGGGCTGCTATGAGAGGATGAAGAGTGGAAAGGCAGTTGGTCTAGATGACATTCCAGTAGAGGCATGGAAATGTCTAGGAGAGATGGCAGTAGAGCTTCTAACCAGATTATTTAATAAAATCTTGGAAAGGAGTGGAGACGAAGTGTGCTGGTTCCCATTTTCAAGAACAAGTCTGATGTGCAGAGCTGCAACTACAGAGGCATAAAGTTGATCAGCCACAGCATGAAGTTATGGGAAAGAGTAGTAGAAGCTAGGGTTAGAAAACAGGTGAAGATCTGTGAGCAGCAATATGGTTTCATGCTGAGAAAGATCACTACGGATACAATGTTTGCTCTCAGAATACTGTTGGGGAAGTACAGAGAAGGCCAGAAAGAGTTACATTGTGTGTTTGTGGACTTAGAAAAAGCTTATGATAGAGTGCCAAGAGAAGAGCTGTGGTATTGTATGAGGAAGTCTGGAGTGGCAGAGAAGTATGTTAGGGTAGTGCAGGACATGTACAATAATAGTGTGACAGCGGTGAGATGCGCAGTCGGTATGACAGACTCAGTCAAGGTGGAGGTGGGATTACACCAGGATCAGCTCTGAGTCCTTTTCTTGTTTGCAGTGGTGATGGACAGGTTGACGGATGAGATCAGACAGGAGTCCCCATGGACTATGATGTTTGCAGATGACATTGTGATCTGTAGTGAGAGTAGAGAGCAAGTTGAGTCTAGTCTGGAGACGTGGAGATATACTTTGGAGAGAAGGGGAATGAAAGTCAGTAGAAGCAAGACTGAGTACATGTGTGTGAATGGGAGGGAGCCCAGGGAATAGTGCAGTTACAAGGAGTGGAAGTGGTGAAAGTAGATGAGTTTAAATACTTGGTGTCAACTGTCCAAAATAATGGAGTGTGTGGTAGAGAGGTGAAGAAGAGAGTGCAGGCAGGGTGGAGTGGGTGGAGAAAGGTGGCAGGAGTTATTTGTGACTGAATATCAGCAAGAGTGAAGGGGAAAGTTTACAAGACAGTAGTGAGACCAGCTGTGTTGTATGGTTTAGAGACGGTGGCACTAACAAAGACAGGAGGCAGAGGTGGAGGTGGCAGAGCTGAAGATGTTGGGATTCTCTTTGGGAGCGACAAGAAAGGACAACATTAGGAATGAACATATCAGAAGGACAGCTCAGGTGGGACGGTTTGGAGACAAAGTCAGATGGGTGAGATTGAGATGGTTTGGACATGTGCAGAGGAGGGACCCAGGGTATATAAGGAGAATGATGCTGAGGATGGAGCCACCAGGCAGGAGGAGAAGAGGGAGGCCAAAGAGGAGGTGACATGTAGGTGGTTGGTGAGACAGAGGAAGATACAGAGGACAGGGTGAGATGGAAACGATTGATCTGCTGTGGTGACCCCTAACAGGAACAGCCGAAATACAAAGAAGAAGATTAAAGATGTGTATACATTCTGAACTCATTTTTGCGCAAAGTTGAATGATTTTTGATTACTGATCTCCTCTGCTGTTTGAATAAACCTGGTAGGATTAACTTGAATTCAAATTGTCTGTGTATTGTATTTGCACTGCCCATGGACTCACGAGGGGAAACCTGAGATTTTCTGTGTTTTGAGAAAAGGTTATTTTTGTTTTTTCCCCAACAAAATTGCTGCCCAACGTGGGGCAGTGGCAAGTAGAATTTATTATATAATTTTACCATACTCTGTCAAAACGTTTAAAGAACATCGATGGAGACCTCTCCCGGACATAAAGGCGTCCTAATTTCTCTAAACACCACTTTAATGGGTACCCAACACAAAGGTAAGGACAAACCTTTAACAAAATTGTCCTATTGGCTATTTCCAAAATTGTGGTGTTGAAGAAAAGTAGACATCTCGCTCGTGCTTAAATATGTTTTACAGCAGATCAGATCAAATCACAAAAAGGTATTAGTACTGAATTTGAAGCAGGGTGTGTGTGAACCCTGATACCCAGGTGTTTGATCCTGGAAGGAGGGTGTTTGATCCCTTGATAGGAACAGGGTGTGTGATCCCTGATACCCAGGTGTTCGATCCTGGAAGGAGGGTGTTTGATCCCTCTGTTGGGAAGGTGTCGTAGCACGGACCCACAACAGGGGGCGCAAATGAACGGACAATGAATAAGCCAAAAAGTAACAATTTAATGTTGTGATAATACACAACTAAATACACAGAAACAGTAAAGTCAATTGACACCAGGTGACGTGTGGGCAGGCTCGAAGATAGAAGACCCCCGACAAGAGAGAAGCCGCGTCCCACACGGCTTCCACCACCAACGGTCTGAAGAACACCGGAGCCGCCAAGTCCCGAGTCCCCAGGTGGCCTCTGTCTTCGGCTGTCGACCCTGGTACTGCTGGCAGAAAGCAGAGACAAGATGAATGAGTGTGAGTCCGCACACTCAGTAATCCACAGTCTGTACACAGTTAGGAGGGAGCACCTCCACCTCCAATCACACACTCGTGCAGCTCCTGGTTAACCACTTATCTGGTTTGGAGTGTGAGGCGAAGCCGTCGCTGTCACACCAAACGCCAATCCCACAGACAAGGAAAACCACCAGGAAAACGGCTGCAACAGAAGTTCAGATTATTATACAACGTATTGTGTCAGCAGAGAAATTACCTCTTCAGTAGTTGATTTTTCGGCGAGGAGGTGGAGCTGCAGTCCGGCCTTTATGGTGATGATGATGATGATGATGAACGAGTGACAGCTGGTGCAGAGGATGAATGACAGCTGTCACTTCTTCTGGGTCTGGCGCCCTCTCGTGCTTGGAGCCCGCACTCCAAGCAGGGCGCCCTCTGGTGGTGGTGGGCCAGCAGTACCTTTTCTTCAGCGGCCCACATAACAGGACCCCCCCCCTCAACAGGCACCTCCTGGTGTCCGACCAGGCTTGTCCGGATGTCTCGTGTAGAAATCGGCCAGGAGGGCCGGGTCCAGGATGAAGCTCCTCTTCACCCAGGAGCGTTCTTCAGGTCCATACCCCTCCCACTCCACCAGATATTGGATCCCCTGGCCCTTAAGACGGATGTCCAGGAGCCTGCGGACTGTCCAGGCAGGCTCCCCGTCAATGAGCCGGGCAGGAGGCGGCGTAGGTCCCGGAGCACAGAGGGGTGAGGTGTGGTGTGGCTTCAGATGGGAAACATGAAAAACGGGGTGAATCCGCAGTGAAGTTGGGAGTTGGAGCTTCACTGCGGCCGGGTTGATGATTTTGAGGATACAAAACGGACTAATGAACCTGTCTTTCAGTTTCGGGGAGTCAACACAAAGAGGGATGTCCTTGGTCGAGAGCCACACCTCCTGCCCGGGCTGGTATGTGGGGGCCGGGGAACGCCGGCGGTCTGCATGGGTCTTGGCCCTCGTCCGGGCCTTTAACAGGGCAGAGCGGGCGGTCCGCCACACCCGGCGGCACCTCCTGAGGTGGGCCTGGACCGAGGGCACACCGACCTCTCCCTCCACCAGTGGGAACAATGGGGGCTGGTACCCCAAACATGCCTCAAAAGGGGAGAGGCCGGTAGCAGGCGAGACTTGGCTGTTATGGGCATACTCGATCCAGGCCAGATGGTGACTCCAGGCCGCCGGGTGCGCGGAGGTGACGCAGCGAAGGGCCTGTTCCCACTCCTGGTTAGCCCGCTCTGCCTGGCCGTTTGTCTGGGGGTGGTACCCGGACAAGAGACTCACGGTGGCCCCCAGCTCCTTACAGAAACCTTCCACACCTGCGAAGAGAACTGGGGACCACGATCTGATACAATGTCCGATGGTATGCCATGCGGCCGCATGACGTGGTGGACCAGGAGGTCTGCCGTCTCCTGGGCCGTCGGGAGCTTCGGGAGGGCCACGAAGTGGGCCGCCTTGGAGAACCGGTCCACTATCGTGAGAATAACGGTGTTTCCCTGGGACGGCGGGAGGCCCGTGATGAAGTCCAGGCCGATGTGAGACCAGGGGCGATGAGGCACCGGCAGGGGTTGGAGGAGTCCCGAGGTCCTCCGATGGTATGCCTTGCCCCTGGCGCCCCTGATGGTACAGGCCTGGACGTAGTCCCGGACGTCGGTTTCCAGGGACGCCCACCAGAAGCGCTGCTGGACTACTGCCACGGTCCTACGCACTCCGGGATGACAGGACAGCTTGGACCCGTGACAGAAGTCCAATACAGCAGCTCTTGCCTCTGGTGGGACGTACATTCTGTTCTTGGGGCCGGTCCCCGGGTCCGGGCTCCTTGCCAGGGCCTCCTGGACGGTCTTCTCCACGTCCCAGGTGAGGGAGGCCACGACAGTGGACTCGGGGATGATGGTCTCGGTGGGGTTCGACAGCCCCGCTTTGGCTTCTTCTTCGTGCACCCGGGACAATGCATCTGATTTTTGGTTTTTGGTCCTGGGGCGGTACGTGATCCGGAAGTCAAAGCGCCCGAAGAACAGAGACCAGCGGGCTTGCCTGGGGTTCAGCCACTTGGCGGTCCGGATGTACTCCAGGTTCCGATGGTCCGTGAAAACCGTGAAAGGCAATGATGCCCCCTCCAGCATGTGTCTCCACTCTTCAAGAGCCTCCTTCACCGCGAGGAGTTCCCGATTGCCGACGTCATAGTTCCGTTCAGCTGGGGTCAACCTGCGGGAAAAATAGGCACAAAGATGGAGAACCTTATCAGCCTCCACGCTCTGGGACAGCACGGCTCCTATCCCTGAGTCAGAGGCGTCCAATTCCACTATGTACTGGCGATCAGGATCAGGCTGCACCAGAACTGGTGCAGTCGAGAACTGGCGTTTCAACTCCTGGAACGCGGCTTCGCACCAATCCGACCAGGTGAAGGGGACCTTGGTGGAGGTCAGGGCAGTCAGGGGGCTAACTACCTGACTATAGCCTTTAATGAACCTCCTGTAGAAATTTGCAAAGCCGAGGAACTGCTGCAATTTCCTGCGGCTTGTTGGTTGGGGCCAATCTCTCACCGCCGCAACCTTGGCCGGATCAGGGATGACGGAGTTGGAGGAGATGATGAACCCCAGGAAGGACAAAGAAGTGCGGTAGAACTCACACTTCTCGCCCTTCACAAACAGCCGGTTCTCCAACAACCGCTGTAGGACCTGACGTACATGCTGGACATGGGTCTCAGGGTCCGGGGAAAAGATGAGTATATCGTCCAGATATACGAAGACGAACCGATGCAGGAAGTCCCGCAAGATGTCATTTACCAAAGCTTGGAACGTTGCGGGGGCGTTAGTGAGGCTGAACGGCATGACCAGGTACTCAAAGTGACCTAACGGGGTGTTGAATGCTGTCTTCCATTCGTCTCCCTTCCGGATCCGAACCAGGTGGTACGCGTTTCTAAGATCCAATTTAGTGAAAATTTGGGCTCCATGCAGGGGTGTGAACACTGAATCCAACAGAGGTAACGGGTATCGGTTGCGAACCGTGATCTCGTTCAGCCCTCTGTAATCAATGCATGGACGGAGTCCGCCGTCCTTTTTGCCCACAAAAAAGAAACCAGCACCCATCGGGGAGGTGGAGTTCCGGATCAGCCCGGCAGCTAAAGAGTCCTGGATGTAGGTCTCCATTGATTCGCGTTCCGGACATGAGAGGTTGTACAACCTACTGGACGGGTACTCAGCGCCCGGGACCAAATCGATGGCACAATCGTACGGTCGGTGCGGGGGAAGAGTGAGCGCCAGATCTTTGCTGAAAACGTCAGCAAGATCATGGTACTCCTTTGGCACCGCCGATAGATTGGGGGGGACTTTAACCTCCTCATTAGCCGTCATGCCGGAAGGAACCGAGGATCCTAAACACTCCCGGTGGCAGGTTTCGCTCCACTGCATCACAACCCCAGATGGCCAATCTATCCGGGGATTGTGCTTCACCATCCATGGAAATCCCAAAATCACTCGGGAGGTAGAAGGTGTTACATGGAACACGATCTCCTCCCTGTGATTTCCAGACACAACCAAGGTCACTGGCTGTGTCTGATGTGTGATTAATGGAAGCAGGGTGCCATCTAGTGCTCGCACCTGCAATGGTGCCGGCAGAGCCACCAGGGGGAGCCCACTTCCTTTGCCCATCTGCTATCCAGCAGATTCCCTTCCGACCCCTTGTCTACCAGTGCTGGGGCGTGAAGGGTTAAATCCCCACAAAGGATCGTTACTGGGATTCATGCAGATTTGCGGGGGTTTATTTTGGCCCTGCTTGTGTCCCTAGCCTCCTCAGCAGGGGGAGCTGTAGCCACACGGAGCTCTCTGGCAGTGAAGCGTGGGGACGATGTCACCCTTTCGGAACCGGAAGGGGGAGGGACGGCTCATGCCCGGTCACGCCCCCCGGCCTGCTCCCGACGATGCTCAGTCCAACGGTTGTCTAAGCGTATAACCAAATCGACAAGCCCGTCAAAATCCCGCGGTTCCTCCTTAGCCAGCAGGTGCTCCTTCAGGACCGGAGACAGTCCATTTACGAAGGCGGCGTGGAGCGCAACGTTATTCCAGCCGGACCTCGCTGCCGCGATGCGGAAGTCGACTGCATACTCGGCTGCGCTGCGACGCCCCTGTCTCACTGACAGCAGCACGCTCGAAGCGGTCTCGCCTCTGTTGGGATGGTCAAAAACTTGTTTGAACTCCCATATAAACTCAGCATAAGACGTTAGGAGCCGTGAATTCTGCTCCCAAAGCGCCGTAGCCCAGGCGCGTGCCTCTCCTCGAAGCAGACTAATAACATAAGCCACCGGGCTGGCATCTGACTCGTACATGACAGGACGCTGTGAAAAGACGAGCGAACACTGCATGAGGAAGTCTGCGCACGTCTCAACACAGCCTCCGTACGGTTCCGGAGGGCTTATGTATGCTTCAGGGGACGGTGGGGGGGGTCGTTGAATGACCAGTGGAACGTCTGTTACAGGCCCAGGACCAGCAAGAGGAGTGGCTGCAGCAGAGCCCTGATCGCGCGCTTCCACCCTGGCGGTGAGAGCCTCCACCCTCCGGTTAAGAAGAACATTCTGCTCGGCCACTAAATCCAGCCGAGCCGTGAAGGCGGTTAAGATTTGCTGCAGCTCACTCAACATGCCTCCCGCTGACGCCTGCACTCCTGGCTCTTCCATTGGCCGTTCAAGCTCGGGTTGACGCCCCTCGGAATCCATGACGATTGGCAGAGAAATCCTGTTGGGAAGGTGTCATAGCACGGACTCGCAACAGGGGGCGCAAATGAATGGACAATGAATAAGCCAAAAAGTAAGAATTTAATGTTGTGACAACACACAACTAAATACACAGAAATTGTAAAGTCAATTGACACCAGGTGATGTGTGGGCAGGCTCGAAGATAGAAGACCCCCAACGAGAGAGAAGCCGCGTCCCACACGGCTTCCACCACCAACGGTCTGAAGAACACCGGAGCCGCCAAGTCCCGAGTCCCCAGGTGGCCTCTGTCTTCGACTGTCGACCCTGGTACTGCTGGCAGAAAGCAGAGACAAGATGAATGAGTGTGAGTCCGCACACTCAGTAATCCACAGTCTGTACACAGTTAGGAGGGAGCACCTCCACCTCCAATCACACACTCGTGCAGCTCCTGGTTAACCACTTATCTGGTTTGGAGTGTGAGGCGAAGCCGTCGCTGTCACACCAAACGCCAATCCCACAGACAAGGAAAACCACCAGGAAAACGGCTGCAACAGAAGTTCAGATTATTATACAACGTATTGTGTCAGCAGAGAAATTACCTCTTCAGTAGTCGATTTCTCGGCGAGGAGGTGGAGCTGCAGTCCGGCCTTTATGGTGATGATGATGATGATGAACGAGTGACAGCTGGTGCAGAGGATGAATGACAGCTGTCACTTCTTCTGGGTCTGGCGCCCTCTCGTGCTTGGAGCCCGCACTCCAAGCAGGGCGCCCTCTGGTGGTGGTGGGCCAGCAGTACCTCCTCTTCAGCGGCCCAGATAACACCCTCGATAGGAACAGGGTGTGTGATCCCTGATACCCAGGTGTTCGATCCCTCATTAAAGGTGCCAATCAGGTTTCATCACAAAACTGAGTGTGTGATCTCTGACGCATCTGTCTTAAATGTTTGTATGTCTCAAAAACAATTCTGGAATAGAGTAATAAGATGCACAGTAATTCATTATAATAGATTAAATTATTATATATAATTAGTTTTATATATTTAATTATAATTAGGTTCTGAGAAACTAAAAGAGAATAAGTATCTGTTGATCCATTGGTTCTGTGTGACATTATAATTGCTATTTTGTTTGGGTTTGTATTTTCTGGTGGTACTTTGTGCTGGGCTGGTTCGCTCCCCAGTGATAAGTCCCCTAGGTACCGAAGAGTGTTGTGTTGAGAGGTACCAGAAAAGAATTCAACATTCCTCCATGACTGAAGATTCCTGAAACAATGAAGGGCTCACTGAGGAGTTTCTGTGGGTATTTAGTGTGGGTGGTTGAATTGTCAGACTGTTCCCTTTGTTAAAACCAGATCAAGATTGTGAAGTAACACCCAGAATTGATCTGCTGCAATCAGGGGTTCCCCCCATGGCACGATTGTAGTAGAAGCTTGATCAATGATCTTGATCTGAGGCCACATAAGCACAAGAAGGACATTACCGGCAACTGTTAAATTTTTCGTGTGTTTCCGAGAGTAGTTTGTGTGTCTCCGTATCAGTGATATAACACTAAAATTGACAATGTCTGAACCCAGATCATTGATGGACTTTTGGTCCACTTTCAAGACATTCGAAATCTGTAAATCGTAAACCAGAAGAAAAATTTTTAGACAATTCTCAGTGACATGCAGGGAGGAGAAGAGCTAAAATGGCCTGAAATGAGCTCTCAGTACTCGTCAAAAAATGCTGACTGCATTTGAACACCAGTACAGAGTAGTTCTAAAAAAAAAAATATTTAGAAGCACAAAAATTGAAAGCAGAAAATAAGGACCTGTTTAAAATCAAGACCAAAAATTTGTGCAAAACAGCTGAGAAAAATCATACTCATTATCACAAGGCTGTAATACAGCTTCGTGCCTGTAAATCCTGGGAAGAAACTGTGGCTCAGAGAAAAGTGACCAACAGAAAATTCTTAAAATGAGAATCAAGAATCTCCAGTCCATGAATTCTTGAATGTAAATACACCATTATCATCATCAGAGTAAGACCTTTCACATGATGTTTCACATTTCTCATATGTTCCAAGATGGCGGTGCGAGCAGACGCAGCGGCTTACAGCTCTCCCTATTAGTGCACCTTTTTGTGTCTTTTGGAATCTTGTACGTCGCTTACGGACTTTTACAAACAGTACGACCGAGTGGACTTAATAAACATCGGTTTTCAACAGAAAACTAACATCTGCAGCGACTTTCAGCAAACTCACAACATCCCAGACGAAATAGCGAGACCAGCGGGATCTCCGTGGATTGCTATCAGGGCCGGCAAGCGACGCAGGTGGCGTCGTGAGAGAAAGCAAAAACCGGGCTGCAGGGCTGGACTGCTGCATAAACTAAGGAAACAGCCACTCAAACCACCGCTGCCAAGCCTTTATCTCTCAAATGCCAGATCCTTGGTACACAAAACAGACGATTTGGAACTACAGCTAGCTGGGAATCGCTACATTCAAGAGTGCTGCGCACTTATAATCACAGAGACATGGCTACATGTACAAATCCCCGATGCTTCGGCGCAGCTTGCAGGCCGCACACTACACAGATGGGACAGGAACAGCGACTCAGGGAAAAACAGAGGTGGGGGCCTCTGCATCTATATACATGAAGGTTGGTGCAAAAATAGTACTGTTCTGGTCAGACACTGTTCTCCTGACTTAGAGTTTATGTCAGTGAGATGCAGACCATTCTACCTGCCTAGAGAGCTAGCTGCTGTGGTCATCACGGCAGTCTACATACCACCGGATGCTAATGTAAACATAGCTGTTTCCCTGCTGCTAAACGCCATACACAAACAACAGAATGCCTATCCAAACGGCGTTCACATCATTGCGGGCGACTTTCATAAGGCAAATCTTAAAACTGTTTTACCAAAATTTCACCAACACGTGGAATGCCCTACAAGAGGGGAAAACACTCTGGACCATGTTTATACCAACATCAAGAGAGCATACAGAGCCATACCCCTCCCCCACCTGGGCCAGTCAAATCACCTCTCCCTGTTTCTCACCTCCGCTTACACCCCCCTCAACCGACAAACAAAGCCTAAACGGCTGACCATTAACACCTGGCCTGATGCTGCCCTCACCCAACTGCAGGACTGCTTTGACCAGACACAGTGGGAAGCCTTTTACCATGAAGACCTGGCTACATTCACAGACACAGTAATGTCCTATATCAAGTACTGCATTGAAATGGTTACTGTGGAAAAGAACATTCTGGTGTTTCCAAACCAAAAACCATGGATGACTAGCCAGGTCTGCACGCTCCTCCAGAACCGGGACGCAGCCTTCATATCGGGAGACAGAGCACTATACAACATGCATGTAATTCTGCTCTCTGCGTGGATGGCTTGTTGAGGATCTGTCCTGATGCTACTGTCCTGAATGTCCCTGAGTTTGGGTAGAGTTCAACTACAGTGAATCCTGCCTTGAGCCCTTCCATTGGGCTTCTCCAGCAGCATCCATCTGTGAACAGAATCCTTGTTGCTCCCAACAGTGGTTCTGCTTGTAAATCCTGCCTTAATTTGACATCTGCGTCCACTTTTTCTTCATATCTGTGTGTGGGTAGAGGAACCATAGTGTCGGCCATATTTACACCTTCAGTGCTGTAGGTGATGTGTGGTTGCAACAAAATGGCTTCCAGTCTGGTTTGTCTTAGGCTAGTCATGGTGAAAGCCTTGGATGAGACAAATGATGCGACCGTATGTGACATCAGTATTGTCATTGGGTGAGACATCACTATGTGTGCTGTTTTTGTGATTGCTTTAGCAACTGCTGCTGCATGTTTTGTGCATGAAGGATGTCCTTGTTCCACTGAGTCAAGTTTTGAACTGTAGTACATTAGTCCCCTTCGCTCAACCCTCTAGACGACTTATTTTCTCGAAAGTGACTATCGACAAATCTAGCTACTTTTCCTGGCGTTACGGGAGACTTTTCTGATGTTTGGCGACAGAAAGTGAAAGTCTCTGCTGTCACCGAGCGACAGCGGGTCTCCCCCTCCTCCGCTACAGCAGCCTGAAAGTGCTGAGCGGAGGGATATCTACAATCCTCATCACTGGGACTCGCTCAGCCTACTGACCTCGTTGGCTGCGCTGTGATTAAATAGTCCCCAGACTTTGAGAAGCCCTGGCTTTGAGAATTTATTTTATTTTAATGTGATGGCCAATTTTAATGGCAAAATAAATAAACAAACCAAGAATCAAGTTTATTTGTGGTTCTAAAAATTTTTAAGGTGGTTTTATTCACTTTGCCTCTCCCACAAATTTTTGTTTTCAAATCTTTATTTAAAAAAGATATATTAACAAACATTAAACAAACAGTTAATAGAACAAGATAGAAAATAAAATAAATTGTACAAAAGTAAAGGGATTCTTTAACATTAATTCTCTTTAAAAAATCCCTTATAGAGTGTGACAGTTTTGGACAAGTTAATTTTTCTGCTGGAACCGTTGTGCTGCTGTTTACTTGTGGAAAGAATTTGTTAAAAGCTGTTTACTAGGGATTTACTTTTTTATAATATTTTATTTTCCTGTTTGTATAATGTTACAATAAATTGTTGGTTTAAACAACAAGCAATTTTAAGTTTTGCAAAAACTCCTGTAACAGTGGAATGTGCCGTTCATTTCCAAAGTAAACGCTTTGTTGATCCGGGACATCGTCTGACTACCACAGAAATGGCAGAAGAGTTTGACATCAGCACTTTTTCGGCATGAAAAGACGTGCAGAGGAATTCGCGCATCGGGACGGAGGCGCAGGGCACAGAACAATGCTGTGATGAAGCCTCACAGGACATGTTGTGGCATGTCCAGCTCGTCCACAATTTCTCGGATAGTCACATGACTGAAAAGCCACCGAAAGCCGTCTGAATTTTCCGAATGGTGCAAGAGCTGGGCATGTTAGGGCTTGTCCTGTGAGACCAACACGGAGGTGCTTTCGTCCCACGCCATGAGCAGCTCCATGGCGAATTTCTCCACTCCTCTTTCCATTACAAAAACTCCTGTAACAGTGGAATGAGCCGAAAAAGTGCTATGTCCAGCTGGCTTGCCATTTCTCTGGTAGTCAGACGACGTCCCGGATCAACAAAGCCTTCACTTTGGAAATGATCTGGTCGTTTGAGCCTGTCGATCGCTGCTCGGTGCGCGGCACGCCATCAGCCGCTGTGGGCCGTCTTTACTCCAGTTGTAATTGTCCTTAATCTGTGTGATCCCCATAAGATCTTCACCGAAAGCCATCTGAATTTTCCAAATGGTTTCCACTTGGCTGTCTCTCACACTTTCTGAAAAAGTTTTGATGAAGCAAAGCGGCAGTCGATCAGCCAATTTCCTGACAATGAAAATCCGACGAGGGGGACTGGACCACTCCTCCCACAAGGCGTGCTCATAGGCGAATGACGCAACCAACAGGCGTGAAAAAACTCACGCATGCACACGAAGGTTCAAGCTTGGCTGATGCAGTCACACATGATTCAAATCCATATAGTTTTTGCAAAAAATAAAAAGGTCCGTTACTTTTCTAACAGACCTCGTATATTGTAGCAGGAGGAGTGTCCTCCTTCTCTCCCCTGATTGTTAGCTTTTTAGCTATTTCTTTTTTACCTGTTTAATAGTTCTGTTAGTTCTTCAGTGTAACTGCTATGAATTTGAGGTCATTAATTTACTCCTGTGTAAATCTTAGAAGTGGCTAGCCTTTCCACTAGCAGTTAGCTTGCATTAGCTAGTTTGACCCCCCATCTGTTTCTTTAATACTTCTGTTAGTTTTTTACTTTATAAACATCTGTGTGAATCCTGTGTGAGTTGGCTATACTCTTGAATTTCCTAGTGCACAAAGTACACGACTTTACACCCCCCATAAATCCTGTGTGATGTTGGAGGATAGGGTGGCTCTCTTAGAGAGCCGTGTTTGTAAGTTAGAACAGCTTCTTAGCTCAGTGGAGTTAGATGTTTCGGGCACCCGAGATGAGGTTTATGTTGGGCCAGCTAGCGTGCTCATTAGCATCAGCCAAGAAATGCCAGCTGTGGAGGACAGCTTTCAGACTGTGGCTAAGCGGAGGAAGCGCCATAGGGCTTGGTGCCTGGTTGTGGTACCCCGATCACACTGCGAACTGTGAAGCGGTTCTCTGCCTTGGATTTGCCTGATGTGACTTCTCTGATCCACGAGTGACTTCCACCTCTTTCTCCAGGCCAAAACGGCGGACTTTAGTGATAGGGGATTCTATCACCCGCAAAGTCAGGTTAGAGATGCCGGCTGATGTTAAATGTATTCCTGGGGCCAGAGCTCCTAACATTGCATCCCATCTTAGGGTGCTGATGCTGCAGAAGGGAAGACAGTCTAAGGAACATGACATGAGACATAGTCACATAGTTATACACATCAGCACCAATGATGTCAGGATGAAGCACTCAGAGGTCACGAAAATGGACATAGACTTGTAACCTTGCCAGAAAGATGTGTTGGCATCGATTAATAGTCTCTAGTCCCCTCCCCTCCCAGGGTACTGATGAGGTGTATAGCAGGCTGACATCATTAAATACGTGGCTGGCCTAATTTTGGAGACAGCAAGGCTTTAGCTTTATTGATAACTGGCCTTCGTTCTGGGGCTGCCATGGCTTGCTGATGCCGGATGGCCTCCACCCTACTGGAGAAGGAGCCACCATCTTGTCTGCGAACATCGATAGAGCTCTACAGGGAGGGTAACATTAGGAATTTACAGCAGGCCACGGAACAGTTGGTTAGAGACCCTGCAAGGCTTATGACAAATGTTGGAGTAGACTCCATTAGCTTAGCAGGGAAATTAGTGCAGAATATCCACTATGGTGATAGTGCAGTTGTTCTGCCAGGGAGGGAAATTCATCTGTACATTATTTTCAGTCTGAAATTGATATGGATTGATCAGAAGTTGCTATATTTATTGTTTATTTGAAAACTATTTACAGGACAGCCTCAAAATTGAGATTCAAATCAATGATTTTGATCACAAAAGTAAGAGAACTATTTACAGAAGTTTTTTATGAACTCAGAACATGAATATTCTTAAGTGTATGAATGAATATGTACAGAACAGCCTCAGAACTGACATTCAATGTTTTTGATCACATTATTAAAGGAACTATTTACAGAACAAGGTTTTAGAATTCATCATAGTACAGAAACAGCATTAGTGAAGGTTACAAATGATCTTCTTATGGCCTCGGACAGTGGACTCATCTCTGTGCTTGTTCTGTTAGACCTCAGTGCTGCTTTTGATACTGTTGACCATAAAATTTTATTACAGAGATTAGAGCATGCCATAGGTATTAAAGGCACTGCGCTGCGGTGGTTTGAATCATATTTGTCTAATAGATTACAATTTGTTCATGTAAATGGGGAATCTTCTTCACAGACTAAAGTTAATTATGGAGTTCCACAAGGTTCTGTGCTAGGACCAATTTTATTCACTTTATACATGCTTCCCTTAGGCAGTATTATTAGATGGTATTGCTTAAATTTTCATTGTTATGCAGATGATACCCAGCTTTATCTATCCATGAAGCCAGAGGACACACAACAATTAGCTAAACTGCAGGATTGTCTTACAGACATAAAGACATGGATGACCTCTAATTTCCTGCTTTTAAACTCAGATAAAACTGAAGTTATTGTACTTGGCCCCACAAATCTTAGAAACATGGTGTCTAACCAGATCCTTACTCTGGATGGCATTACCCTGACCTCTAGTAATACTGTGAGAAATCTTGGAGTCATTTTTGATCAGGATATGTCCTTCAATGCGCATATTAAGCAAATATGTAGGACTGTGTTTTTGCATTTGCGCAATATCCCTAAAATTACAAAGGTCTTGTCTCAGAGTGATGCTGAAAAACTAATTCATGCATTTATTTCCTCTAGGCTGGACTATTGTAATTCATTATTATGAGGTTGTCCTAAAAGTTACCTGAAAAGCCTTCAGTTAATTCAAAATGCTGCAGCTAGAGTACTGACGGGGACTAGAAGGAGAGTGCATATTTCACCCATATTGGCCTCTCTTCATTGGCTTCCTGTTAATTCTAGAATAGAATTTAAAATTCTTCTTCTTACTTATAAGGTTTTGAATAATCAGGTCCCATCTTATCTTAGGGACCTCATAGTACCATATCACCCCAATAGAGTGCTTCGCTCTCAGACTGCAGGCTTACTTGTAGTTCCTAGGGTTTGTAAGAGTAGAATGGGAGGCAGAGCCTTCAGCTTTCAGGCTCCTCTCCTGTGGAACCAGCTCCCAATTCAGATCAGGGAGACAGACACCCTCTCTACTTTTAAGATTAGGCTTAAAACTTTCCTTTTTGCTAAAGCTTATAGTTAGGGATGGATCAGGTGACCCTGAACCATCCCTTAGTTATGCTGCTATAGATGTAGACTGCCTGGGGGTTCCCATGATGCACTGTTTCTTTCTCTTTTTGCTCTGTATGCACCACTCTGCATTTAATCATTAGTGATCGATCTCTGCTCCCCTCCACAGCATGTCTTTTTCCTGGTTCTCTCCCTCAGCCCCAACCAGTCCCAGCAGAAGACTGCCCCTCCCTGAGCCTGGTTCTGCTGGAGGTTTCTTCCTGTTAAAAGGGAGTTTTTCCTTCCCACTGTAGCCAAGTGCTTGCTCACAGGGGGTCGTTTTGACCGTTGGGGTTTTACATAATTATTGTATGGCGTTGCCTTACAATATAAAGCGCCTTGGGGCAACTGTTTGTTGTGATTTGGCGCTATATAAAAAAATTGATTGATTGATTGATTGATTGAACAAGTTTTTTTTTATCAACTCAGAACATGAATATTCTTAAGTGTATGAATGAGGAAGAGAACAGCCTCAGAATTGAGATTCAATGTCGTAGGAAATTTTGAACTAAGGATGCATGAACAAGAGTGTCATACTCAACACAACTTTCTTTTTTATTATTATTTTTAATTTTATGATCAAACTGTGATTTTTTTTTTAATTATTTCTTTATTTTTACTACCTAATGTTCTTGGCGTTTTGATTAAGGTGTCTGTGCGTGTGTGTCTTTGTGCATGTGTGTGTGACTGAGTGAGAGGAATCAATCAATCAATCAATCAATTTTATTTATATAGCGCCAAATCACAACAAACAGTTGCCCCAAGGCGCTTTATATTGTAAGGCAAGGCCATACAATAATTACGTAAAAACCCCAACGGTCAAAACGACCCCCTGTGAGCAAGCACTTGGCGACAGTGGGAAGGAAAACCTCCCTTTTAACAGGAAGAAACCTCCAGCAGAACCAGGCTCAGGGAGTGGCAGTCTTCTGCTGGGACTGGTTGGGACTGAGGGAGAGAACCAGGAAAAAGACATGCTGTGGAGGGGAGCAGAGATCAATCACTAATGATTAAAGGCAGAGTGGTGCATACAGAGCAAAAGGAGAAAGAAACACTCAGTGCATCGTGGGAACCCCCCAGCAGTCTAAGTCTATAGCAGCATAACTAAGGGATGGTTCAGGGTCACCTGATCCAGCCCTAACTATAAGCTTTAGCAAAAAGGAAAGTTTTAAGCCTAATCTTAAAAGTAGAGAGGGTGTCTGTCTCCCTGATCTGAATTGGAATTGAAGAGGAAGAGAAAGGTTGTTCTAAAAACTTTTAATTTTAATGATCTGTGTGAACAGACTAAGGTTAATTATGGAGTTCCACAAGGTTCTGTGCTAGGACCAATTTTATTCACTTTATACATGCTTCCCTTAGGCCAGGGGTAGGCAACCTGTTCCAGAAAGAGCCATGAGGGTGCATGTTTTCTTTGCAGCCACTGACTCCACCAGGTGATTTCACTGATTAACTGATTCCATCTGCTCAAAGTGATATTAATCAGTAAAATCACCTGGTGGAGTCAGTGGCTGCAAAGAAAACCTGCACCCTCATGGCTCTTTCTGGAACAGGTTGCCTACCCCTGCCTTAGGCAGTATTATTAGAAAGCATTGCTTAAATTTTCATTGTTACGCAGATGATATCCAGCTTTATCTATCCATGAAGGCAGAGGACACACACCAATTAGTTAAACTGCAGGATTGTCTTACAGACATAAAGACATGGATGACCTCTAATTTCCTGCTTTTAAACTCAGATAAAACTGAAGTTATTGTACTTGGCCCCACAAATCTTAGAAACATGGTGTCTAACCAGATCCTTACTCTGGATGGCATTACCCTGACCTCTAGTAATACTGTGAGAAATCTTGGAGTCATTTTTGATCAGGATATGTCCTTCAATGCGCATATTAAGCAAATATGTAGGACTGTGTTTTTGCATTTGCGCAATATCCCTAAAATTACAAAGGTCTTGTCTCAGAGTGATGCTGAAAAACTAATTCATGCATTTATTTCCTCTAGGCTGGACTATTGTAATTCATTATTATGAGGTTGTCCTAAAAGTTACCTGAAAAGCCTTCAGTTAATTCAAAATGCTGCAGCTAGAGTACTGACGGGGACTAGAAGGAGAGTGCATATTTCACCCATATTGGCCTCTCTTCATTGGCTTCCTGTTAATTCTAGAATAGAATTTAAAATTCTTCTTCTTACTTATAAGGTTTTGAATAATCAGGTCCCATCTTATCTTAGGGACCTCATAGTACCATATCACCCCAATAGAGTGCTTCGCTCTCAGACTGCAGGCTTACTTGTAGTTCCTAGGGTTTGTAAGAGTAGAATGGGAGGCAGAGCCTTCAGCTTTCAGGCTCCTCTCCTGTGGAACCAGCTCCCAATTCAGATCAGGGAGACAGACACCCTCTCTACTTTTAAGATTAGGCTTAAAACTTTCCTTTTTGCTAAAGCTTATAGTTAGGGCTGGATGAGGTGACCCTGAACCATCCCTTAGTTATGCTGCTATAGACTTAGACTGCTGGGGGGTTCCCATGATACACTGAGTGTTTCTTTCTCTTTTTGCTCTGTATGCACCACTCTGTATTTAATCATTAGTGATTGATCTCTGCTCTCTTCCACAGCATGTCTTTTTCCTGATTCTCTGCCCTCAGCCCCAACCAGTCCCAGCAGAAGACTGCCACTCCCTGAGCCTGGTTCTGCTGGAGGTTTCTTCCTGTTAAAAGGGAGTTTTTCCTTCCCACTGTAGCCAAGTGCTTGCTCACAGGGGGTCGTTTTGACCGTTGGGGTTTTTCTGTAATTATTGTATGGCTTTTGCCTTACAATATAAAGTGCCTTGGGGCAACTGTTTGTTGTGATTTGGTGCTATATAAATAAAATTGATTTGATTTGATTTGGTTCATGCAAACATCCAGTGATGGCAAACAGGGAAATAATATGTCAGCCTTGTTCACTGTATTCCTCTCAAAAGCACCGCATTCAGTAGGAGCAAAGTTTTCCAACTGACTTGATATCACCAGCCAGCAAACAAACGGCTATAAAAAAAAAAGAATGACTGGAGTGGACTCAATGAGCGACACAACATGAGCCGTTTTCAGCTCTGTCTTGTCAAATGCACCGCGTACGTTATGAAACAAGTTCACCAAGTAATGTTAAAAATACCATACAAACCAAAACAGAGATGAATCGAAGAAAAATTAAGGAGCACAGCAACGTGAGCTGGAGTCAAGCCAAGCAGAGAGAGAGAGCGATCCTGTGTGTCTGTGTGTGTGAGAGAAGCTGCAGACAGATATGTCTGTGTAGGGAGGGGTGGGCGCTGTGTGTGACTGGCCAATCACTGAGGGTGAAGACAGTCAGTTAGCCAATCAGGATTTTCCTTCAGCATGAGCACAGATATTGATGAGTTTTATTCAGATCATGCTCGTGCTCAGCAAAAACGCTTTATCCGGGGATGAGCCGGATACTCGTTTCAGACAAGTATCCGGCTCATCCCTAATGTCTTAGATATGATTGGGTTATATGAAACCTGGCTTAAACCTACAGCTGTACTCCTCTTAAATGAGGCCTTCCCACCAGCATATACATTTAGTCACGTCCCTCGTGATGTGAAGCAAGGCGGGGGTGTTGCTCTTATTTATAAATCTTGGTTTAACTTATTAGCTGTTGGGGGTCAGAAATATAACTTGTTTGACTATCTGATTCTCCGCTCTGCTCAGGATATTACACATTGCCAAGGTCAGAAGAATAAAAATCAGCCGTATTACTTTGTCACTGTATATAGGCCTCCTGGCCCATATTCTGAATTTTTAGATGAATTCAGTGTGTTCATCTCTAACTTGTAAACTAGTGCAGATAACATTCTGATCATTGGTGTCAGGCGTGGCACAAACCGAGCAGGACACAAATGCAAAACTCTCACAAACAGACTGGTGTAAGAAAAAGTTTTAATTACAAGCTGGGATTCTATAAGGCTTGGTTGAGAAAACAGGCAAAGGTCAAATTACACGGCGTGGTGACAATCAAAGCAGAGACAAAATCATGGTCACGGACAAAGCAAGGTCAAATACCGGCAGGCTGAACTCAAGGCAAAACAAGGCAAGGTCATGAGTGCTGGAAAGTGAAATCATTCAACAATCAAGCAAGGGACTGTGAGACTGTAAGGGCTTAAATAACTGCTGAGATAATTTGTGGAACAAGACACAGGTGTCAGTGAAGGTTCTAGAAGGGGGTGTGACCAGGGAAGACAAAGGTAAGTGCAAGAGAGTGAAGGCAGGAAAACACAGTGGAGTGATGAAAGTAACAAAGACACGTGAGCAAGTGCAAGAGCGGGAGTGAGTGAAAATACAAAACACACAGAAACAAAGTGTGAGACAAAAACACAATGGCTGGTGCAGTGATATGGAGTGGGAACATATTTGGGCGAGCATGAAAGAAACATAGAACAATGAACAGAGCTAAAACAGAATCATATATAAACCAGACCTGACAGAACTAAGAAGATGGCAGTAAACAAAGAAATCAGTTATCTTAAAACTATAACCGGAGTGAGATGGATCAAAATATAAAACTGAATGCAATAAACAATGGTGAGATGACAGCATAAACTAAGACTAAATAATGAACAGAATGACAAATACCAGGATAACAGAAACAAAACTAATGATAACATAAACCTGACGAGACATGGATAAACATACCGAAGGCAGAGAATATAGACGAGGACACAAGGCGGACTAATAACAGATGGCCCTAAAGGGCCAGATCCTGACAATTGGTGGCTTTAACATTCATATAAATAAGTCTTCTGATCCCCTCTGCAAATCATTTATGGAAATTGTGGATGCATTAGGATTTCGGCCACGCATTTGGGACTCGACACACATTAGTGGAAATACCCTGTATTTGGTTCTTGCACGTGGTATTACTGTCACGAATATTGACATCATGCCTCTTACGAGGTCTGTTAGAAAAGTATCCGACCTTCCTATTTTTTTCAAAAACCTGATGGATTTGAATCATGTGTGCTTGCATGAGCCAACCTTGAACCTTCGTGCGCATGCGTGATTTTTTTTCATGCCTGTCGGTTGCGTCATTTGCTTGTAAGCAGCCTTTGTGTGAGGATGGGTGTAGTCTCTCGTCATTTTTTCTTTGCAAGATAATGGCTGAACGACTGGAGCAGTACCACTGCATCAAATTTTGCCACAAACTGGACAATAGCCAGGTGGAAACCATTCGGATTATTCAGATGGCTTTCGGTGCCGATCCTCTGGGCATCACACAGATTAAGGAGCAGTACAAACGGTTTAAAGACGGCCACACAACATGTTACGGACGTTGTAACATGCCCAGCTCGTCAACCATTCAGAAGATTCAAACAGCTTTCGGTGGCTTTTCAGTTGTATGACTATCCGAGAAATTGTGGACAAGCTGGACATGTCAGGGCATGTCCTGTGAGGCTTCATCACGGAGGCGCTGTTGCTGCGCCATCAGCTTCATGCCGATGAATTTCGCCGCCACTCTTTTCATGGCAAAATCTTCTTTCACAGTGGAATGTGTCGAAAAAGTGCTGATGCCCTCCTCTTCCGCAATTTCTTGGATAATCACACGACGGTCCCGCATCACCACAGCGTTCACTTTGGAAATTATGTGGTCATTTCAGCGTGTTGATGCCGATCGGAGCACGGTGCGCCCTCCACCGCTGTGCGGCCGTCTTTAAACCAGTTGTATTGCTCCTTAATCTGTGTGATGCCCAGAGGATTGGCACCAAAAGCCATCTGAATAAGCCGAATGGTTTCCACCTGGCTATTGCCCAGTTTGTGGCAAAATTTGATGCACTCATGCTGCTCCAGTCGTTCCGCCATTTCCTTGCAAAGAAAAAACGCAGAGAGACTACACCCATCCTCACACAAAGGCTGCCTACAAGCAAATGACGCAACCGACAGGCGTGAAAAAATCACACATGCGCATGAAGGTTCAAGGTTGGCTCATGCAAGCACACGTGATTCAAATCCATCAGGTTTTTAAAAAAATAAAAAGGTTGGATACTTTTCTAACAGACCTCGTACATCAGTGGTGTCTGATCACTTACTTATTAAGTTTACAGTTTCGCTGCCGTGTTTTGTGGAACAACCTTATATATCACTACGGCAATGCATCAACTCCTCAACTAAGACAGAACTCGAACCTAGACTACCTGATGTCTTAGCTTCACATTTGGCAAATACCCAATCAGTAGACAGACTTGTGGATAGTTTAAACTCAGTGCACAAAACTACACTTGACATGATTGCAACACCTGTGTTAAAATCGCGCTCCCCCAAAACACAGTCACCTTGGTTCAGTGATTATCTGCGTGAACTCAAGCATAAGGCTAGAGGTCTAGAACGGAAATGGCGTAGTTCAAAATTAGAAGTATTCCACCTTGCATGGTGTGATGCTATCATAGATAATAAGCATGCATTACTGGCTACAAAGCGGACCTATTACTCTGATTTGATCAACAAAAACAAGCATAATTCAAAGTTCTTGTTTGACACGGTAGCAACACTTATTCATGGACAACCACCTGTAGTTCGCTGTCCTTTTACAGCACAAGATTTCCTGGATTACTTTGAGAAGAAAATAGAAGACATTAGGTTAAACATATCCCAGAATGCCTGAACCCAGCCACAACACCCTGCTATTGAAGTGGGCGCCATTACTGAGGTACCTACAGAATTTGAGAGTATCTCTCTCAGCATGCTGATGAAACTCCTAATGTCAACAAAAAGCACAACCTGTTTATTTGATCCTATACCAACAAAACTGTTTAAGGACCTGTGGCCCACTCTTGGGCTGACTGTGCAGGAAATTATAAATCTTTCTTTAACTTTTGGATCTGTTCCTTAAACGTTTCAATTCTGCAGTGATTAAACCATTACTTAAGAAACCTAATCTTGACCCGACTGTATTGAAAAACTATCGGCCGTAAAATTTTGGAAAAAGTGGTGTCACGGCAGTTCGTGGACTATCTTACTGAGAATAATCTCTTTAAGCCACTGCAGTCTGCTTTTAGAAAATATCATTCCACAGAGACGGCTCTCACTAAAGTGGTGAATGATCTTCTGCTTGCAATGGATTCAGACGCCACTCGGCTGGAAAATCACTTTGGGATTACTGTGAGTGCCCTTGCATGGTTGACGTCATACTTGACCAGTCATTCTCACTGTTTTTTGTACAGTAACACTACCTCTAACCTTAGTGACATGAAATTTGGGGTTCCAGAGGGGTCTGTCTTGGGCCCCCTGCTTTTCTCCCTTTATATAGCACCCCTTGGGCACATTTTGCGGCGTTTAGGGATTACCTTTCACTGCTATGCTGATGATTCTCAGTTATACATGCCAGTAACTGCTGGTAATCTCATTCCCATAAAATCCTTAGAACATTGGCTTGCATCAGTGAGAAGCTGGATGTCTAGAAACTTCCTACTTTTAAACTCTGATAAGACTAAAATGATGTTTCTTGGTCCAGTGAGACATTGGCATCAATTTGACCAGTAAATGCTTAGCCTAGGCTTGTGTGTCATATATCACACTGACAAAGTGAGGAACATTGGGGTAATTGTTGATCCTACATTGTCCTTTTACCTTCACATTGGTAAATGGACTGCATTTATATAGCGCTTTTCCATCTACATCAGATGCTCAAAGCGCTTTACAATTATGCACAGTAGCGCTGCTGCTTTGTCTTATGTTACATTAGTGTGTGTCTGGTACTGCATCCAACCATGCTAATGTTAGCATACCCTCCGGTGGCTAACTTACACACCCTCAATATACCCAGGTCTTTTGGTGCAGTAGCCCTTGTGGGTGGCACATTGTTTAGAGTTCTCATCCTTTTATTTTGTGATCTTTTTTAACAGATTTGTGTTTTTGTTTTTGGTCTTTATTGTTTATCGTTCACAAAAGTGGTTTAGTTTGGTTTCTTTGTTTTTGTTGGCCTGTATGTTTTTAGTTTGTTCGTGGCCAAACTTGAGTTTCTTTTTGTGGATTGTGTTTTTTCAAGAATTCCCCTGTTACTTTTTTCTTGATTTATTTCAGTTGCTGTTGTTTATGTATGACTTCCGCATTGCATGGTATAGTTTTAACTTGCACTTGTAGATGGAGCAACGAACTGTGTTAACTGACAATGGTGTTCTGAAGTGTTCGTGAGCCCACGTGGTAAGATCCTTTACATAATAATGTTGGTTTTTAATGCAGTGCTGCCTGAGGGATCGAAGGTCACAGGCATTCAGTGTTGGTTTTCGGCCTTGCCGCTTACTTGATTTGATTTGATCATTTATTTGTAGAAAGTTCTCAAGATTCTCTGAATCTTCTGATTATATTATGGACTGTAGATGATGGAATCCCTAAATTCCTTGCAACTACATGTTGAGAAACATTGTTCTTAAACTGTTGGACTATTTTTTCACGCAGTTGTTCACAAAGTGGTGATCCTCACCCTATGTTTGCTTGTGAATGGCTGAGCCTTTTGGGGATGCTCCTTTTATACCCAATCATGACACTCACCTGTTTCCACTTAGGTGTTCTTTGAGCATTTATCAACTTTCCCAGTCTTTTGTTGCCCCATCCCAAATTTTTGAAATGTGTTGCAGGCATCCATTTCAAAATGTGCAAATATTTGCACAAAAACAACAAAGTCTATCAGTTTGAACATTAAATATCTTGTCGTTGTGGTGTATTCAAGGATTTTCAAATCATTGTATTCTCTTTTTATTCACATTTTACACAATGTTCCAACTTCATTGGAATTGGGGTTGTACAATAATAGTGTTACAGCGGTGAGATACGCAGTAGGAATGACAGAATCATTCAAGGTGGAGGTAGGATTACACCAAGGATCAGCTCTGAGTCCTTTCTTGTTCGCAATGGTGATGTACAGGTTGATGGATAAGCTCAGACAGGAGTCCCCATGGACTATGATGTTTGCAGATGACATTGTGATCTGTAGTGAGAGTTGAGAGCAACTTGAGTCTAGTCTGGAGAGGTGGAGATATGCTCTGGAGAGCAGGGGAATGAAAGTCAGTAGAAGCAAGACTGAGTACATGCGTGTGAATGGGAGGGAGCCCAGTGGAAGAGTGCAGTTACAAGGAGTAGAAGTGGTGAAAGTAGATGAGTTTAAATATTGGGGGTCATCTGTTCAAAGTAATGGAAAGTGTGGTAGAGAGGTGAAGAAGAGAGTGCACGCAGGGTGGAGTGGGTGGAGAAAGGTGGCAGGAGTGATTTGTGACTGAAGTATATCAGCAAGAGTGAAGGGGAAAGTTTACAAGACAGTAGTGAGACCAGCTTTGTTGTATGGTTTAGAGACAGTGGCACTAACAAAAAGACAGGAGGCAGAGCTGGAGGTGGCAGAGCTGAAGATGTTGAAATTCTCTTTGGGAGTGACGAGAATGGACAAGATTAGGAATGGACAACTCAGGTGGGACAGTTTGGAGACAATGTCAGAGAGGTGAGATTGAGATGGTTTGGACATGTGCAGAGGAGGGACCCAGGGTGTATAGGAAGAAGGATGCTGAGGATGGAGACACCAGGCAGGAGGAGAAGAGGGAGGACAAAGAGGAGGTTTATGGATCTGCTGAGGGAGGACATTAGTGTGACAGAGGAAGATACAGAGGACAGGGCGACCCCTAATGGCAACAGCCAAAAGAAAAAGAAGAAGAAGTTGTTGTGGTGTATTCAATTGAATATAGGTTGAAGATGATTTGCAAATCATTGTATTGTTTTTATTTACATTTCACACAACGTCCTAACTTAATTGGATTTGTGGTTGTATTTACACATACCTTAATCGTCATCTTATATTAGCGTGCTAAGTGTTTTCGAGACCTCCATGTTTACACTTCACCATAGTAAAATGTTATCTCTTTCGGTGTGTTTTTTCAGGATTTTACAGATAAACAAACCAAAAAGAGCACATACCACTGCAATGAGTGCTAATTGGAACTGACATGACATGGTTTTATTTTTATTTTTTCCTTTTGAGACACTGGAATGGGATATAATTTTTAAAAATAAATTTCTGACAAAGAAAAAAACACATCAAAAACAAATATATACAATTTAAATTCTATGAAAATCCAGACCATGACTTGTGTGAAGTGTAGCAGCAGCACTGCTAAATATTTGCAGAAGTAGGCACTCAAAATGTATTTCTATTTATTTTGTAGCACAGTGAACCTGTACCAATAGTTTACTTTGATAAAAAGTCTGACTTCTGTCTTGACTCTTGTAGAGAAGAATAAACAGAAGCCACAAAAGCTGGAGTTTTAAACCTAACCAGACCCCTCCTAAGGAGAGGCAGACTGCTGTGGGCTAGTGACTAAACAATAGCTCTAATTAGCACCTATTGTGCTCTAGTTAGCACCCTCCTAATGACAGGGCAGCTGTCCCTCCTGATGACAGAACGGACGCCTCTCCTGATGGCTCCCTTGATGAATCTCCTGATGACGTGAATGACTCATTACCATGAACAAAAGACTGAAACTGCTTTGACCTGAATACCCCATTGTAAACAGGGGACAAAGCGTGTCTCAAACCCCCTACCCGGTTAAGGCTGGGTTTCAACTGTTTCACATAGAATGCCTCCTTGACCCCTCTCTCAAACCATTTCTTCTCTCTGGCTAAGATTTTAACTTCCTTGTCCTCAAACGTGTGGTTAGTGTCTTTAAGGTGGAGATGAACTGCAGATTGAGGTCCACTGGCGCCTTCTCTGCGGTGCTGGTATAGCCTTTTGTGTAAAGGTTGCTTAGTCTCACCTATGTAGTGTTTGTTACAGTTTTCCTGACAGAAATTAGTTCACCCTAAGGACAGGATCCCTAGTTACAAACAGAGCAATGTAGTGTACTCTATCAGATGTTGGCTTCTGGTTTATTCTTCTCTACAAGAGTCAAGACAGAAGTCAGACTACCAGAGCAAGAATTTTAGCTGAGGAAGCTTCTGTGATTTGAAGCGAAACGTCCTCATGTCAAGCAACCCAGTCCAGTCGAAGATTCAAGCTTCTCTACTATGGAAACCACCTGGACAACTGAGAGCCTACACAGAAACAGTCATCAGGAGAGTCGTCAAGGGAGCCATCAGGAGAGTCGTCTGTTCCATCATTATGAGGGACAGCTGCCCTGTCATTAGGAGGGTGTTAACTAGAGCACAATAGGTGCTAATTAGAGCTATTGTTTAGTCACTAGCCTTAGCAGTCTGTCTCTCCTTAGGAGGGGTCTGGTTAGGTTTAAAACTCCAGCTTTTGTGGCTTCTGTTTATTCTTCTCTACAAGAGTCAAGACAGAAGTCAGACTACCAGAGCAAGAATTTTAGCTGAGGAAGCTTCTGCGATTTGAAGCGAAACGTCCTCGCGTCAAGCAAACCAGTCCAGTCGAAGATTCAAGTTTCTCTATTTTCTAGCAACAGGTAGGTCTCCTTTCCCACCACATATGACCTTTATATTTGCTAGCCTGGTCTATGTAGATTTTTAATTATATGTAACCCACCAGGCTCTCACTCAAATGTAGACTAAGCCTGGGCAGTGCTGGGGGAAAATACTTTGAAATTGTACATAGTTACAGAATACTGAATACTTGCCTCAAAAAATAATAAAATATATTTATGTATAAATGTGGCGCATAAGGTATGATCAGAAAAATATAGGCTTGTTACACCTGCTGTTGACTTTTTTTAAACACAAATTTTGAAAGCAAAATTGTGGTGATAAAAAAAGGATTGTACCTTAAATAGCTTTCAATATTTGTAAATATTTTGGGGGGACAGACAGATCACTGATTTTAAAACAAATAAGTTCATCAAGCTCAAAGCCCTTGAAAAAGTGAAATGAAATTTAGAAACTTTGACAACCAGCTATTTTAAAGTCAGATTGCTGACATTCAGTGTCTAACACTGTCAATTCTGAACAACAGAAAAAAAAATTGTTCTTGTCCTCCTTTACTCACCTACTGGTTCCATTTGTAACTGTCTGTTATAGAAATTGAACTAAACTTTTTTCTGGTTATTTAATTCTCTTGCAAATTTTGTGCAAGATAAGGCTGATATGTAATGACTAAGTACCGACAGCATGCTGGGTAATCGGGAGAGTCCGGAGTTTTCCCAGTGGGCTGGTCCAACCTGGGGCCGTTGTGAAGGGCTGTTAATATATGCATACATATATGACCACCACTAACTGTTAGGCTACACAGCAAGACCTGGGGCCGACGCCGTCGTATACGGTGGCTAAGACCAAGCTTTACTAGATTATAAATAACTTTTTAATGATATGAGATAGAAACATACTTTTTTTTGCTGAAAAGTTAACTCTGTGGACTTTCGAGCTAGCCATCAGCCATCTTTGTACTCCTCATAGAAGCTGTGTCATGACGTGTGCAATGTGAGTGTCCAATAGGAATTGGTTCACCGTCACATGGTTTTCCAAAATCCAATCGTAGGGTAGATTTACCTCACATGAAAAGCCAAAGATCGTTTTCAGGAGTGACATGTTACTAGTTGGCCCGTTTGAATAGCCCCCTGGGTACTCCAATTAGTACATACTATTAGTGCATACTCAGTGCGCCCTGCGCCATTACGCACAGTGATCACTGAAAGCAGGAGCACACAGAGAGCCTCTGATGACAATCTCACATGCTCAAACAAAGAGTGTGTAACTATCAGGATTGCTCCACTAGTTTGCATGTGAATGTTACCAGATAACTCTGTTGCTTTCTCTGCATAAAGCACTGTTTACCATATCAATGGACAACAAAACGCATAGACCATTTTGTATATATTGTTCAAAATGTGAATTTGTGTTGATTGTTTGAACCTTTTTGCTGTACAGTCTTTCACACAAGATCTCAAATTACCTTTATAAAGTGTCAAAACAGTTGTTTATTATAGTTTGCTGCGTGTTTTGAATAAATGTGTGTGGAAAATTATTTTTCGCTTTATTTTTTCCTTACCTATTTTTGATTGTAAACCTTTATTACACTTATAAAACACAACAAAAACATATATATTCTGAAAGTACAGGTTGTCCTGAAAAAAGAGACATAAAACTTGATTGTGGGATGCAGGGAGAGCTGTTAACAGCAATAATAAAACATTTATGCCAGGCGAGTGAACTGTCCAAAAAATGCCCTCAGACCCCAGAGGGTTAAAGAGAAGACATTAAGTGTTATAAATGTTTTACAATCACAAAAATTCAAAAGAAAATAACTTGAGACCCGCTTCTTTTGCAACACTGTTATTTTATCCAAAGCCTAAGTTAGGAACATCCCATTACACATTTAACACCCCTATGTATTCATTACAGTTAGTTCAGTCCAGTCAAGCCCTGTGCGCCCAGATGGGACTTGCGCTACTAGTAAGTATAGGAGGAGTGGCCCGTGAATGAAAAGATGGACAGACAAAAGCCAGGTGGAGCTGAAAAAGCTGGATTAAGAAAAAGAAAAGCTTTGGAGGAAGATGCTGCCAAGTGTGCAAAGCTCACAGATATTTTTTCAAGAAGACAGAGCGAAGAGGGAAATGGTAAATAGGTCCAGGCATAACAGGCTAATTTATATATGCTAACATGCTGTGCATAGACCACGCGCTATTTAAGTAATTCACATTGCAGTATTGGAGATTGATAAACTGTATATCGTTTTATTGGTGATAAAAAATAATAATGCAACAATGCATATTTGGGATGCTAAAGTAGACTACTAATGCTTTTAATTGCATTTTTGGTTAAAAACACACACAAACATTTAATTAAAATATCCAATTGGGGTGGTGGCCAAGTGGTTAATGTGCTTGGTTTCAGTTCGGAAGGTTCTGGGTTCAAATCCCACCCCTGCCACATTTCTCCATGTAATGTGGAGTTGCGTCAGGAAGGGCATCCGGCGTAAAACCTGTGCCAAATCAACATGCAGATCCACCTTGGATTTGCTGTGGTGACCCCGAGTGCAAACAAGGGAGCAGCCGAAGGGACTTACCATCCAATTGTGTATAAAATGCATTTAAATTATATTCAAGTAATTAACAATGTTCTAATGCATCATGAAACTAAAGTTGTCAACCTACTAACCCATTGATTGCATGCTTTTTGTAGTAATGAGCAGCAGCAAAGTCCAACTGAAAGCAGACCTACAGATGAAGCTGAAGTTAGGGAAGGGACAAGCACTTCTGAGCGTGGTAGGTCAAACTCTATACACAAAGTGTGTATATTGTGTTATTAATAAATACTGCTCTCTGCCTGCATACTTCACAGGCGAGCCAGATGTTGAGAGAAGGGACAGTGAACAGGAGACAGAGGCCAAAGAGACCACAGAAGCTCATCAGGGACAGGAAGAGTCAAATGTAGATGAGACAGAGCCTTTTGATTATTTTGTTCACCCTCAATCCATGGATTTTGTCATGTTTTTCCATTTCCACCCACAACAATCAACTAAAGAGCCCCTACTAGCCAAAGTTTTTCACAAGCATGGAACAAAACTAACTTACTCAGAGAAATCCAAATCACTGTACTACTCTGTATGTTTAGCATATGCCCCTCCTACTAGTGAAAGTCCTTTTCACAGATGGAACTGAGTTAGACACAGAGATAGGGAAAAGGATTTGTGCTTCTTGCAGAAACTGTGATTTGTGTGTACTTGGTATTGAATCAGAATACTTGGTATACTTGAATACTTGGTATTGAATCAGCTCTCTCTTCACCAATCTTGGTATTGGTGAAGAGAGAGCTGAGTAGGGGGGTAAAGCTCTCGATTTACTGATCGATCTACTTTCCGATCCTCATCTATGGTCATGAGATTTGGCTCATGACCGAAAGAACGAGATCGCAAGTACAAGCGGCCGAGATGAGTTTCCTCCGCAGGGTGGCTGGGTGCTCCCTTAGAGATAGGGTGAGGAGCTCGGTCACTCGGGAGGAGCTCGGAGTCGAGCCGCTGCTCCTCCACGTCGAATGGAGTCAGTTGAGGTGGCTCAGGCATCTTTTCCGGATGCCCCCTGGATGCCTCGCTGGAGAGGTGTTCCGGGCACATCCCGTTGGGAGGAGGCCCCGGGGAAGACCCAGGACATGCTGGAGGGACTACATCTCTCGGCTGGCCTGGGAATGCCTTGGGGTCCCCCTGGAGGAGCTGGGGGAGGTGTGTGTGGATCGGGAGGTCTGGGCGGCTTTGCTTGAGCTGCTGCCCCCGCAACCCGACTCCGGATAAAGAAGAAGAAAATGGATGGATGGATGGATGGTATTGAATCAGTATAATTTGCTAACAGATGCCTACCATGTCATTGGGCTGGCATACAAGTTTTGATTGACCCTCTCAATCTCCCAGGTGGCCTGTGAAAGAAGTTTCTCCACCTTAAAATTTATCAAAAACAGATTGCGGAGCACACTTCATCAGGAGCACTTAGAGGCATTCATGTTGATGTCTTCTGAGAAAACCATCTTAATGGCAATTGACAATGACATTGTTATAAACAAAGTTGCAGATACCAGTGCACTTCTCAGGCGCACACTGTTGCAGTAGTTACCTGGCTGTTTGTTCGTTCATTTGTTTGTTTGTTCATTTGCACTTAGGATTTGTCTGTGATGGTTAATTTGATATCATCCATGTTTAGTTCAGTTTGTGTGTATTACTCAAAGTAACTTTTGAACAAATGTTCTATTTGTGCCATTGTTCTGTATAGAATTTGTAATATTTTTTCCAACAAAGCAATAGCTATTCATTTATTTTCAGTATTTTAAGTAAAACACAAATATTTATGGTTACACTTCTTCTTATACGAGGTCTGTTAGAAACGTATCTGACCTTTTTATTTTTTTCAAAAATCATATGGATTTGAATCACGTGTGATTGCATCAGACAAGCTTGAACCTTCATGCGCCTGCATGAGTTTTTTCATGCCTGTCGGTGATGAAGCCTTCCAGGACATGTTCGGGCATGTCCAGCTCATGCACAATCACAATCGGATAACCACACGACTGAAAAGCAACCGGAATCTATCTGAAATCCACCTGAAAGCCGTCCTGTGAGACCAACACGGAGGTGGTTTTGTACTGCGTAATGAACGGCTCCGTGGCGTGTCCCTCCGCTTTTCTTTCCATGAAAAAACTCCTGTAACAGTGGAATGTGCCGAAAAAGTGCTGATGTCCACGACTTCTGCCTTTTTGTGAAAGTCAGATGAGGTCCCGGATCAACAAAGCCTTCACGTTGGAAATGATCTGGTTGTTTCAGCGGGGTCTGAGCCTGTCGATCGGCACTGGGAGCACGCCGCGCTCTCAGCAGTTGTGGGCCATCCTTAAAGTGGCAGTAACACTCCTTAATCTGTATAATCCCCATAAAATCGTCCCTGAAAGCCATATTAATTTTCCTAACGGTGTCCACCTAGAGGTCTCTCACAGTTTCTGGAAAAAAATTGATGCAGCAAAGCTCCAAATCGTTCAGACATTTATTCGCAATAAAAAAAACGATGAGAGGGTGGACCAGTGCTCACACAAAGCCTGCTCACAGGGGAAGGACGCAACTGACAGGCGTGAAAAACTCACGCATGCGCACAAAGGTTCAAGCTTGTCTGATGCAATCACACGTGATTCAAATCCATATGGTTTTTGAAAAAAATAAAAAGGTCAGATACTTTTCTAACAGACCTCGTATTTTGTGTATTTTTCATAATCAACAGTCCGATATTTTCCAAATGTTTCACGATGATGTCGGGGCAATCAATCAATCAAGTTTATTTCTAGAGCCCTTTACAACACTCAAAGTGACCAAAGTGCTTTACAACAAAATTTAAAAACAAAACATAATAAAAACAAATATCCAACAATAAGACCATTACAGAAACAATTATATAAAAAATGCATAAAAACATTTAATAGCATAAAGTGCCATCATACTACTGAGTGTTAAAAGCCAGCCTGAACAAATGCGTCTGGACTTAAAAAGCTCTAAGTCAGAGATGATTCTCATTTCAGGGGGCAATTTATTCCAAAGTTTGGGCCCAGCAACAGAGAAGGCCCTCAGAGACCTCAAAGACCTGTTTGAGACACGAGGATGCAAAAGCTCAGTCAAATAAGGAGGGGCCAGGCCATTAAGGGCTTTAAAGACAAACATCAAAATTTTAAAATCAACTCTAAAAGAGACTGGAAGCCAGTGCAAATTAAAAAGAACTGGGGTGATGTGCTGACGGCTTGATATGTTTGTTAAAAATCGGGCTGCAGCGTTTTGCACCAGCTGGAGACGACTCAGAGATGTCTGAGGAACTCCGACATAAAGGGCATTACAATAGTCAATTCTAGAGCTAATAAAAGCGTGGATAGTTTTTTCAAGGTCAGTGTGATTTAAAAATGGTTTAACCTTCGATAAAAGACGCAACTGATAAAAACTTGTTCTTACCACGCTGTCAATTTGTTTATCAAATCTAAAAGAATTGTCAAATACCACCCCAAGATTTCTTACTATAGGTTTCAAAGATGCAGACAACAACCCAGAACCTAGAAAAGCAGGGTCACCAAACAAAATGTAATCAGTTTTGTCCTCGTTCAAATGAAGAAAATTTTGCTGTAACCACAGCTTTATATCAGCCATGCAGTCTGACAAACGTTTGATAGCGTCATTTGTATTTGAAGACACTGGCAGATAAATCTGCAGGTCTTCTGCATAGCAGTGAAAAGACATGTTATGTCTCTCCATAATGGAGCAAGGTGGTAACATATAGAGACAAAACAAAATGGGGCCCAAAATGGAACCCTGGGGTACTCCACAAGACAAGGTTACAGCAGAGGAGGACAAGTCACCTATCATGACAGAAAATGTTCTGTTCATTAGATAGGAACTAAACCACTTTAATGCTGTGCCACAAATGCCAACATGGTGCTTTAAACGAGACAAGAGGATCCTGTGATCAACAGTATCAAATGCTGCTGTCAAGTCAAGAAGCACTAAAAGAACTGGACATTTAGCATCAAGTGACAGAGCCACATCATTGTGGACTTTGAGGAGTGCAGATTCTGTGCTGTGCCTTGTTCTGAACCCTGACTGAAATTTTTCAAGAATAAAATTACTATCTAAGAACACTTGTAACTGTTTAAAAACAACTTTTTTCAATAATTTTTGAAATAAAAGACAAATTTGACACAGGTCTAAAATTAAATAGAACAGAAGTGTCAAGGTGTGGTTTTTTAAGCAATGGTCTCACCACAGCATGTTTGAAAGCGTCAGGGAAGCATCCTGAACTTAAAGACATGTTAATTAAAATCAAGAGGGAATGGCCAACAGTGGTGAACACTTCTTTCAGTAATTTAGCAGGAAGAAAATCTAAAGGGCAGTTAGTGACCCTCATGCATTTAACAATGTCAGTGAGGGATCTCAAAGTGATGGGATCAAAATGATCAAACACTGCAGAGTGTGCAGTAGTAACAGACTCCTCCAGATTGATACTGTAGCTTCTCAGTGCTCTCACTGACGTCACTTTATCCACAAAAAAATGTAAGAAGTCCTCACAGGTAGAAACAGTGGCATTTTCAAAATGAGGGGTGCAGGGGATCACAACCAAATTAATTGTGTTGAACAACACGCAAGGGCTATGTCCATTTGTGTAAATAATGTCAGACAGATACTGGGATTTAGCTTCCTTCACTGCCCTCTGATACTGAGCAAGATTGTCCTTAAGAATCTCCAATGACACATGTAGTCTGTCCTTCTTCCAGCGATGTTCTGCCTGTCTGCATGAGTAGTGTCATTTAGCCAGGGGTCAGCCCTTGGTTTAGAAGACCTGCACCTAAAAGGAGCAATTTTGTCAAGGATCCCAGGACAGGTGGTATGGAAAGACGATAAAAGGCTATCTAGGCCTTGAGGTAGAGACTCTTCATAATAGATAGAAATCTCCATATTCACAAAAGCATTTGCAAATTCCCCAGGGGTTGAAGAAGTAATAATCCTGCGGCGAGAATTTAGAGCGGGAGGCTTACTGACAGGTGGGGGAGCAAGAACGTCAAAAAGAATTGGGAAATGATCTGAAATGGGAGTGTCTGATATTTCTGTAAGAGACACTGTGAGCCCATGAGTGATAATCAAGTCCAGAGTGTGTCCAGCATTATGGATTGGTTTATCCACAATCTGAGTTAAATCAAAAGATGTCAGAAGACGTTTAAAATCAGTGGCCACCTGATCGGACTGACAACAAACATGGATATTAAAATCTCCACAGATTAGAATGTGATCATATTTGGGGGTCAACTCAGCTAAGAACTCAGAGAACTCCTGAATAAAGTCCTTATTATATTTAGGTGGACAATAGACCACAGCACATAATATTGGACAAGAAAAATCCATCAGGAACAGCTGTACTTCAAAAGAGGAATAATTATTTGCATGTACGAGGTCTGTCTGAAAAGTAACGGACCTTTTTATTTTTTTCAAAAACTATATGGATTTAAATCATGTGCGCTTGCACCAGCCAAGCTTGAACCTTCGTGCGCATGCGTGAGTTTTTCCACGCCTGTCGGTTGCGTCATTCGCCTGTGGGCAGGCTTTGAGTGAGCACTGGTCCAGCCCCCTCGTCGGATTTTCATTGTCAGGGAAATGGCTGAGCGACTGCCGCTTTGCTCCATGAAAATCTTTTCAGAAACTGTGTGAGACAGCCAGGTGGAAACCATTTGGAAAATTCAGATGGCTTTTGGTGAAGATTCTATCGGTGTCACACAGATTAAGGACCATTACAACCAGATTAAAGACAGCCCACAGCGGCTGAGGGCATGCTGCGCTCCGAGTGGCCATCGACAGGCTGAAACGACCAGATCATTTCCAAAGTGAAGGCTGTGTTGATCCATGTTGGAAGTCTCACAGGACATGTTGTGGCATGCCCAGCTGTTACACAATTTCTCGGATACTCACTCGACTGAAAAGCCACCGAAAGCTGTCTGAATCTTCCGAATGGTTTCCAACACGGAGGTGTTTGTTGTGCGCCATGAGCGGCTCCGTCCCGACGCGTGAATTCCTCCACACGTCTTTCATTACAAAATCTCCTGTAACAGTGGAATGTGCCGCAAAAGTGCTGATGTCCTCATTTTCTGCGATTTCTCTGGTAGTCAGACGACGTCCCGGATCAACACAGCCTTCACTTTGGAAATGATCTGGTCGTTTCAGCCTGTCGATGGCTGCTCAGAGCGCGGCGCGCCCTCCGCCGGTGTGGGCCGTCTTTAATCTGGTTGTAATGGTCCTTAATCAGTGTGACGCCGATAGAATCTTCACCGAAAGCCATCTGAATTTTGCGAATGGTTTCCACCTGGCTGTCTCACACAGTTTCTGAAAAAAGTTTCATGGAGCAAAGCGGTAGTCGCTCAGCCATTTCCCTGACAATGAAAATCCGACGAGGGGGCTGGACCAGTGCTCACTCAAAGCCTGCCCACAGGCGAATGACGCAACCGACAGGCATGAAAAAACTCACTCATGCGCACGAAGGTTCAAGCTTGGCTGATGCAAGTGCACATGATTCAAATCCATATAGTTTTTGAAAAAAATAAAAAGGTCTGTTACTTTTCGGACAGACCTCGTAAAGACTTGCATGCAAATGTATCCTTGAAGAAGGTAGCAACTCCGCCTCCCTGACCAGACGCACGAGGTGAACAGAGGAAAGAGCAGCGAGGGGGGAGGAGCTCCGTGAAGGCGCTGTAGTCACCTGGTTTAGTCCATGTTTCCGTCAACATGAGGATATCCAGCCCACGTGAGGAAAAGAAGTCGTTCAGAATAAAAGTTTTATTTGTGAGAGACCTCGCATTTATAAGAGTGAAGTGCAGCAGCGTTTGGTCCACATTTCCTGAACCACGTGCGACAGGATGGAGACTTTCCTCTACTGACCCTCGCCTGCAGACACGGATATGCCGGGGGCAGCTGAATTGCTCGTAGTCGGCACCTGGGACAGCTGATCTTAGCCAACGGAAGTCCGCAAAATGCCACACGATGAAGTTGTCATTCCCCGGAGGAAGTTGAAAGGAACGACAGGAATCACACATCGAGGGCTGCGCCATGTAAGCTCTCAGTGTTATGAGTACACCGCTGCGTTTCCCCCGTTTTTTGTGGCGGCATTTGCGAGACAATTGAGCAGCTATATGCCGCAAGAAGTAGGGCACCGACTTCAGTAACAGAGGGAGCGACTTCGTTTTCCCATTGATCGCGGGCCTAATCTCTGAATCACGGATATTCAGAAGAGACTGGCGGTCATACTGCAGTAGCGGTGACACATTCTTAATAAAAAACAGCAATAATAACAATAATAGTGCAATATTGTCCAGAGACAGACGGCCAGCCACATACATCGGCGCCATCTTGGATATTTTTGGGGGGCAAAAATAAATAAAACCACTAGATGTCATTGTTGTCATTTTCAAGGAAAACGCTTCAGTCAGGTACATAGTGATGACATAAAGGTGCGACCCGGTAGCTGTTGTGGCGCTCCCTATCTCATTACTACCACTGTCTGACAAGTAGCGGTACTTCTGATGGTTCGGTGTACATTTATGGAGTCATTCGAATTGGTACTACCTCTGTTGTGTCCACCTTGTGGTCCAAAACATGGACATTTTCATCAGTCGTTGGAGCTACGTGCATGAGTGCAATGCCAGCTACATGCCTGTTGATGCCAGGATGTCAGCCGTATCAACATTTGTAGTACCACCTCTTCCAGCTACTTACAGTATGGGACTTCACTGCTTAGGTGGTGTACTGGTGAGTTAACAATACCATTCTTGTTTTATCTAACTAACTTTTACTTTCTATTATAAGCCACCCAATTTTCACAGTCAGTCAGCACATAAATGCTGGATTTAAATGCCACAGCAGAACTCTTATTATCCCTGTGCACTAACGGTTTGTGGGCTGGTTGGTTATAAAACTCCCGGGCTGAAAAATGTTCCCAGCACGCTCCTGCTAAGTACCATAATGTATTCCTATGATTTTTGGAAAGTAACTGTATTCTAAATACCCTCAAATGAAAAAGAACCTAAATATAGTTACTCAAAATTAGTATTCTGAATATGTATTCTAAATACATGTATTCCAAATACTCCCCAACACAGAGCCTAGGCATACATTTCTCAGTTAAATGTTAGATACAATGAAAGCTTGTCCTGATATCTTTAAATATTCTGATGTACTAATAACATTTCCGTTTGTATTCCTTTAGGAGAATCGTTTAAGATTCTATCGTTCCAGAGAGAATGGTTTCTGGAACTGTATTCGAAACATGTCAGGCATTGTACAATATTCTGAAAGAGCAGCACTTAAAGGTAAGCTTGAGCAAACAGTTTTATTGTAAAAGGTGAAAAAAAAAAAAAAAAAACAGAAATTACAACTTGTTTTACTTGTTACAGAAGATATGTTTATCTTACACTTTTCAAATACTGGCAAATACAATAGAACCTTTAATAAATCCTCTACTATTACAATGTAAGTGACATTAAGCTGTAAGTTGTAATACTGATTGTTTTAACATTTTAAATGGAAGAAGTTTTGAATCTTTTACTTTGGTTCACTGTCATGGTTGTTTTGTTCTGACTGTCTGTTATCAAGCTTGTTGTGAAAGTGTAGTGACACGGACCCACAACAGGGGGCGCAAATGAACGGTCAATAGATGAGCCAAAAAGTAACAATTTAATGTTGTGAAGGTGCACAACGAACATACAGACAATCTCAGAATATGATTACAGTCAATCCACAAAGGTGACGTGTGGGCAGGCTCAAGGATAGAAGACGTCTGTCCTGAGAAGAGCCGGAACCACACGATTTCCGCCGCCACCGAACCTGGTGAATACTGGAGCCGCCAAGTCCCGAATTCCCAGGGGATCACCGTCGCCGACTGTCGGATCTGGTACTGCTGGCGAAGAACAAAGACAGTCAAGTGTGGGTGTGTGTACACCCCGTAACAACAACGGTGGGAATGCCACCTCCACCTCTCACTCAATATTCTGCAGAGTACCGCAGTGATTCCTCAGGAGAAAAGAGGGCCGTCCAGCACTCACTCAGCTTCCACAGACAGAGGGACCGGTACTCCTGCAAACACACAATATACAGATTATATTGTAAAACACAAACGGCTGAGTCTATTACCTCCAAAGAAGTACGATATCTCGGCAATGAGGTGGAGATGACGTCTGGGTTTTATGGAGTGCGATGATGAAGAATGAGTGACAGCTGTCAGGAATTAATGAGTGACAGCTGTCACTCCCGGCTGTGTCCGTGGCGGCAGCGCCCTCTCGTGCCTGAAGCCCGCACTTCAGGCAGGGCGCCCTCTGGTGGTGGGCCAGCAGTACCTCCTCTTCTGGCGGCCCACACAACAAAGCTGTGACCATTGATTTTGGCTCACAGAACACTGGGAATTTGCATTGTTTTGCAGTTTATTTTCCTGTTGCTAACATTCATTGGTGTCAGTGACAGGATTCAAAAATTGTTGCTGGGGTGGACATGTTTGATTTGGGATTGTAGATACAGGATTCTGATGTTGTTGCTGGTTTGGTTGATACTAACTATTGTACTGAGGTGGTGCCGAAAATAAATGGTCTGGTGGAAACCAATTAGACTGCTGATTATATTGCAGAGAATGCACTTGACTTTGTGGCTGTGATTGTAACTGGCCAAGAGTTCCCATCTGAGCCTGAAAGATGATAGTGTTAATGTGATGTACAGCTAAATGCTTCATTTTTGGATCTAGTTGTGATAGGGCCTCTGACACATAAGCAAATGGGTCAATTTTCTGGTGGGCATTTTCTTCCCTTTTCTTCTTTCGATCTGATAATGTTTGAGATAACTCTTTAATCAAATGATACTCATCCTCAGCCTGTCTTTTAGCAGATGACTTTGTTTTTGCCTTCAAGGGTTCCTTTGTTGATTTTATTCCAGGGGTTACGATTTTTTATTTCTAGACTCCATCTACTCCAGATGAATGGTTGGCCATAGCAGAATAATTCAAAAGAAAGTAGAACTACCCATGGTGCATTGGGGCCATAGATGGTAAACATGTGGCAATTCAGCAACCAGACAACACAGGGTCCCAATTCTTTACCTACAAACATAATTTTAGTGTTCTTCTTCTGGCTGTTGTTGGACGCAACCTACAGATTTGTTTATGTTGATGTTGGAGCTGCTGGCCGTGCAGGTGATGCTGGGGTTTTCAATTACTCCACACTGAAAAATGCCCTGGATGACAATTCTTGGAACCTACCATCTCCTGAGACTGTCGATGGAATTCCAGATCATAAAATCTCCTTCCATTTCATAGGTGATGATGCTTTCCAGTGAGCATTAACATGATGAAACCCTATCCTCCCAGGCAGTTGAACAAAGACAAACAAATCTTTAACTACCGCATTTCACGCGCAAGACGTGTGGTAGAAAATTCATTTGGCATATTGACCAACAGATTTCGGGTATTCTTGACAACCATCAACTTGTCTCCTGATAAAGTAACCTACTTAATTCTGTCAGCTTGCTGTTTACATAATTTCATGATTCAGAAAAATAAGCACCTGTATGTTAATGTCTGTGATGTGGAGGACACTGAAACATGCATGTTGATTCCTGGAGCCTGGAGGAGTGAACCAAAACTACCAGGGATTAGCCCAAGTACTCAGCACGGCAGCTCCTAACTATGTATTTCAACTCAGAAATGGGATCTGTTCCTTGGCAGGACAAAATGGTAAATCTTTAATGTTACTGGGGGAAAAAGGAAAAAAACATGTGTCAGTGTAAATAAAGAAACTTACCTTGTTTAAATTTTAGATTGATGTTCTTGTCTGTATGTGTGGATCCAAAAACTGTAACAAGGTAGGCTCGGCCATGAGAGACTAGCTCTGTTTATTCAGGATTGCAATGTGTTGTTGGAAATGTGTGTATAAGTGCTTGCATGTGGAAATTTTTTTAATTGTAGAACCTTTTTGCAGAAAACATTTTCACCTTTTCAAAAAACTTATGACGTCCTTAATGAAATTATGAAGCATATTTATTTTATTAGCTAGTAGTCAGGATAATTATCAAAACTCACCTGTTTTGTTGAGTTTCTCTGCGATTTCTGAAGCAGCAAAGAAGCGTTTATCCTGGTTTTTGAAATCTGCTGAATCAATGACATACAAACATGGATAATCGGGCCATAAGTCTACAAGTTTGTCTTCCAAAATTATTTCAGAAACAAACTCCGACGACAACAGGGATTCCATGTGTTCTGCCATGTTATTTATGACACTTGACGCGGCGGCGGGGTACACAGGTTGTGGCACAGGCACAGTTCAGTCAGACTGAAAGCAGAATGCTTACGCACCCCCCGCACACAGCGAATCATTTGTCACGCGAGGCAGAAATTATTAAACACACTAGATCATTTGCTTTTGGGTCAGAAAGGTGGATGACTCTCACAAAATCCACCGCAGACGAGGGTATCCTGCTTAAGCATTTGACCACATGTGCCATTTGGAAAAGAATCTTCCCCCTGTGTGTGCCAGGCTTCAGAAACCAAAGTGTGAAATGAAAGCTGCTTGGCTTGGCTTACAATAGACTGGAGTCCTGTTCAGCGTGTAACCTGCCTCATGCACCCACCCCAGCACTTAATTGGAAAATGGATGGATGGTCTTGCATGAAAACAACATAAACTGTCCCAAACATAAAAAAAAAAAAAAAAGGAAAGATAAAAAGGTCTAGTGCTAAAATAATTCTTTTGAAATAAAGCTGTGAAACTTGTCCCCTACAGAGGACAAAAATGCATTGCTGCGTCTCAAGAGGACATACAACTTAGGGGAGGTGATGGTCTAGTGGTTAAAGCGTTGGGCTTGAGACCAGAGGATCCTCGTTTCAAATCCCAGTTTGACCGGAAAATCACTAAGGGCCCTTGGGCAAGGTCCTTAATCCCCAAGTTGCTCCCGGTGTGTAGTGGGCACCTTGCATGGCAGCAGCCTCACAACGTGGTGAATGTGAGGCATTGATGTGTAAAGTGCTTTGGGCATTACCTTCAAACTGGAGGTAGGTTTAATCTAGGACAAAAACATCATGTTCAAGAGACAGGAACCATCAATTGTAAAGCTTTAAAAAGGTATAGTCCTTAAGTGCAATCAGTTACCAAATTCAAATAAAAATAAAATAATGCATTGGCGGGGGGGTGGCCAAGTGGTTAGTGCACTTAGTTTCAGTGTGGAAGGTTCATGGTTCAAACCACACACCTGCCACATTTCTCCATGTAATGTGGAGTTGCATCAGGAAGGTCATCCGGTGTAAAACCTGTGCCAAAACAACATGCAGAGCTACCTTGGATCTGCTGTGGTGACTCCTAATAAAAACAAGGGTGCAGCCAAAGGGCCTTCCTGAACAAAATAATGTATTGTAGAGGAAGCAGCAGAAGAAGGGCCCTTTATTGTTATTACATATGCATTACATAGATACATGCGTTAACCCATCTTAGTTCAGACGCAGACCCATCTACCGTTTGACCTATAAGTCAGACATTAGATGCAAAGAAAAGTTCAATTATGAAACTTGAAGTTCTGTTAAAACCCAGTGTACACACCAGAAGAATGCGTGAAGCTGCCCAAACTCTGAAGAGACTTAAAAGGATCAGTGTCTGTAATTACAGAGACTGTGCATATGTTTAGTCCACTTCCAGAAGTGGCATAAAGACAAGACCATTGCTATTAAAAATGGTACTGTAACAAAAAAGTGAAATGCTATAAGTACGGCAACGATTGTTATTTGAACGACGCATCGTCACAGTTCATACTGTTAGATATCTGTCTTAATTCCTTATTTTATGTTAGTTATCATGCATTTGTTTTTGTTAGCTTATTCCTTCTCCTTGTAATATTGGTACTGAAGAATTCAGAAAAGTCGACATTTTACCTGTAAATTATAGAGTTAAACAACTACAACAGAATCATGCGTACAATAGTTATAACAACACTAATTTCCAGTTGTCTTCAGTTTGTTGTACTAAATATATTCTCGGTGTTTCATCATCAGTCATGTTGGTTCTTTTAGTAAAAACCACTTTTATCACACGGGTGCTAAGTTATGGAATAACTTACCTGTTTCTACCAGATTGTTATGGACTAAAGACTCTTAAGAAAGGAATTGACTCCGTAGCCATTAAACCACTCACTCATCTTCAACCGCTTACTCCAGTTAAGGGTCACGGGGGCTGGAGCCCATCCCAGCAGTCATAGCGCGTGAGGCGTGGTACACCCACATATAGACAAACAAATACATCCACACCTATGGACAATTTAAAGTTTCCAATCAAACCACTATCATATATACAGTGACGAAAATAAGTATTTGAACACCCTGCAATTTTGCAAGTTCTCCCACTTAGAAATCATGGAGGGGTCTGAAATTTTCATCTTAGGTGCATGTCCACTGTGAGAGACATAATCTAAAAAAAAAAAAAATTCTAATTCTAAATAATGTATTTGTATGTTACTGCTGCAAATAAGTATTTAATCAATGTCAATATTCGGTACAGTAGCCTTTGTTTGCAATTACAGAGGTCAAACTTTTCCTGTAGTTTTTCCCCAGGTTTTCACACACTGCAGCAGGGATTTTGGTCCACTCCTCCATACAGATCTTCTCTAGATCTTTCACGTTTAGAGTTTCAGCTCCCTCCAAAGATTTTCTATTGAGTTCAGGTCTGGAGACTGGCCAGGCCACTCCAGGACCTTGAAATGCTTCTTACGGAGCCCCTCCTTAGTTGCCCTGGCTGTGTTTTGAGGTCATTGTCATGCTGGAAGACCCAGCCATGACCCATCTTCAATGCTCTTACAGAGGGAAGGAAGTTGTTTGCCAAAATCTCGCAATACATGACCCCATCCATCCTCCCTTCAATACGGTGCAGTCGTCCTGTCCCCTTTGCAGAAGAGCACCCCCAGAGTATGATGTTTCCACCCCCAGGCTTCACAGTTGGGTTGGTTTTCTTGGGGTTGTTCTCATCCTCTAAACATGGTAGGTGGAGTTGATTCCAAAAAGCTCTATTCTGGTCTCATCTGACCACATGACCTTCTCCCATGCCTCCTCTGGATCATCCAGATGCCCTGCAGGATTTTAAACCATGACAGCATCATGTGTTACTAATGTAATCTTTGTGACTGTGGTCCCAGCTATCTTCAGGTCATTGACCAGGTCCTCCTGTGTAGTTCTGAGCTTTCTCAGAATCATCCTTACCCTACAAAGTGAGATCTTGCATGGAATCCCAGACCGAGGGAGATTTACAGTCATCTTGTGTTTCTTCCACTTTCTAATAAATAATCATAACAGTTGTTGTCTTCTACCAAGCTGTTTGCCTGTTGTCCTGTAGTCCATCCCAGCCTTGTGTAGGTCTACACTTTTGTCCCTGGTGTCCTTATGCCGCGTTCACACCGGGTGCGATCAGACGCTACAAATTCGCGGGGGTCACGTGGCGACGGACGCGCCACCATTGCCCGGTGTGTCGCTCTGCTTTTGCTGCGAAAATTCACCCCGGTGCGTCATCAAATAGGAGGAGCTTCCATTCCGCTCGCCGGCTCCAGTTGTCAGTCAAGTTAACATGACGGACCTTGATCACACGGAGCGAGTTGTTGTGGAAAGCTGACAAACATGAGACGTTCCCAATTCAGGGAGTATCACTATTTGCTGCAGGAGCTGCTTCTGGATGACGGCTGCTTTCAGCGGTCCTTCCAGCTCTGCGGGACCCAGTTTGAGGACCTCCTGTCACATATAAACAATTAAAAAAAAACAAAAAACTGTTGCCTGCTGTGGGGCTGCTCCTCGCTCTTCCCCCAAAAACTCTGTCATAATTGTGTTTAGAAACCAGTCACCATTTGTTTTATTATACATCTGTGTAGTTAATTAATAAAATAATCTCCATGGACGATTCGCTCGCGCACATAAAAAAAATAAAAATAAAAATTCGCTCCACCTGCTGTGGGGCTGCTGCTCGCTCCAAAAACTCTGTCATAATTGCGAAATAAAGGACAAAAGAGACATAAGTCCTGCTCACAGGCTGGCTACCAGATACAGGACATGTTCACATCCAACTCAGTCAAACTCCAGACATCTCCACGTCAGTACATATTCAGTCCCTGATTGGTCATCGCGGCACGATGAGACAAAAAAGTTCAGATTTTCAACTTGGGGAGGAGGGCAACGTGATGTGATGAGACAATATCGTGCCACAAACGTGCCAATCGCTCAAAATCACGTCGCTTTATTCACGTCCATCGCGTCGCGCTGCGTGACTTGGCACCAAAACGCGTTGTTCCATAGGGATTACATGGCAACCTGTCGCTCACGTCACGCCCGGTGTGAACGCAGCATTACAGCTCTTTGGTCTTGGCTATGGTGGACAGGTTGGAGTGTGATTGAGTGTGTGAACAGATGCAATTAATACAGGTAAAGAGTGCAGAATAAGAGGGCTTCTTAAAGAAAAATTAACAGGTCTGTGTGAGCCAGAATTCTTGCTGGTTTGTAGGTGTTCAAATACTTATTTGCAGCAGTAACATACCAATAAATTATTTAAAAAAATTTCCAGTTTTTTTTTTTTTTTTTAGATTATGTCTCTCACAGTGGACATGCACCTAAGATGAAAATTTCAGACATCTCCATGATTTCTAAGTGGGAGAACTTACAAAATCACAGGCTGTTCAAATACTTATTTTCCTCACTGTATATATATTTATTCATTTCGTTAGTAAAAGTTCAGAAAACAGTGAGATAAATGTACACTCAGCTGTCCTGGAAGAGACTAGGAGTGTTTTTGGAGCTGTTTGGAGAGAGTTGGGCAGACGTTGGGTCGCTGTTTGTGGCTGCGGCACAGGATTAGCTGCAAAGCTAACGCGGCGGGTACCATCAAGCACACAGCCAGCCTGCTCAGCGTGCCGCTCTCGTTGGAGCAACATAGCTCGGGATAGCTCGCCAGACTACTTTCGCCTGACCAGTAATGGGTACCTTTCACATCCGAATGGGAATCAATACCGGTACCAATTTTCTCTACTTTTATGCATTGTGTGTGAAGTAAAATGTCATAAAATTGCAATTTAATGGATTTATTTCTGAAAGTATAAACTTTAACAAAATATGTCAAAACATGAAATTGTTTGTCTTGTAACAAGGCAATTGTTTCACAAATTTCTTGAACATACTGTAGAAACGCTTAAGCAGTGTTTCTTTAAAATGCACAAAAAGGGATAGACTAAAAATAAATAAAAATGAACTTTTTGTAAATTAAAGTGCAACAAACTTAAAAAAAAAAAAAAAGAGGCAAACATTTTTGCAATGAACTGCATTGTGCAGTTCTCCCCCCCAAGAACAAGCATATCAACTTTTTGGGCAGGAGCCGAACTTGCTCCAGAATAACTGTCCACTGCTGTGGAGAAAACTCGCTCTGAAGAAGCTGAGGAGGTTTGAACACATTTTTTTTTAGCCAGGCTGGCCAGTGTTGGCATGTGTTCCCTCTTCTGCCACCACCACAAGAGGGGATGGACTGAGCTGAGGACTGCTGGGTTGCTCTTGTAGATCTGTAGCTCATTCTTGGCCTTTTCAGCTCATGATGGTGCGCTGGTTTCTGCTTCAGTCTGTAAAAGCAGTGCCTGGTCCTCATCCTCAAAATGCTCTCCAAGAGCAGACAGTTTTCATTTACTTTTGGCAGGTGTTGCTGCTGTATCTTCTTCTGAACTTAGCTCCTCTTCCACCTGCTGTTCATTTGTTCTTCCCTTCTCCTGCTCAGTCACCTCTCCAACCTTTAAATAAAACATATATAGCAAGTATTTTAAATGCTATGATTGTATTAGAACATAACCCAGTGGTCTACATAATGAACAAACCTTGTCTCCACTTAAGAGGGCTATAGCTGAATTCTGTAGGTGCATCCAAACAGCCTCATCATGAATCTTCTCTTTGAATCGAGGATCCAGAGCAGTGGCCTCCTCCGGGAATTGTCGAAGCTCTTTGTTTGTTTCCTCCTATCAACATTAAAAGTAAAAAAATTTGGTTAACAAATTATTGTGGATAATTGCACTATTAAGATTAAAAAGACAAAATGATCAATTGAAAGTATTGATTAACTACACACCAAGTAACAATGGGAGAGGTCGACCCAGACTTTCTCCTTGATGGATCTATTGAATGGAGAATCATGATGCTTCACCTCAAACTTTGTCTTCAGTTTGTCCAGTATAGGGAGGATCTGCCCAACAGTGGCACTCTTATCAGATGAGGCTGCAATTGTGGATGTGTAAAGGACCCTCATGGTAGCCACACAGTCCTCACACTTGCTAATGTCGTCATCTGACACTTGTTCTAATCTAGGAAAAACATCCAAAGTTCAAAATTATACTGCATGTTTTATATCAGCAGAAGTGTAATTATTTTCTCATTTGTTATAACTTATATTGCTTTTTATATCTTTTTTTTTTATCTATACCTGTATCTGTCTATTGCCTTCTTGATGTGTGGGTCCCCTCCCCACCATTAGGAAGAGGCTGTTCCATCTGGTTCTCACATCCAGAATTAGAGAAGGTTCATCAAGTTCTTTGACAAGACAGAAAATAGACTAGTAAGAATGTTAAAACTGCAGAAATTGAAAGTATTTAAAATTAATTATCTGAAATAGTAAAGGTATGAACATCCTATGTGTTTTACTAACCTCCCCTAACCTACCTAGGAGGTTCTGCTTTTCTTTAAGGACAGGCTTGGCAAGACTATTTCTTCTTAGCCACAGCACAACAGCCTGGATCCTCCTGGACCAGTTGCCAATGCTTTTCACACTGTACAGCTTTTGGGCAGCTATGTTCAGGGTATGAGCAAAGCACCCCATCTTCATAACATGCATTTTCTTTACAGCTACATCCATGTTTGGACCGTTGTCAAAAGTAATAGCAACCAGCCAGCCACTTTGGACTTCACCTCAAAGTCATGTAGGATGCTGTTTATTTCTTCAGCTACAGCAGCCCCTGTCTGGGAGACATATACTGCTCTTGTATGAAGAACTTTCTCTCTCAGCTCTGCCTCCACAACATACTGGACAGTGACTGTCATGTAGTGATCTTGAGCCACACTACTCCATGCATCTGCAGTCACTGCAACATGATCTACTGCTTTCAGCTCCTGCTTCACATTAACCTTTTGAACATTATACCAAGCTGGTATTAATGTGTTGCAAAGATCCTTTCTGTTGGAGGGGTGTACTTTGGATTAAGGGCCCTCGTCCTCTCCCTATTACATAACAATAAAAAATAACAAACATAACTGCTTTCTCATCAGCTTGATCCATCACACATGCTATACATTATCACTCATTTTATGCAGTAATACTTTACCTAAACCATGGAGTGTCAACGGTCGTAAAGGGCAACATTTCTTTGACCACAAATGCAGTTACTGCCCTGTGACACGCATCTACCCTCTGACGAGAAAAGGCTGTCTCCTTGGCTTTTGTAAAGGGAGTCACAGTTGCAGCTCTCACTTTAATTTTAGGCCCGGTTAACAACAGATGCGACTGACGGACCTGCATGAAAACAAACATTTACATAAATCTTACTTCATAACATTCATCTAAATAACAGCTTGGGACTCCAGCAAGGATGGTTGCATTCCTCCCCTCTCAGTTCTCTATCTCTCCTCCGACTTTCAAAGTCCCAGCTTCACCAGACTCAGTTCTTCAAATTAAGATTTGGATCAACCATGGAATTGATCAGCTGGTCTCTCAACGCTATTGACACCATTTTTCGACAAGGAATCAGGGCTGGGGGAGCCTGTGTGCCCTGATAGAACCTACCCAGCGGGCTATGCTCTCGACATCTGAGAGAGATGGGGTGTGACATGCTGGCTTCACTCTGTGGAAGACGTTGAGGATTTATTTCTATTCACTTTTATGGTGGGAGGTTTGGAGCTGATTGGTTTGTGCGCTGCCCTGACCCACAGGAATGTTGGCAAGATGGCTGCTTCCAGAATCTCGTCCCCTCATCTGTTCATCATGATTAATGAGTTGGGCAATGCCATGTAATCTCAGACTGCATTAACTCTTGAACTCAAATGCAAAATGGATACCATCTTGGAGCATGTATGCTGCATTGCAAAGGAATGTGCTGCTGAGGACCGGAGAATATTCTTCTTGAATTTGTACTCTAGACGGTCAGAGGCGCAGTAAATGGAATACTGTATCTCTGTCTAACATTAACTTGGCAGCCTTATCAGCTCCTGAAGGCCAAATACCCTGATTTTCCCCTAGAAGAAGGAGTTGTGGCCTTGGTGAAGGAATTCGGCTCCCCCTTGTCATCTATCTATCCCCGCCTCCAGCCTGCTGTTGCCTAGCAATGTCAGACTTTACACACACACACGGACAGAAACTAACAGAAACTTAACTCATCTGCACATGATGCATGTCTCCCTCCCTCCATCCCTATTACCACCCCATGTCTCTCCACTCCCCTCACCCTGGCTTCCTCCCTGGAATCCTAAAGGCAGTGCTGTTTTTAATGCTGCAGCCTTCAACCCAACCTAGGTGGATGGGGCGGGCCTCTCCTGCTGCAGCCTCCCACTTACCTCAATTTGGATGACAGAATGCTTCAAGTTTAGTGCACATAAACAATGTCAAATGTATATGTGTTGTCTTTAATTCTGATGTGTGCCATTATTATGGTAAACAAGTAATAACTGTGGATTAATTGCTGCGTCTTGTCTAAGGTATTGGAGTGTAAATGTAATTTCGTTGTTGTTGCACTTGTGTAATGACAATTACTGGCCTTGCATTTTGCATCACAAATATTGCAGCAAGCGTAATCTGCATCGCATTTAGAAAAGCGGAGCCATACTTTTGAGTGCTTTCTGTCAGCCATGCTGCTTTGTTTATGAACCAGTGACTGCTGCTTCTGATGTCATTACGCTGTGTGTGCTGCGTTCATGTCCAGCATGTAAAATTGGCCACTCTCCTACTCGCTCAAGCATGATGGTGCGTTTAAGTACCGAAACATGGTACCGTTTGATTTTACGTGAACAAATACCTGGTAGTACTGACAGAATTCGGTCTGTAGATGACACCATCACTCTGGCTTTGCACTTCATTTTGCAGCATCTGGACTCCCCGGGAACCTATGCTAGGATCCTGTTTGTGGACTTCAGGTCTGCCTTCAATACCATCCTCCCAGATCTTCTCCAAGATAAGCTTTCCCAGATGAACGTGCCTGATTCTACCTGCAGGTGGATTGCCAACTTCCTGAAGGATAGGAAGCAGCACGTGAGGCTGGGGAAGAATGTCTCGGACTCCCGGACCACCAGTATCGGTACTCCGCAGGGCTATGTCCTCTCTCCTCTGCTTTTATCCCTGTACACCAGCTGCTGCACCTCTGATCACCAGTCTGTCAAGCTTATCAAGTTTGCAGATGACACCACCCTTATGGGACTCATCTCTGATGGGGATGAGTCTGCCTATAGGCTGGAGGTCCAACGACTGGTGTCCTTGGTGCAGCTATAACAACTTGGTGCTGAACACCGAGAAGACAGTGGAGATTATTGTGGACTTTAGGAAGAACACAGCCCCTCTCCCCTTCATTACCCTGGCAGACACCCCCATCACCATAGTGGACACCTTCTGTTTCCTGGGAATCACTCTAACCCAGGACCTCAGGTGGGAGTCCACCATTACTTCTGTTGTCAAGAAGGCCCAGCAGACAATGTACTTCCTGTGGCAGTTGAAGAAATTCAACCTGCCAGCAAGGATCATACACTGCCATCATCGAGTCCATCCTCACCACCTCCATCACCGTATGGTATGCTGGAGCCACCATCAGGGACATACAGAGACTAGGTGATTGGCTGCAACCTTCCATCTCTTCAGGACCTGTACATCTCCAGGAAACTGGGGCATTCAGGTCAGATCAGAGCCGATCCTTCTCACCCTGGATATAGCCTTTTTGACCTCCTCCCCTCAGGCAGGAGGCTACGGTCCCTTCGGCCCAGAACCTCCCGCCATAACAGTTTTTTTCCCCTCTGCTGTTAGCCTCCTCTAACACAGAGTTAGCTTCAGTAATTAGCAGTTGGTGGATTAGCGGAACTGTGCCCACCACTGCTTCCCCAGCAGTTTTTAATTTGCTGAACTGACCTGCTGACTTTGGACACAAGAAGTCTGTGCTGTGAACTTTACGTCTGTTGAGCCTTTCCACTTATTTTAAATTCTTTTAATATGTTGAAGAGCGTTGTCTGTTGTAAAGTCCAGCTGTGTTTTGCCACCTCCATTTTTCCGACCAAGAGCAGGATGAGTCACGTGGTGATGTGACGTAACAGACATGTGCAACAAGGCTCCACACAAGCAGGCAACCCCACATGTTGGTTACATGGGCACTGATTGGGTTACAAACAGGCTTACGCCACCTCCTCTGACCGGATCGTAATTTTGATCGGATTGGGCTGTTTACATGGTGTGATTTTGATCTGATTGTTTAATCAGATTACTTGTGGTCCATGTAACCGTAGCTACTGACAGCATCAATACACAATGATAACAGATACACCAAAACAGATTTTCAGTCTTGGATGATGTTCATCATCCAGCCCAGTCTCACATTTTTTTCCATGCTCCCATCACCACATGAGTCAAATTTTCGTGACTGGGTTTTTTTTTTAACTCACTATTACTAACCCTACTCTTACCCCCAACCCTAACCACCACCACCCCCACTTCACTTTTAATTTTGTTCAGCCATCAGGGAATAATTAGAATGAATTTGTGCTGCCGTGATGAACATGAGGCGCTTCTCGTCACAATATCACAAACCAATAGATTAATGTATATTTAGTGCTGCTGAATCACGACTTGCCGTGAGACCAGGTTGTCATCATCACTGCTGTCTGTCGTCAAAATCACTGTCTTTACTCTCACTAAACGTCCTAGTAGGTTCAAAAGGAAAACCCTGTCTGGTGTTAGTACTCTCTGCCATCTCTGAACAAAATTAAATGAAAAAAAAATCCCTCACAAAAATGTGTAAGAATATTGTGTGGTAAACATGCCCATACACTGATGTCACACTTCTGGGTTGACTGCAGCACTTCTAGTGGCAGATTATTTTTAGCAAATGTGTTTCACATGACAATAGAAAATAACTGCAGATATTAGTTTGATTTACCATTTAGAATGAAACCATTACCCACACACAAAAAAAAAACCTACGGTATGTCCAGGACTCATGCCAGACCTAACGAGCCATTAACGTAAAGAAGTGCAGAGGAAGATGGAACAAATCATGCCAGAAGCACAGCACTTGATCCAAGAACAGACAGTGATGCACATAAGCGCCATTTCCTGCTATATGTGAACCATGTAAATGCAATGCGCCCACAAGCCACTATTAGGTGGTCCCAAAGGTGAACGTTCACCCTCATCTCCCTTATATGCTTAAATAAATGTAGGGTATAAGAATAAAATAATTTCCATTAATAAGCTGTGGTTTTTGCAAAATCATTGGACTGTCTTTCTGCTTGGACCACTGTCCAAGCAGAAAGACAGTTAAAGTATAATGCCTTGGTCCCACCAAATAATAAAGCCATGAATAATAAGCCACGTATGGATTTGTCAGAAATTTCTGTGATGTATCCACTATGAAGATGCCTCTGCGTGCCTCTAAGTACCTCACATGCCAGGTATTAGCATCTAATCAGCCATGACTGACCTGTCATTTGACCCACATCCAGCCTTGAATGGCTCATACCACAGCATATGATCCATGTAGCGCCATGCAACGCGATGTTGGTGCACATTTAGGCATGGGTTTGGTCCAAACCTCCACCCCTCGCACACTTTGAACGAGCCAATTGTGTTCGTTCGTTATTGTCTCCAGAATCACTCTTTTGCACGCGTGTTCTGCGTAAATGCTCGTCTTCATTTTGACACTGGTGATCCAACTTTTAACTTTGTGTTTGTAAAATCGCTCTTTTGCGAGCTGGCATTCTGCTTAAATGCTCATTTTGAGTGTGAGTCATTGCATCAGTGTGCACACACAGCGGAGCTCATCTGATCCATTATAACAAGATGTTAAATCTATCATAAAGCTGCTTATAAATAAGGAATGAACATGCAACCATTTTACCAAGCTATTAAAATAAAGACATTAGAAATACTTACCTTTTAAGCTGTTCCAAATGTTCTCCTCCTCAGTGCACAAGACAGAGAGAGGAACAAAGGGTCTAGATCAGAGGTAGGACAAAGTCACTGTCAAGTCATGACTCAGTGTTTTGATGTGGGAACAAGGAACGAATCAAAAATCAAACCTCAATATGCAGGACAGCAAGGACACAAAAGGTAAATTCCAAAAACAGTTTTATTAACAAAGCACTCCATCCAGAGGAGAGGAGGTCCGAACAAAAACAGTCAATATTCATTGAAGTGAAGTTTACCCCAAAAAAAAAAAACAATACAAAAAGGTGAGGACTGGAGTTCAACAAAAATACAAACTCAACCCAGAAAGGGCAAGGGAAATCTGGGACATGAAGAAGTGAGGAAAAACTCTTAAGACAACCAACAACAAAGGGGAATGCAAAAATCCGGAACTCAGTCACTACAAAAAGGGAGTGCAAAAAATCCAAAACTTACTACTCACTGAAACAGGCGCACTGGAAGCCACAGAAGAACAAGACTCCTCAACACAACACCCACAACAATGAACCTCCAAAGACCAACCCCAAACTGTGACCTTAAATAACCGGCTGCACTGATTGGAACACAAGTGTGCTGATTACATGGCAGAACATGTAGTAACAAAAGAGAACACCAGAGTGCAGCAGAGATTAAGACCAGATCTTGGACCAGAATTCTGTCAAAAGAGGGCAAGACCAAAATGCACGAGACAATGTGCTCTCAGAGATTTGCACCTGTCACACAGTGGGGATAGATTTTATGCAGCCTGACCTTTGAAGACAATGGACCACCTTAAACTGAATTAAGTGGTGCCTCTGTTAATACAGTAAGACTTTATTGTGCATAGGGTGTTCTCCCATACCTTGTCAGAGATGTTGATACCAAGTACTATTTACCAGGTGTCTTGAATTTTACTACTGGATACTAATCCACACTCTTCAAAAACGTTCACAAACTTGGACACTAAATGCCTATAATCTGGGGAATTTTGGAGAATATCAAAAAAGGTGTGCTCCCTTTTGAGAGCCTCAAAGTTGGGTATTTTAGATTGAATGTAATGCCTAACCTGCAGATAGGGGGAAAAAATGGGAATGTGGCAGACTAAGCTTCCCCCTCATTCGAAAGATGCAAACTGTCCATCTATGTAAAGGTGTTTAACAGAAATTAGTCCTCTCTCTCTCTCCAGGAAATGAAAACCTTATCAGACCATAGAGGTAGAAATGAATGATTGTAACAAATTGGTGTTAGGTTGGAGGTCTCAGGCAAACACAGGTCCTTACTGAGCTGATTCAGAATCCTGAGTGAATGTTTCAATACAAAGCTCAGCCTCTTTAAATCTCTTGCCTTCTCTAGTTTAACAGCAGAATTTGCCTCCATTTTTAGCCACAACAGTGGTCAGGTTTTCAGGGGTTCCCCTTTGCTACTACATGAGGTTCCCTGATGTTAGCAGTCCAGCAGTAGTGTCTAAAGAGTGGCAGACCAAGCCCACCCTCAACCTTTGGCTTCTACAGATGAATTTTAGAAATCCTGTGGGTTTTGTAGTTCCAAACATAGAAATGTTTGAAATGTTTGTTCCAAATTATGGCATCCAACTCTTTAAAGAATGCAGACAAATAGGTAAATATTGACAATGGTAAAGAAACCTGGGAAGAGAGCACATCTTAATTGCGTTCATAGACAAAGTTAGAGTTTTCCAGCTTTCTATATGTTCACTCGCCTGGCATAAATGTTTTATTATGTCTGTTAACAGCTCTCCCTGCATCTCACAATCAAGTTTTATGTCTCTTTCTCTCAGGACAACCTGTGCTTTCAGAATATATATGTTTTTGTTGTGTTTTATAAGTGTAATTGTTGTGTGTTGGGGGGTTTGGTTGGACATTTTGGTGTTGTTTTCTTTTCTTTGCTCTCCAGGTGGTATGCAAACTGGGTTTTTGTCTGTGGAGAAGGTGCTGGCAGAAGAGTCCTTCACCCTCATCAGCATTATTAGCTGCACCTGTGGATGATGCTCACGTGTAAACTTAAAGACTTTCAACTGAAGCAGATAATGAGATGGCGTTCTGTATTTAAGCCATGAGTGGTTCAAGCAGAATTGCCGGGAACTCGACCTTGTGACGTTCGTTTGTGAGACGCTGAGGACCGCGCCTAGGTTTGACACATCGTGCCTGTGAAGGAGGACGGGTGAGGGACACATGCTGTCAGCACACATCAGAGGTGATGATTGTCTGAATAAGTGTTAACAGTAATTTGGTGATTTGTTACGCAGTATATTTGAACATTGATGAGAATTGTGCAGCTCGCTTCTCACTGCCGTGGCGTACGGAATGATGATCCTCCACCTGTTGTGAGAAGCTGCTCATTTACATAAAGCTTAAATTCAGACCTGAATGTGTTGCTGATAGTGTGTGCCTTTGAATGATATTTGTTCTAGCTGTTGACTTTCCTCACCTTTTCCATCCTTCACAGAGTCAGTTTGTCGTGTCCACCTGGGGGGTGTTTGGCGGTGAGTCTGGGTCCAGAAGTGTCGGGCTTTGATCCATTTGGGTGCTGGAGAGCGCGCCGTCCTTCACCTCGCCAGACAACCGCACATTATGTTGTACACAAATTATTGCACAGAGGGGAAATAAATTTGTTTTGTTTTTGGAACCGCTTTCTGGTTATTTTAGCGCTGGGTTCAGTCAGACGCTGGTCGCGCTCCTCAACTCGCGTCTGCACATAACAGTAATAAAGGTTTACAATCACAAATAAGAAAGGAAAAAATAAAGCAAAAAATAATTTTCCACACACATTTATTCAAAACACACAGCAAGCTATAATAAACAACTGTTTTGACACTTTATAATCGTAATTTGCGATCTTGTGTGAAAGACTACAACAAAAAGGTTTAAACAATAAACACAAATGCACATTTTGAACAATATATACAAAATGGTCTATGCGTTTTGTTTGTCTCATCTCAAAGCAGTTTCTGTCTGCTATTACACAAAGGTTACATCATAAACTTCTACTTCCACTGTGTTTTGGACTGTTCTGTGCTGCTCCTAAAGCAGCTTTCATTCACACTTTGGCACACTTTGGCTCCTTAAGCCTCGGTCCCACCGAATAATGAAGGCTGAAGAAGGAGCCACGCATGGGTGTGGGGTGATTATTTGAAGAATGACCCACGTTTTCATCTTAACACGTATCCACTATGAAGGTGCCACTATGTGCCTCTCTGTACCCCACATGGTGTTGTGAAAGTGACGTGACACGGACCCACAACAGGGGGCGTTAATGAACGGACAATGGATAAGCCAAAAAGTAACAATTTAATGTTGTGAATCAAACAACGATATACAGACAATAACAATATAGTGACTGTCAATCATACACCAGGTGACGTGTGGGCAGGCTCGATGATAGAAGACGCCTGGCGAGAGAGAGGCCGGATCCACACAGCTTCCACCACCAACGGAGCTGAAGAACACCGGAGCCGCCAAGCCCTGCGCCCCAGGTGGCCGCTGTCTTCAGCAGTCAGACCCGGTACTGCTGGCAGAGAACAAAGACAGTCCTGATGAGTGTGAGGACACACACTCAGTAATCCCACAGTCTGTATGCAGTAAGGAGGGAGAACCTCCACCTCCAATCACACACACTCGTGCAGCTCCTGGTCAACCACTTATCTGGGTTGGGGTGTGAGGCGAAGCCGTCGCTGTCACACCAAACGCCAATCCTCCAGATAAGGCAACACTCCAGGAAAACGGCTGCAATAGAAGTTCAGGTTATTACACACAAGGTGTTAGTCAGCAGAGAAATTACCTGACTAGTAGTTGATTTCTCGGCGGGGAGGTGGAGTTGCAGTCCGGTCTTTATGGTGGTGGTGATGAGTAGTGGATGAGTGACAGCTGGTACGGATGATGAGTGACAGCTGTCACTCCTGGTCGCTCCGACGCCCTCTCGTGCTTGAAGCCCGCACTTCAAGCAGGGCGCCATCTTGTGGTGGTGGGCCAGCAGTACCTCCTCTTCAGCGGCCCACACAACAGGACCCCCCCCCTCAACGGGCGCCTCCTGGCGCCCGACCAGGCTTGTCTGGATGATGGGTGTAGAAGTCGGCCAGGAGGGCCGGCTCCAGGATGAAGCTCCTCTTCACCCAGGAGCGCTCTTCGGGGCCATAACCCTCCCAGTCCACCAGATACTGGAACCCCCAGCCCTTTCGACGGACGTCCAGGAGCCGGCGTACTGTCCACGCGGGCTCCCCGTCAATGATCCGGGCAGGAGGCGGCGCTGGTCCCGGGGCACACAGTGGGGAGGTATGGCAGGGCTTGAGTCTTGACACATGAAACACGGGGTGTATCCGCAGTGAAGCTGGCAACTTCAGCTTCACTGCGGCCGGACTGAGGACTTTGAGTATTGGAAATGGTCCGATGTACCTGTCCTTAAGTTTCTGGGATTCCACCTGCAGGGGGATGTCCTTAGTGGATAACCAAACCTCCTGTCCGGGCTGATATGCAGGGGCCGGGGAACGCCGGCGGTCTGCATGGGCCTTAGCCCTCGTCCGGGCTCTGAGCAGGGCAGAGCGGGCGGTACGCCACACCCGACGGCACTTCCTCAGATGGGCCTGGACCGAGGGCACACCGACCTCTCCCTCCACCAGTGGAAACAATGGGGGCTGGTACCCCAAACACACCTGAAACGGGGAGAGGCCGGTGGCAGATGAGACTTGGCTATTATGAGCGTACTCGATCCAGGCCAGATGGTCACTCCAGGCCGTCGGGTGCGTGGAGGTCACGCAGCGGAGGGCCTGCTCCAGTTCCTGGTTAGTCCGCTCTGCCTGCCCGTTCATCTGGGGGTGGTACCCAGACGAGAGACTGATGGTGGCCCCCAGTTCCCTGCAGAAACTCCTCCAGACCTGGGAGGAGAACTGAGGACCACGATCCGAGACAATGTCTGATGGAATCCCATGCAGACGCACGACGTGGTGGACCAGGAGGTCTGCAGTCTCCTGGGCCGTCGGGAGCTTCGGGAGGGCCACGAAGTGGGCCGCCTTGGAGAACCGGTCCACTATCGTTAAGATGATGGTGTTGCCCTGGGACGGCGGGAGGCCCGTGACAAAGTCCAGGCCGATATGAGACCAGGGGCGACAAGGCACAGGCAGAGGCTGGAGGAGGCCTTGGGCCTTGTGATGGTCAGCTTTGCCCCTGGCACAGGTGGTGCAGGTCTGGACATACTCCCGGACGTCGGCTTCCATAGACGCCCACCAGAAGCGCTGCCGAACCACTGCCACGGTCCTTCGCACCCCTGGGTGACAGGAGAGCTTGGAACCGTGACAGAAGTCAAGGACCGCAGCCCTGGCCTCTGGTGGGACGTACAGTTTGTTCTTCGGACCTGTCCCCGGGTCCGGGCTCCGAGTCAGGGCCTCCCGGACGGTCTTCTCCACATCCCAGGTAAGGGCGGCCACGACAGTGGACTCGGGGATGATGGTTTCAGGGGGGTCTGACAGCTCGGTCTTGACCTCCTCTTCGTGCACCCGGGACAGGGCGTCAGATCGTTGGTTCTTGGTCCCGGGGCGGTAGGTGATCCGGAAGTCAAAACGCCCGAAGAACAGCGACCAGCGGGCTTGCCTGGGGTTCAGACGCTTCGCGGTCCAGATGTACTCCAGGTTCCGATGGTCCGTGAAAACCGTAAATGGCACCGATGCTCCCTCCAATCCAATCATATCTAAGTGATGATCAATAATTAGATCATTAATCAACAATGATTTTGAGGACAGTGATCTTATGATGAGACCCAGACTAAGGACCTCAGTGGGGCTGACAGTTGGACTGTTTAGGTTTAGGGGTGGTTCCAGAGTAACATATATAAGATGCCTAGAAGTATGTTTACGTGTGAGACATTCCACACAAGTTGTAGGTAGCAGACACGAAATCTTTGATATTGCTGGAACAACCATTGGGGCATCCTCAATTTCAACATCATCCAATATAGTAATGGGTATTGAGTTTGCAAAGCATATCCCTCCATGATTTTTATGGACACATCTACAGAAGCAGGCCACAGTCTCAACTTGTTGAATTTCCCTCTCTGGCAGATAAACTGCAGTGTCACCATAGTGGATTTTCTGCACTAATTTCCCTGCTAAGCTAATGGATTCCACACCCACATTTGTCATAAACCTGGGTAAGATAGGGTATAAAAAAAGATCTAAATCTGATTGGTCAGAGCTATATTTTGATGAGCACAGTTCGCTGTAACATTCTCTAAAACAGTCATTAATTTCCTTAGGGCAGGGGTAGGCAACCTGTTCCAGAAAGAGCCATGAGGGTGCAGGTTTTCTTTGCAGCCACTGACTCCACTAGGTGATTTCACTGATTAACTGATTCCATCTGCTCAAAGTGATATTAATCAGTAAAATCACCTGGTGGAGTCAGTGGCTGCAAAGAAAACCTGCACCCTCATGGCTCTTTCTGGAACAGGTTGCCTACCCCTGCCTTAGGGTGAGTTAATAGGGTGCCTGTCCTGGATTTGATACAATGGACTGACCTAGAGGCCTGTGCACCCCAAGCTGCCTTGCCAAAAGTCTACCGGGCTTATCCCCAAGTTCAAATTGTTTTTGTCTTAGTTTCAGAAGGGCATTTTTAACTTGAACTCCCATGATGCAGTTGTACTCATATTTAAGTTTCATGATCTTTTTATAATTGTCAGAAGATTTTGAGGCTTGGTAAGCTGATTTCAAAACTGTGAGGTAATTTTCAATTTCAGATAAACGCTTTTCCCTTTTCTTTTTAGCAGCTGACTCATATGAGATTATGTCTCCGCGGGTGACTGCCTTAAGAGTCTCCCTTAATATGGAATCAAACACCTCATCATTATCATTAATCTCCAGGAAATTCTCCATTTTTGTTCTGCTAAATTTTATGAATTCATTATCTGTTAATAGGGTGGGATTTAAACACCAGGGGCAGAACTGCTTAGGAAGGCAAAGATTTAAAGATATAGTTACTGGACTGTGATCAGAGATGAGTATATCGTAATATTTTGTATTGACAACATTGCAAATTAGCCTTGAGTCCAATAAAAAGTAATCTATCCTGCTATAAAATTTGTGGACATGAGAATAAAATGAATAATCTCAATCAGTTGGGTGTTGAACCCTCCAGATGTCCAATAAATTTCTGAACTTCATCAGATTATTCAGCACCTGGACTGAGGCAAAGGGTCGAAGTAACAATTAAGGTCTCCACCAATTAAGATATAGGAGGGATCGGTATCTGGCAGCAGGTCAAAAATTTTCCTGAAATAACCTGGAGTTTGGCCCATATATACTGACTAGTGTCAATGGAAGTGAATTAATGGTGCCAGAGACTATGATATATCTGCCATGGGGGTCAGTATTCAAAGAAACAAGCTGAAATGGAACATTTTTCCTGAAAAGTATGGCTACACCCCGAGCATGGGAAGTGAAAAAGGACTGATAAACTTGCGATATCCAGCTGTGACTAAACTTGCGCTGTTCAGTTGCTTTTGTGTGTGCGTTTCCTGTAAGAAAATGATATCTGCAGATAAGGACTTGAGATGTTAAAAGACCGTCTCTCTCTTGATGACATGGCTCATCCCTTTTACATTCCATGTGATCATTTTTATCTCCCCCCCTTGAAACATCCGTCCCCAAAGTGGGAATACACATAGTAATACATACAGTATATCAAAAGAACTTCTGTCAAAATTGTTTAATGCGACCTCTGCTACCATATAACAGAACTGAAGTTATCCATGTATGGACACTACATAAAAAATCTAATTATTCAAAATCATTCTTTATTTTTTTTATTTTTTATTTGTGTATTACTAAAATTTATTTGCTGAAATATCAATGGTTTGCTGTTTACTATCCTGATTTTAGCACAATACATGATATTATGTATGGACACTACACTATGTACGGACACTACGGTTTCCAACTGTTAGTGCCCAAATGTTCACTTCAAATGAGAATTGAAAAACTACTTTCCTGTTATGAATAAAGACTACTGTTACATACCATTTGATCCACTGACATCCTTTGGGTAGAGGATTCTCCAGGGCTGTGTATGGACATTACAGGATTTTGGTGAACAAAAGGTGTGGTCACAAAACTTTAATTTTTGGGAAAACAAACAATCCAAATTCAGTGATATTCAACATACTGTTAATACAACTGTAACTCCTCAATATAAATGAACAATAACCAGTTTATTTGAACATGTTTTATTATTTCAAGGCCTTTACCTTTACAAGTGCTTACAAAACAAAAAATTGTAACCGCAGGTTTATCTGAAAAAAACCAAACAAAAAAAAACAAAGTCTGAAATTAAATATTGTTCAATGTTCATATAAATATGTCATTGTGGTTCAGATTGGTTGCTGTGCCTTCCTGAACCTGAAAAAGTAATTACAAAAATGAAATATCAAGTAATGCTGTATCAATTTAATTTAATATTTTGCATGCACCATAACAGTAAAATTCCCCAAATTAGAAGCACATAATTCACTGTCACTTGAAAGTTTTCATCTGATCTCTATCAAATTTGGAAGTTAAGGGCATCTTTTGGCAACAGTGGCAATGACAACAAATTCCATACTTTTGAACACAGTTTATTGTGGACTGGGCTATATCTTCAACACTTGCAAGATGGTCAACTTGATTGTGATTCAGCCGTCAATCTATGGTGGGGCCTCTGCATCAGTTAACAAGAACAAACATAAGCTGTACATGCACCAACATAGAGAACAGAATCCAAAATGTTGCAGCATCGTAAGGGCATTTTTAACACACAATCTGGAAACATGAAGACTTTGTTGCCTTTATATTCCATGGATCATAGTCTTCCATGGTGCAGGATCTGTTCCTTAACCTGGAAGTGATGAATGTGTGCTAGGATGGTGTGTGGCTTGGCTCCGATGGCTGCCCTTGGCTGGAGTGCGCGGTGCGCACAGTCAACTTTTACTGGTTGTGGAGATAAGTCATTTCCAAGTAAATGAGGGGTTAATGTGGAGATGAATTCAGTGGGTTTACCTTCCTCTTCAACCTCCGGAATCCCGACTATCTTAATATTGTGCCACCGGGAATGGGCTTCCAGATCGAGAACTTTGGCTTAGAGCTGCCTATTAAGTTTTACGAGATCAGTGTGCTTAGCTTCCAGTTCACTTGTGCGGGCCTCGAGGTCACTAGTTGCTAATTCCTGATTAGCCATGCGTGCCTGGAGCTCTGACTGTGCAGCTACTAGCGACTGAAAATTGGTTTTGAATGCATCAAATTGTTCATTAATCCCCCGCAGTATTGAATCAGTCATCTCTTTACACAGTTCTCTACACATACTGTAGGTTTTATCCGGCGGTTCATCAAACCTGGAAGGAGAAGTAGCGGCAAATACTAATGTTAGCATTAGCAGCAGCTCCGGTGGCATGGCAGTCGGTCCCTTTGGACTTGCTGGGAGCCCCAGGTTTCAGCATTTTGACCACAAAGTAAAAAAGTAGCGACGCAGGTGACTTTTAAATGAGAGAAATGTGGTGAAAGTATAAATTTATACAAATTTACAAAGTCGCAGAGCAGAGCTCTAACAACATGTATCTACACTGTACACATGCGCACTAGCGCCCCCCAGATAATGGGCTTTTAACAGTCTCGTCCTCACCACAAACATGCCTCTAAAATCCTCTTTTGTCCTTGTAGTACCTCGTACACAAACTTCCCCACACTGTTGTTGCTAAATTTTGAACTTCTTGAAATTAGTGCCACGCTCAGAGATGAGCCTTTTTAGATAGATAGATATATAGAAATATACTTTATTGATCTCCCAGTGGAGAAATTATGTTTACACTCCAGTTACCTCAGACAGCAATTAATCCACAATTATTACTTGTTTACCGTAATAATGGCACACATCAGAATTAAAAACAGCACATACACATTTGACATTGTTTATGTGCAATAAGTTTGAAGGAGTCCATTATCCGAATTGAGGCAAGTGGGTGAAGGCCACGCAGCAACCCTGAGATGCGCCGCCGTCATCTTGGGGGGGGAACGTGGGCTGCAGTGATGATAAGCAGGCGCCGGAAAGAGGAGTGTTGCTGGGGGGGAGGAGGCAGGTGGGGGGAGGGAATGGAGCATGCTTCAGTACTATGAAAAACAGTTTATTGTCTTTGTGAGTTGAGATATGAAACAGCTAATGTTCCCCAGGCCGAAAACAATTCCTTTGGAGGAAAGCAGTCGGGCAATTTGACCTTCAGGCTTGATAAGCCTGTCGTGTTGTTGTTTGAGCAGTGAAAAACACTTTTTAACAGTTCTACTTCCACAACCAAATCCCAATAATGAATTAAGAATATTCCAAATAATGAATTAAGAATATTCACCGGCCTCTGAAATCTTCAACTTCAACTGCAAGGCAAGAATCTGCTCCAAGGTGTCATCCAATTTGCATCTGAGTTCAAGAGTCATCGCAGTCTGAGAATGCACTGCCTTGCCAACCTCGTTAATCCGACGGACAAGCGAGGGGCTGTGGTTCTTAATGCCACCATCTTGCGAATTTTCCAGTAGATCAGGGCAGCACATAAGCCAAAAAGTACCAGCCCTGCTACCATAAGACCAAATATGAATAAATCCTCGACATCCTCAACGGAGAAAGGCGCCAAGCATGCCACATGCCAGGAACTCCAGGAGTCGAGAACGTAGCCCACAGGATACGTTCCATCTGGGCAGGTAGGATCCCCCGGTCCTGACCTTCTTGTAGAAAAAATGGTGTCAGTAGCGTTCAGAGACCAGCTGATCAATTCCATGGTTAATCCAATAGTAGTCCAACAGATCCAGAATACAATATGATTTGTGGAATTCACAGTCTGGTGAAGTAGGGACTTGAAGATTAAAAGCAGAGAGATAAGGGAGAGTGGAGGAGATGCAACCGCCCTCTTCGGAGTCCCAAGCTGAAATTGTTAGCCGAATATTCTGCCTCTAAGAGCCACTATTCTACCACGATTGTTGTATAACTGGACTCGTACCAAAAAAAAAATACTACGTGGCTAATTAGCCAGCTCAGCTAGTCTCAGATAAATGCTGCTTAACAGGCTCAGTTTTATATGATTATAAACTCAGCTTTACTGTTCGCTTCATGAAAGTTAGCTAAAATAAATTAGCATCACATGTACACTGTGCTGTCCTGCCACGGGACAGACTGGCTCACTGACGTGAGTGATCAGATCAGTTTTGTCACCACCTTATAGCGCGTGTGTGTGTGTGTGTGTGTGTGTGTGTGTGTTGGGGGGGGGGGTGCTGTTGTTGTGTGGATGTCTGCTGTGTCATTGTCCAGTGTCAGTTGTTTCTCAGATATTTGTCACTTAACATTCCTTTAGGATTACAAATGATTAATTAATTGTTCTGTGTATTTTATAGGCCTGTAATTAGAAGTGTGCTACTGCTCCATAAATAACCAAAGGTATTTAATCAGTGTCTCAAAACATTAGGTCTATTTGCTCCCCCAGCTGAATTAGTTGCAGTTACCCCCATTGCCACATCTTTTTTAGAATATTTATTTTGCCAGTACAGTTTGCTAATTTGAACCATCTTGCCTCCGTTCCTACAGTTGAGTTACGTTTTTGATGTAGTACTTTGTTTTATTCAAAGGAACCACAATATCACTGACTGAAGTAAGTGTAATGTAAAGTAACCTGTACCATTGACATTTGAATGGAACCATCATTCAGACATAAGGGGTGCATAACCTCATTTAATTGGCCTTATGAAAACATGACATAATAACAAACACCATTTGGCTGAGTGGCCCTATTCAGATATCATGGGTGATGTCACCAAAGAAAACCGTTAAAACAACCACCGCACCCTGATTGGTTTGGTCTCAAAGACGGGTGTGTTCAGGAACATTTCGTCAGACAAAGCCACACACACTCCACCCCTTCATCCTTTTGGGTTCGTCGTGACAAGCCCAAATCAGCACTGACCAGGATAAATACTGGTCAATTCTTCTAACACACAAACACACACAAAACAACTCCACCATACTGTAAGCCATCTGGAGGCATGAAGAGCTGTTAGGATGAAAAGCTGGACAAATTTCTGATGCAATTTTTCGCTGGAGTGATGAAAACGGACAGCAGTCTGTAGACAAAGTCAGTGGATGGCATCACGGACTACTGAGAACAATTTTGGACTCCTATTTAAAGTTTGTGTTGGACTGTCAAGCACCAGTGAGGAGCACCAAAATGTAAGTCTCATTTCTGTTGTTTCTACATTAAATTAAATTAATAAATATTAAATGTCAATGATCTATTTTCACTGTTATATAAAACAAATAATGAATGTGTTTTTTCCATTCTTTCAACGGAACAAATATTTAGACTTTCACCTCATGAAATATTCATACCACTGAACTCAAACATTCATTATTTGTATACTATAACATCTGTGGAGGTCACATTCTCGGATCATAGATGCACAAAAAAAAAAACCCTCTGCTCTCTACAAGAGCCAGTACCACATATGAAGAAAAACATGCCTGTCCCATATTCCTTAAACTTTCAGGGCTGCAAAATATCTTAGAACAGAAATGTAAAAAGAAAAGAGATTTCCCTTTAACTGATCCCTACACCTACAAATACTGCAATAATTGAGTAGAAGAAAGAAATGGGGGGGGGGGGGGGGGAAGAATGGTACTTTGAACTGCACTTCTAATTGTTCTAAAAACATCTTGAACAATCCACACAGAAAAGGCCATGCCTATGACACTGGCTTCATTTTCTGATGCATAATCTCAATAGGCCTGGTCACAGGTTTCAAAAGTGTCCCCGTTCTGGACTTTGTTCTGTCTTTAACCTCTCCTATCCCTCTAAGTGCTACAGAGTCATGCAAAGTTGGGTAAGCTACGGTCTCAGCCTGTGGGATGAAGTGGGAGGTTGTCAATAACAGGTGGGTCTGAGTCCGGAAAACCGCCTACACCAGGTGTGTCCATCATACCAGCAGATGTGTAAGGAGCCACATCCAGATGCATCCGTCAATCAACTTAGTATTTCTTCTGTTTTTCTTGTTGCTTATTGCTGACAAATTATACTGTATTTGTTGTCTTTCCGAAGTCTGATTCTGTTTTTTCTCTCTGTTTGAATGAATGAGAGATTTATTGTCATTGTCATTACAAATGCAACAACGAGATTACGTTTACACTCCAATTACCTCAGAATACAGCAGTTAATCAATCAATCAATCAATCAATTTTTTTATATAGCGCCAAATCACAACAAACAGTTGCCCCAAGGCGCTTTATATTGTAAGGCAAGGCCATACAATAATTATGTAAAACCCCAACGGTCAAAACGACCCCCTGTGAGCAAGCACTTGGCTACAGTGGGAAGGAAAAACTCCCTTTTAACAGGAAGAAACCTTCAGCAGAACCAGGCTCAGGGAGGGGCAGTCTTCTGCTGGGACTGGTTGGGGCTGAGGGAGAGAACCAGGAAAAAGACATGCTGTGGAGGGGAGCAGAGATCGATCACTAATGATTAAATGCAGATTGGTGCATACAGAGCAAAAAGAGAAAGAAACAGTGCATCATGGGAACCCCCCAGCAGTCTACGTCTATAGCAGCATAACTAAGGGATGGTTCAGGGTCACCTGATCCAGCCCTAACTATAAGCTTTAGCAAAAAGGAAAGTTTTAAGCCTAATCTTAAAAGTAGAGAGGGTGTCTGTCTCCCTGATCTGAATTGGGAGCTGGTTCCACAGGAGAGGAGCCTGAAAGCTGAAGGCTCTGCCTCCCATTCTACTCTTACAAACCCTAGGAACTACAAGTAAGCCTGCAGTCTGAGAGCGAAGCGCTCTATTGGGGTGATATGGTACTACGAGGTCCCTAAGATAAGATGGGACCCGATTATTCAAAACCTTATAAGTAAGAAGAAGAATTTTAAATTCTATTCTAGAATTAACAGGAAGCCAATGAAGAGAGGCCAATATGGGTGAGATATGCTCTCTCCTTCTAGTCCCCGTCAGTACTCTAGCTGCAGCATTTTGAATTAACTGAAGGCTTTTTAGGGAACTTTTAGGACAACCTGATAATAATGAATTACAATAGTCCAGCCTAGAGGAAATAAATGCATGAATTAGTTTTTCAGCATCACTCTGAGACAAGACCTTTCTGATTTTAGAGATATTGCGTAAATGCAAAAAAGCAGTCCTACATATTTGTTTAATATGCGCTTTGAATGACATATCCTGATCAAAAATGACTCCAAGATTTCTCACAGTATTACTAGAGGTCAGGGTAATGCCATCCAGAGTAAGGATCTGGTTAGACACCATGTTTCTAAGATTTGTGGGGCCAAGTACAATAACTTCAGTTTTATCTGAGTTTAAAAGCAGGAAATTAGAGGTCATCCATGTCTTTATGTCTGTAAGACAATCCTGCAGTTTAGCTAATTGGTGTGTGTCCTCTGGCTTCATGGATAGATAAAGCTGGGTATCATCTGCGTAACAATGAAAATTTAAGCAATACCGTCTAATAATACTGCCTAAGGGAATTGTGTTAATCCACAATTATTACTTGTTTACCGTAATAATAACCTACAAGACTGTTTTAAAGAGGGGAAAAGTACAAACCAAGGAGGTTAAAGTTTGGAATGCTGATTCTGAGCATTGTTTGCAGGAATGTTTTGACTGTACTGACTGGGACATGTTTAAGCAGTCCTCTGATAACCTGGATGAACTCACTGATGTTATATGTTCTTATGTCACTTTTTGTAGAGACATGATTGTTCCCTGTAAGAAAGTTAAAATTTATCCTAATAATAGACCATGGGTCACTAAATCAGTGAAATCTTGTATAAAGAAAAAGAAGGAGGTCTTCAAAAAGGGAGTAGACTCAGACCTTCTTTTAGTTACCAAAGATCTTAAAATAGAGATTCTTAAAGCAAAACAGACCTATAAGTCTGAGTTGGAGAAGAGGATGGCTGCTCATAATCTTGGGTCAGCTTGGTCTAGTATGAAGGCCATTGCAGGCCTCCAAAATATGGAAAGCAGCACAAATATTACTTTAAATGGCTTCAACTCAGATATTGAACTAGCTAATGCTCTTAATTGTTTTTTTTAATCATTTTAACATATCTGATTTTAGTAAGGAAACTCAGGAACTTGGTCTCAGGTTCCGTGACTCTCAACACTTCTCCCTTCACCAATGGGATATAGAAAAAGCTTTTCTTAGCACAAAGGTAAATAAGAGTCATGGTCCAGATAATATCTGTGGCCATTTACTTAAATCTTGTGCAAAAGAGCTGAGTCCAGTTTTTTATTATATTTTTAACTGGTCCTTGGAAACACAGCATGTCCCCAAAGTGTGGAAAGATGCTGTTGTGGTCCCAGTTCCTAAATCTAGTAATCCTACATCCTTGAATGATTTTAGGCCTGTTGCTCTAACATCAATTTTGATGAAGATTTTTGAGAAATTGGTACTGTTGGTAATGCTAAAAAATACTATGCATGCACTCGATCCGTTACAATTTGCTTACAGGCCTAACAGAGGAGTGGAGGACGCCACACTCACTTTGCTTAATCTGCTTCTCAGGCATTTGGAGGGCAGCGGGTGTCATGCCCGGCTTTTATTTGTTGACTTCTCTTCAGCTTTTAATCACAACCTGATTGCAGCACGGGCGAAGGGAATGAGAACACTACAGTTGTAATTATCTGAGAGTCAGAGCTGCGTCAGTCACAGTCAGTCAGAGCTGCGTGTCGTCAGAGCGAGCTGCAAATAGTTTGTACCTGAGTTTTCAGAGGTGGTGTTTGTGGTTGCCATCTGCCACGCCGGTGTTTGCCAACCCGGACAGTGGGAATACCACCTCAACCGGCAACTTAGCCCCGCGACTGAACAGCAACAACGTCCGAGGCCCAACGTGGTGAATTCACTGAGGCTGCGCGCTGCGTCATTAGAGCCGCGCGTCACGAGTGCCGCTTCCCCGAGGCCTCGTGCAGCCACCGCGGATCCATCAGCGCGGAAACACCGAGGCCGCGCGGCACCAGCGCACTGCAGATCCATCCCGGTGACAAACAACGCAGGCTGTTAACATCGGCGATCGACAAGCTGCTCATAAGCCGACCATGGGGCCTAAGAAGGTTCTGACAGCGGAGGAAGGTGACGATATTAAAAAATCTCTGGACTTTCTATCAGAGGAGATTTCTGTTGTGAAGCAGCAGCAGAAATCAATCATGGATCTGGTGGAGGAGGTGAAGGCATTACGGCTCCAGAATGCCGAGAAAGACCGGCATCTGGCGCAGCTGGAAAATAGAGTGGCTGAATTGGAGCAGTACACCAGAATTAACGACGTCATCATCACAGGTCTTCACATCAAACCACGGTCCTACGCACGGGCGGTAACAGATGAGAGCGGAGGGGAGCCCAGTGAACAGGAGGTCAGCTCTGTGGAAAAACAGGTTGCTGATTTCCTCCTATCTAAAGGTATAGAAATGGATTTAAATAACATTGAAGCGTGCCACCCTCTGCCCCGGAGAAATGACGGTGATAAACGAACCGTCATCATGAGATTCATCAACAGAAAACACAAAACAGCACTGTTAAAACAAGGAAGAAAACTGAAAGGGACAAACGTATTCATCAATGAACATCTCACCAAACGGAATGCCGACATCGCCAGGAAAGCACGCTTCTTGAAGAAACAGGGAAAAATCCAGCACACATGGACTTCAAACTGTAAAATATTCATCAAACTGAACGGATCACCAGAACAAGCAAAAGTCATGGCAATAAGGAACATCGAGGAGCTGGACAAATATGAACAATAGTGTTTCTTAAAGCGAGGATCTGGACAAATATGACCAATAAGGTATGAGGACACAAACACATCACAACACCATGACACAGACCAGAGGAACCTATTCATCTACTACCTATTCATCTACATCTGGAGACAAGAAGGATATAACTCAAAGGATTGCTGATCATGGAAAAGTAGAACTGAGAACATTTAAATACACAGACCACAATGTACTGGACTTGGAGCACGATATAGACCCGGACAATAATTTCTTCTCAAATATCAATGACAGTTGTTGCTATTATACAGATGAACAGTTTAATCGGATCATTAAAACGGATAACAAATTATCAATAATCCATTTCAACAGCAGAAGTCTATATGCAAACTTTAACAACATTAAAGAATATTTAAGTCAGTTTAAAAAAATATTTAACAAAATTGCTATATCAGAAACATGGATCAATGAAGATAAAGGAATGGATTTTGAACTGGATGGATATGAATTTAACTGTGTAAACAGAAAAAATAAGAGTGGAGGAGGAGTGGCTGTGTATGTGGATAAGAACATGGATTATAAAATAGTAGACAATATGACAACTGTGATTGATAACTTATTAGAATGTATAACTATTGAAATATGTGAAGAAAAAAGCAAAAATGTATTAGTCAGCTGTATATATAGAGCACCAGGATCTAGTATTGAAACATTCACTGACTGTATGGGAAAAATGTTCTTAAAAACTAATCAAAAAACTGTGTTCATTTGTGGTGACTTAAATATTGATCTGCTCAATCCAAATAAGCATAAAATAACAGATGAATTTATCAGTATAATGTACAGTATGAGTTTATATCCAAAAATCACCAGGCCAAGCAGAATTACATCCCATAGTGCTACCTTAATTGATAATATATTCAGCAATGATATTGAGAATAACACTGTGAGCGGATTATTAATCAATGACATTAGTGATCATCTACCAGTTTTCATCGTTTATAATAGAAACCATCGGCGGAATCAGCCAGAGGAGAAAATAAAATACAGGCGAGTGCGGACAGAGGAAAACATGAACACACTAAAGAAGGATTTACAGGAGCAAAACTGGGAAAAGGTATACAGTGAAAGTGATGTTGATAGTGCATATGAAACTTTTTAACAAATATTTACATCATTATATGATAAAAATTGTCCAATTAAACAAGACTACAGAAAACAAAAAATCCAAGCTCGACCATGGATGACGAAAGGGTTACGAAATGCATCTAATAAGAAAAATACACTGTATAGAGAATTCATAAAACTAAAGACTAAAGAGGCAGAAAATAGATATAAGAAATACAAAAATAGATTAACTAATATTATACGGGTATGTAGGAAGGAATATTATAGTAACATATTATATAATAACAAAAACAATATTAAAGGAATATGGGATATATTAAATAGCATTATCAAAAATGGTAATACAAAACAGAGTTACCCTCAGTATTTCATTGATAATAATGTCAAGAAGGAAAATAAGGATGAGGTAGTCAACGATTTTAATAATTTTTTTGTAAATATTGGACCAAGCTTGGCAGAAAAAATTCCCGATTCCCAACCTGAGGATTGGGATAATAATCTCAAAGAAATCCCTGTTCAATGTTCCTCACAGCAGTGGATGGAAAAGAAATTATAGACATTGTGAATAATTGTAAATATAAAACATCTACCGATTTTGCACACTAGTTTAGCTGACCATCTTTTTAGTGGTTTTAAGGTTGTGAGTCCTTGGTGGTGTTTGTTAACTTGTTTTGTGTGTGTTCTTTGTTAGTATTTTAGTGTTTTTTATTGTTGTTGTTGTGTTGACTAACATGGATGCCTTTTTTCTGTTTTCTGTTTGCTGCAAGCCAAATCTACCTACGGGTACAAATAAAGTTACCTGAACCTGATAATGGCACACATCAAAATTAAAGACAACACGTATACTGTACATTTGACATTGTTTATGTGCTCTAAACTTGAAGCAGTCCGTCATCCGAATTGAGGCAAAGTGGGTGAGGGCCACAGCAAACGTGAGTTGCGCCGCCATCAGCTTGGGGGGAGTGGCGTGAGCGGGGCTGGGATGGGGTGTGTGTTATACAGTTATACAGCTTCATGATGAAGTGACACAGAGGAAGATTTTGTTAAAAAGAAGAGCTGAACATTCAGCTACAATTTCCCAGAAGATACATTTGAGATGCAAGCCTAGATTTAATGTTTTGGTGAAAGAAAATCCTATTTAAAGTTCATATTGAATTGTTGATGGCAAAGCACCAGTAATGAAAACTAAAGTATAAGTCCCTTTTCTGTTGTTTATGAATATGGTAAACTTCTTTTAAAAACGTAATAGCTCTAAAATATGTGATGTCCACATGCTGCTTTTAGCTTAAGAACAGCATCTTACAGCAAACACACAGTGTCACTGTAGTAACAATCCCACTAAAATGAGCGGTACACAACAGTAACCAATGAGATAATTGTTCATTCATGAAAGACAGACTAATATAGCATCTACTGACAGACATTTAGCATGTAAGAGCACATTTATTTCAAATTTGTAATTCATGGATGTGTTATATAAGTTATACAAAACAGCCTACGGTCTTTTGATGTCAATTTCAGTTGCAATTTCAGGGGCACTTCTGAAATATTAAAAATAATAATAAAAAAATGTCTGTTTATGCAAAATGTTGTGTTTTTTGGGGGAGTAATAGTGTAGAATTGCTACTGCAATCAGCTCGCATACATGATCTGTACATCATAGATGATAACCGAATAAACTGATCACGTGATCAAAGTGGCCACAGCTGGAACTCGCATGACCAGTGTGTAAAAACAATGTAACTCCAATGTAGGGCCCTTTATGAATAATTTTATCTATTTATCTTTCTCCATTACAGCAGAAAGTGTTTTCCAATTTTGGTGTTTGTGTAAGGTGTTTGTTTTTGTGTTTTTTTTTTTTTTGTAATAAATTACTTTTCATGCAAGCCTTTGTTTTACCCCAGTTACATTTCTGTTACTTAATTACAACCCCAATTCCGATGAAGTTGAGACATTAAAAACAGAAAAACAGAAAACATTAAAAACAGAAAAAAAAAAACAGAAAACAATGATTTGCTATTCACCCTATATTCAATTGAATACACCACAAAGACAAGATATTTAATGTTCAAACTGATAAACTTTATTGTTTTTGTACAAATATTTGCTCATTTTGAAATGGATGCCTGCAACACGTTTCAAAAAGTTGGGGCTGGGCAACAAAAGACTGGAAAAGTTGATAAATGCTCAAAGAACACCTAATTGAAAACAGGTGAGTGTCATGATTGGGTATAAAAGGAGCATCCCCAAAAGGCTCAGCCATTCACAAACAAAGATGGGGCGAGGATCACCACTTTGTGAGCAGCTGTGTGAAAAATAGTCCAACAGTTTAAGAACAATGTTTCTCAGTGTTCAATTGCAAGGAATTTAGGGATTCCATCATCTACAGTCCATAATATAATCAGAAGATTTAGAGAATATGGAGAACTTTCTTCATATAAGCGGCAAGGCCAAAAACCAGCATTGAATGCCCGTGACCTTTGATTCAACAGGTAAGACTATATATTTACTTCTTGTGTGGATGGTTTTAATATTCAATAATAATGTATTCAAGAAGGAAAACAATATTTATATTAAAAATAGCTGATATTTTTAGCGTCTCGTGTCATTTTTTCAGATTTGAAATTGCTTGCATTATTTATTTATTTTTTTATAATCAGCATTTTGTGTTCTAAACTCTGCCAATATCATCACTGTAGTCAGAATGTAGGTTTTCCTCCAATATTTGTCATCTAAATCAGGCTCAAAACCGTAAACGCTGTGTCCCCCACAGCTGCTTCAGAAACACTTTCAGACTGGACTTAATACAAAAAAGCTACAACTAGCAAAAAAAGTCCTTAAAAAATCGGGCACATTTTTGGATGTCACCTACACTTTAAGTATCTAGGATATTTTGTCTGTCATGTGAAACAGTCACAGTTATCAGTACAATTTTTTTTTGTGTGTGTATGATAATGTTTCAGTTGACACTGCAACATTAAATGCAGTCCAGTTTTGAACTATATTTTGGCACTTACATGAGCACAGTGAAACCAGAAACAGAGATTCCTATGATGTCACCGACCTGTGGGTATAAGACGGTACTGCCAGTGAAACATGAAAAGGAAACTGAAGAAAAGCAAAACAGCCCAGCTGAAGTTCTCCCGTCCCAACACACAGCCCAGCTGTTTATCCACAGCTGAATGAAATTTATGTCCCACAGTTTGGATTTTAGTGAAACAAGCAGCATGCAGTCATGTGCCGAGCATGCGTCCTCGTGTTTGTTAAATGGAGAATACTCGTTTCCTTTCTGTGCTGCAGCTCACCACATGCTGGCCTTGCACCGGCCTCTTCTGCAGGTGGAACTTTAAATATCTGTAGCTGCCAGGGTGGAAGTTCATCTGAATGTTTTCTTTAAAAAGTGACCACACAACAGGTATCTGACAAAAGTGGAATTTTCATGTCCTGTTGACTGTGGTAATATCTTCAAAATGCAAACAGAAATTGCCATCAAACTGGGTAGACAGACTCAGTGGACAGTCCTTTCACAAAACAAGTCAGGTCTAGGTCATAGATTTCAGTGCAAGGTCACATCAGAGGTCAACATGTACTGTTTGCAGCAATACCTTCAAAACATAATTTTGATGAATTCAGTGGAGAGTCCTCTTGCAACATAGGTCATGAAAATTCAGAAAGGTATATCTTCTATTATACATACCAATTCTAAGGTAGAACTCTACTAGTGCTTACTAAAGTACAGTGAGGAAAATAAGTATTTGAACACCCTGCGATTTTGCAAGTTCTCCCACTTAGAAATCATGGAGGGGTCTGAAATTTTCATCTTAGGTGCATGTCCACTGTGAGAGACATAATCTAAAAAAAATCCGGAAATCACAATGTATGATTTTTTAAATAATTTATTTGTATGTTACTGCTACAAATAAGTATTTGAACACCTGTGAAAATCAATGTTAATATTTGGTACAGTAGCCTTTGTTTGCAATTACAGAGGTCAAACATTTCCTGCAGTTTTTCACCAGGTTTTCACACACTGCAGCAGGGATTTTGGTCCACTCCTTCATACAGATCTTCTCTAGATCTTTCAGGTTTGGAGTTTCAGCTCCCTCCAAAGATTTCCTATTGAGTTCAGGTCTGGAGACTGGCCAGGCCACTCCAGGACCTTGAAAGGCTTCTTACGGAGCCCCTCCTTAGTTGCCCTGGCTGTGTGTTTGGGGTCATTGTCATGCTGGAAGACCCAGCCATGACCCATCTTCAATGCTTTTACTGAGGGAAGGAGGTTGTTCGCCAAAATCTCACAATACATGACCCCATCCATCCTCCTTTCAATACGGTGCAGTCGTCCTGTTCCCTTTGCAGAAGCGCACCCCCAGAGTATGATGTTTCCACCCCCATGCTTCACGGTTGGGATGGTTTTCTTGGGGCTGTTCTCATCCTCTAAACATGGTAAGAGGAGTTGATTCCAAAAACCTCTATTCTGGTCTCATCTGACCACATGACCTTCTCCCATGCCTCCTCTGGTTCATCCAGATGGTCACTGCTGAAGTTCAGATGGGCCTGGACATGTGCTGGCTTGAGCAGGGGGACCTTGCTGCCCTGCAGGATTTTAAACCATGACAGCATCATGTGTTACTAATGTAATCTTTGTGACTGTGGTCCCAACTCTCTTCAGGTCATTGACCAGGTCCTCCTGTGTAGTTCTGAGCTTTCTCAGAATCATCTTTACCCCACAAAGTGAGATCTTGCATGGAATCCCAGACCGAGGGAGACTGACAGTCATCTTGTGTTTCTTCCACTTTCTAATAAATAATCATAACAGCTGTTGTCTTCTACCAAGCTGCTTGCCTGTTGTCCTGTAGTCCATCCCAGCCTTGTGCAGGTCTACACTTTTGTCCCTGGTGTCCTTAGACAGCTCTTTGGTCTTGGCTATGGTGGACAGGTTGGAGTGTGATTGATTGAGTGAACAGGTGTCTTTTATACAGGTAACAAGTTCAAACAGGTGCAATTAATACAGGTAAAGAGTGCAGAATAAGAGGGCTTCTTAAAGAAAGATTAACAGGTCTGTGTGAGCCAGAATTCTTGCTCACTGGTAGGTGTTCAAATACTTATTTGCAGCAGTAACATACAAATAAATTATTAAAAAGTCATACATTGTGATTTCTGGATTTTTTTTTTTTTTTTAGATTATGTCTCTCACAGTGGACATGCACCTAAGATGAAAATTTCAGACCCCTCCATGATTTCTAAGTGGGAGAACTTGCAAAACCGCAGGGTGTTCAAATACTTATTTTCCTCACTGTATATCTAAATATCTAAAAAAGAAGAGTAGAGCCACTTAGGTGCTTGGTCTTGAGAACCAGGGATGGTAGGTTTCATGTCTATAGGTTTTCTGGGAGGTGATGGTCAACTGATTAATGCAGTGGGCTCATAACAAGAGTATCCTTGATTCAAATCCCAGTCAAACTGGAAAATCAGTCAGAGCCCTTGTGCAATTTCCTTAATCCCCAAGTTGCTCCCACTGTGTAGTGAGCACATTGATTTCAGGGGGTGAATGTGAGGCATCAATGTATGGTTCTTTCACCATAAAAGTGCTCTATAAATGCAGTTCATTTACCATGTCAAGGTCAAATCAGAGATCACATGTATTGTTTACAGCTATAGTTTCAAAATGCAAAGAACAATTTCACGTAGTTCTTGTTGGATAAACTCAGTAAACCATTCTATTCAATTTATGTTCATTTATATAGTGCCAAATTACAACAGAGTTGCCTCAAGGCACTTCACACAAGTAAGGTCTAACCTTACTAACCTCCAGAGCAGCAGTGGTAAGGAAAAACTCCCTCTGAAGAAGAAACCTCAAGCAGACCAGACTCAAAGGGGTGACCCTCTGCTTGGGCCATGCTACAGAACAATTCACAAAATGAATATACAGGAAATGCAGTTGGTGCACAGGACCGGACTGCATCTCTGGATGGAGCTGCACTTTAAACAGAGAGAAAAAAAAAACAGAATCAGGCATCAGAAAGACCAAAAGATACTGTATAATTTGTCAGCATTAAACAACAAGAAAAACAGAAGAAATACTAAGGTGATTGCCGGCCACTCACCCTAAGCTTCACTAAAAGACCCAGAATTTAGGTAAAGTTGAGGCCGCGGTCCGCTCCAATCACTAATAAAATTAATAAAAAGAGTAAAAAGCGTAAAACTATACTATGCCAGTATGCTAGTCATACGAAAGGGAAAATAAATGTGTCTTAAGTCTGGACTTGAAAGTCTCCACAGAATCTGACTTTTATTGTAATGCAGGTCTTAAACAGTCATAGATTAGATATCAAGGTCAAGTCATACGCCATCATCTTAAAAGTATTAACGATCTTGTCTCAAGAATGAAGGGCAGCACAGTGGCTTAGTGGTCAACACTGTTGCTTCACGGTGAGAAGTTCTCAGGTTTGTTTCTGACTTTGTGCTTTCTGTGTGGACTTTGCATGTTCTGATCATGTTTGAGTGAGTCCCTGATCTTTTAGCTTCGTCCCACTTCCAAAGACATGCAGGTGATGCAAACTGTTGATGTGAGTTTGAGTGTGAATGTGCTTGTCTGTCTATATGTGTCCACCCTACAATAGACTGGCGGTCTGTCCAAAATGTACTCCAGAGAAAATAATAGATTTTAGACAAAATTTCATGATCTGAACACTATGTCCCAGATGGGGCGGTGCCCTATTACCCTGTACTGTTGTGTTACCATCGTCTTAGTTATTTCTCAGGTTGCATAAAGCTCTACATGTGTTGGTGTACTCTTGATGATGCCTTAGGTCTCTTGTGAATATAGGGCTAAGTTCTCCTTAGACTGGATTTGTGAATGCCAGTCTTGGCGAACACCCACTGGATATTTTTCTTGGCAGTCCACAGGATGCTCAGCATCCTGTGAGAGCTTTGTAACTCAAAACGATCCACTCCTTTTTCTGTCATGCTTCTTCCACATCTCACTGGCACCTAAATCCTCCCAGTGAATGAAGTCAGTGGAACCAGACTTCAAAGTTCATAATTGGATGGATGAATTGTGGCATCAGCCCTGTATTGTGGTAATATTATGTCATTAAAATAATATTATTGCAATATTACATGGTAATACATTTTGGGCTGTAGCTTCCTGTTGCACTATTTTGACAAAGGGTTCAAGACAGTGTTGGAATCTAATGCTAAGAAAGACAGAAGAAAATGACTTTGAACCCAGTGACCAACCAACATCTGTTACTGACAAACAAAGCCAACCCAATGGCCACTTAAGGCTGGCTGTAAAAGTGAATCATTCCCCAGAGAGCTCCATGCTGACACCGGCTTTACAGCAGAAATAAAAATGTTAACAACTTGGTACAGAAATAATTTTGGCCTCTATAGCTAGTTTCTCTGTTCATGACAACTGCTAGCTGCTGCCTGCTAGCAGGCCTGTAGCTCCTTTCTGAGTATGTTCTTGCAAATATGAGGTAATATGACTTCCTGTGTGGGTAATTGTACTAATGGACAGTGAAAGACGTCTCCTGTATTTTTTAATGAGTGGAAAATTATTATTGTTTAATTTGTATATGAGCACCTTTGGCACTACTTAGCAGGTGTCCAGAGCTGTACAATGTTAGCTACATTGATAATGTCACAATGGACAATTTTCAAGTTGGACTGCCATCTTGAAACCAAGACTTCCGGTTAGGGAGCCTCTCACTTGCATGTTTGGAACAACAGCTTGTTAGGACACCTCACGGTGCAGTTAACCGATCGGATGTTATGACACCTCACGGTGCAGTTAACCGATCGGATGTTATGACACTTCACGGAGTTGCTGACTGATCAGATGTTATGACACCTCACAGAGTTGCTGACTGATCAGATGTTATGATGCCTCATGGAGCGGCTGACCGATCGGATGTTAGGACACTTAACAAAGCAGCTAACCGATTGGATGTTAGGACACTTCACAAAGCAGCCAACCGATTGGATGTTAGGACATTTCACAAAGCAGCTAACCGATCGGATGTTAGGACACCTCACGGAGTTGCTGACCGATCAGATGTTATGACACCTCATGGAGCGGCTGACCGATCAGATGTTATGACACCTCATGGAGCGGCTGACCGATCAGATGTTATGACACCTCACAGAGCGGCTGACCGATCAGATGTTATGACACCTCATGGAGCGGCTGACCGATCGGATGTTATGACACCTCATGGAGCGGCTGACTGATTGGATGTTATGACACCTCACGGAGTTGCTGACCGATCAGATGTTATGACGCCTCATGGAGCGGCTGACCGATCGGATGTTAGGACACTTCACAAAGCAGCCAACCGATTGGATGTTAGGACATTTCACAAAGCAGCTAACCGATCGGATGTTAGGACACCTCATGGAGCGGCTGACCAATTGGATGTTATGACGCATCATGGAGCGGCTGACTGATTGGATGTTATGACACCTCACAGAGTTGCTGACTGATCAGATGTTATGATGCCTCATGGAGCGGCTGACCGATCGGATGTTATGACACTTCACGGAGTTGCTGACTGATCAGATGTTATGACACCTCACGGAGTTGCTGACTGATCAGATGTTATGATGCCTCACGGAGCGGCTGACCGATCGGATGTTAGGACACTTAACAAAGCAGCTAACCGATTGGATGTTAGGACACTTCACAAAGCAGCCAACCGATTGGATGTCAGGACATTTCACAAAGCAGCTAACCGATCGGATGTTAGGACACCTCATGGAGCGGCTGACCAATTGGATGTTATGACGCATCATGGAGCGGCTGACTGATTGGATGTTATGACACCTCATGGAGCGGCTGACCGATTGGATGTTATGACACTTCACGGAGTTGCTGACCGATCAGATGTTATGACACCTCACAGAGCGGCTGACCGATCGGATGTTATGACACCTCACGGAGTTGCTGACCGATCAGATGTTATGACACCTCACGGAGCGGCTGACCGATCGGATGTTATGACACCTCATGGAGTTGCTGACCGATCAGATGTTATGACGCCTCATGGAGCGGCTGACCGATCGGATGTTAGGACACTTAACAAAGCAGTTAACCGATTGGATGTTAGGACATTTCACAAAGCAGCTAACCGATCGGATGTTAGGACACCTCATGGAGCGGCTGACTGATTGGATGTTATGACACCTCACGGAGTTGCTGACCGATCAGATGTTATGACGCCTCATGGAGCGGCTGACCGATCGGATGTTAGGACACTTCACAAAGCAGCCAACCGATTGGATGTTAGGACATTTCACAAAGCAGCTAACCGATCGGATGTTAGGACACCTCATGGAGCGGCTGACCAATTGGATGTTATGACGCATCATGGAGCGGCTGACTGATTGGATGTTATGACACCTCACAGAGCGGCTGACCGATCGGATGTTATGACGCCTCATGGAGCGGCTGACCAATCGGATGTTAGGACACTTCACAAAGCAGCTAACCGATCGGATGTTAGGACACTTCACAAAGCAGCTAACCAATCGGATGTTAGGACACTTCACAAAGCAGCTAACCGATCGGATGTTAGGACACTTCACAAAGCAGCTAACCAATCGGATGTTAGGACATTTCACAAAGCAGCTAACCGATCGGATGTTAGGACACCTCATGGAGCGGCTGACCGATTGGATGTTATGACGCCTCATGGAGCGGCTGACTGATTGGATGTTATGACACCTCACGGAGCGGCTGACCGACTGGATGTTATGACGCCTCATGGAGCGGCTGACCGATCGAATGTTAGGACACTTCACAAAGCAGCTAACTGATCGGATGTTAGGACACTTCACAGAGCAGCTAACTGATCGGATGTTAGGACACTTCAAAAAGCAGCTAACTGATCGGATGTTAGGACATTTCACAAAGCAGCTAACCGATCGGATGTTAGGACACCTCACAGAGCAGCTAACTGATCAGATGTTATGACACCTCATGGAGCGGCTGACCGATTGGATGTTATGACACCTCATGGAGCGGCTGACCCATCGGATGTTAGGACACTTCACAAAGCAGCTAACCGATCGGATGTTAGGACACCTCACAGAGCAGCTAACCGATCGGATGTTATGAAACCTGACGGAGCGGCTAACCGATTGGATGTTATGACGCCTCATGGAGCGGCTGACTGATGAGATGTTACACCTCACAGAGCGGCTAACCGATCGGATGTTCCGACACCTCATGGAGCGGCTAACCGATTGAATGTCATGACGCCTCACGGAGTGGCTAACCAATTGAATGTCATGACGCCTCACGGAGTGGCTAACCGATCAGATGTTATGACGCCTCATGGAGCGGCTAACCGATTGAATGTCATGATGCCTGACGGAGTGGCTAACTGATCGGATGTTATGACGCCTCATGGAGCGGCTAACCGATTGAATGTCATGACGCCTCACGGAGTGGCTAACCAATTGAATGTCATGATGCCTCACGGAGTGGCTAACCGATTGAATGTTATGACGCCTCATGGAGCTGACACCTCATGGAGCGGCTAACCGATTGAATGTCATGACGTCTCACGGAGTGGCTAACCGTTCGGATGTTATGATGCCTCACGGAGTGGCTAACCGATCGGATGTTATGACGCCTCACGGAGTGGCTAACCGATCAGATGTTACGACACCTCATGGAGCGGCTAACCGAGTGAATGTCATGACGCCTCATGGACTGGCTAACCGATTGAATGTTATGATGCCTCATGGTGCAGCTAACTGATCAGAAGTTTTGATGCCTCACGAAGCGGCTAATTGATCAAAGCTGGACGCTGGTTAAATAATGTCTCCAAAAGTCAATGTCAGTCCAGATTTCTTGTTTCGTTTTGGCTTCGGTGTCCTTCGTTAGTGCTGTGTGACCAGAGCTTTACATTCGTTGCTAGGAAAGTTCAACGACCAAAATACCAACATTCTGGGTGCAATGAACATGTTTTCACTATTATTTGATTTCTTCGTGCAACTGACATCATTATTCAAGCATTCAAAAGGTTATTCCTACCTCCACACAACTTCAGCCACACACGAGAAAGTTTCTTGACAGTTCTTGTTGTTGAATGAAACTGCGTCTCCATAACAGGACAGAGTTGTGACATCATCACACATGTGCGTAGGCGCTGCTCAATCACAAGTTCAAAATCATCCATTAGAGAGTCTATTTTTTGACCATAGGTTTTAATAGTTGCACCCATGCCAACTGTTTGTAAAACGATCGTGCATTATGCCAAAATGCGCGTTTGTTCATCACCTGAAGCTGGTTTAAAGCTTGATAGCCTTAAATAACATTCAATTCAATTTGTTTTTTATATAGCGCCAAATCACAACAAACAGTTCCTCCAAGGCGCTTTATATTGTAAGGCAAGGCCATACAATAATTATGTAAAACCCCAACGGTCAAAACGACCCCCTGTGAGCAAGCACTTGGCTACAGTGGGAAGGAAAAACTCCCTTTTAACAGGAAGAAACCTCCAGCAGAACCAGGCTCAGGGAGGGGCAGTCTTCTGCTGGGACTGGTTGGGGCTGAGGGAGAGAACCAGGAAAAAGACATGCTGTGGAGGGGAGCAGAGATCGATCACTAATGATTAAATGCAGAGTGGTGCATACAGAGCAAAAGAGAAAGAAACAGTGCATCATGGGAACCCCCCAGCAGTCTACATCTATAGCAGCATAACTAAGGGATGGTTCAGGGTCACCTGATCCAGCCCTAACTATAAGCTTTAGCAAAAAGGAAAGTTTTAAGCCTAATCTTAAAAGTAGAGAGGGTGTCTGTCTCCCTGATCTGAATGAAAGCAACATGAAAGCAACTACAACATAGAGTATTATGTGGGCATGTTTGGGCTTCATTTGTACTGCCCACAGCACGTTGGTGTTGCCTCTGCTTCACCCCTTTCGCCATCATCGTGACAATCCCTTTAACCCATTCAAGGGATGGCCGCGAGTCAGGCACAGCCAAGATGGCATCAACTACAGCTGCCATGTCTGAGCTTCAGAAACCCAATGGTCTGCATTACAGAGGATTTGTACAGTATACGAGGTCTATTAGAAAAGTATCCGACCTTATTATTTTTTTCAAAAACCATATGGATTTGAATCACGTGTGATTACATCAGACATGCTTGAACCCTCGTGGGCATGCAAGAGTTTTTTCACGCCTGTCGGTTACGTCATTCACCTGTGGGCAGTCTTTAAGTGAGGAGTCGCCCACCCTCTTGTCGTTTTTTCATTGTTTAGGAATGGCTCAGAGACTGCTGCTTTGTTTGATAAAAATTTTTTCAAAAACTGTAAGGCACAACTGAGTGGACACCATTTGATAAATTCAGCTAGTTTTCGGTAAAAATTTTTAAAGGCTGATGAGAGATTTTGGTCTGGTAGTGTCGCCGTAAGGACGGCCCACAGCGCCTGACGGCGATCTGCGCTTCGAGGCAGCAGCGTCTCACCATTTCAAGTTGAAAACTTCCACATTTCAGGCTCTGTTGACCCAGGAAGTCGTCAGAGAACAGAGAACTTTTCAGAAGAAGTCGGTATGAGGAGTTTATTCGGACATTCCATTGTTAACGGACATTTTGTAATGAAAGAACGTGCGGGCAGAGTCGCATGTCGGGCCGGACCCGACCGCGGGGGGTCGCGACAGGAAAAACACCTCCGTTGGAAACCTTAACGGGCAAGTTGGAACATGCCCAAGCTGTTAAACAATTTCTCAGTTACTCACTTGTTGAAAGCCATCAAACGCCGCCTGAATTTTACAAATGCTTTTCAACACGGAGGTCGTCACGGAAACGACTCGGCGAATTTGCGCGCACGTCTTTCATTACAAAATGTCCTTAAACAGTGGAATGTCCGCATAAAGTCCTCATGCCGGCCTCTTCTGAATCTTCTCTGTTCTCTCACAACGTCCTGGGTGAATTAAGCCTTAAATTAGAATGTTTTCAGGTCGAAACAGGCCGACGATGGCGCCTGGAAGTGCTGCGCGATGTCCTGCTGCATGGGAAGTCCTTACAGCGACAGAAACACCCCATAATCTCTCATCAGCTGTTAAACTTTTCACCGAAAACCAGCTTAATTTCTCGAATAGTGTCCACTCGGATATTCCTCACAGGTCCAGAAAACATTTTGATAAAGCAAAGCGCGCCGTCTGGAGCAGCGTGTGAAACAAAGGATTTCAGCCGAGAGGGCGGGACCACATCTCACTCAAGGCCTGCCCACAGGGAAATGATGTCACCGACACGCGTGAAAAAACTCACGCATGCGCACGAGGGTTCAAGCATGATTGGTGTAATCGGACGTCATTCAAATCCATATAGTTAAAAAAATAAATAAAAGGGTCGGTTTATTATCTAATAGACCTTGTATAGTCAGTTTGTGGTTTAAACAACTTTGTTCCAGCTCTTTGCGTCTCTTAATGTTGAAGGCTCAGGGTCACGTGTGGGGGTAGAGATTTGTGTGGTGGGAATAACGGGGGGATTGTGTTGTAAATTTGGGAAAGAAAGCAGAATCACTTCCCATGCGTGTGTCATGTTCCCTGTTGGACAATTACATGAATCATGTAAAAGCCCCTCCTTGTGGCAAACCCCCATCATGGCAGGCAACTTGCTGCTAAACCTTAATTAATACCATATTGTTAAAATCCTTTTTTGTGTGTGTTTTTCTCTGTTTGAACAAAGTAATGACAGTAATTACTAAATGAGGTCAGGCAGCGAGATGTTTAGTTCAGTTTTCAGTAGTGGTCTGATACAGCAGATTATTAGTTTGATTCAAATCACCTCACTTCCTGGTACACTTATGGCCTACCTGTGCTTTGCCGTGTTGAGTTTCCACATACTGTTCATGCCGGGCCGCCCCTGGTGTCATGGAAACACGTATGCTGAGGCAGGCATTCCTGTGTGTATCTGTGTGTTTGAAAGTGGACGAGGCTTCACGAAGAAGGTTTGAGCTCCAACTAATGATCATTCTCATTGTTGGTAAATTTTTATGATTAAATGTACATAAAAAAAAATATATAAGTTTTGATATCTGTTACAACTTCCTGCTGTCATTTCATCTTTCTCATTTGTCTGACCAACAGTCAAACCCTATACATACTACAGAGTTCACACTTGTATAAATAGAAGAAGAGTGGAGGATCCTTAAAGCTACAGTGTGTTGGATTTAGGGACGTTAATTAGCAAAAATGGAATGTAGAATTCAGAAGCGTTGGCTCATAGTATAATGATGTAATCTGTTTTGAGGAACTCAGAATTAGCCCTTTATATCTAAATGGGAGCTGCCTCCCTCATGGGGCGGCCATATTGCAGCAACATGTTGGTACAGTACCCCACAAGGACCATACTTTCTCTGCGTTTTCCAAAGCAGCAACCTGACACTGCTTGAGGCTCCAAAACAGAACACTTTCCCATCGGACTCTGTTAAAATATCCAACCTGAGTGCAGAAATAAACACGTTTACAGCCTGGTACAAAAAATGGTTTTGGTCTCTGATAGTTTTCTACTTCATCACAACTGTACGGGGGTGAATTTTTTTTCTCACTTCTTAGTTTAAGATGTTTTAAGCCAGGGGTGCCCAAGTTCAGTCTTCGAGATCTACCTTCCTGACACACTTAGTAGTCTCCCTGTTCCAACACACCTGAATCCAATGAAAGGCTCATTAAAAGCCTGCTAACGCCTCTTTCATTGGTTCAGGTGTGTTGGAACAGGGAGACAACTAAGTGTGTCAGGAAGGCAGATAACTTGGGCACCCCTGTTTTAAGCCATAAACGTATGTAAATTTGGGGGTGTGGAGGCTTTGAGTGGCAGCGGCTGAACGCAGCATCTCCACATCTTGATTTTAGCTCAGAGTCCGCTCGATGCGGCTGATAGTATGGAGTGTGTGTCGTTATGGGGAATTTTCTTGCAAACACCTGGAATAATACGGCAGTGACGCGTCCGAACTCATCATCTAAGACTTTTCGTGCCCCTGTTCTGTGGAATGGTCTCCCTGTGTCAATAAAACAGTCAGATTCTGTGGAGACTTTCAAGTCCAGACTTAAGACGCACTTATTTTCCCTTTCGTATGGCAAGCACACTGGCATAGCATGTTTCGATGCTTTTTACTCTTGTAATTTCATTTTATTAGGAAACGGATCGTGCCGCGGCCTCAACTTTATCTAAATTCTGGGTCTTTTAGTGAAGCTTAGGGCTAGTGGCCAGCGATCACATTAGTATTTCTTCTGTTTTCTGTTGCTTAATGCTGACAAATTAAACTATATTTCTCTTTCTCAATCAATCAATCAACAACTTTATTAATCCTACAAGGGGCAATTTCATTTGAGCAGTCCGTTTAAGAAAAAATAAAATACAATAACAACATATAACAACAATAAAACTAATAAAACAAATAAAACAGACTTAAGAAGTTAAAATGAATAGCAAGAATAAATAAATAAAAACAAGTCAGACCTACGGAGCATTTAAAAGTCGAATCGCCGAAGGTATAAACGACTTTAAAAACTGGTTGGTTCTACACACTGGGGATGCATAGCGGCGTCCTAAAGGAAGCAGGGAAAACTCTGATGCTTGATTCTGCTTTTTATTTTCTGTCTGTTTGAGGTGCGACTTCATCCAGAGCTGTGTGTGGTATCTGTTCCAGAAACCATCCTGTGCATCGGCAACATTTCCTACATGTTCATTTTGTGATTTTTTTTGTATTTTGTGTATCATGGCCAAAGCAGAGGGTCGCCCATTTGAGTCTGGTCTGCTTGAGGTTTCTTCCTCAGAGGGAGTTTTTCCTTTTTACTGCTGCTCTGGGGTTAGTAAGGTTAGACCTTACTTGTGTGAAGCGATTTGAGGCAACCTTGTTGTGATTTGGCGCTATATAAATGAAAATAAATTGAAATAAATTAATGAGAAAATTAAGACATTTCTGTTGCAGTACTTACGCTGAGTAAAACTCATCACATTTAATGTTGTATGCTAACAGCATTAGAACGTTTAACAGCTGTCGGTAGCTTTACCCGTTAGGTCCACAGTTACTGAGAAAATACATGGGACATAACTTTTAACCTCGGCAACAAAGTAAACCATAGCAGAACCACAGCACAGTCTCCAAAAATATGGTTTAATAAACGCTTGAATCAAGGTTAGTTGGCTCGGATTCTAAGAGAGGGGCGTGTTCAGGCATCTTTTGTCATACGTAGAGCCACCCATGCTCCACCCCTTTATGCATTAATGAGTTCATTGTTTAGCTGCTGTGAACATGGCGCAATACAGAGAATAGCTCAGATACGGACTTCATTTGGGCTGTTCTGGGTCTCTATAGAAAACCAATTGGTGATGTCACGCAAGCTGTGTCCAGTATGCACAGTCTAGGACACGTTCACATTTTGCAGCATGGCCAGAAGACTGAAGAAAACAAAAACAGAAGAGGAATTAGTGGTTACTTCCCTATACATTACCTAACTTGTGTGTGTAGTTGCCATCTAGGACCAAAGGCAATTCAGTGGTGTTGCACAGCACAAGCGCATGCTCCTCGTCTTGACTTGATTCATGCTAAATAAGAGGATCATGCACAGGATCATGCATATTGCTTACCTCTGTTGCCAAAGAAGCAAAAATGTGAAAGAAAACAAAATCATGACCAGACCACAATGTGATCTGTAACCTCACTGGCACTAGATCATACACACTGTAGCTTTAAAAATGATACAAAACCACAATGAATGGTCTATCTGTATCTGGTGGACATATTTCTGTCTTGGGATACTAGTTTTGTCTTTTTAAAATTTAAGCCCACATCACATCATCCTAATTGGCAAGAACAAAAATGTAATAAAATAATACATTTCACAGCATTAAATGTGATTTTTAATCGTCACAAACCCTGCTTTGACCTGAGATCTTATCAGAGCCACAACAATCAGGGTCTGGTCTCAGGTTACAGTTGCAACAACAGGCGCAGCACAAGTCCAACAGGTGATGGGTCTGATAGAGCAGCTTGTCATAACATTGCAGCATTACACTGCCAGGGAACTACGGCTGAAAATTAATTACACGTCGGAAAAGACTTCAGTAGATTATTTGTAGCCCCTCTCATGGGCCTGAGGAGTAAGGGGATCCCCTTTGAGGGAATGTAAGCAGCCGTGACAGAGGCTCTAAGAATAAACTACTCATCTGGGCACTGAACTTCAACTTCCAGTAATGTGAGGTCTTTCAGTGTTACGGAGTTCAGTGATAATTTTTAGCCACCAGTGGTAGATAACAGGACTTTCTTCAGTCTCAGGAATCATAAATCCCCAGAATAAAACATTTCTTTATATCAATGGAATTATTTTTAGCAAATATACAAAAAACTACAATGAAACAGTAAATATTTGCCAACATATTGAGTAAGGCGATATATTGATTTTTGGATGGTGATTCCCTTGATGTGTATTGAAAATGCTTCAAAAAAACTTTTATGACAATTACTCCCTACAGATCCACCTTGGATTTGCTGTGGCGACCCCAAGTGCAAACAAGGGAGCAGCCGAAGGGACTTACTTTACTCCTTATGGTACAATTCACAGTGTGTTTAATTTAATGTTTATTTTGTTTATTTATTTATTTTTTTTATGTTTGCATTGTTTGCTGGCCATGTACCTTCCAAATCAGATGATTGAATAACTTCATAAAGGTACAGCAGTGGGAAGTATAGTGAGTCTATGAATCCGCCCGAACTGAGCGCCAGTCCATTGCAGGTTACTTCATCAGGCACAGCTGTTGTCCGTTTCCATCTGGGTGGACTGGGATGGTGCAGATTCAAGTTGCTCTCACAAGGACACAGATAGGTGGCATAACTGGGAATTGAACCCAGTTCTACATGTTGGTAATCCAATTCTCACCCCACTGACCCATTTCCTCTGCAAACTGAGTGATGTTGACATCAAATTCCACTTTGCGCGATCTTGTCATAAATCTTGTAAGAAGGCAGTTTATCTAAAAGAAAGATAAAAGGACAAATAGCCCGTTTGTTCATGGAACATCACAATGGCAAGTTACACCATTTAAAGACTGGTGATTCAAGACGCAGGCAGCATTAATGATTGTCCTTGTGACCTCAAACCATCATATGGCCAAAATGTCATAGCCGACAGTCCCTCACAATGCACGTGATACTCCACAACTGAGTCTTTTGGTAATTCCTGGCACTCATATGAATGTGCTTGTTCTGGGGAAATTACAATCATCAGACTCCCAACTGTCCAACCTTGTAAATGTACGTATATTTGCATATTTTACTTAACACTAGGGATGGGTATTGATAAGATTTTATCGACAGCGATACCAATATCGATTCTGCTTATTGATCCGATTCCTTATCAATTCCCTTATTGATACCTGTTGGGAATTTTCTGTGTACTAAAAGTAGGCTTTACCAGTTTTCTATGTCTACAAAGCAAATAAATATGAAATTGGTCACTGGATCCTTAAACTCTGGACATAGTAAATTTTACATGGTGGATCCTTGATCTCTGGAGATAAATAGAAACAAACAAAATCTGTAGTTTTTGTCAAAAGCATTTCCTTTCAGACATTATCGGCATGAATGTCTTTCCATACCGCTGAGCTGAGCTCTCGCAGCTGACTGTGCTGCACATCAGGCTGTAATTCAGAATGCAGGACGTCTCATTTTGGGAGGAAAAAATGTTTTAGTTGATTGTAGTTTGTCTGTATTACAATGTTTGGAGAGGTGTCAGCGGTGATTCGCTTTGAAGTTATTAATTCTGACTGAACTCTGTCTCAGCAGAGAGCCGCGCAGCGTTTGGAGCTGTGCCAACGGAACAAAGGACGATTCTCTTTTCTTGAATGAAACAAGACAAGAGTCCCAGTTAGTGACTTTAATCCACACAAAAGTGACTCACGATATTTTAATGGCTTTGAGAGGGGTTAAGAAGCAGACTTGCTGCTTCTGAAGAGCAGTGAATCAAAGAACCAGCGAAGCAGCGGATCGAAGCACTGCTTCATTGGTTCAAGCTTCAAAGTGGAGTCACGCTGCGGAAGCAGTTGATTACAGACCCATCTGCAGTCAACGTAGAGAAATAACCATTTTCCCAACATTTCCCATCATTTTCAAGCAACAATAAAAGAAATGTGTACTCACCAAACGTACCGCAAGACAGCGGAGGTTGGTCTTGAAGTCCTGAGCGATTTCTCTCAGCAGGCACTAGAAGGGCAGCTTACCGATCAGCAGCACGGTGCTCGAGGACCACAATGTAAATAAGCATCCATATTGGAAGCGTTCTTGTGTTATCCTCTGCGGTATTTTTATGTATTGTTATATAATTTTATTGCCGAATAAAATAAAATAAAATTCTGGGAGCAGTGGATTTCTGTTAGCGGCGGATCTCTCACAGCGCCACGGTGCCGTGAGGCTTCTTCACTCCGACGTTGAAACTTCTGCAATTGTTCGCCAAATGCACGAAGTGTAATCACAGCGGCCACCGTGTTGTAATCCAGAATGGCCACAGGACACAGAATGACGTGACCAATACGTCACATGAAAACCCTCTATAAGACAATAAAAAGGTGCTTTTGTAAGAGATGCAAACTGACGTAAATCCACAAATTACAGTTGGTGCGTGCAATGCATGCTGGGATAGGGTCTTCTCTCTGATGTCTCGGCAGCGTCCCGGATGTGCTGACAGTTTTGTGGAGGGCTAAATTTTATCTGTAAATAAGATTCCTCCGTTGAATGACAGATCTGGGCTTGCAGATTTACTTTACTACATTCAGAAGGATCTTATGTGTAAATATAAGTCATTTTTTGGTCCAAAGATCTGACTGCATTTATTTCAATGCAGGTCTACTTTAAGCAAAAAGTCTATTGATGTTGGTGGATAAAATCATTTCTTAATGATGCTGAAAAGAACCGGTTCTCGATACCCAATGTCATGGCTTGTGGTAGCTTGGCCCTGAAGGTGGTAGGAGGCATATGCAGACTCACAGACACAGGTGTAGATCAAGAAAAATGGCTTTATCTGATAGGCAGGCAACAGGTTCGGTACACAGGGAATCAATCACTGTGGTGGAGGTACAGGCAGGTAGCAAGCTGAGGCAGAGTCCAAAAAACAAGCAAAGTTCCAAATACACGGCGTCAAGGAGTTCACAGGGCAGAGGCAAAGTCAAAAACAAGCAGAGCTCAGGGATAAGACGAGGCGGAGGTCGGTAACACTAGCAAGGTCAGAAATACAACAAGGCACAACTGGACAATGGCGTGAGGCTGGAAAGTGCAAAATGCAACAATCTGGCGAGGGACTGTGAGACTGTGAGGGCTTAAATACTAGTGGAAGAATCAGAGTGTGAAATGAGGAACAGGTGTGCAGAGAGTGCTGGAAGGGGGCGTGACCAGGGAAGACAAAGTGCAAGAGAGTGCAGTAAGGCAAAAGCAAAGTGAACTGATAATTAAATGACAGAAAAACCAACGGTGCAAAATGTGATGTGCTTGACTATAATAAACACGAACAAAACAGAGGGGGTGAAACTGAAACTAAGGTGGCAAGTCGAGGAGTGGAAAACCAGTGATAATAACTAAAAAGAGAGGACGTGACACAGGAAAGTGAATACACTAAACATGACAAAACAAACTATTGACAGAATAGGAAATAAATGATGAACAAATCAAAACCAGGGACTAGGTAATGCAATGAATGACTAAACCATAAATAAATGATACACAGAATAAAACTGGTAACAGAAGCATTACACAAAGTACAGAATCGAACAGAACCAAACCAAGACTTACATGACAACATATAATAATATGAAAAGTAAAACTGTAAAACCCTCAGTGGAAGCCTAGACCAAATAAGGGGAAAACCCAGACATGAACCCCGGGCTGGAGCAGATCCTGACACCCAACCCTACTAAACACACGCAGTATTGTTGGCTTGTGTAACTGCACTGCAGTTCACCTTTTGCTCTGACTGTAATATGGAGCGAAGAAACTGGAAACTGTGTAACAAAAATAAGAGCAATCGGATTTCTGACGCCCGCCAATCACGTTCTGGATCACCTCCAAAATTCAGTGGAGTGTTCTATATGTCCCAATATCGATCTGCTGTGCAAAGTTGGTGAGAATCCGTTAAGTAGTTTTGATGTAATCCTTCAAAGCCAATATAAAGTGAAATTTTGATGCAGAATTCGGATCCGGATCACTTTTAAAAATTCAGTGGAGTCTTCCATTGCCTAATAACTAGCTGTGGTGCAAATTTAGTGAGAATCTGTGAAGTAGTTCTTACATAATCCTGCTAACATTCAGACAATTAAATAAAAAATAAAGCTGATGATTTTATTATGTCCTTGGTGGATGCAACAATGTGGAACTCCCCCCCCCCCCCACCCCCCAGTATGGCTGTCTTACATAGTTATTGAGGTCATTAATTTGCCAAGTATCATATTTCCACTATGAATGGATCAACAGTGTTTCTTTTCATAAATTTTATATCTGAACTGTAAAAAAAAAGAAAAAAATCACATCAAGCCATATTTTAAATACATTATTCCACAATGATAATAATAACTGTATTTCTAACAATTAAAACGCAGCCACCATTCTTTAAATGGACTGCATTTATATAAATGGTAAATGGACTGCATTTATATAGCGCTTTACCATCTGCATCAGACGTTCAAAGCGCTTTACAAATAATGCCTCACATTCACCCCGATGTGAGGGTGCAGCCATACAAGGCACTCACTACACACCGGGTGCAATAGGGCATTAAAGACCTTGCCCAAGGGCCCTTAGTGATTTTCCAGTCAGACTGGGATTTGAACCAAGGATCTTCTGGTCTCAAGCCCCAGGGGTGGGCAATCATGTGCCATAAAGGGCCGAGACACTGCAGCTTTTCCGTGCAACCAATCGCCTCAGCAGGTGATTTCATTAATGATCAGGTGTCTCAGCAGGTGATTTCACTGACAACCAGGTGTTTATGTTCAGAGCAGAAGCTCATCAGCAACCCACCTGCTGAGGTGATTGGTTACATGGAAAACCTGCAGTGTCTCGGCCCTCGATGCCCACCCCTGTACTAGACCATCAGTCTTTACAGTCATTTTGCCTTGTGCTGTCAGAGTTTTGACAAGAAGCAGAAAGTTCGAGCGCATTACACCGATTTTGGCATTTCTTCACTGGTTTCCTGTCTCTGTGAGGTCAGGTTTTCTTTTACTAACCTATAAAATCATTCACAAAGTAGCACCTCTCTACTTACGCAATTACACCCTACATACCAACTCGGACTCTGCATTCTCAGGACGCAGGACTACTTTGTGTCCCTAGGATGAACAAAAAGTCTGCAGGCCACAGAGCCTTCTGTTATCATGCCTTTGTTTTGTGGAATGATCTCTCTGCGGAGATAAAACAGTCAGTTTCCGCAGGGACATTCAATTCCACTCCTGGCACATCTATTCTCTTTCCCTCTTGTATGGCTCGCATGCTGGCATAGTATAGAAAGATGCTTCTTATCTTTGTAACTCATCTTATTAGTAACGGAAGCAGGTCTCAGCCTCACTCCATCTAAATTATGGGTCTAATGTTCATGTTCATATATATATATATGCATATGTATATGTGTAGGTGTATAGGTATATGTATGTATATATGTGTGTGTATATGTATGTATATATATATATATATATATATATATATATATATATATACATACATATTATATTTCTACCTCATTTTCTTGTGTCTTGTACTGTTACAAGTATTATTATTGCTTATCCTTGCACACGCTGTTTGATGAACATTTTCCTCTACTTGCACCCATCTTGTGTGTTTTTTAAGAGATGACGTAACATGTGAATTTCTCCTCTGTGAGATCAATAAAGTTTATCTTTATCTTTAATATTGAAGCTCAGGGCTAGCTTCCGACAGCTGCCTTAGTATTCTCTCTGCTTCCTTGTTAATTTACTGCTGGTGAACTCATACGTTAGTTGCATTTATTTCTGGCTAACTGATTCTGCTCTTTTTCTTTCTGTCCGAGGCACCGATGACATCGCAAGGCTGACGGCTGTGCACCACAGGGTGTGGACTGACCACGAGATGCCCTTGCTGAAGCTGCACACTGCAGTATGCTTTTGGAATGTATACTTCCATGAGGAGAGCTTGTGCTGTGGCCCACTGACAATGTGATGGATGGATGTTGGCCCTGCATCCCTGGGCACTTGACTCACGATGCCCTGGTTGTGGTGCTGATGACTGTGTGCTCATCTCAGTAATGTGCTTTGTTTTTTATGCTATTCTGTTTTCTCTTCTGTTTCCTGTTTCTTCTGCTTGGCAAAAACTTTTTAAAAACCTTGTAACTGTTAGAATGGCCAAAGCAGTGGATTGCCCTTCTGAGTCTGGTCTGCTTGAGGTTTCTTCCTCAGCATCATCAGAGGAGGTTTTTCATTACCACTGTCTCCTGTGTGGTTGTTCTAGGAGTTGGTAAGGTTAGATTTTACTCGTGTGAAGTGCCTTGAGGCAGCTTTGTTCTGATTTGGTGCTGTGTACATAAAATAAATTGAATTGAGTGTGTAGTTTAAGAGTTAATTGAAACTAACAGGGCGTTCCTGAAAAACATTGCACGATTCAGCTGTGATCTCTGCTACAGATTTACGTGATACCCATGTGAGACAGAATCCTGCGTGCTGATAATTCCAGTAGAAACCCAAAACGTGCTCCCTGAGCTTACACTCCCAGGGAGAGAGAAATGAGGAATTCAATCAGCTATAAATTTTTGGAGACATAATGTGAACTGGAGAGGAGCTTTATGGCTAATGATTAGAGTATGTCATGATTTTCACAATCGCGCTCTCAGCTGCAATATGGCTTCCTCCCACTGACTGATGCTGTTTTAGTTCTCACTGCCAAGATGTGGAGACTATAGCTATGGATGTACTCATATGTGCATCTATGGCATTTGCTGTATGATCGCTCACAAAATCCTTTCAGATCCAAAATGTTTTGTACATTCATCTCACAATAATCACCCGTGTGTTGCGAGTGTAGCAGCCTTGCCTTACATTTCAGGGTCAGTTTGGGGAAGCTTCACTGTCAGTTTGTAAGGTACATGAAGGGACCAAAAAGAGTACCATGTTTATTTCTTCCAGCTGTACAAACAACGTAGCACTGAACATGATCAGCAATGATTTTGTAACTTTAAAATTAAGCAAAGGTCCAGTTTTCACCTTAATTTCCATCTATGCATTTCATTGGGTTCTTTTTGAAAAGATGTACCTTTGAGTGCAGAAAAGATACCCCTATTTTTTATGTGTGCCCAATTCAATTTCAATTTATTTTCATTTATATAGCGCCAAATCACAACAGAGTTGCCTCAAGGCACTTCACACAAGTAAGGTCTAACCTTACTAACACCCAGAGCAGCAGCGGTAAGGAAAAACTCTGTCTGAGGAAGAAACCTCAATCAGAACAGACTCAAATGGGTGACCCTCTGCTTGGGCCATGCTACAGACACAAATTACAGAACAATTCACAAAAACAATTGTGAATTACTATAATAATTGTGAATTACCCAAATACTCTACAGTACCAATTTGGCAGGAGCTGCTGGTTCTACAGGACATATTTCCTGTTCAATTATTCCTTGAACCCTGAGAAGTTGTCTGATGTTGGTACAATTCCTTTAAAACAGATTCTGTACTCAAATGTCATATTTAATCTCTGGATGTTGTGAAATAAGTGACTGTCTCTAAAGTTATGTACTTTCATGATGGCTAAATATAGGAAGTCAATGAAAGACATAAGTCATATACAGGTCCTGAGGCCTGTTCTTATCTCTGGGATCTGTAGCATAAAGCAAATGAGAGTCTTTGCCTCCCTCTGGATGGGACACCAGCCCGATAAGGGTTACTTCCTCAGCCAAGGCCGGTACCCATTTAAGGTGGGTAGACTGACACCATACAGATTCTGTGCCTTGTCTAATGACACAGAGAGGAAGTTCAGAAGGAATCAAACCCAAGTCTGTGTATTGACAAGCCAGCTCATTATCCACTGAGGTACCTGCGCAATACTCAGAGTTTCAGTGTTAGCTTGAAAGCACAGATCTGAAGAATTGCAAGCCCAGGTGCATATGGTCCTCAACTTCAAGGTCAGGACACTTTTCCATGCCAAGAAATCCAATGGTTTCCACAGCCCTACCAACACCCTGTCCATTATAACATTGATTTACTGCAATGTATCATGGAAAATCAATATTCCCATATTGTATATGTGTTGATCAGTGGTGGGGGCAGCATGTTGGCTTAGTGGTTATCACTGTTGCCTCACAGCAAGATGGTTGTGAGATTACTTCCCACCTGGTCCTTTCTGTGTGGAGATTGCATTGACAGGACCTGTGGTGGGCTGAAACCGGAAGGAGTAGGAGACCAGTGCAGTCTCACAGGCATGGTTGGTTTAGATGATTAAAAGGCTTTATCTTGAAACCAGGCATTGGGTTCGGTACACAGGTAGTCAGACATGGGAGCAGAGGTATCAGACATGTTAAAGGCTGGGATGTGGTCCATAAACCAGGCAGGGTTCGTTCACGTGGTGTCGAGGTATAAAGCAAGCAAAACAAAGGCAGAGTCAAAATACAGGCGAAGATTAGGATATGGCAAGGTGGAGGTCAGAGCACAAAAGCAAGGTCAAAACACACAAGAGCAAACTGTACAAGAACGAGAGGCGAGAAAGTGAACGAAGTCAACAATCGGGCAGTGAGCTGCGGAACTGTGAGGGTTTTAATAAGGAGCAAACTAATCAGGGTGATGTGAAGCAGGTGTGTGGAAGGTTCTGGAAAGAGGTGTGGGTTAGTGAACCATAAGAGGGAAGAAAGACAAGAGAGTGCGGGAGGGCAAAACAAAGTGGTGCAAAGCAAGATAAGTAGGTGACAGAAAAACTAACTGAATAACGTGATGTGTTCTTGACAAACAATAATGCGTGAGCAAAACAGAAAGGGGCAGAACTAAGAAATACTGTGCCTAGTCTAAAGAGGAAAAAAAAACAAGGAACTTAATATTAAACCAAACTAGGACGAAACAGATACTGGCTGAGACAAAAGAGAATACAATAACTGATGAAGGCAAAACAAACTATTAGTTAAACTGCAAATAAACAGAACCCAGTGAATACAGAATAATGCAATAAATAAGTAAGGATTAAACAACGAGAAGCCGTGTATTATACGGTTTGAATGCACGACGCGGAGTCTAAAACACCACAACGTGAAGCGGAGTGGTGTTCCTCCGCAAAGTGCATTCAAACCATATAATGCACGGCTTCGAGTTATTTAATCCTCTTATACCATGGTCCCACACAGTGAGCTAACACACAAATATTTATTTAAGTTAACAGAACTTGACAAAAATGCATAAGTATTTGGGACTATTTTATGCCAGATATTTTCATCCTTGGCAACCATTCTCTTCTTCTTTCCCATCTTCAATCTTGACCAGTTCATCCGATGTTAAATCTTCATGCCGTTGCTTTTGCTGTTCTTCTCGTTTGTTCTCCTCCTCTTTCCTGAAACGTTTTATTTTGGCCAAAAATATTAAAATTCACTTGGAAATCCATGTTTTATCACGTTTCTGTCATTCATCTGTCAAAACACAGCTGATCTGTGCCAACTGATTCGCTCGTTGCTATGGTGACGGCCAGAGCAGAGTGATATTACAGTAACTTAACTCGCCAAACTATGTGTGCGTATACACGAAAATAATGCACCCCAGTTAGACATAGAATTCTCACTGACCATGGTATAAAACAAGATAACGGATAAGATGGAATGAATAACAAATGGAACATAATCAGATAAGCAACACTGAAGATAAATAATAACAAAAACCTGTGAACAAGCATTATACAATAAATGTGATAAACAGAAATAAACTAAGACTAAAGTAACTAAATGATTCCAAATTAAGGAATACAATAACCAACTACAAAACAGATGATAACCAAAGAATGAACCAGTGACAAAAGTGCAAAACAAAGAAAAGCAATGAACTGAGATTTGCATGAGAAAGTATAAACATATGAAAACTAAAACCATAAAACCATAGAGGCCATAAAGTTGAAAATCCGGACCTAAACCCTGAGCCGGAGCCAAGCATGACATGCATGTTCTCCCTGTGTTTGCGTGGGTTCCCTCTGGGTACTGCACCTTCATCCCACTTCCAAAGATATGCCGGTTAGGTTGATTGGAAACTTTAAATTGGCCATCGGTGTGCCTGTGGGTGTGAATGTGTTTGTCTGTCTATATGTGGTGCCTGGACAGACTGGTGTCCTGTCCAGGGTGTACCCTGCCTCATGCTCTATGACTGCTGGGATAGGCTCCAGCCCCCCTGTGACCCTTAACTGGAGTAAGTGGGTATGGAAAATGGATGGATGGATGAACAGTGGTGGTCGCAGTTAACCTAAAAATTAACTTAATGCAATACTATAGCATAATAATAACAAACTGTAATGGCTAATTCGCTAACTGAGTTGTTTGTTGTGGTATCACTAAACTGATAAAACGTTTAGCTTTGGCTTGGTTTTGTGGCTGTAAAATCCTGAAAACAGGCCTAAAAAGTTGAAACTTTAATATGTTGAAGCTTACAGTATATGAAAGCATAATATGGAGGTTCCCAAAAGGATTTGCATACAAAAATCGGATAAACAAATAATTAAATGAACAAATGAACTTAAACAGGAGTCTGCATTTAACATGTTGTTTATTCACAGTTTGAAAGTCTGAAATGAATAAGATTTAAGAAATAAAAAATACACATGGAAAATCATTTAAATAACCTATTTAATGCATTATTATGTACTAGGATGAAGGTCCCAGGTCCTGCTTGAAAAGACGTTCCCGCTAGCTTGGCTAATGGGGAATTCCCCTTTGGCTGACCTGGTAGAGGAATGGGCTTTAGAGCGAGCCGTCCAGGTTCGATCCCACTGCCGTCCTGGCCACAAAGATCCTACGGTCACAATCTGGTGTCACGAACAGGATGTGGGTAGTCACAGAACATGCTTAAATGCACCTGTGACTTCGGGACGAAGTCAAAAATGGTGGGGAGATATGTACCAGGATGAAGGTCCTGGGTCCTGATTGAAAAGACTTTCCCGCTAGCTTGGCTAACGGGGAATTCCCTTTAGTGCGAGCCTTCCGGGTTCGAGCCCACCACCGTCCCGGCCACAAAGGTCCTATGATCACAATTGTTTGTCCATCTCCTTGAGATGATGCTTGTTGCCTTTGAGCGCTGTGTGAATTTTGCTTATCGGATAAGTGCGTCAGTAACAGCAGGAACAAACATGACTGGTTAACTATACTTAGTGGAAGCTAATTCATAAGCTGTTTTTTCCAAGTTAGCTGCAAACAAGGGCACAGTTTAGAACTAGAAATTGGGGGGGACAAAGTGCGACGCCCTTAGGGCTGAAGCCCATAGGCCGGGGGTCTGGGGGCTGCTTTAGGCCCCCAGAAGCCAACGGTTTCTAGATAAGCTCAGATGCATTCTGAGCATCCAAAACACTAATTTTAATGTTTTTAGAAGACCATAAAGTGGACACCATTTGACTTATGCAATTTGAAACTGTGGATATAAGTACTTTATTCTGAGAATAGCCAACATTGATTTTATTAACATCCTGGTGTAAATAAGGTATCACCACGTGTAGAACTCAAAAAGAATGATAGGTTGAGTTTTCATTAAAAAACAACTGCAATGTGGTAAAATATATTAATAAATATGAAAGAACAGGCTCTTAATAATTATTAACTATTGCATACTGTATTTTTTTTATCAAGATTTGTTTTTGCATAAGTTTGAAAAACAACAGAAGTTTAGGATAAATTACTTATTATGAATTTAATTTTCGAAGTGGCACTAATGACAACACTCATACTGAACATAATTTCGCTTGCATAGACTGATTTTGGAGATCAAGCAATAATTGCAGATGGGCTTTCTGAGGTCCCAGATAGCTTTTCTGATTTCCTTTTCTAACCTTGAGAATTTAGTAAATTAGCATATGGTCCATTGATACTTATGTGTAGACACTAGTCCCTAGAGGCAACTATTTTTGGTTTCAAATCTGAGAAAATACAGTCCCAGAAAATTCTGAATGTGACAAACAAGAATAGGTGTTGTAAACAAGTCTATGCTGCTAAAAATACAAACTTGTAGAAACAAAGATACTATTCTGACATGGTTTGCACATAAGACTGGCATAGCATGTTTCAAGTACACACATATATGTCAGAAGGTGGGGGGGACATACCATATTCTGTCCCCCCTGGTTGAAAAGGTGGGGGGGGGCATGTCTCCCCTATCCCCCACCAAATTGCGGCCATGGCTGCAAAACTAATTGCCTAATGAAAAGGTTAGCTTTGCTAATTAGCTGTTGGTATATTTGTTGAACTGTGCCCACCGCATGCATTTAAAATAATCTGTCTTTAAAAGCGGGCATTCACGCATGTGTCTGTTCCTCTTCACCTCAGGCATGGTGTCACCAGATTACAGGGTTGTGGAGTTTCTCTCTGACATCAGACTCTGACCCTGAGGGGTTTTTTTGTGTGTGTGTTTTTGGCCAGACTGGGGCCCTTCATTAGGCTTCAACAGAGTGCGGCCGCTCACCCGGGGAGGGGAGGTCATCTTCAAACCATTTTTTAATCACAGTCTGCTCTCCTGAACACACGCCCTCAGCAGCAGCTGGCAGGTGAATCAGTATTCTCTTTGTGGAATCACCTAAAGCTCTGTTTTCTCCCTCAGAGTCTGTCGTTTGTTTTTTTTTTTTTTTTTAGCTGATTATGGGGTGAGTCAGAGACGTACCTTTGTTCAGTTTGAACTCACAGCTGCACCTCATTCATTACCTCATTATTTTCTTTCTTTATTGTCATGGCGAAGATGTGAGACACGTTCCTCTATTTCCGTATTGTTTATTTACTGTGTTGTTTGGACGAACTAGGTTTTTTGTAACTGGTCTTACAATTGGTACCTCTGTAAGAAAGAATGGGGATAATTTGATTGGCTCTAAAACTGGCACAAGCAGCAGTCAACTGAAACTTTATCACAATATGACATGTTTTAGAAATGTTTAACCTGAGGAGATCCACTGTTACATCCTGAACTAATTTCAGGACAGGTTCTGAAAACAGCTGGAGTCACAATTTAAACATTTGTGTCAGATTAACCACTTAATGTATGAAGAGGTTAACACATGTGCACCAGTGATGTACTCGTAATATTTGCAATTTAAAATCAGTCTGGTTTTCAAATCTGATTTATCTTAAAAAATCTATTTGTTACAGACAGTAAAGCATTTTTTTTATCTCTCTCAGTAAAGTCAAAAGTTATGTATGGTGTTTGAGTTTTAATTTATTTGATGTTATCTACATGTAAATTGCCCATAAGGGCAAGGGATACAACTATAAGGTGATTTTTGGCTGTCAGCAACATCTTATTTTCGTCAAAAGTAAATTTCTCAGGTGAATAAACCATCGAGACCTTGCCACATATTTAAGCAATTTTTGTCACCATCTAGTGGGTGATTTGAGCATTTCGGGGCTACTGTACATTTCCTACTTGTAGGTCAAAAAAATATCAAAATACATAATTTTTTGTCACATAGTGCTTTGACCTAATGTATAAACATTTCAATGAGAGTTTTACAATTCTGGAGTTTTAGGATGCAGAAGGTTTTGCAGGACAGACAGATGGAAGGACAGCAATTTCTCTTGACAAGCACAACATACAAGCGCAACCATTTCACAATAAAATGTGTAAAGTCAACATCCCAGCAAATACTTTTACTGTGAAAGGCATATTGTCAGTGTTCCTTGCTATGACAACACTGAGGAGACAGTTAAAATCCATTTTTTGCTAAATGGCAAATGATAAATGGACTGCATTTATATAGCGCTTTTCCATCTGAATCAGACGCTCAAAGCGTTTTACACATAATGCCTCACATTCACCCCGATGTCAGGGTGCTGCCATACAAGGCACTCACTACACACCGGGAGCAATAGGGGATTAAAGACCTTGCCCAAGGGCCCTTAGTGATTTTCCAGTCAGGCTGAGATTTGAACCCAGGATCTTCTGGTCTCAAGCCCAATGCCTTAACCACTAGAACATCACCTAACACCAACAAATTTCCCACTATTTGTACATTTCAGTAAAACTGAATAAAATCTTCTGTTTTAATATAGGCGATTGCTTGGGGGTTCTCAGAGTATCTTTGTTGCTGAGCTGCACTGTGGTTAGGAGTGAAATGAATTCAATTATATTATTTCAGTAATAATTGTCTGCACATTTTAAAAACCTTAATACTAACGGTCACAATTTTCATTTGAAATTTAGATTTTGTGTCATGCCCACCTGTCATCTTGAAGGAAACTGAGAAAGCTTTCTATAGCTCAATATTTACCTTTACTTGCTACTGTTAGACTATTACTTTTAAAATTACTTTTAATTGAGCAGAATTATTTTACTATTATTACATGGCATTTTAGTAACTGTACCTGTATCCCATGCTGGCTGGATGTTGTTATTTTTATTTTATTTTTAAATGTCTGTGTGTGTGTGTGTGTGTGTGTGTGTGTGTGTGTGTGTGTGTGTGTGTGTGTGTGTGTGTGTGTGTGTGTGTGTGTGTGTGTGTGTATATATATATATATATATATATATATATGTGTATATATATGTATATATATATATAGTATATTTGTTGTGTAGGTTATGTCTGTGTCCATGTTGCTGTGTTGCCTTCTTGGCCAGGTAACTCTTGGAAAAAAGATTTTTAATCTCAATGAGGCTTTTACCTGGTTAAATAAAGTGTCTGTCTGTCTGTCTGTCTGTCTGTCTGTCTGTCTCTGTCTGTCTGTCTGTCTGTCTGTCTATCTATCTATCTATCTATCTATCTATCTATCTATCTATCTATCTATCTATCTATCTATCTATCTATCTATCTATCTATCTATCTATCTATCTATCTATCTGTCTATCTGTCTGTCTGTCTGTCTGTCTATGTTATTTATTGATGAGTCAAATACAAACAAAATTAAATACAAACAAAATGGGTATTATACAAAATCCTGAAACATCTTTACGCATAAAAAAATAAATAAAAGAATAGAAGGGGCTTATTGTAAATTAATTATAAACAAGAAAATAAAAAATAAAATAATTTTATGATAAAAGAAGCTAATCTTGAGGCATTATTGGTATCAATCACAGATAGATAGATTGATAAATAAAGCATACCTGGCTGAGGAGCCGAATGGCCGTGTTGTGTCATTGCAGATGAAACCGCTGTGCCCCCCACTTCGTCCTCACTGCGGTTCCTCCGCAGTCAGACCAGAGCGATCATCATGGCCTAAGCTCTTGCCAGGAATGAGTGAAAGCTGAGGTACAGCTGTGTTTGTTTGCTGGAATTGCAGAGTGGCATGGAGCAGTGACACTGTGAAGCTGCTTCTGCCGTTGTTGACAACTGAAAGGAAGTCTGAATGCACAGCTAACTTTTACTTCCGTATAAGGAACCCGGAAACATGAAAATCCCCCACTGTTGTTGCTATTATTGTGTGGATTTTGTTATTATTGAACAAGTAATATAATTACCGGTATTCTACTGAAGCAGAGTAGGAGATATAGCTAAGATTTTGACAAAAATAAATCAAGGACTTATTCTCAGCCTTACGCTTGTGTCGGTTTTACCTTGCTTTAGAAACATGATGTTTTTTCTAGGAAATGACATTTCTACCTTTACAAAATTGTATTACTGTGTGTTAGTATGAAGCACAAACAAACAAACTGACAAAATACAAGGTTATTTCTTTAACATTCAACTTTAAATAATAATGCTAAATATCAATGTCACAAAATTGATGAAAAAAGTTCTCCTTTTGGGATAAATTTCGTGCATATCTCTGGAACTGTGCGGAATTTTTCCATGGAATTGAGAGACTACAGGCAACTCACAGATAAATCTGGATGGTGCTAAATAAAATAATGGCTTGTTCATGACAAATGCAATAGAAATCAGCAGTTAGGCTTCATTATTTTTGAACTAGGTCTTAAGGGCACATAGTGCGAATTTGGTCAAATTACAGCGAAACAGTTCGAATTAGTGCACCACGAAACATTGTGCCGAAGGACAGGCGTGCATGAGCCCGGTGCGATGGTACATGCATGCGACGTGTCTTTTGAGCAGGAACACGGGATGAGCTGCACCACATCGCATCACTGATGTGGAGGAAAATAAAATATAAACGAGCTGTATAATTAGGGAATATCACTGGGTTGATGTAAATAATACATAAAAGGGGACACAATACAGAACCCCGCGGTTATATAACCCTGGTTAAATAAAAAAAGAATGCCACTCACAGGATCTGAACCCGCACGCTCTGATTACCAGACAAAACCTTTACTACTGCACCACAATTGCTGTCTCATAATAGGAGTGTGAAATCGTTCACATCAACAAGGAGATAAATGTATTTTCTAAAAAAAGAAAAAAAATGCTGTGATAACTGACCAAACAGCATTTTTGGTATGGCATATTTCTGCTGATATGTGACTGAAAGTGGTGTATTTGTCATACTGTTGGCCTTTCATATGGTCCTGTGGCGCGCCGCTCACTGTCCTGACGTGACGTTCAGATCGCCTGCTGCATGTCCACATGAACTGACGGTCCGGTCCAGCTGGGCCTGTCAGTGTGTACTCTCCAGCCCATTGCAGAAGCAATATATGTTTTTATGTATTGCAATGTAAGGACAGCAAACATACACGCGCATGTCTGTCAAAATACAGTGCGTGTTCTGCGCCTCTGATGTCCAGGACCAGAGTTGTCAACAGCTGCCACGCCCCCGTCCGTTCAGCACACAGACCAAGGTGTCACTCTGTGATCAGATGAGAGGCACCTTGCCTGTGGGGGGGCACACGAACCACACGCACGCACATGTCGGGGGGAGCCGGAGGGAGCGCGCGACACATGCACACGTGTTGTTGGGGGAACCGACACTCTGGCACGTCACGCACATCACATGTGCACTCGGCAACTCCACAGTCGTGGGGCACTTTCACAAATTTCACGTGTGTGTATGTGTGTGTGTCCACCCACAGTCAGTGTTCCTTTATGGTATTTTTCATGTTGTGTGTGAAGTTTTCCGCACAGTGCATTTTGTTTTCTCTCTCGCTTGCCTCAGTTTGTTTTCCACTTGCTTATGTCCCTCGCTGACTGTGTGCCTGTGTCCGTGTAGCACAGGGGACACTAACCCTGTTCCTGGAGGGCACCTGGCCTGAATGTTTTCTAACACTCCCTGTTCCACTCCCAGACAGTTAACTATCAGCCGTGCTCAGCCAGTCAACAGCTGGAAAACATCACTTTTAAGAAATCAGGTGTGACCTGAGTAGGTAAATGTGGAAAACATACAGGGCAGGTTTACATCTTATTATAAAAGATGCCCTGCATCTTTTATAATTTTCAACCCGTTTGTTTTTTCCAATTTGCATTTGTGCCCTGTTAGAAAGGCAGTTGTACTGACTTTTTCACCTGTGCAATGATATTGCATGCAGGGCTATGATTTTTAGTCCTGCCTATATGTTTATGAACAAAAAAATAGTTTTGTTCTGACTTGGACCAAACTTGGTGGAATGATGGATGATCAGCCAAGGACAAAGGTCATTCATTATGGTTACTATTAAATACTAATATGTACTATGTATCACCTTCCTATTGGTTACATGGCCTGTGACCTTGAAATGTCAAAATTGACTGAGGAGTCGAGTCCTGGATCTCTGATTCTGTGGCTTTGTCAAAGAACAGACAGCATGAAGAATGTGATCACTGCTGGCAGATAACCGGAGCACAGGAATTCTAACTCAGCAGATCCTGGTGGGAATGTGTACAGACAGATCTCAGGACAGATTCCAGATAAAGTTTGGATTTCTATGTCATGGTTTAAAAAAAGAGGTTTTACTTGGCAGTTCGTTCTGTTCATTGCACAACCAAACTTTAGTGCAGATGTGCATTTATCACAGGGTCCCTTCAGCGGTACACCTGGCAGACGGGACTCAGAGGAACCCAGTCACACCTGGAGCTCGGCCTACTCACCTGTGCTAGAACACCTGGATCCAGTCTTGACACTGAGTTCATTCCGTTGGACCAAAACCATCTGACTGGCTCGTGCATTTGTCAGAAGTGCTGATAAGTGAGAGGGATAAATAAAAATCAGGTTTTCAGAAGCTTGAGTTCCACAGATTGAAATATATTCTGCATGTTTTGAATTAAAATATCTCCACTGCACAGCAGAAAAAGCCCATAAGAGGTTCACGTATACACTGAGTTCACGGTGTGACTTTAATTGGCTGTAGAAGGCTATGGTTTGAGTTATGAGGATATGACATCGCCGCTGTGGAAACAGCACGTTATGAGCAAAGGAAATGCTTACTCATACTGCACTCACAGTGGCCTCCATAGCTGCGTCTTCACCGTGGGCTCTGCACAGTGACCCCACCCAGCTGCTGTCCTCAATGCAAACCTCTCCCCTCCTCCACTTGCTCACTAACATCATCAGTCCAGTCAGCAACCCCAACCCAGAGACACGGAAGTCACTCTGGTGCAAGTCAAAAGACAGATTTAGCTCAGATTAACCTAAGAAAATGATTAAGAAGAGAGAATACAACTTTTGAAGACACCTACACTGCAAAAACCAGAGATGGGAGTAAGTCAGGTCATTTTCAAATAATCAATCTGCAAGTCCCAAGTCAAGTCTCAAGTCAGCTTGCAAACAACTGGTGGTCATTTTGAATTGGGACTTGCAGATTCATGACTTGAGAGTGACTTGATGGTGACTTACTCCCACCTCTGGAAAAAACATATCTAAGAAAGTTTAAAAAAAAGACTTGTTTAAAGAAAAGTTGACTTAATTTTTGTCTAAATAGAAAAATAATCTTGTCAAGCATTTTTTACAGTAGAAAAAAATGTCTTATTTTAGGTAAATGTATCTCACTTTTTCTTAAGTTTTTCCAGTTAACATCAAGCTGTATTTAACTAGTAACAAGGAAAGGCAATAGATTTCAAATCATCCAAGCAAAGGAACAAGATTGTTTTCTTTATTTTAAGACACAGGCTAATCTTAAAATAAGAATCCTGTCTGGTTTTAAGGCACATTTTGATTATTTAGTGCATAGACATTTTGCTAGTTTGGAGAATTCTAACCAAGTAAATTTTTCTTACCACATTGTCAGATTTTTTTATTATTATTATTAATACAAGACAATGTGGATTTCTGATTATTTGGCTTATTTTGAGAGGGACAGTTTTTGCAGTATAGGTTTGCAGTTGTAGACTGGAAATGGAGAAAAAAATGTTTTAACCAACCAACTAGCAAAACAATTAAAACAATGAATTAAACTATAATTCCCTCTACAATGTCACTACAGTGCTTCAGTTACAATATTCGAATGCTTTCTTTATTATTTCTGGTGATTTTAATCATGTCCCATTGGACACTACTCTGCCCTCCTTCCACCAATATGTCACCTGTCCCACAAGAAAAACTAAGACCATTGACCTGTTGTATGCAAACACCATCAATGTATATTCAGCTTCCTCCCTACCTCCACTAGGCAAATCTGATCACAACCTGGTCCACTTACGACCCACTTACACTCCTCTGGTTAAAAGGCAGTGATAAACAGGCCTGTTTGAAAATGGTCACCTGAAGCAGAGGATGCTCTCAGGGACTGTTTTGCCACCACAAACTGGAGTGTTTTGGTTGACTCTCATGGAGAGGACCTTGAGGGGGGCGGTGGACTGTCTGTCGGATTATCTGAACTTTTGTATGGACCAGGTGGTACCAGTCAGAACTGTCAAATATTTTGACAATAACAAGCCGTGGATCACAGCTGAAGTGAAGGGGCTCCTGAACAGGAAGAAGTGGGTGTTTAGGAGCAGGGATTGGGAGGGGGTGAGGGCAGTGCAGGGGGAGCTCAAACTTTGTTTAAAGCAGGCTAAAGAGGAGTATGGTAAAAAGCTGGAGAGGACGCTGTCTAATAAAAACATGCGGGAGGTCTGGAGAGGAATGAAAACCATCACTGGCTGTGGCAGTAAGGGCAATCTGGGTTGCATGGACATTCAGAGAGCTGAGGAGCTAAACACCTGTTTCAGTCAGTTCAGCTCACCCCCGACCAACACCCCACAGCCTACTGTCAGCTCCTCAGACCACCTCCGTCCTGCCTCTCCCCTATGTGCCTCTTTCTCTCCCTCACTAGCCCCCACCTCACCCACATTTCAGACTACCTTACCAATAGGCCGCAGTTTGTCCGGGTGGGGGACTGCAGGTCTTCAACTCTGACTTGCAGTACTGGAGCACCTCAGGGCACAGTGCTCTCTCCTCTCCTCTTCCTCTACACCATGGACTTTCGTTACAACTCCAATACATGTCACATGCAGAAGTTCTCAGATGACACTGCAATTGTGGCATGTATTTGGGAGGGGGACGAGGGGGAGTACAGAGACCTGGTGAAGGACTTTGTGCAGTGGTGCCGGCTGAATAAGCTCCAGCTGAACACCACTAAAACAAAGGAGATGGTGTTGGACTTTCGCCGGGCGCCACCCTCTCTGGAGTCCATTAACATCGGTGGAGCAGAGGTTGAGGTGGTCTCCATGTATAAGTACCTGGGACTACATCTGGATGATAAGCTGAACTGGGCAGCCAACATGGACGCTGTTTATAAGAAGCGCCAGAGCAGAATGTATTTTCTCAGAAGGCTGGCCTCGTTCAGAGTCTGCCCTAAGTTAGTGCACCTGTTTTATCTGGCTATTGTGTCCAGTGTTCTTTTTTATGCCGCGGTGTGTTGGGGGGGCAGTGCTTTTAAGAAGGACATTCATCGACTGAACCGGGCCGGTTCTGTAGTGGGTCTGGGCTTGGACTCTGTGGAGACAGTGGTGGAGCAGAGAACATTCACAAAGACCCATGCCATCCTGTCTAATGAGAGTCACCCTCTGAACTCTGTCTTCTCCATCCAGAGAAGCTCAGTAAGCTCGAGATTTCTCTTATTGAGATGTTCTACAGAGAGACTGAGGAACTCATTTGTTCTGCGTGCCATCAAGCTGTTTAACAAGGCCTCTGCTGGGAGGAGCAGGAGGGAGAATGTGCTTTAGCAGCTAGTTTTTAGTTATTATTTATTTATTTTTGTGGTGGGCTTTGTTCCTTCCATTTTATTGTATCTTTTAATTCTATCTATCCTTGGAGCAGGGACAATGCACAATTTCCCTTGGGATCAATAAAGTATTTATCTATCTATCTATAAAGGCAGCCAGAGTGCATACTTTTTACAACATCGAACCAGGATTACCTTCAGCAACTGACAGAGGGGGTTTTTTAAAACTTAATTCCAAGTCCTTGTGATGTCATAAATATTTGTATAGTTTCAATATTAAAGCCACTGAAACAAAGCATCTAGCTTCTTACCTTTTCAGAGCTAGCTTCCCGGCACACAGAGCGTACTACCTTGCTGAAATTCTCCGTAAAAGTTCAGTTTCTTTTCAATGAACTTGAGACAAATTCTGGTGGGGGAGAAAAAGAATAAATCAAAAACCAAGATGGAAAGAGGAGGTTTGAACATGCGAAGGCTGTCACAGAGGCGTGCACAGACATGAATAGGAAGGCACGCATCACAACTATATACACATACATGATGTGGAACTACAGCCCAGTGTTGCATTTTTGTGTGTTTTTTTTTTTTGTGATATCACAAAGTACATGTTTGTGACGCAATCACCCGACAACCCTAATCATAAACCCAACACCCCCGATCCCTGTCACCCCAAATTCTGTGATACCATCACAAAATGTTTTCATAACACCATCACAAAATTGACTCTATTTTGTGATGATATCATGAATAGATTAAATTTCCTTCATGATGGCATCATGACCATGGTATGAAACTGGGTTGAGATACAAGGCGTTATTGAGAACATACCTTTGTCAGCCTTGACTAACAAAGAAGATCAACCAGAACTTTAACTTTTTTAGTGTTAAATCTCAAAGAATGAGATTTTTTTTTTTTAAATGTTGGTTGTTCAGATTCACTACCAAACGTTTAGCATTTTCACTCACCTAATGATTATCTCTATTAGTATGGGGTGTACAGCCAGTACATTCTGAGTGCCGGTCCCAAGCCCGGATAAATGAGGAGGGTTGCGTCAGAAAGGGCATCCGGCGTAAAACAAGCCAACCCAACTATGCAGACTCAGAATCGAATTCCCATACCGGATCGATCGCGGCCCAGGTTAACAACGTCCGCCACCGGTGCTATTGCCCAACAGGGTGCCGGTGAAAATTGGGCTACTGCTGGGCGAAGATGACGAAGAAGAGGAGGAAAACGTTGCCACGAACAGCGGGAGAAGAAGAAAACTAGAAGGGTGGAAATGAGAGTGGGGACTTTGAATGTTGGTAGTATGACTGGTAAAGGGAGAGAGCTGGCTGATATGATGGAGAGGAGAAAGGTACACATATTGTGTGTGCAAGAGACCAAGTGGAAGGGAAGTAAGAGCAGGAGCATCGGCTGTGGGTACAAGTTGTTGTACCATGGTGAGGACAGGAAGAGAAATGGTGTTGGGGTCATTTTAAAGGAAGAGTATGTTAAAAGTGTGTTGGAGGTTAAGCGAGTGTCTGACAGGGTGATGAGTGTGAAGTTGGAAATTGAAGGGTTGATGATGAATATCATCAGTGCATATGCCCCACAGGTAGGTTGTGAGATGAAGGAGAAAGAAGATTTCTGGAGTGTGTTAGATGAGGTGGTGGAGAGTGTGCCCAAGCATGAAAGAGTGGTGATAGGAGCAGACTTCAATGGGCATGTTGGTGAAGGGAACAGAGGTGATGAGGAAGTAATGGGTAGATATGGTATCAAGGATAGGAATGGGGAAGGACAGATGGTAGTTGATTTTGCAAAAAGGATGGAAATGGCTGTGGTGAATACCTACTTTAAGAAAAGGAAGGAGCACAGGATAACATATAAGAGTGGAAGAAGGTGCACACAGTTGGACTACATTCTTTATAGGAGATGCAAGCTAAAAGAAATCACAGACTGCAAGGTGGTAGCAGGAGAGAGTGTCACTAGACAGCATAGGATGGTTGTTTGTAGGATGACTTTAGAGGTAAAGAAGAAGAAGAGAGTGAGAGCTCAACAAAGGATCAGATGGTGGAAGCTGAAGGAGGAAGACTGTTGTGTGAAATTTGGCGAGCAGGTGAGAGAAGCACTAGTTGGAGGGGAAGCAATTTTGGACAACTGGAAAAGTACTGCAGATGTGGTGAGGGAGACAGCTAGGGCAGTACTGGGTATGACATCTGGACAGTGGAAGGAAGACAAGGAGACTTGGTGGTGGAATGAAGAGGTCCAGGAAAGCATAAGGAGAAAGAGGTTGGCGAAAAAGTTTTGGGATAGTCGGAGAGATGAAGAAGGTAGACAGGAGTACAAGGAGATGCGGTGTAAGGCGAGAAGAGAAGTGGCAAAAGCAAAGGAAAAGGCATATTGCGAGCTGTACAAGAAGTTGAATAGTAAGGAAGGAGAAAAGGACTTGTACCGATTGGCCAGACAAAGGGACAGAGCTGGAAAGGATGTGCAGCAGGTTAGGGCGGTAAAAGATGCACATGGTAATGTGCTGACAAGTGAGGAGTGTGTGCTGAGAAGGTGGAGGGAATATTTTCAAGAGTTGATGAATAAAGAAAATGAGCGAGAGAAAAGGCTGGATTATGTGGTGAGAGTAAATCAGGAAGTAAAAAAGATTAGCAAGGAAGAAGTGAGGGCTGCTATGAAGAGGATGAAGAGTGGAAAGGCAGTTGGTCCAGATGACATTCCAATGGAGGCATGGAAATGTCTAGGAGAGATGGCAGTAGAGTTTCTAACCAGATTGTTTAATAAAATCTTGGAAAGTGAGAGGATGCCTGAGGAGTGGAGACGAAGTGTGCTGATTCCTATTTTCAAGAACAAGGGTGATGTGCAGAGCTGCAGTAACTACAGAGGCATAAAGCTGATCAGCCACAGCATGAAGTTATGGGAAAGAGTAGTAGAAGCTAGGCTTAGAAAACAGGTGAAGATCTGTGAGCAGCAATATGGTTTCATGCTGAGAAAGAGCACTACAGATGCAATGTTTGCTCTGAGAATACTGTTGGAAAAGTACAGAGAAGGACAGAAAGAGTTACACTGTGTGTTTGTGGACTTAGAAAAAGCTTATGATAGTATTGTGTGGGCCGCCAGAAGAGGAGGTACTGCTGGCCCACCACCAGTGGGTGCCCTGCCTGAAGTGCGGGCTTCAGGCACGACAGGGCGCTGCCGCCACGGACACAGCCGGGGGTGACAGCTGTCACTCATTATCTCTTGACAGCTGTCACCCATCTACTCAACATCATCTCACTCCATAAAGACCAGACGTCATCTCCACCTCGTTGCCGAGATATCGTACTTCATTGGAGGTAATATCCTCAGCCGTTTGTGTGGTACAATATAATTTGTATATTGTGAGTGTTTGCAGGAGTACCGGTACCTCTGTCGGTGGAAGCTGAGAGAGTGCTGGACGGCACTCTTTTCCCCTGAGGAATCACTGCGGTACTCTGCAATATATTGAGTGAGAGGTGGAGGTGGCATTCCCACCGTTGTTGTTACGGGGTGTACACACACCCACACTTGACTGTCTTTGTTCTCGCCAGCAGTACCAGATCCGACAGTCGGGGACGGTGATCACCTGGGAATTCGGGACTTGGCGGCTCCAGTATTCACCAGGTTCGGTGGCGGCGGAAATCGTGTGGTTCCGGCTCTTCTCAGGACAGACGTCTTCTATCCTCGAGCCTGCCCACACGTCACCTTTGTGGATTGACTGTAATCATATTCTGAGATTGTCTGTATGTTCGTTGTGCTCCTTCACAACATTAAATTGTTAATTTTTGGCTCATCTATTGACTGTTCATTTGCGCCCCCTGTTGTGGGTCCGTGTCACTACACTTTCACAACAGATAGGGTGCCAAGAGAAGAGTTGTGGCATTGTATGAGGAAGTCTGGAGTGGCAGAGAAGTACGTTAGGGTAGTGCAGGACATGTACAAGGATAGTGTGACAGCGGTGAGATGCGCAGTCGGAATGACAGACTCATTCAAGGTGGAGGTGGGATTACACCAAGGACCATCTCTGAGTCCTTTCTTGTTTGCAGTGGTGATGGACAGGTTGACAGATGAGATCAGACAGGAGTCCCCATGGACTATGATGTTTGCAGATGACATTGTGATCTGTAGTGAGAGTAGAGAGCAAGCTGAGTCTAGTCTGGAGAAGTGGAGATATGCTTTGGAGAGAAGGGGAATGAAAGTCAGTAGAAGCAAGACTGAGTACATGTGTGAACGAGAGGGAGCCCAGTGGAATAGTGCAGTTACAAGGAGTAGAAGTGGTGAAAGTAGATGAGTTTAAATATTTGGGGTCAACTGTTCAAAGTAATGGAGAGTGTGGTAGAGAGGTGAAGAAGAGAGTGCAGGCAGGGTGGAGTGGTTGGAGAAAGGTGGCAGGAGTGATTTGTGACTGAAGAATATCAGCAAGAGTGAAGGGGAAAGATTACAAAACAGTAGTGAGACCAGCTATGTTGTATGGTTTAGAGACAGTGGCACTAACAAAAAGACAGGAGGCAGAGCTGGAGGTGGCAGAGCTGAAGATGTTGAGATTCTCTTTGGGAGTGACAAGAATGGACAAGATTAGGAATGAACATATCAGAGGGACAGCTCAGGTGGGACGATTTGGAGACAAAGTCAGAGAGGCGAGATTGAGATGGTTTGGACATGTGCAGAGGAGGGACCCAGGGTATATAGGGAGAAGGATGCTGAGGATGGAGCCACAGGCAGGAGGAGAAGAGGGAGACCAAAGAGGAGGTTCATGGATGTGCTGAGAGAGGACATGCAGGTGGTTGGTGTGACAGAGGAAGATACAGAGGACAGGATGAGATGGAAACGATTGATCTGCTGTGGCGACCCCTAACGGGAACAGCCGAAAGACAAAGAAGAAGAAGGACTATTGCCCAGTAGTTTGGTCAAATGCTACTGGAGAAATGATAAATAGATTACAGATTATTCAGAATAGGGATGCTCATGTGGCACTTAGATGCAATTATAGGACAAATATCATCACAATGCATAAAAAATTAAACTGGTTGTTAGTCAAAGATAGACTTTTATATTCGCTGATCATTTTTGTTAGAAAGATTATTGTCACTAAGTTACCTTATATTTTGTTTAGGAATTTTTCTTTTAGTTCAGAAAATCATACTTACAGAACCAGACACGCTGTAGTGGGAAATTTTATGTTACCTGTAGCTAGAACCAGTGCCATTAAGAACACTGTCACATTTAGGGGTATGAAGGAATGGAACTTATTACTGGATCACATTAAACTCAGTGCAAATTAATGTTCTTTAAAAACCTTCTGAAACAGCATTTATTGGTATATGAGTAATGTGAGTCAACTGTTTCTACATATATAGATGATGGTTAATTTGATTTGATTTTTTTTCTTCTGATTTTTCATTTATTTTTATATTTTTAATGTATTTTTGATTTACTATATTTGTAAATCTGTTGGGCCCCAGGAAGAGTAGCTGCAGCAAAGCTGCAGCTAATGAGAATCCAAACAAACAATAAACAGTAAACAATCTCTTCACAAAATATTTGAAATCCAATGCTATGATGCACTGTTTTTTAAAACTCAAAATAAAAATAAATACAAAGTGTATGTAAAGTTACACCATCTTAATCCTCAAGCAACCAAGCTATTTTAGTGACTAAAATGATAGAGTGGGGTTATTTATGACCCCATTTGTTATGTGCTGACGCGGGTCAGAGAACCGAACCAGCATCTGACAATGGCCCAGCACTAAATAACCAGAAAGCGGTTCCAAGAAACAAATTTATTCCCCCTCATTGTGCAATAATTCGTGTATAACATAAATAGTCAGCTGTCTTGGCAAGGTGAAGGACGGCGCGCTCTCCAGCACCCAAATGGATCAAAGCCCGGCACTTCTGGACTCAGATTCACCGCCGAACACCCCCCAGGTGGATACGACAAATTGACTCTGTGAAGGACGGAAAAGGTGAGGTAAGTCAACAGAGCTACAACAAATATCCTTTGGAGGCACACACTATCAGCAACACATTCAGGTCTGAATTTAAGCTTTATGTAAATGAGCAGCTTCTCACAACAGGTGGAGGAGCATCAATCCGTACGCCATGGCAGTGAGAAGCAAACTGCATAATTCTCATCAATGTTCAAATATACTGCGTAACAAAACGCCAAATTACTATTAACGATTATTCAGACGATAATCACCTCTGATGTGTGCTGACAGCATGTGTCCCTCACCCGTCCTCCTTCACAGGCACGATGTGTCAAACCCTGGCGCGGTCCTCAGCGTCTCACAACCGAACGTCACAAGGTCGAGTTCCCGGCAATTCTGCTTGAATCACACATGGCTTAAATGCAGAACGCCATCTCATTATCTGCTTCAGCTGAAAGTCTTTAAGTCTGCACGTGAACATCCTCCACAGGTGCAGCCAATAGTTCTGATGAGGGTGAAGGACTCTTCCGCCAGCACCTTCTCCACAGAAAAAAACAGTTTGCATACCAACTGGAGAGCAAAGAAAAGAAAACAGCACCAAAATGTCCAGCCAAACCCCCCAACACACAACACCATTGACTTTATATTGGAATACTTCTATACAGAGTTGTTCATATTTATCTGACTCGCTAATATATTTGTCCATCATCCTTTTCATCCTCACTCTGGGCATCAAGAATCAGTCTCAGTGCTCGTGCAGCTGTCAGTCTTGCTATTGTTCATCTGTTGGTCATGCTTCCTTGCAAAACAGTAAAATATAATGATTAGAGCTGGCAAATTACAATACCATCTGAAGCTATAATGTCAAAAATCTCATAGATCTTCGCAGAGTCATAAGAGACCCCGCAAATTTTGGATTATACTTGCCACACGGATTGGCCGATCCTTTCAAAATTCTATAAACAAATGCAGTACAAATAGATTGACACATTCATGGTAGGAAACTTTTTTTATTATTATTAAAATTAGGAAAATGGTGCACAAAAATATATTCCTGGGGTCATAAATGACCCAACTTGGTTGCTTGAGGGTTAAATTTGTAGTTATTAACCATGTCTTTTCTAGTTATGGAGCTAGGCTTGGCCCATGAGAAAATTTTATAAGACTCCATTTGTTTGGAATTTTGTCTTAAATCTGGTTGATTTAATTAATTTTCCTTTGATTTTCTTGCAACAACAGCATATGGTGTCCTCCACACCACGCTGACCCACCTGGAGTAACAGGGTAACTACGCCCATCTACTCTTCCTGGATTGTAGTTCAGCATTCAACACCATCCTCCCCCATGGCCTCGTAAGGAAACTGCTGAACCTTGATGTACCTCATTCCACGTGTTTATATTAAGGACTTTCTGTCAGATCACTCACAGAGAGTCAGAATTGCTCCTCAAGTATCCACAGATATCACACCCAGCACCGGTTCCCCTCAAGGCTACGTGCTGAGCCCACTGCTCTTCACCCTCTACACCTCTGACTGCACCCCGTCCACACCAGCAACACCTTCATAAGTATGCGGATGACACCACAGTGGTAGGCTGTATCACTGGAGAAGGTGAGTCCGCCTACCGGGATGAGGTAGAACAACTGACGGTGTGGTGTAGAGAAAATAACCTGCTCCTGAACACGTCCAAAACCAAGGAGCTAATCATGGACTTCAGGAGAAACAAAACAGACATTCAGCCCATTATCACTGAGGGAAATGTCAACATCCAAAACGTGTAAGAGCTCTTTATTTTAAAGAGAGGTAGCAAGTGGACATAACTAAATGAGACTGCAATGTTTTAGAGTGTGTTAGAGAGATAGGATAAAAACCAATCTAGGGCTGACCCAGAAATGCCCACCCATGTCCTTTATCTCTCAATTAAAACACCATGATCAACAGGGTCAAAAGCTGCAGACAGATCCAAAAGTTCAAGTACCGAATATTCACCTGCATCTCTGCACATTAAAATATCATTTGAAACTCTAAGAAGAGCTGTTTCAGTAGAATGAGATGGAACCCAGATTGAAATTAGTCAAGAATTCTGTGTTCAGCTAAAACGTTAAGCTGTTTGGGCACTTTTTCTAAAACCTTTGGAGATAAAAGGCAACTTTGAAATTGGTCAAATTCTGAGGAAGAGAAGGGTCAAGATTAGGCTTTTTTTTTTTTTTTTAAAGGGTGAATAATAGCCTGTTTAAAATGCTGTTTAAAGCACAGCCAAAAAACAATGATCTGTTGATTATTGATAAAACACACAGGCCAATGGTGAGAATAACCTTATGGAATTATGAAATGAGGAAGATATCAAGTGGTCAGGTGGAAGATTTCATTCCCTTAACCAGACTGATCAACTCTTTCAGTGATATTGGTGTCAAACTGTCCATTACTGATGTCCGTGTGAGACATGGGACAGCAGAAGGAACAGAGGGGTTGATGTTTGTCCTGATATCATGGATTTTATTGATTTAAAAAGGACAAAAAGTTATTACAGGCTTCATTAGACTGAATGATAGCAGCAGGAGATGCAGGTGTGACAATGTCTCTAATTGTGTCAAATAAAACTTTTGGCCCTCACATCTTTCACCATACTATTAAACAAAATTAAAAGTTCCTTTAAATGAAGGAGGTGGACCTGCAGCTTTGTAGATTTCCACAAACGCTCCACTTTTTGAAAGCTTCTCTTAAAACTGCAAATACTGCCATTCATCCAGGGGGAGGAGTTATTCAGAGGGGCGTGCATCTGCAGAAAGAGGATTAAAAACACGAGAGCAAATTACATTTCTAGCAGACGGACAATCCAGATTAAAACAAACACACACACGATAAGAAATAAAAAAAGTCCTCAGAATAAATAGAGTCAATATTTAGGCAAAGACTAAAAACAAGATCTAAAATATCCACAGTTTTGTACATGTTTCTCTTTTTAATATATAATCTCTTTTTTGTTTCTACGTTCTTATAATTTTTTTTCTTTTTTAAATTTGCAATCTGGACATACAGTGGCTTGAAAAAATATTCAGTCCCTTGGTATTTCACACATTTTAATTTATTCATGACATTTCAAATACAAAAAGTAAACCAGGCTTCTCAATATAAAAATTTCTAAAATGATCTGTCTTAAACTCATCAGAATTTGCACTGTGCACAATTTCTCCAATCACAGCCACAGAAGCCTGTAACTTTTTCTGGGTTGTCTGGTTGTCTTGGTGGCTTTCCTCACTCTTCTCCTTCTTGCACAGTCACTCAGTTTTTGAGAACTGTCTACTCCACACAGATTTACCATAGAGTGCCAAACTGTTTGTATTTCTTCATCACTGATGTAAATAAAGTTCAAGACATATTCAGTGACTTAGAAATGTTCATGTATCCATCCCCTGACTTGTCTGAAGAAAACTGGCAATTAAACTGATTATTTACAGGTATTACACCAAAGGGGCTGATTACTTATGCAACCCATCATCTTGTCTTTTATATTTTTAATTAATTTATGTCAGGTTGTAGAGATTTACTTTCAGTTTGAGTTTAAGGAAGATCATTTTAGAAATTTTTATACTGAGAAGCCTGATTTACTTTTTGTATTTGAAATACCATAAACAAATTAAAATGCATGAAATACCAAGTGTTGTGTGTTGGGGGGTTTGGCTGGATGTTTTTGTGTTGTTTTCTTTTCTTTGCTCTCCAGGTGGTATGCAAACTGGTTTTTGTCTGTGGAGAAGGTGCTGGCAGAAGAGTCCTTCACCCTCATCAGCATGATTTGCAGCACCTGTGGATGATGCTCACGTGCAAACCTAAAGACTTTCAGCTGAAGCAGATAATGAGATGGCGTTCTGCATTTAAGCCATGAGTGATTCAAGCAGAATTGCCGGGAACTCGACCTTGTGATGTTCGTTTGTGAGACGCTGAGGACCGCGCCTGGGTTTGACACATCGTGCCTGTGAAGGAGGACGGGTGAGGGACACTTGCTGTCAGCACACATCAGAGGTGATTGATTGTCTGAATAAGTGTTAATAGTAATTTGGTATTTTGTTACGCAGTATATTTGAACATTGATGAGAATTGTGTAGCTCGCTTCTCACGGCCGTGGTGTGCGGACTGATGATCCTCCACCTGTTGTGAGAAGCTGCTCATTTACATAAAGCTTAAATTCAGACCTGAATGTGTTGCTGATAGTGTGTGCCTTTGAAGGATATTAGTTGTAGCTGTTGACTTACCTCACCTCTTCTATCCTTCACAGAGTCAGTTTGTCGTGTCCACCTGGGGGGTGTTTGGCGGTGAATGTGAGTCCAGAAGCGCCGGGCTTCGATCCCTTTGGGCGCTGGAGAGCGCGCCGTCCTTCACTCCGCCAGACAAACGCACTTTTATGTTGTACACTGAGTATTGCACAAGAGGGGGAAAATAAAATTGTTTGTTTTTTTGGAACCGCTTTCTGGTTATTTAGCGCTGGGTTCAGTCAGACGCAGGTCCGCTCCTCAACCCGCGTCGGCACATAACACCAAGGGTGTTGTATGGCTGGGGGGGCCTGGCTGCCTTTTGTTTCTGTCTTCTGTGCTGTCTTTTGTTTTTCCTTCCAGGTGGTACGCGTTTAGGACTGAGTGGCTGTGTGGCTGAGTTTTCAGGACCTCACCCTGATCACCTGAGGCTGATCAAGTGCAGCTCATCAGGACTCACAGCTGTGGTGCATCTACACGAATTGGAGCATGGTGGCATTTAAGTCTGGAGTACACAGTGTGTATTTGCCAGAGACTCGACCTTGTGACCAGACGGGTGAGATCGTCATCTCGAGAGCCATCTCATCATCAGTGGATGCAGAGACTGTACCAGGTTTGACACCATGGTCTGTGAAAGAGGAGGGGGTGAGGTCTCACGCTCGTCAGCACACTTCCTGAGGTACGTTAGGTTTTGTGACTAACATTTGTACAGTCAGTATATGTGGTGTCCCTCACACCTTATTGTATTGAGCTGTTATGTTAGTCGTTTAATCAGCTTCCACTGCAGTTTGAGTATGTGAACAGGGTGTTCCATGCCTGCAGGGTGGGAAGCTGATTAGTAATTAAGCCAGGAAGTGTTTGCTGTTTATGCACACCTTTGAGTGGTCTCTCTGTGTGTGGAGTGTGGACTCACATGATGATTTCTTCTTTCACAGACTCGGTTTGTCGCGGCCACCTGGGGGGTGTCGGCGGGGTCCTTGGGTCCGAACAGTTTCTGGCTCCGGACCGTTAGTGCTGCTGGGACCACACCGCAATTCCACTATGCCAGACTTCGCACTCATTTGTTGTATTCTTCACATCACTGTTATGTAATTAAATTTTGTTATCCTTTGTACCGTGCTCTGCTTATTTTATACTGGGTCCTTCAAACGCTGGTCGGTTCTCCGGGCTGCGTCCGACACATAACAAAGGGGGTGAATACTTTTGCAAACCACTTACGTCTTTTATTCTGTTAAATTTTATGTTTTTCGTCCCCAGACCTTTCAAGTATGCGTGTGGTTTACTCAGGTTTATATTTGCACTGAAAGGCTTTCGTTGTTCTTGTTACAATGACAGTAAAGAATCTGTACATGCAGCGTGTGTATTCTTCATATTTAAAATGTAACAAACTGCAACAAACTCTACATACAACCTGAACTTACGAGATGAAACCAAAATGCCTCATTTTCATACCGCAGTCACAGCCTGATGCAATAACTTCTAATCGTCCCACCGTAGAATCATTTTGTTCATCACTTTTCGTCTGGCCTTCCGCTCAGGCAGAGGTCATTATTGTTCACGTTGCATGGAATACAATAAAACAAATCCTTCTTCTCACACTCATCCAACCCCTCAGTGGTGCTAGTTTGGCCAAATCATTACAAGCCTTCAGTGGTTCTGTCCAACAAAGCTGGACGCGCCCGTGACAGAATGTCCTCAGGGATGCCACACCTGCTTGTTCCTATGGAAACCAATGTGTTAACACGCACAACATTACTCAAATGTTCCGGGTTGTTCCTGTCCTCTGGTTATACGGGTGAGATGTTGGGGACACTGTTTGAAATGTGCATGAACACAAGCACATGAGAGAGACACACATTGAAGGACGACGGCTCTGTTGGAAGGGCGAAAATGTAACTTTGCAGGACTTAAACAGAGGCCTGTGCCAAAAGCATTAATAGAAACCAGACACATGGTGTATGAGAAGTGAGGATTTTCATCTCGTGATGGAACCACTGGAGGACTAACGGAGCACACAAAAGAAAAGAAAATTACTTCTAAGGTGTCACTGTGATGACGTTGAACTATTTTCCATCAGGAGCCAGCTGAAAGGGGATTAAGTTGCCTTTCTGTGCACTCATAAGATGATTACTGGCTGATAAGGAGCAGCCGGCACACATAGTACGTACGTGAGATAATCCTTCACAACTGGAGCCACTGTCTATGTAGGAATGTAAGCTTCACATCTTATTGATTTGGCTTAAAAGATAAAGCAGCTAACCACAGCCACATGCACACACACACACACAGATAACCACTCAGCTTCAAAGACACATGGGAACTTTGAACTCACTTACAACATATTGGAATTTAGCCATCAGTGGTGGAACGTAAAGAAAATTCTGGGTGATAGGACTTTAAAATGAGAAAATCAAGGGAGGAGTTTGAGAGCATTTACTTTTTGGGGTATGATACTAGATTGAAGTTCTTTGTTTTGTTTTAATCAGATTGTATTAGCAGTTATTATTTCATGATTAACATTAGTAATTGTTTGATTCATGAGTTTCTCCTAAAATATAGGGCAGGAGTGGGCAATTATTTTTTGCAAAGGTCCAAATGAGAAACAGAAAATATTGTGGGTAAACTCAAGTCTGCACAATAATAATTTCATTCCAATATAAAAAGCAGGAAATAGCATTGTTTTGACAAACTACAACCCCTGGCAAAAATTATGGAATCACCGGCCTCGGAGGATGTTCATTCAGTTGTTTCATTTTGTAGAAAAAAAGCAGATCACAGACATGACACAAAACTAAAGTCATTTCAAATGGCAACTTTCTGGCTTTAAGAAACACTATAAGAAATCAAGAAAAAAAGATTGTGGCAGTCAGTAACGGTTACTTTTTTAGACCAAGCAGAGGAAAAAAATATGGAATCACTCAATTCTGAGGAAAAAATTATGGAATCACCCTGTAAATTTTCATCCCCAAAACTAACACCTGCATCATATCAGATCTGCTCATTAGTCTGCATCTAAAAAGGAGTGAACACACCTTGGAGAGCTGTTGCACCAAGTGGACTGACATGAATCATGGCTCCAACACGAGAGATGTCAATTGAAACAAAGGAGAGGATTATCAAACTCTTAAAAGAGAGCAAATCATCACGCAATGTTGCAAAAGATGTTGGTTGTTCACAGTCAGCTGTGTCTAAACTCTGGACCAAATACAAACAACATGGGAAGGTTGTTAAAGGCAAACATACTGGTAGACCAAGGAAGACATCAAAGCGTCAAGACAGAAAACTTAAAGCAATATGTCTCAAAAATCGAAAAATGTACAACAAAACAAATGAGGAACGAATGGGAGGAAACTGGAGTCAACGTCTGTGACCGAACTGTAAGAAACCGCCTAAAGGAAATGGGATTTACATACAGAAAAGCTAAACGAAAGGCATCATTAACACCTAAACAGAAAAAAACAAGGTTACAATGGGCTAAGGAAAAGCAATTGTGGACTGTGGATGACTGGATGAAAGTCATATTCAGTGATGAATCTCGAATCTGCATTGGGCAAGGTGATGATGCTGGAACTTTTGTTTGGTGCCTTTCCAATGAGATTTATAAAGATGACTGCCTGAAGAGAACATGTAAATTTCCACAGTCATTGATGATATGGGGCTGCATGTCAGGTAAAGGCACTGGGGAGATGGCTGTCATTACATCATCAATAAATGCACAAGTTTACCCTTACCAAAAAGTAGTATATGCAAGTATGTTTCAAGTATACTTCTAGTTTACTTTTTATATACTTATCAGTACTATTTTTTGGTAAGGGTATGTTGATATTTTGGACAATTGAAAGGATGTTTTGGGATGATGAAATCATTTTTCAAGATGATAATGCATCTTGCCATAGAGCAAAAACTGCAAAAACATTCCTTGCAAAAAGACACATAGGGTCAATGTCAATGAGCAGATTTGATTTGATGCAGGTGTTAATTTGGGGGATGAAAATTTACAGGGTGATTCCATATTTTTTTCCTCTGCTTGGTCTAAAAAAGTAACCGTTACTGACTGTCACAATCTTTTTTTCTTGATTTCTTATAGTGTTTCTTAAAGCCAGAAAGTTGCCATTTAAAATGACTTTAGTTTTGTGTCATGTCTGTGATCTGCTTTTTTTCTACAAAATTAAACAACTGAATGAACATCCTCCGAGGCCGGTGATTCCATAATTATTGCCAGGGGTTGTAGATGCTCTGATTAGGCAATGAAAAAAGAGTTACCTTACAAAAATGTAATTTATTCAATCAAATTTTTCCAAGACAATAGTGAACAAAATGTGAAACATTTCTGAGTCATTACATTTGTGATAATTTTCAGTCATGTTGACTCCAAAACGCATTTTGAGTTTAATATACTGCTGAAACTGAAACTTACTGTTGGAACAAGGAGGTTCTAAGCTTTCTAAAGACATTCTATCAATTATTATTGTCAACCAGATATTAAAGACAAGTCACAATATCATCACTGAACTTTGCAGAAAGAAAGAGAAAAGTGTCCCAGTTCACTAGTTCTTATCATGTCTGTGCATGACTAATCCAATCCAATCCACTTTATTTATACAGCACATTTAACAACAAAAACATTCCAAAGTGCTGCACATAAAATCACGATAGATAAAACCCCAATAAATTAAAAATAAGAAAATTAACAATAAAAATAAGTAGAATATACAAAATAAATAAATAAACTACATTTATATTTTCCACCACTTTTTACATGTTTGTGTTTTTCAGCTCTTTTTTATTCAGTGGGAGAAATGTTGTCTCTGTTGATCTTTAAGAAGTGTATCAAATGTGAAGCACAGCTGACAGATGATCATCAGTGAGAGAGGATTTGTATCTGGATTTATTCAACTTCATCAAATCCACCTCTCTCCTTTTGGCATGAGCAGATATTTCTGAGGAGCGATGCACATTGACTGGATTAATCATTATTGAGAAAAAAAAAAAACAGGCTTCAAAATAAAAGCAATGCGGTTTTAGTTCAGTCATAAAGGCCCGGTCACACCATGACAGGAGGACAGCTGAACGCAGGAGAAAAAGTTTGGAAAAGGTGGACGAATGATCTCCGTTTCGGAGTGTTAGAGGACAAGTTGGGACATGTCCAGCTCTCCACAAGTTCTTTTAAACTCACTCGACTGGTAAGCACTGAAAGCTGAGCTAGACATGTCCCAACTTGTCCTCTAACACTCCGAAACGGAGGTGTTCCTTTGTCTCGCTTCATCAGCGAATCGGTCGTGACGCGCGAAGCGTCCGCGCGGCTTTCCATGACAAAATCTCTTGTTAAAAGTGAAATCTGCCGGAAAATGGCTAATGTCCAGCTCTTGTGATAACCAGAGAAAGAGCACACGACGGTCTCGTATCCACAGAGCCATCAGCTTAGAAATGATCCAGTGGTTTGTGACGCGACGTCGCAGCTCGCAGCGCGGCGCACCGACCGTCTTTAAAGGGGTCCTTAAACCTGTAGTTAAAGTCCTTATTCTCTGTGAAGCCCGTAAAATTTTCACTGAAAGCCAGATAAATTTTTCGAATGGTTTCCAGGTGCCAGTCTCTAACAGCTTCTGAAAAAATTCTGATGGAAAAAAAAGTCCTTTTCATTCCGCCATTTCCAGACAATGAAAATCCGACGAGGGGGCGGGACCACTCCTTCCACAAGGAGTGCTCACAGGCGAATGACGTCACCGACAGGCGTGGAAAAACTCACGCATGCGCACGAGGGTTCAAGCATGTCTGACGTAAAAACATATGAATGAAATCCATATAGTTTTTGAAAAAAATAAAAAGGTACGATACTTTATGGACAGACCTCATATACACATTTAAATGATATACCAGGTTGTTTTAACAAAATGTATAGTTTATTTTTAAAAAGTGTTGAAATATATCGATTTTCACAACCAAGTCTCACAGCAAGTCGTGATGCAGCAGCACAAAATATACATTAATCTATTGGTTCATGATATTGTCACAAAAAGCGGCTCATTTTCGACACGGCAGCATGAATTCATTCGAATTCATTCTGTGATGGCTGCACGAACTTAAAAGTGAAGCGAGGGGGGGCTGGTTATGGTTAGGGTTGGGGTAGGAGTAGGGTTAGTAAGAGTGAGTTAAAAAAAAAACCCATCATGAAAATTTGAATCATTTTGTGATGGGAGTACGAAAAAAAACAAAAACATTAGACTGGGCTGGATTTTCATCACCCCAGATGCCAATGCAGACAGTTGACTATCATATTCATATTTTTACCATATATTCTTACATATCTCAAGATGATATGCTGCAAATATGGTGTTATTGCACTTCCTTCATGTGATTTTGTCTTCAAATCAGAATATAGTCGCAACAATATATTTTTGGCAGAATCATGATAAAAAATATGCAATTTGAAAAAAAAACCCTTATAGACTATCTTACTCATACACAATTTCATTGTTTTACTTAATAAATTGCTAAAAATAATTTCAGATTTTAAAATTACATTTGTTGTGAAGGACTTCAAAACATATATGCTCACATTTACTTTTTTCCTCTTTTTTATTTATTTATTTATTTTTTTTTTTTACAAAAAGGTTGATCACATGAATGTTGCCCCATGGATAAACATGCAAGTTTACAATGAAACAGGAAGTGCCAAATTTTGAGTGCACAGGGAAACAGGAAATGTCAAATGTTGAAAACTTCCTGACATGGGTGAAGCTAAATTAAGGGTTGCTTAAAATGGTGCGGGAGTGTTGAAAGGTTTTAGCCATGCTAATGCTCCCCTGAAGCATTTGCTCAAAAAAAAGGTCTGAAGGACCTAAATGACATGGTGAGATGCTGAAGAGCTTCGCTCGTTCATGGCTGTGACATATACATATTAGGAATAACATATCAAACTGACATAACAGACCTGAGGGGTTACCTGGGAGCCTCTGGGTGACTTGAGATTGAACGGCCCACAATGAACTGGCACTGACTAACAGACAAGTGCTTAAGCAACCCAGATGAAATTGACAACAGGTGAGTGCCAAACAAGGAGGTAGAACGTAGAATCACGTAGATAAAACAATGTGCAGGGAAATAAAACTTTTATCTTGCCAAGGGAAAATTCTTACAAATGTCGAAGAATTTAAGGAATTCTAAGATTTTTCTTAGAATGGCGTTACTAAGAGCTACTTTTAGCCTTAGGATATTTTGTGAATACTGATCGGATCTTTATAGAGATCTGCACCAAATTAAATATATTGTCGAAATGTATCACAATGGGAATACCTAATTTTTTTATTTTTTTTCCCATGAGGTTTATGTATTAATTTCTGGGAAATTGACTAACATTATCTAAATCATCCTGCCTCAGTGTTGTAGTAAGTGGGTTAAAAAAAATCCTGGATCTACCCACTTAATTGGGTCTCCATCAAAATTTAGTGGTTTCCTACTCGGCCCATGTACCCTTAGATTTGAGGAAAATCAGATCAGTACCTTTTACGTAATCCTTTCTGGTATTTACGAACAGGCAAACAGCACTGACAAAGGACAAGACTAAAGGTGGCTTGACACATGCATGAATTTGATCTACGCACTGGTACACAATCTGCAGTGCCAGAGAGTAAAGTTGTTGTAAACCATGTGTGGTTTCCTGCAAGTGCGCAAAGAAAATTTTGAGATGTTCAAAATCTCTGGCACACATTAATTATGTGAATTTCATGTGACTATTACACAAACAACCCTGAGTGTCAGTCGGAGTCAGTGCGTCAGCGCACCGCATCACAGCGCAGCTCATCCAAACAAATATGAGATGTTAAATCTGTATAAACAGTGTTGCCATAGTTACTTTGAAAAGTTACTTTATCAGTTACTTTTTTAGTTACTTTAACGGTTACTTTATACAGTTTCTTCATTTGCAGCTTTATGTAGCTACTTTATTAAGAGCTGCTGACAACTTGCAAATAATAAGTAATGTAACTAATAAGGTAACTAGTAATTTAACTTGGTTACTCTTAAGACTGAGTAATCAGTAAAGTAGCTAACCAGCAAAGTAATGAATAGCTACTTTTCTGAGCACTCAGTCTTAAAAATAGCCAAGTTAGATTACTAGTTACTTTATTAGTTACATTCAACAGCTGCCAACAAGTTGTTCAAAGCTGCTAATGAAGTAATGTTATAAAGTAACTGTAAAATGTAAATGGCAGCACTGATCATAAACACAATTTTACAGCTACTCATAAGAAGGAATGAAAATGCAACTGTTTTACCAAGCTATTACAATATAAATATCACAAATAATTCCTGTTTAGACCATTCAAAATGTTTTCTCCACATCATGAAGCCAGAGGTGTCAAGTAACGAAGTACAAATACTTTGTTACTGTACTTAAGTACACTTTTTAGGTATCTATGCTTTACTCCATTACTTATTTTTCTGCCTACTTCTGACTTCTACTCATTACATTTTCACAGAAGTATCTGTACTTTCTATTCCTTACATTTTTAAAACAAACAGCCTCCTTACTCTTGGCTTCAGTTTAATGTATATATATATATATATATATATATATATATATATATATATATATATATATATATATATATATATATATATATATATATATATTTCACGTCATGTGCGCCTGTAATCAACTTTTCTGCAGCACGTCTTTGCTTTGGACCATGAACCAATCGAAGCAGTGGTTCGCAGATTGAAGCAATGCTTCGACCTATTGCTTTGTTTATTTTTTAATTTTCCCCCGCTAAAACCCTAAAGAGCATACTTCTGTGAGTATTATTTACCTTTTCTATGTTAAACCGACCTGTTATGGTCTTTTGAAACAGTTGATGTATTTTATAACTTGAAAATGGGTGCGACGCTAACGCTTTAGCATGTCTATGGCATTTTCAATGTTAAAACTTAGCATTAAGCAATTGCAGCTCTCATGTTCGGGTGCATTTGTTTTCAAATTGTAATATTTCTTAAATTTATTTTTGTTTATATATTAATAATCTAATGATTATTATATACAATTTTAGAGAAAGAGGCAAAAAGAACCTGAATAGAAACACAACAGAAACTATAAAAGCAACTAACAATGAACATACATAAATAAATACATATGAAGCAGCAGGACCTTCGTGGCCGAGACGACAATGGGGGATCGAACCCACGCAGCTCACACCAAAAGAACGTTCCTCTACCAGGTCAGCCAAAGGGGAACTCCCCGTTAGCCAAGCTAGCGGGAACGTCTTTATAGGCGATGCGAAGCGGCAAGCGTAAAGGTGGGGGACTCGCACTGTTTATTAATAACAGACGGTGCAACCCTAGTCATTTTTTTTCTTGAATTTCCCTCTGGGATCAATAAAGTATCTATCTATCTATCTATCTATCTATCTATCTATCTATCTATCTATCTATCTATCTATCTATCTATCTATCTATCTATCTATCTATCTATCTATCTATCTATCTGTCTGTCTGTCTGTCTGTCTGTCTGTCTGTCTGTCTGTCTGTCTGTCTGTCTGTCTATCTGTCTGTCTATCTATCTATCTATCTATCTATCTATCTATCTATCTATCTATCTATCTATCTATCTATCTATCTATCTATCTATCTATCTATCTATCTATCTATCTATCTATCTATCTATCTATCTATCTATCTATCTATCTATATCTTTTCAATTGGGACCCGGGACTTTCATCCCGCTACACATACATACATAAATAAGTAAGTGTTTCCTGTGAACACCTAGTGACTCTTACACCTCCACTTCATCCCTGTCTTATTTAATGACAGTTTGTTTCGGTCAAACCATATTTTCAGTTTGTTAATTTCTTCAGTGATTTCCTCCAGAACTATCTGCCAAAATAGAAAACTGCTGCATCCCAGAAGGGAGCAGAATACTACTGGAATGAATTTGAATAAGGAAAGTTGTGTTTTTTTTTCCTTCACTAAATGGATGCTGCACTCACTGCAGTTTATTGTCTGGAATAGTCCCAGATTGCATTTCAGAGCTTCTAGAATTGAAACATTTTTGTGCAGGTGGTGTTGGGGGGTAATTTTGGGTTTTGGGTCTTGGGCCACATGTAGAATGAATCAGTTTTTAAATTAAGCTTTCAATTCATATAGTGGCATCTACCTTTTTTTTTTTTTTTTTTTTTTTAAAGGTTACTTTATACTTTTATACTTTAAGTAGGTTTTGGAGCACATACTTTTTCACTTTTACTTGAGTAAAGAGGTCAAGCTGATACTTCAACTTTTGTGTTTTTAAACTGCAGTATCTATACTTCTACTTAAGTAACAAATGTGTGTACTTTTGACACCACTGCATGAAGCGCATGAGAAAGAGAGAGAGAGAGAGAGAGAGAGAGAGAGAGAGAGAGAAGGCTGCAGCTGTAGAAAATTCCTCTGTGATTCCGTAAGTCATTAGAGGGGGTTTCATCAATCAGACTCTGACAGCAAATGATTCATGTGCTACAAAATAATTATTTTATATAACGCAGTGTCCAGCGGCACAAAGCGCAACATCCAGATGGACACAGCGGGTCGCATTGGCACAATGAACTAACTGTACGGCAGTGTGGGGGTTAAATGCATGCAAGTGTCAAGGTATCTTAACCTGATGTTGGCATTTGATGTCAGCATTCAAGAGCTGGAGCATTTGTACTTTAATAACCGACTCAAGTTCACAACATTAGGAAATTGCTGCGGTACTTGGTGCTAACATAAAAAAAAATAGAGCAGTAAAACAAGTAATATATAATAAAACTTTACACTATAACAATGTTACAAAATGTACAGAATGTATGAGCTAAGATAAATACGAGGGTAGGCTGAAACGTTCTAAGGCTCCCCATGAAGGAGTAATGCATTAACTGCATTATAGTGAGCCTTAGAACTTTTCAGCCTACCCTCGTAAATGGTGATGATAAATGGTGATGATAGCAACAATGTAGTGTTCTAAAGGTTCTTGTTGAGGAGGCTAACAGCATAGGGGAAAAAACTGTTCTTATGGCTGGAGGTTCTGGTCCGAAGGGACCGTAGCCTCCTGCCTGAGGGGAGGAGGTCAAAAAGGCTATATCCAGGGTGAGAAGGATCGGCTCTGATCTGACCTGAACGCCCCAGTGTCCTGGAGGTGTACAGGTCCTGAAGAGATGGAAGGTTGCAGCCAATCATTTTCTTGGCAGAGCGTACAATGCGCTGTAGTCTCTGTATGTCCCTGGTGGCGGCTCCAGCGTACCATACGGTGATGGAGGTGGTGAGGATGGACTTGATGATGGCAGTGTAAAACTGCACCATGATCCTTGCTAGCAGGTTGAATTTCTTCAACTGCCACAGGAAGTATATCCTCTGCTGGGCCTTCTTGACAACAGAAGTAATGGTGGACTCCCACCTGAGGTCCTGGGTTAGAGTGATTCCCAGGAAACAGAAGGTGTCCACTATGGTGATGCGGGGTGTCTGCCAGGGTAATGAAGGGGAGAGGGTCTGTGTTCTTCCTAAATTCCATAATAATCTCCACTGTCTTCTCAGTGTTCAGCACCAAGTTGTTATAGCTGCACCAGGACACCAGTCGTTGGACCTCCAGCCTATAGGCAGACTCATCCCCATCAGAGATGAATCCGATAAGGGTGGTGTCATCTGCAAACTTGATAAGCTTGACAGACTGGTGATCAGAGGTGCAGCAGTTGGTGTACAGGGAGAAAAGCAGAGGAGAGAGGACACAGCCCTGAGGAGTACCGATACTGGTGGTCCGGGAGTTTGAGACATTCTTCCCCAGCCTCACGTGCTGCTTCCTATCCTTCAGGAAGTTGTCAATCCACCTGCAGGTAGAATCAGGCACGTTCATCTGGGAAAGCTTATCTTGGAGAAGATCTAGGAGGATGGTATTGAAGGTAGAGCTGAAGTCCACAAACAGGATCCTAGCGTAGATGCTGCAGAACGAAGTGCAAAGCCAGATTGATGGCGTCATCAGAGGGAGTTTTTCCTTACTACTGTCACCTGTGTGCTTGCTCAGGGCAATGTTATATAAATAAAATAAATTGAAATGGAATAAATTGAATGATATGTAATATTAAATATCAACAACTAGCTCGTAGGTCTATTTTCCGACATTTTGTAGGATACTTTGAAAATTTAGCTTGTAGTTTACTCAAGAGATGTTCAAAACATTAAATAATATTTATGATTACACCCTATGTTATAGGTGATAATTAGCCCGTGTGTGAGAGTTGCATTGAGTAAGACCAGAGATTTATCTTCACCCTTCATATGTTCAGGGGTAAGCAGGGGACAATAAGCAGGGTTGACCTGTGATAAAATGTAAGCACACATCCTTATTTAGAATCCCAGCTGGAAACGGCTTGAGTCACCAGGAAGAGTCCACAGTCTCTCTCAAGGATATTCATTAGGGAGAATGACTCAGCATTTTAGTGCAAACATTAGGTGTTTCTGTGTTATGCTGCACAGACTTTATGACAAAGCTGTTTCCATGAATGGTCAATTCCTCCTCTGAGTGAGACATTTAGTCTCCAGGTGATGGAGATAATTTAGCACTTAGAGCAGTGCTGTCACTTCCTGACTAAAGCTTACAAGCTGGAAACAAAAACGTCATCATTTATTTTTATTTAGAAAAGAATGTAATGGAGGAAGGAAAGGAAGAACGTTAAGTGGACAGTCACACATGGAGCAGCAACCAGTGGTGGCAACATGCTTCGCGCTGGTGTGGCGAGAGCTAATTATTAAAAATATCCATGGTACATTCCGCTTATCTTGTAAATCATAATTGGGAATGATGTCACACAGGTCTTAAATTCATTCTATTTTCCACATATCACCACCGCACAATGAAAAATAAGGTGGATACCGCCAAGATTTTGGTGTTTAGAGTGCTACAAAATAATAGTTGTAAAAATAATAAAATTCAGTTAACCAAAGAGACAATATGGAAGAGGACAGGTGGTGTAGAAGCTCCATTTGTGTTTAATTTCTTGCTAGGTTTGTAGTGCAGCATAGACAGTCACTGTTTTTAGCAACAGCTAATGGTTAAGCCAATATTAGCAGCATTGCTTGACAAACAAAATATATGATGTTTCATGCATAAAAATACCCCATCACCATTTCTACAGACAACAGTAGGGATGTGCTTTGTGCATGATTTATTAAATTGAACACAAAAAGGAAGGGCTATAAACAAACTACAACTTTCACAGACATTGCTGTTGGGAGCAGCCATGTTGGATTGTGAAGTCAGAGTATGTGGGGTTTCTATGAGTTGTTGTGTTAGAATTATAACTTCTGGCTGCATTCCTGGGGACAGAACTAGGAATTCCGATCTCCAAGATAAAATAGAATGCACCACTAGTTGTAGCTGAAGTGTAAGATTTTTGTTTGTTTGTTTGTTTGTTTTAGGCTGCAATGAACACATATTATCAAAATACTAATATACTAATAAAATATTCCAAATTAGCTCATCAAAGTTTTAAGATAGCGACATCTCAACCACTGATCTGTATACAAACTCCATACAATCCGCTGAAGCAAAATGGCAGCCATCTGTTCCACTTCCTTCCTCATTCTTCTTGATCTCTCTGCTGCGTTTGACACCATCGACCACCACATCATCCTGCACCACCTCCAGCACCACATTGGCCTCTCTGACACTGCCCTTCACTGGTTCCAATCCAACCTCACTGACAAGATCGAGCATGTGGTCCTGGGGGATGCTAAGTCCCGCCCCCACACTGTCATCTGTGGGGTCCCCCAGGGCTCTGTGCTCGGCCCCACCCTCTTCACCATCTACATGCTTCCCCTCGAGTGTGTCATCAGCAGGCATGGAATTAATGTCCACTGCTATGCTGACAACACACAGCTCTACCTCAAGGTTACCCCCTCTGTCACTGTCACCCGCCTCCTGCCTGGAGGAGATAGGGGCATGGATGAGTCAGAACTTCCTGCAGCTGAATGGCTCAAAAACCGAAGCCATTCAAACCAGTACTTCTCACCATCTTCACTCTTCTCCTATCACCTCCATTTCTTTCTTTGGCCACAGTATTCCCCTTTCTCCCTCTGTTACAAACCTTGGGGTCAAGTTTGACCCCCACCTTTCTTTTGACAACCATGTCACCCACATCTGCAAAACTTCCTTCTTTCACTACCATAATATTTCCAAACTCCGGTCTTCCCTTTCCCTCCCGGCTGCAGAGAAGCTCGTCCATGCCTTCGTCTCCTCCAGGTTGGACTACTGTAACGCACTCCTCAACGGGATCCCTGGCAGTAGCATCCAAAAGTCATACATACATTCCATCCATTCTTTAAGTCTGCTTTTACATTTCTGTGCTGTTGTATTGTTTTGTTTGGCACTTTCAGGCTCCTCTCCTGTGGAACCAGCTCCCAATTCAGATCAGGGAGACAGATACCCTCTCTACTTTTAAGATTAGGCTTAAAACTTTCCTTTTTGCTAAGGCTTATAGTTAGGGCTGGATCAGGTGACCCTGGACCATCCCTTGGTTATGCTGCTTTAGACGTAGACTGTGGGGGGGGTTCCCATGATGCACTGTTTCTTTCTCTTTTTGCTTTGTATGCATCACTCTGCATTTAATCATTAGTGATCGATCTCTGCCCCAACCAGTCTCAGCAGAAGACTGCCCCTCCCTGAGCCTGGTTCTGCTGGAGGTTTCTTCCTGTTAAAGGGGAGTTTTTCCTTCCCACTGTAGCCAAGTGCTTGCTCACAGGGGGTCGTTTTGACCGTTGGGGTTTTTCATAATTATTGTATGGCCTTGCCTTACAATATAGAGCGCCTTGGGGCAACTGTTTGTTGTGATCTGGCGCTATATAAAAAAAAAGTTGAAGTTGAAGTTGTTTTGTTTGGCAAAGGCTATGTACACCACTGGTGTGTAAATTAGGATTTAGTACACTCCTATTTGCACCACCCTCATCTACACAAATTTAATGTATAATAATATTAAATGCAATATGGCTTCCTCTGCTCTTCCTGGGTCAAATTTGAAAAGCCTTCTGGTAAAGTCAGATTTTACAGGTCAATATTTGTGGACAGTCTAAGGCACACCAGTGCACACAGAGATACGTGTTGGTTTACGTGTTGGCATCAGAATTTTGGCTCTCTGTTGGGACTGTTTACACAGAGACTGCTACCTGCTGCTTTGGACTTGAATTAACAGTCTTTTTCAAGACTTTTTTACCTTTTTACTTTTTTTTTTTTACTTTTTTACTGTGCTCCAACGCCTAAGGAAGACCTCTAACGGTCAAAACATCGCGACGGAGCACTTTTATCAGCTAACTTTTATCAGCGTTGGCAAGCTAACTAGCTTGCTAATGCTTTCGTTTTTATTTTTTTTTAATTTTTTTATTTTTTTATTTTTCTCTTTTAGCACTGTTGTCGTGCGTTATCTGTGCTGCTCCACAGCGTGTTTAGTTGATTTTTATTTTATTTTAGCACCGTTGTCGTGCGTTCGCTGTTGTCGTGCGTTGCCTGTGCTGCTTCATGGCCTGTTTGGTGCCTTGATTGGGGCACTCCTTCTGCTGAATCACCTTTAAATTATTTACACATTATTCACTTTGTGTGTTTTTAGGAATCCGCTAGGTTGCGTAGCTACTAGCTCTTAGCCGATTTAGCATGGCGGCTTCTCCTGTCTCTCCCGTACTTTTCTGCTCTGGGTGTGAAATGTTTAGTTATTCCTCGGCCTCCTTTAGCAGTAACGGTACTTGTAATAAGTGCAGCTTATTCGTAGCTTTGGAGGCCAGGCTGGGCGAATTGGAGACTCGGCTCCGCACCGTGGAAAATTCTACAGCTAGCCAGGCCCCTGTAGTCGGTGCGGACCAAGGTAGCTTAGCTGCCGTTAGTTCCCCTCTGGCAGATCCCGGGCAGTCGGGAAAGCAGGCTGACTGGGTGACTGTGAGGAGGAAGCGTAGCCCTAAACAGAAGCCCCGTGTACACCGTCAACCCGTTCACATCTCTAACCGTTTTTCCCCACTCGACGATACACTCGCCGAGGATCAAACTCTGGTTATTGGCGACTCTGTTTTGAGAAATGTGAAGTTAGCGACACCAGCAACCATTGTCAATTGTCTTCCGGGGGCCAGAGCAGGCGACATCGAAGGACATTTGAAATTGCTGGCTAAGGCTAAGCGTAAATTTGGTAAGATTGTAATTCACGTTGGCAGTAATGACACTCGGTTACGCCAATCGGAGGTCACTAAAATTAACATTAAATCGGTGTGTAACTTTGCAAAAACAATGTCGGACTCTGTTGTTTTCTCTGGGCCCCTCCCCAATCAGACCGGGAGTGACATGTTTAGCCGCATGTTCTCCTTGAATTGCTGGCTGTCTGAGTGGTGTCCAAAAAATGAGGTGGGCTTCATTGATAATTGGCAAAGCTTCTGGGGAAAACCTGGTCTTGTTAGGAGAGACGGCATCCATCCCACTTTAGATGGAGCAGCTCTCATTTCTAGAAATCTGGCCAATTTTCTTGGATCCTCCAAACTGTGACTGTCCAGCGTTGGGACCAGGAGGCAGAGCTGTGGTCTTATACACCTCTCTGCAGCTTCTCTCCCCCTGCCATCCCCTCGTTGCCCCATCCCCGTAGAGACGGTGCCTGCTCCCAGACCACCAATAACCAGCAAAAATCTATTTAAGCATAAAAATTCAAAAAGAAAAAATAATATAGCACCTTCAATTGCACCACAGACTAAAACAGTTAAATGTGGTCTATTAAACATTAGGTCTCTTTCTTCTAAGTCCCTGTTGGTAAATGATATAATAATTGATCAACGTATTGATTTATTCTGCCTAACAGAAACCTGGTTACAGCAGGATGAATATGTTAGTTTAAATGAGTCAACACCCCCGAGTCACACTAACTGTCAGAATGCTCGTAGCACGGGCCGGGGCGGTGGATTAGCAGCAATCTTCCATTCCAGCTTATTAATTAATCAAAAACCCAGACAGAGCTTTAATTCATTTGAAAGCTTGACTCTTAGTCTTGTCCATCCAAATTGGAAGTCCCAAAAACCAGTTTTATTTGTTATTATCTATCGTCCACCTGGTCGTTACTGTGAGTTTCTCTGTGAATTTTCAGACCTTTTGTCTGACTTAGTGCTTAGCTCAGATAAGATAATTATAGTGGGCGATTTTAATATCCACACAGATGCTGAGAATGACAGCCTCAACACTGCATTTAATCTATTATTAGACTCTATTGGCTTTGCTCAAAAAGTAAATGAGTCCACCCACCACTTTAATCATATCTTAGATCTTGTTCTGACTTATGGTATGGAAATAGAAGACTTAACAGTATTCCCTGAAAACTCCCTTCTGTCTGATCATTTTTTAATAACATTTACATTTACCCTGATGGACTACCCTGCAGTGGGGAATAAGTTTCATTACACTAGAAGTCTTTCAGAAAGCGCTGTAACTAGGTTTAAGGATATGATTCCTTCGTTATGTTCTCTAATGTCATATACCAACACAGAGCAGAGTAGCTACCTAAACTCTGTAAGGGAGTTAGAGTATCTCGTCAATAGTTTTACATCCTCTTTGAAGACAACTTTGGATGCTGTAGCTCCTCTGAAAAAGAGAGCTTTAAATCAGAAGTGTCTGACTCCGTGGTATAACTCACAAACTCGTAGCTTAAAGCAGATAACCCGTAAGTTGGAGAGGAAATGGCGTCTCACTAATTTAGAAGATCTTCACTTAGCCTGGAAAAAGAGTTTGTTGCTCTATAAAAAAGCCCTCCGTAAAGCTAGGACATCTTTCTACTCATCACTAATTGAAGAAAATAAGTATAACCTCAGGTTTCTTTTCAGCACTGTAGCTAGGCTGACAAAGAGTCAGAGCTCTATTGAGCTGAGTATTCCATTAACTTTAACTAGTAATGACTTCATGACTTTCTTTGCTAACAAAATTTTGACTATTAGAGAAAAAATTACTCATAACCATCCCAAAGATGTATCGTTATCTTTGGCTGCTTTCAGTGATGCCGGTATTTGGTTAGACTCTTTCTCTCCGGTTGTTCTGTCTGAGTTATTTTCATTGGTTGCTTCGTCCAAACCATCGGCATGTTTATTGGACCCCATTCCTACCAGGCTGCTCAAGGAAGTCCTACCATTATTTAATGCTTCAATCTTAAATATGATCAATCTATCTTTGTTAGTTGGTTATGTACCACAGGCCTTTAAGGTGGCAGTAATTAAACCATTACTTAAAAAGCCATCACTTGACCCAGCTATCTTAGCTAATTATAGGCCAATTTCCAACCTTCCTTTTCTCTCAAAGATTCTTGAGAGGGTAGTTGTAAAACAGCTAACTGATCACCTGCAGAGGAATGGTCTATTTGAAGAGTTTCAGTCAGGTTTTAGAATTCATCATAGTACAGAAACAGCATTAGTGAAGGTTACAAATGATCTTCTTATGGCTTCGGACAGTGGACTTATCTCTGTGCTTGTTCTGTTGGACCTCAGTGCTGCTTTTGATACTGTTGACCATAAAATTTTATTACAGAGATTAGAGCATGTCATAGGTATTAAAGGCACTGCGCTGCGGTGGTTTGAATCATATTTGTCTAATAGATTACAGTTTGTTCATGTAAATGGGAAATCTTCTTCACAGACTAAAGTTAATTATGGAGTTCCACAAGGTTCTGTGCTAGGACCAATTTTATTCACTTTATACATGCTTCCCTTAGGCAGTATTATTAGACGGTATTGCTTAAATTTTCATTGTTACGCAGATGATACCCAGCTTTATCTATCCATGAAGCCAGAGGATACACACCAATTAGCTAAACTGCAGGATTGTCTTACAGACATAAAGACATGGATGACCTCTAATTTCCTGCTTTTAAACTCAGATAAAACTGAAGTTATTGTACTTGGCCCCACAAATCTTAGAAGCATGGTGTCTAACCAGATCGTTACTCTGGATGGCATTTCCCTGATCTCTAGTAATACTGTGAGAAATCTTGGAGTCATTTTTGATCAGGATATGTCATTCAAAGTGCATATTAAACAAATATGTAGGACTGCCTTTTTGCATTTACGCAATATCTCTAAAATCAGAAAGGTCTTGTCTCAGAGTGATGCTGAAAAACTAATTCATGCATTTATTTCCTCTAGGCTGGACTATTGTAATTCATTATTATCAGGTTGTCCTAAAAGTTCCCTAAAAAGCCTTCAGTTGGTTCAGAATGCTGCAGCTAGAGTACTGACGGGGACTAGCAGGAGAGAGCATATTTCACCCGTGTTGGCCTCTCTTCATTGGCTTCCTGTTAATTCTAGAATAGAATTTAAAATTCTTCTTCTTACTTATAAGGTTTTGAATAATCAGGTCCCATCTTATCTTAGGGACCTCGTAGTACCATATTACCCCATTAGAGCGCTTCGTTCTCAGACTGCGGGCTTACTTGTAGTTCCTAGGGTTTGTAAGAGTAGAATGGGAGGCAGAGCCTTCAGCTTTCAGGCTCCTCTCCTGTGGAACCAGCTCCCAATTCAGATCAGGGAGACAGATACCCTCTCTACTTTTAAGATTAGGCTTAAAACTTTCCTTTTCGCTAAGGCTTATAGTTAGGGCTGGATCGGGTGACCCTGGACCATCCCTTGGTTATGCTGCTTTAGACGTAGATTGTGGGGGGGTTCCCATGATGCACTGTTTCTTTCTCTTTTTGCTCCGTATGCATCACTCTGCATTTTATCATTAGTGATCGATCTCTGCCCCCCTTCACGGCATGTCTTTTTCCTGTTTTTTTCCCTCAGCCCCAACCAGTCTCAGCAGAAGACTGCCCCTCCCTGAGCCTGGTTCTGCTGGATGTTTCTTTCTGTTAAAAGGGAGTTTTTCCTTCCCACTGTTGCCAAGTGCTTGCTCATAGGGGGTCGTTTTGACCGTTGGGGTTTTTCATAATTATTGTATGGCCTTGCCTTGCAATATGGAGCGCCTTGGGGCAGCTGTTTGTTGTGATTTGGCGCTATATAAGAAAAAAGTTGATTGATTGATTGATTGAATATTTGATCCAAACTAGCAATATTTTGAAGTTTCTTACAGCATAAACTGCCCACACCATCCCAAAATGTAATATGGCTGTCTCAGGTGGTGCATATTGTGCAATATGGATGCATAAGGCCTTCACAATATGCACCACATGGTGCATATTGTACATCCATATCTCGCAATATGCACCACCCGTGGTGTATATAGCCAGTCCAGTTTTGGGTTTTGGTTCAGCAGTAGGTATCTTAGATCACTACCTGGGCACAGTGTGTGCATATTGTGTTCAAAAGGCAGGCAAACTGAAAAATGTCAGCTCAATCACAGCTGTTTGCAATAATTTTTGAGAATTTTTCTAGTACTAGCCAATTACTTGACCCAGGGTGGGTTTGATTCAGAGAGTGAAATGAAAACTTTTTCTTTGCCAACAAAGCTATCACCTCCCACTTATCCCAGATTCCAGAGACCTATTAAGGCATGACTAAAGCTGCTTCAAAAAGAGCACTACTACTATTACCACTACTACTACTATGCTACTGCAACAGTTACTTTCAAAATTGAAGAGGTAAAAAGTTCAGCGGAACAAGAAGAGAATAGAAAAGTATGACACCAACCTTTTAGCACACTTGCCGATGATGATGCAGTACAAAAGTGTCTCTCCCCTTAACTACTACTACTATTACTACAGTGCCTATGTCACTCCCCGTATGTCAAAGTACATGTGTGCCACGTTTAGGTCAATTCAAAGGTGCCATTTGGACAGGGGAGGGACATATACAAACACACATACAATTGTCTCTTAATTATCCAGCAGGTGGCAAACATGTTTCAGGGATTTTACATAGTCAAAACAAATGGTTTTTTCAATCAATATTCTACATCAAAGTTTACCAGATGCAACAGTGCACCTTCTCATTGTATGTTCTTTTAAATAGGTTATTTAAAATATTGCTTTTACTGTTACCCGAGGCCAAAATATGGCCATCGGGTATTGCAAAGTCTTTGCGTGATTGCATCTGTCCGTCCGTCCGTCCATCTGTCCATCCGTCTGTGTTCAGCATAAGTCCAGTCTTGTTACTGCCAGGGTCTTCAAATTCACAGGGACCAGTCTTGGGACACAGACCTTGGATAAGTTCAAATATGGATAACACTGACCTATGTTACTGGGGCAAAAGTTCACATTTTGTTACCTATTTGTATGCTCATATGGCTGAGGGTGTTTTAGCATTGCGTTATAATTTTTGAGTTATTGTCCACGCAAGCTAACTTGAATGGACTCACTCACTCTGTCACTCACTCATCTAAATTTTAGCTGTCCAGGTCCTACACTGTTACGAGCACAGCTCATTGCCCCCGTGACCCGAACCTGGAAAAGCAGTTGAAGAGGAGTGATGAGTGATGTTGTCAAGTTTGCTCATGTCCACAGTGGTAGTGTAATTGACCACCTCTGCCAAAGGGTATTATCAGTTATCAAGTTGTTCACCAATGCATATGGCTTTATACACCCTGAAGAAAACCATACACCCTTCGGCCTTCGGCCTCACAAAACAACTTGATAATGATTTTATCATATACATATAAATGATAAATGTTGTATGGTTTTCTGAAGGGTGTAAAAAGCCATATTCATTGGTGAACAACTTGATAATGATTTTATCATATACAGTGGTCCCTCGTTTATCGCGGGAGTTACATTCTAAAAATAACCCGCGATAGGCGAAATCCGTGAAGTAGTCAGCCTTATTTTTTACAATTATTATAGATGTTTTAAGTCTATAAAACCCCTCACTACACACTTTATACACTTTTCTCAAACAGGCATTAACATTTTCTCACTTTTCTCTCTTGTGTAAACACTCAAAGTTCAAACCTTAGTAGAAAAAAAAATAGAACGTTTTCCTATAAATAATTATGATGGCTTTTAGAATTAACGAATTTAATTTTAACGATCAACCTACGAGGTTGGACACGTAAGTAATTACACTATGTAACAAATTTTTATTTTTGTTTTGTTCCTGGGTACACAGTGTGTTTTCCTAACCTGTTATGCCTTAAATAAATAGAAAATAGCTGTTATTCCACAGAAACTTTGCTTCTGTGATCAGGACAATGATATTTTGAAATTTGTCTGTTTTCAAGAATATTCTCAATTCGCCTTCACTACTACTGAGTGGTCTTCTCGAATATTCTTTAACTGCTAGAAGTTTCCAGAATTTTCTAGAAGTTTCCAGAATTATCTAGAAATTTCAAGAAACTTTTTGAACTTTCTAGAACGTTAAAAAAATAAAATCAAAGTTTGTGCTGAATGTAGTCATTTTTCCATAGACTTTAGACATAAGCAGTTGAAATATAACACTTAGAAGCCAGGAACACAAATTGTGTTACATAGTGTTATTAATAGTGACTCACCAGTATTTCACAGTTCCTCTGACCGTGCCACTTCGTCATGGCGCCGCTTGGCTGTCCGGATTGGCTGATTACCAAGGCGACATTCATTTTGTGAGTTTTACTCGGGTGGTATGAAAAATATTACCCATCGCGAAAAGGGTGTATTGCTATTTATTCTTTAGTGTTTTATCCTTTCATATTGGCGTATCATTTATAGGTATATGATATTGCTTTAAATATCTGACTGTTAACCTTCAAAATTATTCATAACTATGGTCACATTTTACTGACAGTTTAAATTAAAAATAAGATTAAAATTATAATATTAAACGAAGATGATTGCTAATGAGATCATTTTAAATAAATGCCTCTGGCGTGTATCACATATGCTCTTTTTTGGTTTTGTTTTTGTTCAGTTGTTTGTGTCCATAATAAGAATAACATGATACAAGGATTCCATTTCCTGCAGTAGTTTTATAGGATGTTTGCCACTGGGAAAACTCTCAGCTTTCCTGTTGATTTCCACTTGGGTGTTCCACGAACCCTGCAGCTACATTACGTTGCATTAGGGAGTCCGTCCTGTGGTCAGGATGGAAAATATATTCATCACTGCTATATCCATAATCCAGTTGAAGTAACTGCTGTTTTTAGTATGCAAATGGTGGTTTGTTGTAAAAGTGGCGTGAATTCAAGCTTTTTTCCAGCGTCAGACATTTGTAACGGCCTACGAGAGAGTACTTGAAGATGTCATCATGTTCGCCTCAGCATCATGTGATGTTAAATAAGCTGTAAAACGAGTTTCTTTTCATTTGAGAAGTTGGCGATTCATCAACAACACCAAAACACAACATTCCTGAACACAAATACAGGAAATGTTCGGGTGCAGTGGGCTGCGACAGCTTGGCACGCTCTCACAGGACAATGTGCACAAGGATCCACAAAGAGTGCATGAAAAAGAAAAAACATGGGTTACAGAAAGGTGAATATAACTAACTTATTATGTCTGTCAAAAGTTTTGGATAATGAATAAATACATAGAAGGACTATGAGACTATTTTATTGAAGCAGTCTGATGGATTCCTCCCAGCAAGCTGAGGCAGATTTAAAATGAATGATTGCCTCAAGAAAATACCCAATAAAAGCATTTTCCATGGAGATGCCTTCATGTTTAATAGAACAACAACAACAACAATGAAAGCACTGTCTGATTGTTCAACTAAACTTATCTGCTGTTCTCTATCTTTCAGGCTGCAACCTCTACACACTGTTCGGTTAAAGTTGGTTTTGTGTTCTTTAAAATGTGTTAATTTAAAGCTACAGTGTGTAACGGAATATAGTGTTTATAAATATTTGTACATTAGCATATATTTTTCTTGCAACACTAAATCAATGTGTTTTCAGCTCAGACTGGGCCCTTCTTGGAAGTGGGCCCCCTTTTGAAGGCCACCATGTTGCATTGCCATAGGGGCCTGTGACCTAACAGAAGTAATTGTTACTGCCGAGATATTGACAGCAAATGAATGTGCAGGTGCCACTGATGAAACCCACTAATGAAGGTGTCCGGTCCATATGTCCCACTGGTGCTCTACTGCAACCATATGACCCAACTCCACTGCATTTTCTCCTTGTTTTATTAGCCTAAGCTCCTCAGAAATGAAAGATGCAATTTGATACAAGCTAATGGGCGCTTCCTTGTGGAAAAATATGTAGACCTCCAAGGCCCATTGCTATGTGAAGTGACATCAGAGCTGAAATGATGTCAGTAGAGTAGCACAAAGGGGCCATGCTACTCAGTCTTTCACATTTTGCAGCAGAGCACTAGAGAAACCAGTGGCTGTCCCCCATACACTGTCTATTGGTTGCTAGTGGAGACTATCAATTTTCAATTTTAAGAATTCTCATTTTTTTCACAACATTATTGCAAGAGAAGGAAAGGGAGCATGAACCCCTATTGCTAAAGAATCAAAAACATTAAAGGAAACAAACTTATAACCAGTGACAATATATATACTCAACAAAAATATAAACGCAACACTTTTGGTTTTGCTCCCATTTTGTATGAGATGAACTCAAAGATCTAAAACTTTTTCCACAATCACAATATCACCATTTCCCTCAAATATTGTTCACAAACCAGGCTAAATCTGTGATAGTGAGCACTTCTCCTTTGCTGAGATAATCCATCCCACCTCACAGGTGTGCCATATCAAGATGCTGATTAGACACCATGATTAGTGCACAGGTGTGCCTTAGACTGCCCACAATAAAAGGCCACTCTGAAAGGTGCAGTTTTGTTTTATTGGGGGGGATACCAGTCAGTATCTGGTGTGACCACCATTTGCCTCATCCAGTGCAACACATCTCCTTCGCATAGAGTTGATCAGGTTGTCAATTGTGGCCTGTGGTATGTTGGTCCACTCCTCTTCAATGGCTGTGCGAAGTTGCTGGATATTGGCAGGAACTGGTACACGCTGTTGTATATGCCGGTCCAGAGCATCCCAAACATGCTCAATGGGTGACATGTCCGGTGAGTATGCCGGCCATGCAAGAACTGGGACATTTCCAGCTTCCAAAAATTGTGTACAGATCCTTGCAACATGGGGCCGTGCATTATCCTGCTGCAACATGAGGTGATGTTCTTGGATGTATGGCACAACAATGGGCCTCAGGATCTCGTCACGGTATCTCTGTGCATTCAAAATGCCATCAATAAAATGCACCTGTGTTCTTCGTCCATAACAGATGCCTGCCCATACCATAACCCCACCACCACCATGGGCCACTCGATCCACAACATTGACATCAGAAAACCGCTCACCCACATGACGCCACACACGCTGTCTGCCATCTGCCCTGAACAGTGTGAACCGGGATTCATCCGTGAAGAGAACACCTCTCCAATGTGCCAAACGCCAGCGAATGTGAGCATTTGCCCACTCAAGTCCGTTACGACGACGAAATGGAGTCAGGTCGAGACCCCGATGAGGACGACGAGCATGCAGATGAGCTTCCCTGAGACGGTTTCTGACAGTTTGTGCAGAAATTCTTTGGTTATGCAAACCGATTGTTCCAGCAGCTGTCCGAGTGGCTGGTCTCAGACGATCTTGGAGGTGAACATGCTGGATGTGGACGTCCTGGGCTGGTGTGGTTACACGTGGTCTGCGGTTGTGAGGCTGGTTGGATGTACTGCCAAATTCTCTGAAGCGCCTTTGGAGATGGCTTATGGTAGAGAAATGAACATTCAATACACGAGCAACAGCTCTGGTTGACATTCCTGCTGTCAGCATGCCAATTGCACGCTCCCTCAAATCTTGCGACATGTGTGGCATTGTGCTGTGTGATAAAACTGCACCTTTCAGAGTGGCCTTTTATTGTGGGCAGTCTAAGGCACACCTGTGCACTAATCATGGTGTCTAATCAGCATCTTGATATGGCACACCTGTGAGGTGGGATGGATTATCTCAGCAAAGGAGAAGTGCTCACTATCACAGATTTAGACTGGTTTGTGAACAATATGTGAGGGAAATGGTGATATTGTGTATGTGGAAAAAGTTTTAGATCTTTGAGTTCATGTCATACAAAATGGGAGCAAAACCAAAAGTGTTGTGTTTATATTTTTGTTTCGTGTATAATGCAATCTGCAACCTCACCACTAGATGACACTACGTTCTGCACACTGCAGCTTTCAGTAATGTATTTGTTCTTTACATCTTCTGCTTTCATTGGGTACTTTGAAATAATGTCTTGTAGGACTACAGAAGCGACACAATAAGGCCTTGTTCATATTAGGCCCTGTTAGATAATATCTGTGCTAATGCTTTATTTTATGTTAGCTATCAAGTATTTGTGTTATTTGTTTGGAAGTTATGAGAAATATAAGTTAAGTTTTACTTCATCACTTGTCCAAGTTTCAGACACAGGGAGATCTCCCCCAGTAACATTAGAACATTAATTATCCTTGACATCAGAAAAAAGTGGTGAGGGAGGACAGATTTTTCTTTTCATTCTTAGAAACAAGTACATCCAACGTCATTTCAAACCTGAAAAAATGTCACATACAGCACCCACATACCAAGTGAGGAACTAAAAATATCAAATATTTTTAAATATTGTCTCTCCCTTATTTAGCAGGAGTAGGGGAAAAACTACAGAGGATCTTCAGACAGCACAAAGTCCAAGTTTACTTTAAACCGGTTAACACCTTGAGACAGAAATTAGTTCACCCTAAGGACAGGATCCCTAGTTACAAACAGAGCAATGTACAACCCCTGGCAAAAATTATGGAATCACCGGCCTCGGAGGATGTTCATTCAGTTGTTTAATTTTGTAGAAAAAAAGCAGATGACAGACATGACACAAAACTAAAGTCATTTCAAATGGCAATTTTCTGGCTTTAAGAAACACTATAAGAAATCAGGAAAAATAATTGTGGCAGTCAGTAATGGTTATTTTTTTAGACCAAGCAGAGGGGAAAAAATATGGACTCACTCAATTCTGAAGAATAAATTATGGAATCACCCTGTAATTTTTCATCCCCAAAACTAACACCTGCATCAAATCAGATCTGCTTGTTAGTCTGCATCTAAAAAGGAGTGATCACACCTTGGAGAGCTGTTGCACCAAGTGGACTGACATGAATCATGGCTCCAACATGAGAGATGTCAGTTGAAACAAAGGAGAAGATTATCAAACTCTTAAAAGAGAGTAAATCATCACGCAATGTTGCAAAAGATGTTGGTTGTTCACAGTCAGCTGTGTCTAAACTCTGGACCAACTACAAACAACATGGGAAGGTTGTTAAAGGCAAACATACTGGTAGACCAAGGAAGACATCAAAGCATCAAGACAGAAAACTTAAAGCAATATGTCTCAAAAATCGAAAATGCACAACAAAACAAATGAGGAACGAATGGGAGGAAACTGGAGTCAACGTCTGTGACTGAACTGTAAGAAACCGCCTAAAGGAAATGGGATTTACATACAGAAAAGCTAAACGAAAGCCATCATTAACAACTAAACAGAAAAAAACAAGGTTACAATGGGCTAAGGAAAAACAATCGTGGACTGTGGATGACTGGATGAAAGTCATATTCAGTGATGAATCTCGAATCTGCATTGGGCAAGGTGATGATGCTGGAACTTTTGTTTGGTGCCGTTCCAATGAGATTTATAAAGATGGGGCTGCATGTCAGGTAAAGGCACTGGGGAGATGGCTGTCATTACATCATCAATAAATGCACAAGTTTACATTGATATTTTGGACAATTGAAAGGATGTTTGGGGATGATGAAATCATTTTTCAAGATGATAATGCATCTTGCCATAGAGCAAAAACTGTGAAAACATTCCTTGCAAAAAGACACATAGGGTCAATGTCATGGCATAGGGTCAATGTCAACAAGCAGATCTGATTTGATGCAGGTGTTAGTTTGGGGGATGAAAATTTACAGGGTGATTCCATAATTTTTTCCTCAGAATTGAGTGATTCCATATTTTTTCCTCTGCTTGGTCTAAAAAAAGTAACCGTTACTGACTGCCACAATCTTTTTTTCTTGATTTCTTATAGTGTTTCTTAAAGCCAGAAAGTTGCCATTTGAAATGACTTTAGTTTTGTGTCATGTCTGTGATCTGCTTTTTTTTCTACAAAATTAAACAACTGAATGAACATCCTCCGAGGCCGGTGATTCCATAATTTTTGCCAGGGGTTGTAGTGTATTCTATCAGATGTCAGGAAAACTGTAACAAACACTACATAGGTGAGACTAAGCAACCTTTACACAAAAGGCTATACCAGCACCGCAGAGAGGGCGCCAGTGGACCTCAGTCTGCAGTTCATCTCCACCTTAAAGACACTAACCACACGTTTGAGGACAAGGAAGTTAAAATATTAGCCAGAGAGAAGAAATGGTTTGAGAGAGGGGTCAAGGAGGCATTCTTTGTGAAACATTTGAAACCCAGCCTTAAGGGGGAGGGGGTCTGAGACACGCCTTATCCCCTGTTTACAACTCAGGTCAAAGCAGTTTCAGTCTTTTGTTCATGGTAATGAGTCATTCACGTCATCAGCAGAGTCGTCAAGGGAGCCATCAGGGGAGGGTCCATCCCATCATTAGGAGGGACAGCTGCCCTGTCATTAGGAGGGTGCTAACTAGAGGACAATAGGTGCTAATTAGAGCTTTTGTTTAGTCACTAGCCTATGGCAGTCTGCCTCTCGGTAGGAGGGGTCTGGTTAGGTTTAAAACTCCAGCTTTTGTGACTTCTGATTATTCTTCTCTACAAGAGTCAAGACAGAAGTCAGACCACCAGAGCAAGAATTTTAGCTGAGGAAGCTTCTGCGATTTGAAGCGAAATGTCCTCGCGTCAAGCAACCCAGTCCAGTCAAAGATTCAAGCTTCTCTACAATATGTTTAAATAAATCGTGTTTCCATGTTGAATATAGTCATTGTACTGCACGCGAGTAGCGTGATAAACATGTGCACTGTGTGTGAGTGAGACGGAGCAACTGACTGTGTGGTTGTCAATGACAACAAGTCACAAGTTCTGGGCCTGCTCGGTAAACGTCGGCCGTCTTCAGCCAAAGCATACTCATCACCTAGCGTATGTCCCGGTTCTTGCACTAGCTGTACCGTTGCCAGTGAAATTGGCCAAAATAAAAAAAATTCTAATAATTGATGCGGGCTGATTTTTAGTACATCCAGATTGTATTTAGCTTGATTTTGTGGCAGTGTGGACGGCTAAAAACAAAACAAAAAACAAAATCCAACCACATATGGAGGTGGTTTGAAATGCCATTCCAATCGCATTTTTGCAAATCCATTTTAATCGGAATATCTTTGTCACTCAAATAGGGTTTCAAAGTGTCCTCTGCATCAGCAAAAAAAGGGAAAAGTTCTACGTGTCTCTGCCAAGTACAAAAATCCAGTGCCACCAGGTCAGGACAGACTTGTAGGAAAGGAGAACCGCTGGTGCAACACAGAAGTCTGTGCAAAAAGTCAGAGTCCTTGAAAAACATGGATGGTAGCCTTAAATACTAATCAGGAACGGGTGTCATTGTGCGTAAAGGGGCGTTAACCACCCATCAATCAAGGCGCGTACTCAACTCATATTTAGAAACAAACTATCCCAAGTGAATAAAAACAAGCATAAAATGTATCAGTACCCCCCCACCCCACAAAAAAACAATGAATATTAACAAAAGCAAGTTAAATTTAATTCCTCATTTAAACCAAACGGTTCCAAAGTACCTACCTTTACCTGTGGATTTGGAATAAGTGGAATAAAGTCATAGAAAACGGTCAAAATTAACGGAGCATGGAGGAAAATAACAGACTGTGGAAGGATGAGAAAATAAAGTGCCTGTTAGCTATCAGGGCACCATTTCAGACAGAAACTGGCACAGTTCACTGTTGTCCATGTTTTTCCTGGGCGTAGCCTGTTACCATAACAATCAATATGGATAAGACTATGTCAGTGTGGACACACAGATCAGATCTGGTCACTCGCAATGTATAATGTGGACAGCCAATCAGTGAGATCTGATTTGAATCAGATTTGCAATCAATCCGATTTGAAATAGCAGTACAAACAAGTCTTCCCTCATGGTACTTCACATCTGTCCGTTGATGTACACATAGATAATAAAACTGTTACATGGTTGACACTTTTCATTCATGACCTGCACTGAGTCTTCCACCGACTGTGCTCGTAACCTTGACTCTGGCTCTGAGGTCAGTGTAGATTAGAAGCACTAGATAACCCTTATTCTGGAAAGTTTGCTTGTGTGCATGGTTTGGTTTTTATGGGATGAAACCCAAGACGAGATTCTTGTCAGCCCTCCCATAATCCCCACAAAATTAAAACAAACAAACAAACAAAGACAAACCTATTTTATTAATATAAAAATGGACAGTACTATACCTCCCATTTCCTGGAACCCCCTCACCATGTGCCTTTGCTTATTGATGACCAGCTTTAGGAGACCACCACGGGATTTGACCTGGCTGACTCGTGCATTAGTGAGATGACAGAAAACCCACTGCATGTTGGTTCATACCATCAAACCCCCTCCACCTGACACTCTAATGCTCAGGTCATAAACCTCTGATGGCTTCTATATAAGGCTGTGGGAGTCTGTGTGACACCTCGATGGTCTGGACAGCATCAACACAGACTTATAAGGAGGAGCTGCACTGATTACGTGGAGTCGACCGCGGGGGGGGAGTTGTAACATTTTAATGGGTATTGTGACTCATTATCTCGCACATTGTTTTTTAGTGTTTACAGAAAGTGACACAGCTGAAATATTGTACATTCCCTTCATATTTCCACACAGTCTGAACAGGATATAATACACAATGCAACAGGAAACAGTCAGATGAGTAATACAGCAGAAAGAACATTTTTTTAAGCTTTTAGTCACCCGAAAAAAGCCTGTGAAAATGTTAGTTTTTTTTTTAAGTCAACATTTGCAGTGCATCTGTGTGTTTGTTGTTTAAAGGATTGTTTTTTAACATGTTGTTGTTGTCCTTTTGGCTGCTCCCATATGTTCAGGGTCGCCACAGCGGATACAGCCAGAGCCGCATCGGTATTTGGCACAAGTTTTATGCCGGATGCTCTTCCTGACACAATTCCAGTTTTACCTGGAACTGGTCTGAATAAAACTGGTGTTGTCAGAATTTTAAATTATTATTCTTTTTAAATCCTTATAGGATAAATTGTTTCTTTACTTTGACTGCCCTTCACAATAAAAGCATTGTTAGTATCATGGCTTTGGTAGGACTTGAAAGTGAAAGTGAAACTACTGGTGGCACCAGTTGAAGTTAGAAAGCTTTTTCTGTTTTCTGCCAAACATACACAAACACTGAAAACTGAGGAAACACAGGAAATGCATTTTGATTCTAATTTAACATCCATATTTAAATGTATTTCCTAGTGTTTCTCAATGACTAAACATAGATTTATTGTTATTGATCACTTCCACAACTTAAAGTGCAACAGGAACATTTTTTTAATGATAAAATATGAGGTGGTTCTTTCAAAGGTCTTAATATGAGTTTGAACATTTTATTTTCTGGTTGTCAAGGCATTGTATCCAGATGGTCTCCAAAATTCAACATTGAAAACATTTATTTTCATTTGATCAATTTCTTATAAAGCACTGATTTTTTTTTTTTTTTTTTTTTTTTGTATTTAATCTAACCTTTATTTAACCAGGGTAGTCCCATTGAGACCGAGATCTCTTTTGCAAGGGAGACCTGGACAATTACAAAGTTTCCAATTCAGCTAACCTGCATGCATCTTGATAAATACTGTCAGATGCATCTTATGACAAACAATTGATGGGTGGGTTTCCAATACCCTCTAAATTAGCTCAAAAAGTAACAAACTGAAAATATTCAGAATGGAAATACATCTATTTTGAAAAAAAAAACTATCACCCTCACATGAGGTGGTTTTTCCAGGTGATTCACAAAAGCCTTATTTGAAAATTTTCCAAGGGAAACACTATTTTTACGCTATGACAGGTAACATGACAATCAGAAAGCGTTGCATGACATTCCAAAATACGTGACACACACAGTAAAATTGAAAATTAAAAATGAGCTTAAAAAATGGCTCAGAAACAATCAAACCTGTCAGCACAGGTGAGATGTATTGTACATAATCTCCTGTTTTGTTTTAATTTATTTATTGTAATTGTTTGTTGTGTGTCTGAGGACTACAGATGGAAAGTAAGTTTTAGCTAAATCTGGCATATTTACACTAAGGAATGAAAATGTACAAAGTGTTTATTAATGTGCATTGTCCTCATCAAATAAACAATAAATAAATAAAATAAATAAAGTACATATGGGGAAAGTTACAGGCCGAGAGTTTGTTAAACATTATAAAAGATGCACTCTAAGAACTAAAAGATTGAATTTAATTGATAAAGTTACGTTAACCTTTTCCACATAACATTGTGAATTAAGTGTAAAACAATAGTTGAAATTAATTAAATCAAATGAAACATTATTACTTAAATCCCTAAAATTAACAATTGCAAGTATATTGAAAATAATAGTATTAATTACATTTAAACCGCTGTCTTTCATTTCTTAGAGTGTGGTATGTCAATATTGTATTAAAAAGAACAAATCTCGATATTAAACATGACCAATCTATTGCCAAGACTTTTTGTATTTCAGTTCTCAAGACAGCCTCGTCAGAATGACAGTTATCACATGATGACAAAGACCCCGCGGCGTCATTCAATCAATCACTCAGTGGAAACTCCATCACTTTGCTTTTGCTTTTTGTAGACATTCTGAAAATTTGCAAAATCTTTGCACAAATCTGCAGTGGAAGACATAGCTGACATATCTTTTAGCTGATGCCCTAGTTACAGTGAAGAATAACTCAGAGAAACTATCTGTGAACGTCAGACCAATACAATTTGAAGACTACTTTTACTCTGAGGACCTCTCTGCTCTCACATGTTGACTGATCTATGCTGCTTGATTGTGAGAAGAAAGTGAGCTTTTCTAGATGAAGTACTGGGTGACAGGGAGGAAGAGACAAGTTGAACTATTCAAAAGAAACCTCAGGAAGCTTCACGATCACGTGTCGCTGTAGGCGGCACATGATGATAGGAAGTGTTGAGACAAACAAAACAAATTTGTTGTTGTTCTTCCATTTGTCTCTGTCAGTGGAGGAAATACGTGGTGCCATTGTCCTGATGAAGTGTTGAAAGTTGTGTTGTGTCTGTCCGGTACATTCCAGTGATGGCTGCCAAGCAACACAGGCGGGAGAACTATACAGATATTCACCGTCGGGATGTGCCTGCCCTCTTTTAGGAATAAGATAATAAATATGCATCTAAATGGGCAGTGATTAATTTTCCATCAGCCTGGAAATATAAAAAGGACATGCTTATTTTTGCCTCTCTGTCCATAAGTAGTATCTGTACTTGTCTAAAGTAAGTCATGGGAACCCGGGTGCAACTGTGTTTCCGTACGTACTTTGTCAAACATGTTTGGCTAAGCGAGTGGGTGTGGGAATGCGACAGCAGAAAATTGGAGGGAATGTGTGAATGGGCATACATGTGAATTGCGTGTCTGTGTTTTGCATGTTGAAACAATACCCAGAGGCTTTCCAGTGATCACACTGATTCACTGCCCCATTCTGCTGGATCCCCAGATATGAGCATTTTACAGCCGCATTCCTGGACTCCAAGGCCCCGCTGCACGATAGCAAAACATGGAGAGAGGTCATAGGGCACGGAATTACTCTGAGAGACGAATAGGCAATCCAAATAAAACATGGCATCGCAAACATGGGACAAGATTTCAAAAACATGCTCGTCTGCTGAAGTTTTTTGCAGCACACGATTACTCCATAGCAAGCAAATACCTGAAATATATTTTACGCAAATAATGCAGAAACCCTACAAACACAACCCCTCCAAGATAGAATAATATGAAGTATTTTGCACAATGTTTTAAGATTTTTTCTGTCAGTATTGTGTCATGTTTTAACATACTGTATAAAATTTGTCAGGGTCCTGGTGCTTCCATTCTTACTGTGTGGTTGCCAGATATGGTTACTAACCAAGCCTCAACCTCCATCAGTCAAAAATGAAGCCATCTGGAAGAGAAAAAAGGTGCAGTTCCTTCAATGGCCACTTGAGGCTGACTACAAACATTCCTATAGAAGCCCATGTTAAAATGTCAACCCAATCTCACGCTATTTCATGATGGCATTATAAAACGTAAATTAATCTATGGTTTGTGATACTGTTACAAAAATGCAGTGTTTTTTGTGGAGGGAGCATAAATTAATTTCTTGGTGGAAGCACAAAATGTGGGGTATGGAGTAATATGGTTATGGTTAGGGGAAGGGAGAGGGTTAGAAATAATAAAATTTTAAAAACGGCGTCACAAAAATCTGACTCATTTCGTCCAACTTTGGAAGAGAAATAAATACTTAGAAAAAGTGGTTTTGGTCTCTAAAGTTAGTTTATCCTTCCATGACGACTGCAACAACTCATTAGTTTAAGACATTTTAAGCCATAAATGTATGCATAATTATAGGCGTGGCCACTTTGAGTGACAGGCAGTTTGTCCATCTGAGCCAACAGCCGCTACAGTCGTGATTGGAAATACCGGCACGCCTAAGTACACGTTTTACAATATGTTCAGAAATAAATGCAAACAAACTAATTTTGTACAGTGAAATTTTTTATTATTGAACAGGAACAACAAAACAAAATATATACTCAACAAAAATATAAACGCAACACTTTTGGTTTTGCTCCCATTTTGTATGAGATGAACTCAAAGATCTAAAACTTTTTCCACATACACAATATCACCATTTCCCTCAAATATTGTTCACAAACCAGTCTAAATCTGTGACAGTGAGCACTTCTCCTTTGCTGAGATAATCCATCCCACCGATTATTATGAAATGGTGATATTGTGTATGTGGAAAAAGTTTTAGATCTTTGAGTTCATCTCATACAAAATGGGAGCAAAACCAAAAGTGTTGCGTTTATATTTTTGTTGAGTGTATATAACTAGCTATGTAGAAGGGGTGGGGCTTGAACTGGTATTAGTGCAGGAGGTTCCCTGTTCAAACCCCACCCCTGCCACATTTCTCCAGCATCTGGCATAAAATTTGCACCAATTCAACAAGCAGATCCACCTCATATTTAGAGAGAGATAGAAAGTATGATGAAAATGGTTAGTGGCACTCTTTGGTGATTTTGCAGTAAATCCTTACTTTCACACCAAGTTTTCTTTACATGAGTCTGGAGAAGATATAACATTTCCAATTCACTGTGTGTGTGTGTGTGTGTGTGTGTGTGTGTGTGTGTGTGTGTGTGTGTGTGTGTGTGTGTGTGTGTGTGTGTGTGTGTGTGTGTGTGTGTGTGTGTGTGTGTGTGTGTGTGTGTGTGTGTGTTGGATTTCATTCACATCAGTTGTTACAAGATCTAAACAGTATGGTACTGTCTGGTAAATGTATCTGGAGTAGCTAGTTCTCAAAAACTGAATGATTGTGGAAGAAGAAGAAGACATGTGAGGGAAGCCACCAAGACCTCCATGACAATTCAGTCAAGAGTTTCTGTGGTTGTGTTTGGAGAAGCTATGCACACTGCAAAATTTGACTGTTGTGTCACCAGTCACACTTTCATGTTGGTGTGGCAAACACATGCACTTCAAATGAAAACATGAAATTTCAATAATAGTGTCTGCCAGAAGGTACATGGGAGACTGAGGTCTAGATTTGATCAGTTTTCTTGCATAAAATCCTTGTTTTTGGATAGTAATTTTGGCAGGTGGTCAGTTCTAACTACAAAGTTGATTTAATTGGTTTTATATGATATGTTCACGGTGATGACATGAGGCCTCACTATCACAGTGATTGAGTGCCTCATATCAGTCACCATTGAGTGAGTTTGCTATTTTCATCACTTTAACCACCCCTCAATACAAAATGAGAGCAAAACATGAAGTACCATACATCAGTTATTTTTTATTAACAGAAAGCCCATTTCAGAGAGAATTATGAGACTGGTGTGGAAGAGCATCTGTCCGTGGTGCTTTTCCACTGCATGGAACCTGCTCAACTCGACTCAACCCTCCTCTTTTGATTTCCATTGGCCACATTGGTACCTAGTACCTCATACCTGATCCTGTTTTTAGAATAGCCTCAATCAAGCTGAAGAGATACGAAAAGGTGATATAAAAACAATGCAGATTAGTGATTGGTCAGTGAGAGTTGTCGCTATCACTGTGTCATCATTGTGTCTGACAAAAGTGTTACAGAACAAACCCGCCATTTTTTTCAAAAAAACATTGTTAAGCAAGTCATAGAGTTACAACGGCTCAAAAAACTCAAACTTGGGTGGCAAACACATGTAACTTTGCTTTCCAAGTGGTGCACCACTCAGGAAAAGTCAGAAAAAGTTGTTTTTTTCTAGAGTTCATTGGACTATCTGCCCCTTGGCTCTGCCCACTCTTGGTTCAATGAGTTTATGATGGCACTGAGAAAGTGCAGTACACAGTTGTTCTTAACTGCTGACATTTTGGACTGATTCTTTCTATGCTTGGATTCCATCATGCATTGAGCCTGCTCCACAGGCTGCCTCGAGCTGAGGCAGCAGAGGACCTCAGCTTTTTCCCCTCACTCACATAAGCACACTGCAACTCTACATCAAGATTTACACAATTGTTAGTTTAAAAACACTTCATTGGTGCAATAACTCTGGATTTCACACAATGATATTAACTTTGCAATTAACGCCTTGTCCCTAGCGTGAATAAGAAGTCTGCAGGTCATAGAGCTTTCTATTGTGCCCCTGTTCTGTGAAATGATCTCCCTGCACAGGGGCGTCGGACTGGGGTTAAAGGGTACTATGTATCCAGGGCCCAGAGCATGGGGGGGCCCACAAAAAACTGGCATTAAATACATTTTTGTGTTGCATGTCATTAATGTTCATACAATTCATGTTGTAAAAGAATATAATTAGAATGAATGTATAAATGTTGCGAAACATAATTCTGCTCTAACAATAATATTGAAAGATCTCTGAGGGCCCTTTCCACCCCTGCACAGTTGTACAATGGTTTAGTCCAGGCGCACAAGCGACACTTCCCCCCCCCCACACACACACATCCCACACGGAACCTGACAGAAAGAGGAGGTGTTTAGTAGTGCTGAAACAACTAATCGATTTAATCGATTATTAAAATAGTTGTCAACTAATTTAGTCATCGATTAGTTGTTAAATAACTTTGTTTTACCGCAAATGTTTTGTTTCTTCCATATAAATCAACCATTTCTGCAGTGCGGCTTTGCTTTGAACCTTGAACCAATTGAAGCTTTGTTGATTCATTCATTTTATTTCACTTTATCTTAATTTTTCCCCACTAAAACCCAAAGAGCATATGTCTGTGAGTAATATTTACCTTTATATGTTAATCTGACCTGTTATGGTCTTCTGAAACAATTGATAGATGTATTTTATAACTTAAAAACGGGGCCGATGCTAACGCATTAGCATGTCTATGGCGTTTTCAATGTTAAAGTTAGCATTAATGTTGCAGCTGTCAGCACATTTGTGTGCTAAAAGAGGCAAATGTATTACAAATTGTAATATTTTTTAATTTATTTTTTATTTATATATTAGTAATAATAGCAACAAGAATAATAGTAATAATAACCAGTAATGCTACAATACAATTTTAGAGAAAGAAAGAAAAGAACCTGATTAAACACAACAGAAAAGATAAATCCAACTACCAATGAACAGAAATAAATAAATATAGAAATAAATAACTGTTTCCTGTGAACACCTTGTGACTCTTAAACCTCCACTTCACCCCTGTTATATTTAAGTTTAATGACAATTTGTTTCGGTCAAACCATATCTAAGCTGTGTTTTTACACAAGAAAAAATAAAATGCAGTTAACCGCGCATTTGTGTCTTTTTTCATGAAAATATGTTTTTAAAGATCACATATTACACTTTAGTTAGGTCTTTTATGGACTGCATAGTTCATCTGCATATTTGTACATCTGTAAATAATATTTTATGTATGTGTATGTATGTGTATATATATATACTGTATATATTAGTTCACTTTTATTGCATCTTTTACTTTTGTTAAAAGATACCACTGTTGTCGTGCGTTACCTGTGCTGCTCCACAGCCTGTCTAGTGGATTTTTATTTTATTTTTTACCACTGTTGTCGTGCGTTACTTGTGCTGCTTCATGGCCTGTCTGGTGCCTTAACTAAAGCACTCCTTCTGCTGAATCACCTCTAAATTATTTATACATTGTTCACTTTGCGTGTTTTTAGGAATCCGCTAGGTTGCGCAGCTGCTGGCTCTTAGCCGATTTAGCATGGCGGCTTCTCCTGTCTCTCCCGCACTTTTCTGCTCTGGGTGTGAAATGTTTAGTTATTCCTCGGCCTCTTTTAGCAGTAACGGTACTTGTAATAAGTGCAGCTTATTCGTAGCTTTGGAGGCCAGGCTGGGCGAATTGGAGACTCGGCTCCGCACCGTGGAAAATTCTACAGCTAGCCAGGCCCCTGTGGTCGGTGCGGACCAAGGTGGCTTGGCCGCCGTTGGTTCCCCCCTGGCAGATCCCGGGCAGTCAGGAAGGCAGGCTGACTGGGTGACTGTGAGGAGGAAACGTGGCCCTAGACAGAAGCCCCGTGTACACCGTCAACCCGTTCACATCTCTAACCGTTTTTCCCCACTCGACGATACACTCGCCGAGGATCAAACTCTGGTTATTGGTGACTCTGTTTTGAGAAATGTGAAGTTAGCGACACCAGCAACCATAGTCAATTGTCTTCCGGGGGCCAGAGCAGGCAACATCGAAGGACATTTGAAACTGCTGGCTAAGGCTAAGCGTAAATTTGGTAAGATTGTAATTCACGTCGGCAGTAATGACACTCTGTTACGCCAATCGGAGGTCACTAAAATTAACATTAAATCGGTGTGTAACTTTGCAAAAACAATGTCGGACTCTGTAGTTTTCTCTGGGCCCCTCCCCAATCGGACCGGGAGTGACATGTTTAGCCGCATGTTCTCCTTGAATTGCTGGCTGTCTGAGTGGTGTCCAAAAAATGAGGTGGGCTTCATAGATAATTGGCAAAGCTTCTGGGGAAAACCTGGTCTTGTTAGGAGAGACGGCATCCATCCCACTTTAGATGGAGCAGCTCTCATTTCTAGAAATCTGGCCAATTTTCTTGGATCCTCTAAACTCTGACTGTCTAGCGTTGGGACCAGGAGGCAGAGCTGTGGTCTTATACACCTCTCTGCAGCTTCTCTCCCCCTGCCATCCCCTTATTACCCCATCCCCGTAGAGACGGTGCCTGCTCCCAGACCACCAATAACTAGCAAAAATCTATTAAAGCAAAAAAATTCAAAAAGAAAAAATAATATAGCACCTTCAACTGCACCACAGACTAAAACAGTTAAATGTGGTCTATTAAACATTAGGTCTCTTTCTTCTAAGTCCCTGTTGGTAAATGATATAATAATTGATCAACGTATAGATTTATTCTGCCTAACAGAAACCTGGTTACAGCAGGATGAATATGTTAGTTTAAATGAGTCAACACCCCCGAGTCACACTAACTGCCAGAATGCTCGTAGCACGGGCCGGGGCGGAGGATTAGCAGCAATCTTCCATTCCAGCTTATTAATTAATCAAAAACCTAGACAGAGCTTTAATTCATTTGAAAGCTTGTCTCTTAGTCTTTTCCATCCAAATTGGAAGTCCCAAAAACCAGTTTTATTTGTTATTATCTATCGTCCACCTGGTCGTTACTGTGAGTTTCTCTGTGAATTTTCAGACCTTCTGTCTGACTTAGTGCTTAGCTCAGATAAGATACTTATAGTGGGCGATTTTAACATCCACACAGATGCTGAGAATGACAGCCTCAACACTGCATTTAATCTATTATTAGACTCTATTGGCTTTGCTCAAAAAGTAAATGAGTCCACCCACCACTTTAATCATATCTTAGATCTTGTTTTGACTTATGGTATGGAAATAGAAGACTTAACAGTATTCCCTGAAAACTCCCTTCTGTCTGATCATTTTTTAATAACATTTACATTTACCCTGATGGACTACCCTGCAGTGGGGAATAAGTTTCATTACACTAGAAGTCTTTCAGAAAGCGCTGTAACTAGGTTTAAGGATATGAGTCCTTCTTTATGTTCTCTAATGTCATATACCAACACAGAGCAGAGTAGCTACCTAAACTCTGTAAACTAAACCTAAACCTTCCCACTGTAGCCAAGTGCTTGCTCACAGGGGGTCGTTTTGACCGTTGGGGTTTTACATAATTATTGTATGGCCTTGCCTTACAATATAAAGCGCCTTGGGGCAACTGTTTGTTGTGATTTGGCGCTATATAAAAAAATTGATTGATTGATTGATTGAAGGGAGTTAGAGTATCTCGTCAATGGTTTTACATCCTCATTGAAGACAACTTTGGATGCTGTAGCTCCTCTGAAAAAGAGAGCTTTAAATCAGAAGTGTCTGACTCCGTGGTATAACTCACAAACTCGTAGCTTAAAGCAGATAACCCGTAAGTTGGAGAGGAAATGGCGTCTCACTAATTTAGAAGATCTTCACTTAGCCTGGAAAAAGAGTTTGTTGCTCTATAAAAAAGCCCTCCGTAAAGCTAGGACATCTTTCTACTCATCACTAATTGAAGAAAATAAGAACAACCCCAGGTTTCTTTTCAGCACTGTAGCCAGGCTGACAAAGAGTCAGAGCTCTATTGAGCTGAGTATTCCATTAACTTTAACTAGTAATGACTTCATGACTTTCTTTGCTAACAAAATTTTAACTATTAGAGAAAAAATTACTCATAACCATCCCAAAGACGTATCGTTATCTTTGGCTGCTTTCAGTGATGCCGGTATTTGGTTAGACTCTTTCTCTCCGATTGTTCTGTCTGAGTTATTTTCATTAGTTACTTCATCCAAACCATCAACATGTTTATTAGACCCCATTCCTGCCAGGCTGCTCAAGGAAGTCCTACCATTATTTAATGCTTCAATCTTAAATATGATCAATCTATCTTTGTTAGTTGGCTATGTACCACAGGCTTTTAAGGTGGCAGTAATTAAACCATTACTTAAAAAGCCATCACTTGACCCAGCTATCTTAGCTAATTATAGGCCAATCTCCAACCTTCCTTTTCTCTCAAAGATTCTTGAGAGGGTAGTTGTAAAACAGCTAACTGATCACCTGCAGAGGAATGGTCTATTTGAAGAGGTTCAGTCAGGTTTTATAATTCATCATAGTACAGAAACAGCATTAGTGAAGGTTACAAATGATCTTCTTATGGCTTCGGACAGTGGACTTATCTCTGTGCTTGTTCTGTTGGACCTCAGTGCTGCTTTTGATACTGTTGACCATAAAATTTTATTACAGAGATTAGAGCATGTCATAGGTATTAAGGGCACTGCGCTGCGGTGGTTTGAATCATATTTGTCTAATAGATTACAGTTTGTTCATGTAAATGGGGAATCTTCTTCACAGACTAAAGTTAATTATGGAGTTCCACAAGGTTCTGTGCTAGGACCAATTTTATTCACTTTATACATGCTTCCCTTAGGCAGTATTATTAGACGGTATTGCTTAAATTTTCATTGTTACGCAGATGATACCCAGCTTTATCTATCCATGAAACCAGAGGACACACACCAATTAGCTAAACTGCAGGATTGTCTTACAGACATAAAGACATGGATGACCTCTAATTTCCTGCTTTTAAACTCAGATAAAACTGAAGTTATTGTACTTGGCCCCACAAATCTTAGAAGCATGGTCTCTAACCAGATCTTTACTCTGGATGGCATTTCCCTGACCTCTAGTAATACTGTGAGAAATCTTGGAGTCATTTTTGATCAGGATATGTCATTCAAAGCGCATATTAAACAAATATGTAGGACTGCCTTTTTGCATTTACACAATATCTCTAATATCAGAAAGGTCTTGTCTCAGAGTGATGCTGAAAAACTAATTCATGCATTTATTTCCTCTAGGCTGGACTATTGTAATTCATTATTATCAGGTTGTCCTAAAAGTTCCCTAAAAAGCCTTCAGTTAATTCAAAATGCTGCAGCTAGAGTACTGACGGGGACTAGCAGGAGAGAGCATATCTCACCCGTGTTGGCCTCTCTTCATTGGCTTCCTGTTAATTCTAGAATAGAATTTAAAATTCTTCTTCTTACTTATAAGGTTTTGAATAATCAGGTCCCATCTTATCTTAGGGACCTCGTAGTACCATATTACCCCATTAGAGCGCTTCGCTCTCAGACTGCAGGCTTACTTGTAGTTCCTAGGGTTTGTAAGAGTAGAATGGGAGGCAGAGCCTTCAGCTTTCAGGCTCCTCTCCTGTGGAACCAGCTCCCAGTTCAGATCAGGGAGACAGATACCCTCTCTACTTTTAAGATTAGGCTTAAAACTTTCCTTTTCGCTAAGGCTTATAGTTAGGGCTGGATCAGGTGACCCTGGACTATCCCTTGGTTATGCTGCTTTAGACGTAGACTGTGGGGGGGTTCCCATGATGCACTGTTTCTTTCTCTTTTTGCTCTGTATGCATCACTCCGCATTTAATCATTAGTGATCGATCTCTGCCCCCTTCCACAGCACGTCTTTTTCCTGGTTCTTTCCCTCAGCCCCAACCAGTCTCAGCAGAAGACTGCCCCTCCCTGAGCCTGGTTCTGCTGGAGGTTTCTTCCTGTTAAAAGGGAGTTTTTCCTTCCCACTGTAGCCAAGTGCTTGCTCACAGGGGGTCGTTTTGACCGTTGGGGTTTTTCATAATTATTGTATGGCCTTGCCTTACAATATAAAGCGCCTTGGGGCAACTGTTTGTTGTGATTTGGCGCTATATAAAAAAAAAGTTGATTGATTGATTGATTTTGTGTTTATGATTTCGTGCTTTTGCTATTGTTATTGTTGTTATTGTCAGCGCAGGTACAAAGACACTTTTCACTGCATTTTACATACTGTATATTTGCATGTGACAAATAAACATCTTGACATCTTGGACTCTTGCTGTAATATCAATCAATCAATCAATCAATCAATTTTTTATATAGCGCCAAATCACAACAAACAGTTGCCCCAAGGCGCTTTATATTGTAAGGCAAGGCCATACAGTAATTATGTAAAACCCCAACGGTCAAAACGACCCCCTGTGAGCAAGCACTTGGCTACAGTGGGAAGGAAAAACTCCCTTTAACAGGAAGAAACCTCCAGCAGAACCAGGCTCAGGGAGGGGCAGTCTTCTGCTGGGACTGGTTGGGGCTGAGGGAGAGAACCAGGAAAAAGACATGCTGTGGAGGGGAGCAGAGATCGATCACTAATGATTAAATGCAGAGTGGTGCATACAGAGCAAAAAGAGAAAGAAACAGTGCATCATGGGAACCCCCCAGCAGTCTACGTCTATAGCAGCATAACTAAGGGATGGTTCAGGGTCACCTGATCCAGCCCTAACTATAAGCTTTAGCAAAAAGGAAAGTTTTAAGCCTAATCTTAAAAGTAGAGAGGGTGTCTGTCTCCCTGATCTGAATTGGGAGCTGGTTCCACAGGAGAGGAGCCTGAAAGCTGAAGGCTCTGCCTCCCATTCTACTCTTACAAACCCTAGGAACTACAAGTAAGCCTGCAGTCTGAGAGCGAAGCGCTCTATTGGGGTGATATGGTACTACGAGGTCCCTAAGATAAGATGGGACCTGATTATTCAAAACCTTATAAGTAAGAAGAAGAATTTTAAATTCTATTCTAGAATTAACAGGAAGCCAATGAAGAGCGGCCAATATGGGTGAGATATGCTCTCTCCTTCTAGTCCCCGTCAGTACTCTAGCTGCAGCATTTTGAATTAACTGAAGGCTTTTTAGGGAACTTTTAGGACAACCTGATAATAATGAATTACAATAGTCCAGCCTAGAGGAAATAAATGCATGAATTAGTTTTTCAGCATCACTCTGAGACAAGACCTTTCTGATTTTAGAGATATTGCGTAAATGCAAAAAAGCAGTCCTACATATTTGTTTAATATGCGCTTTGAATGACATATCCTGATCAAAAATAACTCCAAGATTTCTCACAGTATTACTAGAGGTCAGGGTAATGCCATCCAGAGTAAGGATCTGGTTAGACACCATGTTTCTAAGATTTGTGGGGCCAAGTACAATAACTTCAGTTTTATCTGAGTTTAAAAGCAGGAAATTAGAGGTCATCCATGTCTTTATGTCTGTAAGACAATCCTGCAGTTTAGCTAATTGGTGTGTGTCCTCTGGCTTCATGGATAGATAAAGCTGGGTATCATCTGCGTAACAATGAAAATTTAAGCAATACCGTCTAATAATACTGCCTAAGGGAAGCATGTATAAAGTGAATAAAATTGGTCCTAGCACAGAACCTTGTGGAACTCCATAATTAACTTTAGTCTGTGAAGAAGATTCCCCATTTACATGAACAAATTGTAATCTATTAGACAAATATGATTCAAACCACCGCAGCGCAGTGCCTTTAATACCTATGGCATGCTCTAATCTCTGTAATAAAATTTTATGGTCAACAGTATCAAAAGCAGCACTGAGGTCCAACAGAACAAGCACAGAGATGAGTCCACTGTCCGAGGCCATAAGAAGATCATTTGTAACCTTCACTAATGCTGTTTCTGTACTATGATGAATTCTAAAACCTGACTGAAACTCTTCAAATAGACCATTCCTCTGCAGATGATCAGTTAGCTGTTTTACAACTACCCTTTCAAGAATTTTTGAGAGAAAAGGAAGGTTGGAGATTGGCCTATAATTAGCTAAGATAGCTGGGTCAAGTGATGGCTTTTTAAGTAATGGTTTAATTACTGCCACCTTAAAAGCCTGTGGTACATAGCCAACTAACAAAGATAGATTGATCATATTTAAGATCGAAGCATTAAATAATGGTAGGGCTTCCTTGAGCAGCCTGGTAGGAATGGGGTCTAATAAACATGTTGATGGTTTGGATGAAGCAACTAATGAAAATAACTCAGACAGAACAATCGGAGAGAAAGAGTCTAACCAAATACCGGCATCACTGAAAGCAGCCAAAGATAACGATACGTCTTTGGGATGGTTATGAGTAATTTTTTCTCTAATAGTTAAAATTTTGTTAGCAAAGAAAGTCATGAAGTCATTACTAGTTAAAGTTAATGGAATACTCAGCTCAATAGAGCTCTGACTCTTTGTCAGCCTGGCTACAGTGCTGAAAAGAAACCTGGGGTTGTTCTTATTTTCTTCAATTAGTGATGAGTAGAAAGATGTCCTAGCTTTACGGAGGGCTTTTTTATAGAGCAACAGACTCTTTTTCCAGGCTAAGTGAAGATCTTCTAAATTAGTGAGACGCCATTTCCTCTCCAACTTATGGGTTATCTGCTTTAAGCTACGAGTTTGTGAGTTATACCACGGAGTCAGGCACTTCTGATTTAAAGCTCTCTTTTTTAGAGGAGCTACAGCATCCAAAGTTGTCTTCAATGAGGATGTAAAACTATTGACGAGATACTCTATCTCACTTACAGAGTTTAGGTAGCTACTCTGCACTGTGTTGGTATATGGCATTAGAGAACATAAAGAAGGAATCATTTCCTTAAACCTAGTTACAGCGCTTTCTGAAAGACTTCTAGTGTAATGAAACTTATTCCCCACTGCTGGGTAGTCCATCAGAGTAAATGTAAACTGTTTGTTGTGATTTGGCGCTATATAAAAAAAATTGATTGATTGATTGATTGATGTAAATGTTATTAAGAAATGATCAGACAGAAGGGAGTTTTCAGGGAATACTGTTAAGTCTTCTATTTCCATACCATAAGTCAGAACAAGATCTAAGATATGATTAAAGTGGTGGGTGGACTCATTTACTTTTTGAGCAAAGCCAATAGAGTCTAATAATAGATTAAATGCAGTGTTGAGGCTGTCATTCTCAGCATCTGTGTGGATGTTAAAATCGCCCACTATAATTATCTTATCTGAGCTAAGCACTAAGTCAGACAAAAGGTCTGAAAATTCACAGAGAAACTCACAGTAACGACCAGGTGGATGATAGATAATAACAAATAAAACTGGTTTTTGGGACTTCCAATTTGGATGGACAAGACTAAGAGTCAAGCTTTCAAATGAATTAAAGCTCTGTCTGGGTTTTTGATTAATTAATAAGCTGGAATGGAAGATTGCTGCTAATCCTCCGCCCCGGCCCGTGCTACGAGCATTCTGACAGTTAGTGTGACTCGGGGGTGTTGACTCATTTAAACTAACATATTCATCCTGCTGTAACCAGGTTTCTGTAAGGCAGAATAAATCAATATGTTGATCAATTATTATATCATTTACCAACAGGGACTTAGAAGAGAGAGACCTAATGTTTAATAGACCACATTTAACTGTTTTAGTCTGTGGTGCAGTTGAAGGTGCTATATTATTTTTTCTTTTTGAATTTTTATGCTTAAATAGATTTTTACTGGTTATTGGTGGTCTGGGAGCAGGCACCGTCTCTACGGGGATGGGGTAATGAGGGGATGGCAGGGGGAGAGAAGCTGCAGAGAGGTGTGTAAGACTACAACTCTGCTTCCTGGTCCCAACCCTGGATAGTCACGGTTTGGAGGATTTAAGAAAATTAGCTAGATTTCTAGAAATGAGAGCTGCTCCATCCAAAGTGGGATGGATGCCGTCTCTCCTAACAAGACCAGGTTTTCCCCAGAAGCTTTGCCAATTATCTATGAAGCCCACCTCATTTTTTGGACACCACTCAGACAGCCAGCAATTCAAGGAGAACATGCGGCTAAACATGTCACTCCCGGTCCGATTGGGGAGGGGCCCAGAGAAAACTACAGAGTCCGACATTGTTTTTGCAAAGTTACACACTGATTTAATGTTAATTTTAGTGACCTCCGATTGGCGTAACCGGGTGTCATTACTGCCGACGTGAATTACAATCTTACCAAATTTACGCTTAGCCTTAGCCAGCAGTTTCAAATTTCCTTCAATGTCGCCTGCTCTGGCCCCCGGAAGACAATTGACTATGGTTGCTGGTGTCGCTAACGTCACATTTCTCAAAACAGAGTCGCCAATAACCAGAGTTTGATCCTCGGCGGGTGTGTCGTCGAGTGGGCAAAAACGGTTAGAGATGTGAACGGGTTGGCGGTGTACACGGGGCTTCTGTTTAGAACTACGCTTCCTCCTCACAGTCACCCAGTCGGCCTGCTTTCCCGGCTGCTCGGGATCTGCCAGGGGGTAACTAATGGCGGCTAAGCTACCTTGGTCCGCACCGACTACAGGGGCCTGGCTAGCTGTAGAATTTTCCACGGTGCAGAGCCGAGTCTCCAATTCGCCCAGCCTGGCCTCCAAAGCTACGAATAAGCTACACTTATTACAAGTACCATTACTGCTAAAGGAGGCCGAGGAATAACTAAACATTTCACACCCAGAGCAGAAAAGTGCGGGAGAGACAGGAGAAGCCGCCATGCTAAATCGGCTAAGAGCTAGTAGCTACGCTAAGCTAGCGGATTCCTAAAAACACGCAAAGTGAATAATGTGTAAATAATTTAGAGGTGATTCAGCAGAAGGAGTGCTTTAGTTAAGGCACGTAAAGATTACACTGGGAAACAAATCGTAATCTAGATAACTAGATCAATCTAACTGCGCAGATTAAACAGCTAACAGATACAGAAAAACACCGCTGTGCTCCGGAACAGGAAGTGATACAATACCGCAGTGAGAGCCAACCACCAGTAGAGGCAAGCAAGAGTTGTCAGTGGTTTTCGATAGTTGCTGTAGGCATCTAAAAATGCTCATAATCGGGTGAAACCTGATGGAAATCTCTTTGTGGTGTGTCGGTGATGTATGTATGTGCAAAATAAAACAAAACACTACTCCAGGTATGTTTTTGACGAGAATATAACATAACTTTGTTACAAGCTCAAACGCTGATGTTGCGTGATAAAGGCCTTTAAATTATAACTCACTTAAAGAAATAATGGCAAAACTCACATGTTAGTAAAAAAAACAAAAAAAAAACGATTATTCGAAAAAATAATCAACCGATGAACTGATTAGTAAAATAATCGTTAGTTGCAGCCCTAGTGTTTAGGCTGAAATAAAATATATCTTTCCTAAAAAAAATCAATGTCCGGATTTCAAAAAAGAAGAGAAAAAAAGGACAGGGAAAGAAAACCAAATGAGGGAAAGCAACTGCTAACAAAATTCTTTGAAAAGAGAGGTGAGCTTGAAAGCTAGCTATATTGAGTTGGGGAGTCTGGGGGACCAAATTACACCATTTTCTAGAAAAATGGTGTAATTTGGCTAGCATACTGGTATAGTTTTGTTTTACGCTTTTTACTCTTTTAGTCATTTTATTAGGAAACGGAGCGTGCCACAGCCTCAACTTTACCTAAATTCTGGGTCTTTTAGTGAAGCTTAGGGCTAGTGGCCGGCGATCACCTTACTTCTATTTTTCTTGTTGATTAATGCTGGCAAATTATACAGTATTTCTTGTCTTTCTGATGCCTGATTCTGTTTTTTCTCTCTGTTTAAGGTGCAGCTCCATCCAGAGATGAGAGTTGTATTTGTTCTGAACACCCTCCTGTCCTGTGCACCAACAGCATTTCCTGTATATTCGTTTTGTGAATTGTTCTGTTTCTGTTTCTGTGAATTGTTCTGTAATTTATGTCTGTAGCATGGCCCAAGCAGAGGGTCACCCCTTGGAGTCTGGTCTGCTTGAGGTTTCTTCCTCAGAGGGAGGTTTGCCTTACCATTGTTGCTCTGGGTGTTAGTAAGGTTAGACCTCACTTGTGTGAAGCGCCTTGAGACAACTCTGTTGTGATTTGGTGCTATATAAATGAAAATAAATTGAAATTGAAAAAACAAAAATAACGCGCAAGGGTTCCGGATCACTGATCAACTATGATCCGTTACAGTATAAGAAAGTAGCACTGCACTATAACGCAAAAGCTAAACTGTTCACTAATTAGTGTGTGTCATGCCCTTCTTCCTGTGTCACACTGAAGATGATGTCACAGTGGTTTAGAGTGTAGGGGAAAAGGCTGGCAGTGGGAAAGGGAACACCTGGTACAAAAGAAAAAAAAATTGAGCTAACACCGTACCATAAATAAGAGCTGGCTCATGTTGCACCGTGGTTTGTTGCATTTAGCACTGTTTTAGAAATCTGGTGACTGTGCCTCAGTGACCTCTCACTAAAAGATGTCAAGAATTTTATGCTGGCTCTTAAAAAACTTGTGTTTTAAGCAAACAAGCTCAGTGAAGTGAGTGAGAGAGCAGAGCGAGAGAGCGTAAACACGGCTTAAAGCACATGCTGTATAAATCCGCTGCTGTTTGGGGACACTTGTGTGTGTTATGGAGTGTGGAATGGAGCTGGTAGCCAGCACACCCCCACCCCCAGCAGCTTGCACGCTGTTGCTTTAAAGCTCGGCTCATTTTCAAGCATGTCGTGGCTGTTTTAACAAGGCGTCTAAACACAGAACAGTGTTTGGATCACCGTGCGCCACGCACACATTGTCTCATTCCTCTCTATTGACAGTAAAAGCTCACAAGAGTAAACTGCTGAAGGGTGGACAATTGTTGCCTAGTAAGGAGCCCCAGGGATGATTTCTCCATCTAAAACAATCACATGATTCACTCAGCCACTACGTTGCTAAGGGTTTGTGTTGAAAACAATGGACGGTCCTCTCAGCAACTTAGTGACCAATCTGTCATCCCCTTTTGCAATGTCTGAGACCGGCTGCAGAAATCAGGAACATGTTCACCACCCCTTCCTCTTTGTACACGGGGAATGTTGCATTTCAGAAAAGAAAAGGAGAGGGGGGTTTGTAATTATGCCTTTGGATGCAAAGAGTAGAAACTCAATAAAACAGGAAGCAAGGGCAGGCTTTTACACAGTGGTATTTCCTGTGAGATGTGTATCACCGTGTTACTACAGTAAAAAAAAAAAAAAAACGGTGTTTGAACAGCATTTTAGGTACATTTGAGACGTTAAGATGAGGTTCCAGCCTATGCCACAGTAGCTCTTTTTCTCAAACACTTATACGACTCGGAGCTTGTGCTGGTTTTTCACTGTAAAGGCTTGAAAACCACATTTTCCACCATTACCCCTAATTTCCTTGCTCAACAAGACTTTTCTGTCCTCCACTAAATGAATCATAAATCCAATACAGCCCAACTGGAAAGTGGCAACGCAACAAATGGAAGTTCAGTCCTTCAGATTGCTGGTGACTCGGAGTGTCGTGCCGCCTGTTGTGGCCTTTATATGTGCTGTCTGTTCCTGAGTGGTAAAAATGGTGTTTATTCTTCGACTTAAAAGGCTAAATCAGCTAAAGGCAGCCACCAAGGTGTCTCTCCACCCCGGCCCCCGCAGAGCCCATCAGTGTCAACTCACCAATTAAAGACAAATGAGATGAGGACAGGGTGGAGGCCTCCAGGAATACAGAAAGATTATTAGTAAGTGGAACAGACTGAGCAGTTGTTTGGTGAATGGGGTGGTCCTGATGATGCCACTAGCCAACAAACCACAAGCATTTTCTAAGGCATATGGACACATCAGGACAATACGAACATGACTGGGTGCAGACAAGATTCACTCATTCATTTTCTGAACCAACTTATTTCTGTTAAGGGTCACGGGAGTCTATCCCAGCAGTGATAGGGCGAGAGGTGGGGTACACCCTGAATAGGCTACCAGTCTACTGCAGGGCCAACGCACACAGACAGACAAACACATTCACACACAATTTAGAGTTTCCACTTCACCTAATAACCTGCATGTCTTTGGAGGTGGGAGGAAGTGGGCGTATCCATGCAAACATAGGGTGAACTTGCAAACTCCACGCAGAAAACCAGGTCAGATTCATTCCAGGAATCTTCTCGCTGTGAGGCAGCAGTACTAACCGCTAACCCACTGTGCTGCCCACAGACAAGATTCTGCATAAAAACCACAGTATTTGTATGTTGACGGCGTATGGCAGGTATGACCCCTGGATGTATCTTTTTTTCTATTTTTTTTAACTTTTTCAATAAGAGGACAAGTCTCCACCACCACTTGCCATGAAAAGTCAAAGGAGAAGTTCCACATTTTTCAACCTAGTTGTTTTAGGGAAGCCATCTTTTAACAAATTTGATCAGTACATTCTTTGTTTAGAATGCAAACACTGCCACAAACTAACTGGCTAATTAACCTTCATTATTATAAGTCTAACACAGATAACACTGAGGCTGGGTTTTACAGAATGAGCCCCTCGTCTGCAGCTGACCTGTAATCACTCAGTGAGCAGGTGCAACAAAGAAAGACTGCTTGGCTATGGTAAGCAGCGAAGTGCAGGTTAGGTGGGGTTTGGGTTCTATATAAATACTGAGTGAAATAAGTGAAAACATAACCACTAAATAACCTTTACATAGAGCTTTGATTAAAAAATGTCAAATTTCTTCTTTAAAACATTTAACTTTTTCATTTTGCTGCAGCTGCAAAGGAAAACTGGATGTTAATTTAACAGTGGTCAATCAATGATGGATTCACTGTTTTTGTGCACATATTCAATTAAAATTCAATTCATTTTATTTGTATCACAGCAAATCACAACAAAGCTGCCTCAAGGTGCTTCAGATGATTAAGGTCTTAACCTTACCAACACCCACCCCGCCCCCCTTCTAAGCAAAAAAGCACAGGTGACAGTGGTAAGGAAAAACTCCCTCTGGAGATAATGTGGAAGAAACCTCAAGCAGACCAGACTCAAAGGGGTGACCAGTCTTAGGCCATTATACTAATTTTTACATCAAATAGCAGGAATGACTTTTACAGAGAGAAATTAAGGTGTAAATTAAGTTTTAAAGTTGTACATTTGCAAGAACTTTGTGTCAGAATTTTTTGTTTTAATAGTTCAAAACACTAAAGTGTGCATCTGTTGATTGAGGACATTTATTTCCTATGTAACAGGTGAAAACACACCTGGAAAGTTCACCAAGGTGGCATAAATTCATGTGAGCATAATAACAATTAGACACACTATTGCTTGGTGAGCTGTAATGTGCTAAAGCTAAAGGCACTGATTAACATTATATATTGTTCTATGCTGCTTTATAACAGGTATAAATTTAAAAACAATATGAAAAACACTAACCTGAAAGTCCAGATTTTTATTCCGAATATAGGTTTTTATAGGATAATGGCACTGACTGGGATTCTGGTGGAGCTATTATTAATTCATCACACACTGTATAGGAAAACGTGTTCCACTACCAGGCGAAAGGAGTGGGGATTATATGCACATGTGCACATCTCTACACATATGTGTATGCACGTGCACATGCTCATACAACTCCTGACTTTGCAGAAGGGGCAATATGCCAGGTCTATATTTAAAACAGTCCTGTGAAATGTTCTATATATGTTTTATTTTTTGCTGCACTTCAAATCGGTTACCGTAGCTGACAAGTAATGATGTCACAGTAGAGGCACTGAAATAAGACCACACCCACTTTTCAACAGAAATCACAGTTGGAGCCAGATGGAAAATACTGTTAAAAACCCAACTACACATCACCAAAGCAGAACAGGCGTTGGTGCAACACAAGAAATATGTAATAGCTCACACTTGTACACTCCAAGTGAAAGGAGTTCCTGCTGGATGACGCACAGTCATGTAGTGAAGGCGTAAAGGGCGTCACAAACTGTCATGAAGAAATACTGCTCCTTCTCATGGTAAATTCACAGTACACAGTACATTTTGCTGAATAAATTAGACTGCAGTGCAGACACTAAACGCACACTGTCCAACTCCAAATGCACTGTAAAAAGGATTTACTTATTCCTCTTGACTCGGTGATTTTGCCGCTTTGACTGAGTTTTTTGTCTGTGGAAATTGTCAAGTTGCATTGGTGAAAACCTGATACTTTACATCAACATAATCCAACCAAAAGCAACAGAATGACTTGACTGAGTCATATGGACTCAACAAATCTTCCAATTAAATTTATTCCACCATTGTGATAAATAAACTTTGTTGTTCTGTAAAATAATTGTATTAGAATTAATCAGCTTGATTTAACACTGTGAAAGGGCTGATTTAGCACCATGACAGAGCTGATTTAACACCATGATAGAGCTGATTTAACACCAAGCTGGAGCTGATTTAACACTCTGAGAAAGTTGACTTTCCAGTGTTTGAAGTGGAACCACGGTGCACCTCACTGCAGAAGACAGTTTTACACTGTAAATTTACTGTGTGGGATGGTTAACAGTAAAAGTGAGTAAGTTCAGATATACCTATAATTTGTACAGGTATACACTGTAAAAAAAAGGACTTGTTGACTCCCCTTGACTCAGTCAAGTCATCTTGTTGCTTTGACTGTGTTACGTGAAGCTGAGTTGATGAAAATGTGACACTTTACATCAACAAAATCAGTCAAAGCAACAAAACTTGACTGAGTCATGTGGTGTCAACAAATCTTTTATTTACAGTGGTTGTGTTTACTAAACTTTATCAAAGTGTTAAAACTGTGAAAATTGGCATTCATCAGGAGTGTGTTCTGGCTCCTACAATGTACAATGTTTGCATAGATTGGGTGTTGGGTAGTGTGTTGTGGAAAGAAACCATTGACTTGGGTGCTTTTATTAGCGAGGAAGGTTTACTGACCTTGACTTTGCGGATGATGCTGTTATCTTTGTGGAATAAATGGATACTCTGATTGCAGCACTTTAAAAAGCTGATATGAAGAATCAGAGTGTCTGGGTTTAAGATATCTGGATCAAACTACTTCCTGGACTTACCCATGACAAGTGTACCTGCATGTGGTGAAAATATGAACGACATTCACCTCCCTCGGCAGTGGACACACGTCTCTGGGTCCTCGGCCTTTGAGATTGAGAGGTGCCTGGAAAGAGCTTGTGGAATCATGAGGTCACTGGACAGAGGTGTTTGGTGATGCCGATGTATTGCAGCTGAATGAAGGGTTTGAAGTTTTTAGAGTCCTGGTGCTGCCTGTCTTGCTATATAGTTTGTGAGACAAGGATGCTAACCAGTGGCCTAAGGTGATGATTGATGTCTTTGGAACTAGGTGTCTTTGCAAGATATTTGGGTATCGCTGGAATGACTTTGTATCAAACAAGCAGTCACTAGGAGACACTGAGATGAGAAGCATCGCGTGCATTGTTTAGTCATATCCCTCGCGATACAAAGCAAGGTGGAGGTGTTGCTTTTATTCATAAATCTGGGTTTATCTTACTGGCTCTTGTGGGGTCTTAACTTGTTTGAACATTTGACCCTTTGCTCTGCTCAGGATGCCACATATAGCCAAGGTCAGAAGAATAAAACTCAAACATGTTACTTTGTCACGGTATATAGGCCCCCGGGCCCATATTCTGAATTCTTAAAGGAATGGGGTGGGTTTATCTCTAATTTGGCAACCGTGCTGTTAACATTCTGATTACTGGTGACTTCAACATTCATATAAACAAGCCTTCTGACCCCCTCTGCAAATCATTCATGGATGTTATAGATGCATTAGGATTCCAGCAATACATTCAAGATTCAACTCACATTAGAGGAAACATCATGGATTTGGTTCTCGCTCATGGTATTACTGTCTTAAACATCGACATTGTGCCTCTTGTGTTGATGGTTTCAAATCACTCACTGTTACATTTGCAGTCTCTTTGCTTGTCCACTGGGACTAGGACACTTACTTATCATCACGGCGTCACAACTCCTCAACTACAATTGAACTTGGAGCCAGACTGCCTGATATCTTAGCATCACATTTGGAGCATGATCATGCAGTAGACAGCCTTGTGGACAGGTTAAACTCAGCGCTCATGAGCACATTGGGCATGATCGCTCCACCTACACTAAAACTGTATCCCCCCAAAACATACTCTCATTGGTTCAGTGATCATTTCGTGGCCTTAAGCATAAAGCCCCGGTCCCCACCGAATAATAAGCCATGAATAATTGAGCCACGCTATGGGTGGCAGTGATTATTTGAAGAATGATCCACATTTTAAACTATCACGTATCCGCCACTAAGGTGCCTCTATGTGCCTCTCTGTACCTCACATGTGCCAGGTATCAGCCTCTAGTGAGCCACAGCCCACAACCAAACTGTCATTTGAGTCCCGTCCAGCCTCAAATGGCTTGTGTCGCATATGATCCACGTCAAGCCACATATGATTCATGTAGCGCCATGTAAAGTGACACTGGTGCAAGTTAAGGCATGAGTTTGGTCCAAACCTCCAGCCCTCCCACACTTGGTCTCTTTAAAGTGGGTTTTCAGTTGACAGCATCCATTCAAGATGTTGTCACATTTTTTAAATGCAGTCCAAAAATAAACACTCCAGTACAGTCCGGCCGGTGTGCGCCGTTCGCCAGGCTGCTGTTCACCTGTTTTCCAGTGTCATTAAATGCACCAGAGCAGCAAGAACCGAACCACGGGTTCTTGGACAGTCGCCTCTATGCTTCTTCTCACTGGCTTTATTTCTTCAGCGGCTTATACATCATTTTGACACCATGATCCAACTTTTAACTTTGTGTTCGTCCATTAATGTCTGCAAAATCACAATCGCATTCTGCGTTCCTGAACAGTCGCCTCTGCGCTCCTTCTCGCTGGCTTTATTTCTTCTGCGTCTTTAAACACACAGTTATTTTGACACCGTGATCCAACTTTTAACTTTATGTTCATCTGTTATTGACTGAAAAATCACTCTTTTGTGAGCTGGCATTCTGCTTGAGCGTGAGTCACTGTGTCAGTGCGCACACACAGCAGAGCTCATCTGATCCATTAACAAGATGTCAAATCTATCATAAAAATACTTTTACAGCAGCTTGTATAGAAGGAATGAACATGCAACTGTTTTACCAAGATATTACAATAAAAACTTTACAAATAGTTACCTTTAAAAGTTCCGGGTTCAAATCCCACCCCTGCCACATTTCTCCATGTAATGTGGAGTTGCGTCAGGAAGGGCATCCGGCATAAAACCTGTGCTAATTCAACATGCAGATCCACCTTGGATTTGCTGTGGTGACCCCGAGTGCAAACAAGGGAGCAGCCGAATGGACTTACTTTGTGTGTGTGTGTGTGTGTATGTGAGTGAGTGAGAGAGAGAGAGAAAATGACAATTCTGTCGCCCACAAGATAATAAATTTGGCGATGCTGATTGGCCAAATATTTATTTTCCTTAGTAACATACACAATTGGTCATTTCGCTGCACTTCAAGGGGCGGTATGACGTGAGCGCCCAAGACAAGAAATGACACATTCTGTGCTTCTGTCAGTGGAAATGCACTGTTGAATGAGAGTCAGTTGGTGGAAATGTTTTAATAATTTAGATTAAATGTAGGCACATACTATTAAGCAAAACTGACCCTGATAATTCTTTTAAAAAATATATACTTCATAATTTTTTCCCCTCCACATCTGGGAGGGCGGTGCCCCAGCGCCCCCTATGGGCTAGCTGCCACTGGGATGCCCACGTTTCACCTTGCTATGGTAGATAGATATTTATTTTAGAGACGTGGGTATGGACCCACACCTCTAAAATAACCATTACATTATGCAAAGGGTCAAGTATCATTGCTGGAAACGTGACACTTTACATTGTCAGTCAAAGCAACGAGATGACTTGACTGAGTCAAGTGGAGCCAACAAGCCCTTTTGTTTAAATGCAGCACAACCAGCCACAACAGAAAGGAATGACTAAGAGCCACTGTTATGAATTCAACATGTATTTTCCTGACTCACGAACTGAGCTCATACATGAGGTCTTTGGGTCTTTAAACCAGAATACCCCACAGACACGCTGACATTTTGCATGACACATACAGTAGTTTGCATGTTTGATCACACCAGTGGGAGACTCTGAATGCCAAACAGTTTTCATGGCTATCTGATACTTTTTTGTTTTTTTTGTTTTTTGGTGGAGACCACATTTCAAAGTCATTCATCTACAATCTGTGGTCTTTAAAACTGAAGGAGAATGCTAACGGATTAGGTCTTTGAACCAACAAGTGCCCCTGACAGCTGTGTTCTGCCCACCTCCAGACCCTCCGGATTATTCCCATCAGCCTCCAGTCAGTCCCCGCTCTCTCTGTCAACTGCTTCAGACCCATTCTAAATATGAGCTGCACATGACAGAGTTCATGTTGCTACTGCTGCACAGCCAAATTTGGCTGCTGTGTTCAGTCCCTGAGGCTTCAAGTGCATCAGCTAAATCAACAGTCACTAATTCCAGTCAGCATGGGTGTGATTATTAAAGGTCTTGTTTTAGCAAGTAGTTACTTTTCACAGCCTAACCACGTTCCAGCTGCCTCACTGTCGTGTGAGTCTGAAGAACGAATATGAAATGTTCCCACACACCCCAAAGGTATCAGAGAACATCGTGCATAAACAACATAATCAATGTAATTAAACAGAAATAAGTATAAATCACACCTACTGTATGACAAAGATATAATTGTGCACACATAAGCAATTAATTATTAATTAATTAATAATTAATCACAGTTATGCATTCTGGAATTTTAAATTACTAGTGGATGAGTAGGGCTGATATTTTTAGGCTGAATGGTGATATGCGATATGTATCGGTGTTTATACAAAGTGGACTTAATGCTAAGTTTTAATTGAATGCTACACTTTTATTTCAAGACCAGTGACATATATAAAAAACATTCCAGGTTTTCCTTTCCTGCTCAACAAAGCACAGCTGTGCAAACAACAAGAATGTAAACAAGAAGAGTGGGCCAGTTGATCTTAGCAGCTTTTTTTAAAGCCATCTTGTTCCACTGTTGCAATAGGGACCATATCTTTCGTGATGTGGTACGACACCACCTTCGTTATATGGTGCCACTTGAGACTTTCATTTTGTAAGGCACAGCATGACTAAATGAAGCTTGGAATAAGCTTTGTTTTAGGCCAGTCTTCGCGTACTGGAAAGATTTGGACGCTGCTGGAGCACATAGTGTCACGCGCTCTTCATAAAGCATGTACTGGTGCTGCTGTAGATGATGGAATAGATTGGAAGTGCTTCCACATTTTAATACAGTTGGACTATGAAAGTGTTTCCTCAATGGAAATCCTTAATTTGAAATATCTCCAAATTACAGAACCTTTTTTTTCTAGAACCACATCATCCGTAAAAAGCAGAAATGCAATTCTGAGGCCACCAAGCTGGACATCCGCAATTCCCTGAGTGTGCCGTCAAATCCTGTCCATGAACATCATGAACAGGATTGGTGACAAGGGGCAGCCCTGGCAGAGTCCAATGCCCAGTGGGAACAGGTCTGATGGGATGCAGAGAATGTGCACACAGCTCCTACAACTCCAATTTCAATGAAGTTGGGATGTTGTGTAAAATGTAAATAAAAACAGATTAAAATGATTTGCAAATCCTCTTCAACATATATTCAATGAATACACCACAAAGAGAAGATATTTAATGTTCAAACTGATAAACTTTGTTTTTGTGCAAATATTTGCTCATTTTGAAACAGATGCCTGCAACACATTTCAAAAAAGTTGGGACGGGGCAAGAAAAGACTGGGAAAGTTGATGAATGTTCAGTGAATAGCAGCTTGGAAACATGTGAGTGTCATGATTGGGTATAAAAGGAGCATCCCCAATAGTCTCAGCCATTCACAAGCAAAGATCACTACTTTGTGGACAACTGCATGAAAAAATAGTCCAACAGTTTAACAACGTTTCTCAATGTTCAATTGCAAGGAATTTAGGGATTCCATCATCTACAGTCCATAATATAATCAGAAGATTCAGAGAATCTGGAGAACTTGCAACACGTAAGCGGCAAGGACGAAAACCAACACTGAATGCCCATGACCTTTGATCCCTTAGGCAGTGCTGCTTTAAAAACCAACATTATTGTGTAAAGGATCTTACAGCGTGGGCTCAGGACACACCAATGTCAGTTAACACAGTTTGTCGCGACATCTACAACTGGAAGTTAAAACTCTACCATGCAAAGTGAAAGCAATACATCAACAACATCCAGAAATGCCGCCACCTTCTCTGGGCCTGAGCTCATTTGAAATGGACAGACACAAAGTGGAAAAGTGTGCTGTGGTCTGAGTCCATGTTTCAAATTGTTTTTGGAAATCATGGACGTTGTGTCCTCCAGACAAAAGAGGAAAAAGACCATCCAGATTGTTACCAGCGCAAACTTCAAAAGCCAGCATCTGTGATGGTATGGGCGTGTGTTAGTGCCCATGGCATGGGCAACTTACACATCTGTGATGGTACCATCAATGCTGAAGGGTACATCCAGCTTTTGGAGCAACACATGCTGCCATCCAAGCAACGTCTTTTTCAGGGACTTCCCTGCTTATTTCAGCAAGACAATGCCAAGCCACATTCTGCACGTGTTACAACAGAGTAGCTTCATAGTAAAATGCAGGTACTAGACTGGTCTGCCTGCAGTCCAGACCTGTCACCCATTGAAAATGTGTGGCCTATTATGAAGCTCAAAATACGACAATGGAGACCCCGGACTGTTAACAACTGATGTTGTACATCAAGCAAGAATGGGAAAGAATTCCACCTACAAAGCTTCAACAATTAGTGTCCTCAGTTCCCAAACGCTTATTGAGTGTTGTTAGAAGGAAAGGTTATGTAACACAGCGGTAAACATACCACTGTCCCAACTTTTTAGAAACATGTTGCAGGCATTCATTTTAAAATGGGCATCTTTGTGGTGTATTCAATTGAATATAGGTTGAAGAGGATTTGCAAATCATTGTATTCTGTTTTCATTTACATTTTTCACAACCTCCCAACTTCATTGGAACTAGGGTTGTACTTTAGTTAGAAACTGGTGTTACAGCGGATCCGGTACCTCATACTCCCGCATCGTCCCACAAGACACCTCAAGGGACCCGGTTGCATGCCTTTTCTGTGTCCAGAAAAAAAATGTAGACTGGTTTATCATACTAAAAGGCCCTTATAATATCCTTTTGAGCTCATCAATACTGATAATTTCACTGAATCTGAACATATAGAATAGAATAGAATAGAATAGAATAGAATAGAATAGAATAGAATAGAATAGAATAGAGCCTTTATAGTCATTATACATACACACAACAAAATTTGTCCTCTCCATTTAACCCATCCTAATTACAGTTAGACACAATCCAACTACTTGGAGCAGGGGGCAGTCACAGAAAAGGGAATTTGACAGTTTTATCCAAACTGCGTAAAACTTTAAGAAGACTTCTTTCAGTCTTTACCTTTGTGGTTTTTATTTATTTTATGGTTCTTCTTCTTCCTATTATTCGTCCTTATTGAGTGAGAGAGGAGCAGCATTATATCAAACCAAATTACTAAGAGTCTGCATAGTTTTATCAGTTAAAAACTCCGCAATTCAAAATAGATCTATACGAAACTTCTAAATTTCTCTCAAATATTGTTCACAAATCTGTCTAAATCTGTTAGTGAGCACTTCTGCTTTGCAGAGGTAATCCATCCCACCTCACAGGTGTGGCATATCAAGATGCTGATTAGACAGCATGATTATTGCACAGGTGTGCCTTAGGCTGGCCAAAATAAAAGGCCACTCTGAAATGTGCAATTTTATCATACAGCACAATGCCACAGATGTTGCGTGTTTTGAGGGTACGTGCAACTGGCATGCTGACTGCAGGAATGTCCACCAGAGCTGTTGACTGTGAATTGAATGTTCATTTCTCTACCATAGGGGTCTCCAAAGGCATTTCAGAGAATTTGGCAGTACATCCTGTCAGCCTGCAGTACAACCGCAGACCACGTGTAACCACACCAGCCCAGGACCTCCACATCCAGCATGTTCACCTCCAAGATGGTCTGAGGCCAGCCACCCAGACAGCTGCTGCAACACTCAGTTTGCAGATCCAAAGATTTCTGCACAAACTGTCAGACATCCCCTCAGGGGAGCTCATCTGCATACACGCCGTCCTCACTGGGGTCTCGACCTGACTGTAGTTTGTTGTCATAACCGACTTGAGTGGACAAATGCTCACATTCGATGGCATCTGCCTGCTGATGAACTCTATGCAATGGAGATGTATTGCACTGCGTGAAGCAAATGGTGGTGACACCAGATACTGACTGGTTTTCTGACCCCCCCCCCCACCAATAAAGCAAAACTGCACATTTCAGAGTGGCCTTTTATTGTGGCCAGCCTAAGACACACCAGTGCAATAATCATGCTGTCTAATCATGCTGTGAGGTGGGATGGATTATCTTGGCAAAGGAGAAGTGCTCACTAACAGATTTAGACAGATTTGTGAACAATATTTGAGAGGAATATGTCTTTTGTGTATGTAGAAAATGTTTAGATCTTTGAGTTCAGCGCATGAAGAATGGGAGCAAAAACAAAAGTGTTGCATTTATGTTTATTCATTGTACTTTGACATGGCAGATAAAATTAGGGTTGGTGTGTGTGTGTGTGGGGGGGGGGGGGTCAGGGAGGTTGGTCCCATTGTTCCTGTGGTAAATAACCCTGGTATCATTCCTGATAAGCGTCTCTCAGAACACTCTGGAACACATTTTTACCACACTGACCAACTTTGAGGCTGACCAGTGACTGAGAAGTCACCTCCTCCTCCTCTTTCTCTTTCTCTCCCTTTCTATGCAGGGAATCACAAGCTCCTCCTCTTGAAAACTTTTTTCTTCCTCCCAGCTGTGGGAACTCCCTGCTGAATGGATGATGTGAGCGTTGAGGAGGTGTGGGGAGCAGCAGAGAGGAGCGCGGACGCACAGACGAGCTGACGGCGCATTCGGTAGACATTGGCCAACTTACAGAAATGAGGCTTTAGCCTTATTGTGCCACTCTTCTCAGATTTATTGTGCGGATTTGAACACAGGAATTAGGATTTAAAGACAAAACAAAATACTTTTTATTTCATCCTTTACAAAAAAAAAGAAAGAAAGAAAGAAAAAAAAGAAGAGAAAAAAGATGGGTTTGGAACGATTTGGCGCACGCACGCTGGGGATGATCCCGCTGCTTGCGCGCTGCCTCTTTTGTATTGTCGGGTTATTTCTCACGTTTTCGCTGCCTGTCTGCGACGCGTTCAACTTGGACGTGGAGAACTCAGCTGTTTACAGCGGACCTACAGGGAGCTACTTCGGATATGCAGTTGACTTTTATTTGGCTGATACGGCAAGGTAAGATTTTTTTTTTAATAAACAGATAACGATATGTTTTTTCCATCACTACATTTCTGTCAGTATTAAAAGCACCAGAACGAACGCCATCCAAACTGTGAACCATTTGTTTATCAATATCTGAGCGCTTCTTGGAATAAGCTGCGCGTAAAGTTTCCATTCCACTTTGTTTCCATGCGATCTGGACTTGTGCCTAAATTTGAAACATGTAACAGCCCTCATGGCGTGACGCGGCCTGTTTCCACAGTGGGAGAAAGTGGAATGGTGTGAACGTGCAGTCATATGTTGTGTTGACTTTGACGGTTTTGATTTTGTGCGCATTCTCGTGGACGCTTGCTTTACGCGCAGCGAACACGCCCTCTGAGCGCATTCGAGTTCAATTTTCTGAATGGATTCTGTTTCTCTTTCTGGAAAAACAAAGCAGTTAGTTTATGACTTTCATTTTGAAAAGCACATATCAATGTGCTCCTGACTTTGGGTGCGTAAAAGCCTTTTTTGTGGTCACGTGTCACTGTTATTAAGTGCCGACGCTGCTCGTGATGCTCTGCTGCCTCTGTAGGGATGTGACACTACACGCTGTGTCTGCTTCAGTTGTTTTTTTGGCCTCAGCCTGCACAGCTTTTGGTCTGGGTCATTTTTGAAAGAATCGTGTGTGTCATGCCTGTGGTCACCTATAATAACAGTCTGAGCAGCAGTGATACAGGATATCCTGGCTGTCATTAATGCATAGCATCAGTAGAGATTAAGGCATATAGAAGGTTTCTTTTGCTATGCTCGGACTGTACTAGTGCCTTAAATTTTCACTTTTGGACATTTCGGCAAGGCCTGGACTCAACCCTGTAATCTTAATGATCATTAAGTTTAAGGCTATGTGGCCACAGTCAAGGCTTTGCTCACATAATCAGACTTCCTGGCTGAGTCTGTGTCTGCTGGGCACCGGCATCTTGGCCTGCTGTTCAACCAGTGAGCATGCTGAGGATTGGAGAAAGGGCATTGTGCCGAGTGGGCCGCCAGCAGCAGCAGCTCCAGTTACCCTGTTTCTCCTCCCCAATACCCTGGACGGCAGACACAGAGAGATTTCCCCCTTCTCTTCCTGGCTCAGGCTGTCTGCTGCTTTTCTGTGTGGGAAGTAGTAGCTTGATTTAGGACTTGGAGCATGATTTAGGACTTGTAGACACTAGTTAAAGTAGGACATGCACTCATCTCGTCTCGTCAGCACCCCACTCTGTACTTCCTCCAATGCTGATGTCATTCCGTAGGGTTTTTTAATCCATCCATCGCCAGACCTCCCCCCCCCCACTGTCTGGCCTCTCTCCCCCATCATCTCTCCTCGTCTCATTAAGTGTGAGACAGACGTCATCCAAACGGTGACTTAATCTGAACTCTGTACAGCTGAGATGTGTAATGCAGGAGTAATATTAAACTACACCAAGGGTTCCTGGAATTTTCCTGCAGATGGTCTAGTCAGAAGTCAAAAGTCAAACAAGACACTAGAGATCAATGCTTTATCAACAAATCACATGCATGTCTGACTTTTCACCACTTCTTAGAAGATATTGCATAAAACCAGATGATCAGTCACAAAATGAATGTTTTCCATCACATCATCAATCATCATCGCCACCCACACTTTGTGGGCATGTGGGAGTAGCAGGACTCTTGGGGTGAGGTCAGTAGAGGACTGCACAGAGGAGTGTCACGATTCATTTATTTTCTAAACCCGCTCACTCCAGTCAAGGGTCACAGGGGTGCTGGAGCCTATGTCAGCACTCACGGGTTACGAGGCAGTGAACACCCTGGACAGGATGCCAGTCTGTTGCAGGGCCACATATACCAGGAAGTCAGACATCCGGCACCTTGGTCATGTGACCTGCCAACCCAGTCTCACAGCATGTCGTGATTCAGCAGCACAAAATATACATGAATCTATTGGTTCGTGATATTGTCACAAGAAGCGCCACATTTTCATCACAGCAGCACAAATTCATTCTAATTCATTCCGTGATGGCTGCACAAAATTAAAATTGAAGCAGGGGGTCTGGGTGGTTATGGTTAGGTTTGGGGGTAGGACTAGGGTCAGTAATAGTGAGTTAAAAAAAAAAAACATCATGAAAATTTTAATCATTTCGTGACGGGAGCACAAAAAAAAACAAAAAAAAAACGTGAGACTGGGCTGGACCTGCACAGCAACGCTGTCTCCATTTTTTATTGAGTGAACACAGCGAACGTCTGTGTGTTTTGCAGCAGTTGGAGTGATATCAGAGCCGCGTTGCTGGCTGTACAGCCAGTTTAACAGAAAAATTAGGGCCTAAAGCAAAAAACAACACTTTTCTGCTGAGCGCAAAGTAACACTGTCGCCTGTTTTTAATAACTCCATTCACTTTTAATTTGTTAGATGTTCTCACTCATGTTGTAAAACAAACATAGCGTAGCACAAGTTTGACCAATACAACTCAGATTTCAAGCTTTTACTCAGACTTGCCGAATCAGTTGTAGCCAGATCTGTAATCAGAAGCAGTGGATCCACAATTTATGCAACAACCTCAGTCAAAGCCATTTTAAGATGTCAGTTGTGACCAAAGAGGTTATATATGAAAAATAGAGTCCGCAGTCGCAATGCTGCCTACGAAACGCGAAAGTCCCGCGACATGATGCCTCCTAACTGGGCAAAATATTGACAAAGTGCCCGGATGTTAATGCATTTTCAATGCGATTCACAACTGAACACACTGAGAAAAACACTCGCAAAATACATGTTAAAATGCCTTTCTGACCTGGATATTCAGCCAGTAAAATTAATTTACTTTAAATTATGTAAGGAAAGTGTTAAACTTACTCTGACACCCACACATTCTGAAATATTAGTGTTGAAAGGTATGCAGATCTGATCTGTTCAAACTGCGCTGCTGAACTGAGCTGCTCCTAAAACCATTACTATATATATATATATATATATATATATATATATATATATATATATATATATATATATATATATATATATAAAGTGCAAAATAAAAAAAAAAATCATCAGTCTTGTCGAGCAGTTTTAAACACTAATGACAAGTATTTTAACTAGACATCGGTCTAGCAGGGGTAAATATCAACTAGACATAAGTGAAGAGTTAATGGTCCGTGTCCACGGACGACACAGGTATGGCAGGAAACATAGACCGGTTTATCGACCAAATATCAAAGTAACAAGAATAACCAAAATTACTTACTTATGGTCACTCGGGAGGAGATCGGAGTCAAGCTGCTGCTCCTCCACGTTGAAAGGAGCCAGTTGAGGTGGCTCGGGCATCTGGATGCCCCCTGGACGCCTCGCTGGAAAGGTGTTTCGGGCACGTCCCATCGGGAGGAGGCCCCGGGGAACACCCAGGACATGCTGGAGGGACTACATCTCTCAGCTGGCTTGGGAACGCCTTGGGGTTCCCCCGGAGGAGCTGGGGGAGGTGTGTGTGGATCGGGAGGTCTGGGCAGCTTTGCTTGAGCTGCTGCCCCGGCGACCCGACTCCAGATAAAGCGGAAGAAAATGGATGGATGGACTTACTTATGGAAGGAAATGTCTTTCTCCGTTTGTGGCTTTGCCAACATGTGCAGCTGTCCTGTATATTCTACCTGTTTCTTGATGAGACTAATTGAGCGTCTGTGGGCACCGGCTACTGATTTGCCCTGAATTAAAATGGCGACCACGCCTCCTTGCCGGAACACGGCTCAGTGCGACCGCAGCCTCCAGTTCTCATATATCACCTCTTTGGTCATGACTCCTCATGAAAATCGTTAAATGGGACTCTTGCCTGTTGTTGATGGCGGGAAATGAGAATCGTCCGCCGTTCCATGCCAGATAGTTTTTATTCATCCCTCATTAATGTGGCTTTTCCATGGGGGCGGCCCACATTGGTTCTTTAGTGTGGAGTAGACCATTAGTATGTCCTGCATCACCGGTTCGTAAGCTGAAGTTATGTTCCCTCGTGTAAAGGAAAAACAAAAATAATAATAATATCCTTCATTTGTTGTTTTTGTGGGACGTGACTGATTAAGTACCGTTCCTCCAAATACTGTCACTCTCTGGTGCTGCTACTGTCTGTTACCGGTTGCGTATCTCTGCTCCTGCCAGGGCAACGACCTCCTTCACGTTGCCCACACGCCCGACAGATGAAACGCTCACTCTCCGCTCGACTCGCTCCTGCTGCTCTTCCGGCCTGGTTCCGAATATCCAGGTTTTCGCTTGCTTCGTACTGTCTGCTGGAGCATGTTTGAAGCTCAGTTGCCTTAGAAACTCACTAACAAATACAAACTGTCTTACTACAAGAAAACAACAGTAACGTGATTGTGACAACACGCCATTTACTAACTCCTCACCACCCAAATGATCCTGGTACTGGTAGCTCATTTTACAAGCGAAAACTCTCCATTTCTGTTGAAATTTACAAACTCCACGACCATGTGAAAGCATGTGTGGAATGCACACATTCACCGACTGGGAAGTGGCGCTGCTGTTGCTATGACAATCGTGCAACAATAATATCATGCCATCTTCCTCCATAAACAAACACATTCACACTCAAACGCATGCCTCTGATCAATTTAAAGTTTCCAGTCCGCCTCACCTGCAAGTCTTTGGAAGCGGGAGGAAGCCGGAGCATCCAGAGTATGAGTGGCATGTTCTTCCTGTGTTTGTGTGGGTTCTCTCCAGCTACCTTCCACAAAGAAAGACATGCAGGTGAAGTGGATTGGAAACTTTAAATCAATCATATGTGTGAGCGTGAATGTGTTTGTCTCTATCGAGTGGCAGGATGTCCAGGGTGTACTCCACCTGTGTCCGCTGGCAATAGGTTCCACCCCTCCATGAATAGGCATGTATAGAAAATGAATGAATAAATGAATGAAAGGTGCAACCAAGATATGGCATTTTGCACAGTGTTTTATTAAAATAGGTAACTTTAGCTCTGCTTTGCTGAAAAATTCAATTTTCTGTGAGGTTGTAGCTGAATTCTTATCTGTAAATCACACAAATTATTTTCATTTTTCCTGATTAAAAGTGGGTGACTCTCTGCACTTAAATAATCCATCTCTCGATGCTTATCTTTTTTTCTTGTTGAATATAAAACATTTGTTTTGTCCTTGCCACTGCGGCAGGTGGTAAAAGAATTTAAGTTTTGATGGCAAGAGTGGTTGTGTGTCGCTTGAAAAAATACTGTGACAGTGATAGTGTTGCAACCAACAGGAATTTGTTCACACATTTTTTTGTCCTCACTCAAATGGAATGATCCACAAAATTACCCATAATGCATATAGTCACCTGTGAACCACCATAGGGGGCACAATATTATTCATGCATTATTTTGCTGAGATTTGCAGTCCACTATGTGTCTGTGTCTGTTGCTCACTACACACCGAGAGCCATAGGGGATTAAAGACTGGGCAAGGTTGAGAATCTTCTGGTCTCAAGCCCAATGCCTTAACCACTAGATCATCACCTTCCACAAGTTTGATATGATCTTCAGTAAACCATCATAGCCAGCTAATCAGTCAGTAGCCATCATCATTTTTGTTTTTTGATTATTTGACCTGTCCAACCACAGTTAGTAAGTAGGTAAGTATAGACATCGACAACACAAAGTGTTAAGTGTTAAAAAAATCCCATGTCCACTCCACAGCATTCTCTGTTGATTTTACAAACAGAGCCATTAACTGCCCCTTCCTCTCTGAGCATTCAAGGTTAGCCTCTTCCAAAATCAGACAAACGTGCATGGATTTCTAGACACGTAGAAAAAATAAAGCATAGTTGCCAGACACCGCAAAGCAAAAGGGTTCACTGCATGAAAGCAACTGGAAGTTCGTCAGACTGCAAAAAATCCCGGATGTTGACGACAAATCGCATTCGTGGTCAGGTTTTTTTTCTGATTTTCAAAATGGAGAATTGACTATTTTAATTCAGTGCCAAATCACAGCATACATAAGTTGCCTGAAGAAGCATGCAGTTAACAGCGGTAAGGCAAAACTCCCTTTGGCGCTTTTGAGGAAGACACCTCAAGCAGATCAGACTCAGAGGGGTGCCCATCTGCTGAGGCTATTCTAACAATAACAAGAATCAGGTGAACAAAATACAACAAAGAAATGTTGAACATGCTAACACAGCCATACGCATCCACATCTACAAACCAATCAGTGTCAAGTACAGAAAGATGCAGCCGGCGTACATGATGACGTCAGGATGCAATTACGTCATGAATAGTTCTTTCACTGTAGTGTTGTGTCTGCACCACGTGAAACTAAAGTAACCAGACCAAACATAAATGTACGAATAACAGTGTAACAAAAAACATGAAGCTTGGTTCAGACCTTGTTGTGGACATTCAGGTGTGAAAATGGATTTAGTTTAAAATAAAATTAAAAAAAAAAGGTTCATCATCACGAGTAGAACGGACTTCTCGTCTGTCTCCTTTCTATGTAGAAACACAAAGGTTTACTTTCTCTGACTTTGCCATGATTCCTGACAAGTTTATGTGTCTCTGTCATGCCCTTTGGCCTGCAGTAATAAAATTAAATTTAGACAGCAGCAAACAGCCCACCATGGAAGAAGGCCTGAGGACAGTGTCTGTGTGAACTGTATTTGAGATGCTGTTGTCAAATCCCCACAGGAACAGTAAATGGATATATGGTTCCCTGTTTTTTGTGTGTGTCATTCCATGTTGACGGACTCGTCACAGTTTGTCTGTCTGTAACGGTCCACATCCTGCCAGCGTTGCTGGAATGAGTGCTGAGAGAGACGACGTTCTCCCCAAATGTTAATATTCGTCTGACTCCTGTCTGAGGTTCTCTGGTGCCTGGCACGGAAAAGGGTGGGAATCATACGGAGATAGATGAGATCAAAGGCCAAAGGCAGTAAATAAGATCAGACTCGGTGTGCGATGAAAGCAGAGACCAAAGTGCTTCTCGTGCAGCTTCACAAGTCAAGGCATTGGACAATGAAGATGGTGATGATTGGTTCTTAAAAAAATAAACCTTGAAACAAAAATGAACGTTTTCAGAGAATTAGAGCATTTTCTGGATTTGTATTGTGCAGGTATTTATGGTTATTTTAACATACAGTGCTTGACAAGTGTATCACCATGTAGCCAAGGTTAGCATTAGCATCTGTGGTTACAGGTTTTTAGCAGTTAGCATATCTGGCATAGTTAACTCTATTTGATGCTTTTGCTATGTTTAAAATGATGTTAAACTAAAAAAAAAAAAATCCATAATGGGAATGTCAGTGTTCCAAAAAGCGTGCATTCATTTCATCAACTTGAAAAACAACAAACAATATAGCTGCCCGTTGACTTTTCCAGGAACACATACATAAGTAATTAAAATAGTTTCTATATATGCATGAGCATGGGCAATATCGTGTACAATGGAATGCCAGTTTCAGTAACAATGTGTAATTTAGTTACAAAAAAAAAAAAAAAAACACAAATAACTAAGAGGCATAAAGTTTTTTAGCCATATCCGACAGGGAACAATATTTTTTTGACTCACTGTGACATTTTTAAGCTGCTGTTCTATTCCTCAAACATGCAACTCTCCCAAATAAAGCTCAAATTGAGTTTTCGCAGCTAATTTCAAGATCTTATTAAAGAAACTTACACTTAATTCACACTTATTCCACTAGCGGCTATTTTTTACTTGTTACAAGTTAAAGGCACCTTGTGTTCCATTTTTACAAATAACACAGCAGCTTAAAAATCTTTATGGTGAATCAGAAAAACTTATTTAGTATCAGATGACTTAAAACAAGAACAAGATTTTTAAGATATATTTTTGAAAACCAAGTCCTTGGAGAGGTGGTGGCCAAGTGGTTAATGCGCTTGGTTTCAGTTGAGAAGGTTCTGGGTTCAAATCTCACCCCTGCCACATTTCTCCATGTAATGTGGAGTTGCGTCAGGAAGGGCATCCGGTGTAAAACTTGTGCCAATTCAACATGCAGATCCACCTTGGATTTGCTGTGGCGACCCCGAGTGCAAAACAAGGGAGCAGCTGAAGGGAAAATTGAAAACCAAGTCCTTATATCTTACTGATCTTTTAATTATGTGATTTTGTCTTATATTAACTTGAGTTAAAACAAATATACTTGGTATGATTTTGTGGGTTTTTTTGTTTGTTTGTTTGTTTTGTTTTTGCAGTGGAGCAGCAAACGTTGATGTCTACGTCTGAATGCTCTTTACTTCTGGGAGCTGGACGTGTGGATCGCTGCTTGTAAAAAGCTATGGCCGTGTTTGTAGACTGATGAATGAGCATGAGTGTGTTCCAGTTTCCACACGTGTTTCAGTTTGGATAGTTCGGCCATGACAAGCGCACGGTGAGGTCAGCCGGTGTGTTTGGGTCATTCTTCTGCAGTTTACTCTCTCACACAAGGTCAGGAGTGAGCAAATATTGACTTTGGATTTGGATCTCTGTTGGACTTGTCGTCACCGGCCGTCCCTTCTGCAGGCATGTTCGACCTTGGTTGTGTTTTTATTTTATGTCCTTCTGTATGGGTCTGTTTCTGAACCTAATTAGTACGTTTTTGAGTTGCAGAAATGCAGCTTTTACATTGAGGCTGCCAAGCTTTTCATGGTCCAGGTTCTCGTCGTTCCGTTCAGACAATGGGGCTCTTTGTGCAACGGCAGAAATTGTTTACGGTTTCCTATTCGAGGTGTTTTCACTATGACTCATTTATTGGCCTTTTGAAGCCTATTTTTAAAGTCAGACTTTATGTGCACCTGTGATAATCAGTCCAGTAAGTTGGTAACATTAACGTCTGTTGCTGTAAAGGTCATTTGGGACACAGTACACCGGCCTCTTGGTAACAGCGGTTATATAATGAGCCTGTGTGTGTGTGTGTGTGTGTGTGTGTGTGTGTGTGTGTGTGTGTGTGTGTGTGTGTGTGTGTGTGTGTGTGTGTGTGTGTGAGTGTGTGTGTTTCACTGGAAAAGATGTCAGTGTGAATGGTGATGACGTCTTTAAAGGTCTGGTCACGTCTGCTGTATTGTGTTGGAAATGCCTCGAGGACGTCCCGTCTACTTCAGGATGGAGCTGATTGGTTGTCAGTCAGGTTCGTTCTGACTCGTACTTTGCTTGATATGATCTCTGGACTCCAGAAGTCCTGGTTTGTTTAACCTCAGGTCATGAAATGACTCATATTGTTGGTAACTTGATAAAGTCTGTCCCTCACATGCCAATGAGAAGTTGATGCCATCATGTGCTTGAGCAGAGTGACGAACTCTCTACTCGCCGAAATTCAAATTAATGTCAGATCTAATCTTCGAGGTGGAGATGAGACAAAACCACTGAGTGTTTGCATGCATGCATATGTGAGTGTGACATGGGGTGTGTGTATAAATAAAGTGTCCCACCAGCTGCTGCCCGCACCCCCTCCAAACCCTTCATACAACAGTCCATGTGTCTGTGTCCTAAGGTGTTGAGGACTGGACCCCCTGATGTGGGTATTGTGGATAGGTGTGAACCATGAGCAGTTACACTCTCCGCAGGAGGCTGGAGGATTTGAGCTCAGCTGGACTAAAAATTACAGGGGGTGGGTACTTTTTAGTGGGGTGAGGAGTTGGGGGGGGGGGGGGTGGTTGCTCAGGCAGCGTCAAGAAATACATCAGTTCAAACCACAAAGTCATTTTGATGTTTGTAAAAATGTTTGACATTTCTCACTTCGTGCTTCCTGCAGCGAGTCTGATGTTTGGTGGTTTTGACAAAAACAGCTGCTGGTTTTCACACATTAACTCTGTGAGAACTATCTTGAGGAAGGCAGAGAACAGAGGTTTGTGCTCACTGAACAGCTAGAAGCTGCTGACAACAGCGTCACGATACTGTCCATTTGGTGAACATGACATGAGCTTCAGATTAGAATAAAACTTTGAAGCCTGAGCTCTAACGTGGAACTGAAACTAATGTAAGCAGTTCTACAGCTAGAAACAGACATCTTCTTTTGGTTGCTCCTCTTTTTGCTGGGGGTCACCACAGTGGAGCCAACCTGGATCACCATGTTGGTTTGCCACAAGTTTGACTCCAGATGCCCTTCCTTCTGCAACTCCATTTGGATACGTTTTTTCATTTATATAGCACCAAATCACAACAAAGTTGCCTCAAGGCGCTTCACACAAGTAAGGTCTAATCTTACGAACCCCCAGAGCAAGAACACAGGCGACAGTGGTAAGAAAAAAACTCCCTCTGATGATTTGAGGAAGAAACCTCAAGCAGACCAGACTCAAAGGGGTGACCCTCTGCTTGGGCCATTCTACCGACAGAAATGACAAAACAATTCACAAAATGAATATCTGGGAAAATAAATATGTGTAAAACATGTAGGGTGGTAACATGGATTGCTTCCAACAGGGGACCTTCTTGTTGGTTGTCAAGCAATGAATTGTTGGTGTAGCAATAGGAAGTCCTATATCGGCCCTGAGGCTTATCTCCAGATTGTTTATTATATGTGGATGAGAGTCCCACTGGTTGGGACTCCAGTCCATCACAGATTACTTCCCCAGACAAGGGTAGTACCCATTTACAGCTGGTTGGACTGGTACAATGCAGATGACATGTCTTGCTGAAGGACTCGGTCCTTCAGCAAGACATTTGATCCTTCAGCATTTTTGACATTTGATCCTTCAGTCCTTCAGCAAGACATAGATTTGATTTTTGACTCCCAGTCAAAAATCAAATCTATGTCTACATATTGGTTGTGCAACTTCTAACCCACTGAGCTACCTGCTCAGCATAACAATTCACTTACAAACAAACAAAAACAAAATTGTCATCACAAAATTAATAGTATTAACAACAATGTAAGTATCTCACCTTTGAACTGCAGCCTTGAGTCTTTTGGTAAATTTAAGCCTAGGCTGAATGATGTGTGTTTCTCTCTCTGCCACTCTATCATAAGTCTGGGATCACAGATTCTCCAGTCACAGTTACTGAAGACTACAACTCTTTCAGAGTTGCCATGGGTGTCTTGGTGGCTTCCCTCACTAATTTTCCTTGTGCACAGTCACTCAGCTGTTGAGGACTGCAGTCAGTTTATATATGAATATTCAGTAAGGTATATCTTCTATTATACATTCCAAATCTAAAGTGGAACTTTACTAGTGTATACTAAGGTACTCCTAAATATTAAAAAAAAGGAGAGAGAAAAAAGACGAAGAAAGAAGAAGGGACCTATGTATATATCCATTCAGCTTTTTACACTTACTGTGCTCAACTGTCAACATCTACAAAAAATGTGGCTTCAGCACAGCAGACTGTGTAATCAGCATGCGCCGTCCCAGCAGGCACTGCTACTCTCATCATCTTCAGACTCCTGGATAAGCGGCATGGAGAACATATGCATATGTGTGTGTGTGTGTGTGTGTGTGTGTGTGTGTGTGTGTGTGTGTGTGTGTGTGTGTGTGTGTGTGTGTGTGTGTGTGTGTGTGTGTGTGTGTGTGTGTGTGTGTGTTTGTGTGTAGACGATAGTCCATATGGCAGCCGGAAGGTCTCAGGCAGCTCCTGTCTGGCCTTGACTCTTTGATGACTTTGGGCTGTTCGTATGTCTCCATGTGGTCCAGGATCAGTCATCACACGCACTTCGCACTGACTCCCTCACCCTTTTATTTTGTTGGAAGTGTTATTCTTCAGAGTGGCAATGAGATAGACAGTAGTTTTGTTTTCGTGCTCTTCAGATTCAGGTGAGAAGGCTGAAGGTCAGCGGCTCCCGGTGGAACAGCTGAGCTCACTCATCTGAATTCCGTTCCTGATGTGGAGCCTCTCCGGTGTTTACTTGTGTTGACAGTTCCGTGTGAGCTCCAAGGGTCACAGTACATGGTTCACGTACACATTACCAAAGCTGTCTTTTATCTCACCTGGAAATGTGTAGCATTTAGCAAATCATGATTTTGCAGTTTTCACCCTGTTAGCATAGCCGACTGGGTTGTCTCTCCTGTGGAGATCATACGGTGCACCTGGAAAGTATTCACAGCTTTTTCCACATTTTGTTATGTTACAGCCTGATTCCAAAACGGAGTAAATTCATTTCCCTCCCTCCCCCACTCAAAATTCTACTCACAACACCCCATAATGACAACATGGAAAACGTTTTTTGACATTTTTGCTCAATTCTGAGCTTCAATGGAAAGACTGTGAATACTTATGTACATGTGATTTCTTAGTTTTTTTTATTTTATTTTTAATAAATTTGCAAACAATTAAAAAAAAATTTTTTCACATTATGGGATATTGTGTGTAGAATTTTGAGGGAAAATATTTATTTCAGCAATTTTTGGAATAAGGCTGTAACATAACAAAATATGGAAAAAGTGAAGCGCTATGAATAATTTCCAGATGCATTGTATATACCGAATGAAATGATACGCAACATCCAATGCAGAAATGCCAAAACCTGCAGTTCCTTGAATGATCATTTCAGCCCTGCTACAAAAGCAAGTAAATCCCCATAGAAGCCCATGTTAAAATGTTCAGTGTTGTAGCAGAAAGACACACATTTACAAAAACAAAACTAAACAAACAAACAAAAAACAAACAAAAAAACATAAAACAAAAACAGTTTTCATCTCAATAGCTAGATTCCCCTGTTCATGACAACTGTACAGGGGTAATTATTATTATTATTATTATTATTATTACTATTATTCATTAGTTTAAGAAATTTTAAGTTATAAATACAAATGGGCATGTTCACTGTGAATGACAGGTAATGTGCTGGAACCAGCTGCTAGCAAAAGCCTTGCTGAATGTGTGATGTTTCATCACTGCGACACTCCATTTCACATTAAAACAAAACAAAAAAAAAAAACTACAACATCTATTGTGCTAATTCAGTGTTGACATGATGATGGAGTGTTGCAGTGTCTCAGTTCCACCTCTAGTAGTGGCCGCTAGCTGCTGTGGACTCTCCTGTGTTTGTCCTTTCTGAGCATTTTGTTTGAAATATCTGAGAAAATACAGTTTACTGTGTGGTTAATTGTACTAACTGATCATCTATGCAGTCTTTGTCCTAATATTTCTGTTCAGTGAAATATTATATAATTTGTATTTTAGCATGGTTAGCACTAATTAGCATGTACTAATAGCATGGTGATGTTAGCTACATTGATGGTGCCACAGTCATTGAACAATTAACACTTGCAGCCAAGCCACCTGTTAAGAAAATCACCACCCAGTACACACCAAAAAAAACAAAACAAAACAAAGTGTCACTTAGTTAGCCTTAGTTAGCTTGGTAACTATTCTCGAGGTCAGTCATCCAGGCATTTAACCTCTAGGGACAGGCTTTGTCGGTGTGTACATCGCCTAACTCAATACAAATACATGTAATTTGGTCACTTTTCAAAGGGGTCAGACTCGTCAATAAAGTCAGTTTAATGCACAAAGGTTCATTTCAGGTCAGCTTGGTGTATAAATCTCATCATTCCAGGCAATGAGAGCTGTCAGCTGGCTGATAGAAGCAAGTTAGAGACAAAACAAAACCAGCTGATTTCAGTAGAGCGGCATACAGCCTGAGTGATTTTTCACCGAGATTGGCCACTTTGCCGAACTGACGTTGCGCGACCTCAAGAATCAAATCAAATCAAATCAATTTTATTTATATAGCGCAAAATCACAACAAACAGTCGCCCCAAGGCGCTTTATATTGTAAGGCAAAAGCCATACAATAATTACAGAAAAATCCCAACGGTCAAAACGACCCCCTATGAGCAAGCACTTGGCAACAGTGGGAAGGAAAAAGTCCCTTTTAACAGGAAGAAACCTCCAGCAGAACCAGGCTGTTTGGACATCATTCATCTTGCCCAGGTCATGCTAGTCTTCCCATGTTGTACATCTTTACCTATATACAGGTTGACAAAGTTTGGCAAAGTCAGGCAGAGCCAATATGGTAAGATCTAGAGCCCCCTGCTGGAGCTGCAAAATTGCTTTACAGAAAACCGATGAGTCACATAATGAAAGGTTTGCTCAATAGAGTGTTTTCATATGATGTCACGAACCCGGAAGTGGCCATCTCGGTGGTACGCCTCTATCCGTTCTGTTCATACCTGCACCTATTAGCATTCAGATGCTGTTACGGTGAATTATTATGTCATGTCGGCTGCCATAGTTGGTCAGACAGAGAGCCGAGCTGCGTTCTGTTCTATTCTATTCTATTCTGTTCTATTACTGTAGATTGCTGAAGGTGATGAGGAATCAGCGAAATCTGTGGAAAAACAGTAAGAATGTGAAAGGTGATTTTCTACAATATCACATCTTCAATAATTATCTTATTGGATCCAAGGCCATTTTATTTTGAAATCTGTCCATTGCGCATTAAAATCTGGGTAACAAAACAAAAAATCAAACATTCTGAAACCGTTTTTCAAGTCCTCTGAGAGGTTCAGGTGAAAATAGTAAATAATTCACCATGTTCGTGTACATAACACCAGGCAGTCAACTCTCACTCTCCGAACAACAGATGGCGGATTTCACACGATCTTCATCACCAGCTTCATCTTCATCTCATAGCATGATCCTGCTTCACTGCTGAGTCCATCTCTCTGTGTGTCTCACAAAGTTTTGCAACATTTTTACACTTTCCTCACTCTTCTCCTTCTTGCACAGACACTCCGTTTTGGAGAACTGTCCACTCCACACAGATTTACTATAGAGTGCTGTACTGTTTGTATTTCTTCATAACTGATGTAAATATAGTCCAAGACATATTCAGTGACTTGGAAATGTTCATGTATCCATCCCCTGACTTGTCTGAAGAAAACTGGCAATATAACAGATTATTTATTTAGGTATTATACCAAATTACTTATGCAACCCATCATCTTGGCTTTTATATTTTTATGTAATTTATTTCAAGTTGTAGAATTTTGGTTTCAGCTTGAGTTTAACCCTCTGGGGCCGATGCCATCATATACGATGGCTAAGACCAAGCTTTACTAAATTATAAATAACTTTTTAATGATATGAGATAGAAATGTACTTTTTTTTGCTGAAAAGTTCACTCCGTGAACTTTCGAGCCAGCCATCGGCCATCTTTGTACTCCTTATAGAAGCTGTGTGATGACGTGCGCAATGTGAGTGTCCAATCAGAATTGGTTCACCGTCACATGGTTTTCCAAAATCCAATTGTAGGGCAGATTTACCTCACGTGAAAAGCCAAAGATAGTTGGCCTGTTTGAATAGTTCCAATGAGTACATACTATTAGTACATACTCAGTGTGCCCTGCGCCATTACGCACAGCGATCAGTGAAAGCAGGAGCACAGTTTGCTGTGTGTTTTGAATAAATGTGTGTGGAAAATTATTTTTTGCTTTATTTTTTTCCTTGCCTATTTTTGATTGTAAACCTTTATTACACTTATAAAACACAACAGAAACATATATATTCTGAAAGCACAGGTTATCCTTAAAAAAAGAGACATAAAACTTGATTGTGGGATGCAGGGAGAGCTGTTAACCGCAATAAGAAAATATTTATGCCAGGTGGGTGAACTATCCAAAAAATGTCCTCGGAAGATAAGGAAGAAGAAGAAGATAAGGAATTTTAATTTAAGGAAGATCATTTTAGAAATTTTTATTATTTTTTATTATTTTTTATTTTTATTTTATTTTTATTTTTTTTATTATTATTTTTGAGAAGCCTGATTTACTTTTTATGTTTGAAATGCCATAAATAAATTAAAATGTGTGAAATACCAAGGGTCCAAATGCTTTTGCAAGCCACTGTAAACACCTGTTAAGGTCATCACTCTTTTTTTCCCCATGCATCCCTTTACATGACTGTATGATAGCATTAGCTAAACCATATTTATGACCGCAGATGGGGACTGCAGCCAGGACCCGCAGAAGAAATGTGGACCCCCGAATCCCTGACCGTTGTAGCTTAAAGCAGTTATACTGTAAAAGTGTTCGAGTGACATCAGCTTTGCAGCTGGGTTGATGACAATTAAATGTTGTAACGGGGGGAAGCAGAGCAGGGGAGGAACGAAGAATTTACCCTCTGACAGCCTCCCAGTCCAACCTCATCATAAACCGTATTCGCCACTGTAATGCACAGTCGTCTCACATCAGCAAGTTCCAGCACTTAGCCTCACCTCTAATTTCTTAATGCCACATAAAGTAGCGGTTAGAGGCTGGCAGTTACGGTGCAGTGACGTTTGACTTGTTAAATGCGCCCTTTGATTGCTTCAGCTGTAAATGAGACAAACCAGCGATGCTGTTGTTTACGCATTCTTCACTTACAGTCCAAATCGATTATAGACGTTTAATGAACATTAAATTGCCAGCTGGGTGGTGGCGCTCATTAGTGGCTGGTGGAATTATGAAGCTGCTAAAGCGTTTCATCTGTGTTCCCTTCAGCAAGAAAAATGGTTAAAAGGTCTTGCAGTCACGTTCAACCACACGAGGAGTCCAAGAACGTCCCTGTAAGGTGCCGTCCTGCAGCCGGACAGGGATGTAAGTGTCTTGTTCAAAGGCGCATCAGTGTATAGACAACGTAAAACTTTACTCATTGAAACACTTTTTTCAGCAAGCTAATATAGGTCACCACGTGTCTTAAAAACAACACCTTGTTACCATTAATACCACATACACACTGAAGTGAAAGGTCAAGAAATTGCACATTGGTTTGTGGTGGAGGGAAAGCTCCACATTCTGTTCACTGCTGGAGAGCTGTAACCAGCCATTGAGGACACATTGATGGATGTGATGTTTTTCTGTCATTAGTGGTTGTTGCTGCTCCAGCTGACTAAATGAGTGACTGTTCTGCAGCTAAATTGATGCCAAATTCTTCATACTTTATGTGCGTTTGCACCTTGTTTTAAATTAGAAAATTCATGTAAGAAGTACTTTATGTCCAACACAAGCTCTGAGGACTATCGATGTTGATGTTCTGGATACTGATGAGCATCTACGACTCCCAATGGATGGGATGCCAGTCCATTGCATGTTACTTTCTCAGCCAAGGCCAGCATGTATGGACAGCTGGGTGGACTGGGACAACACAAATGAAGTGTTTCATCCAAGGACACAGCTGGGATCAAACTAAGGTCTTCTGCACACCTCCTATCCCACTGGGCTACCTGTGGAATCTAATGAAAGTCCAATTTTGGTCAGCTTCATTTATGTAAATGCTGTCTTACTAGTAGAGGGTTTGACGCAGTTTATTCTCAGTTATAGTAGGGAGGAGTGTTACTTCAAAAATTTTTGAAATCTATAAATGTTTGCATGGATTCTGGAAATATGCACAGAATAAACCATAACAGTATAATTTTTGGGTCATTTGGTTCCAAAAACCCATATGGACGGAACGTTTGAAAATTTCAAGTAACGCGTGTGTCGTATATCTGCTGTTGACGTAGAAAACCACTGTGTTGCTTATAATTACTTCATTGTGGCCATGTCATTCTTTACATGTGATGATTATACTCAACTGATGTTCCTGAAATAAAAACTAAATAGATTTTGTTTGTTACAACTGATCGTAACATATGTACTGAAATTAGGTTTTTTGTCAGTTACTCTTAAAAAACACCAGATAGGCTTATTGTTACTATAGACGTTGAATATAAACTTGGGGTCAAGCAACATTTGGAGCCAAATTTCAAGTCTCTAGGTGCAGCGGTTCTCAAGATATGACATTTTTGTTGATATTTTTGGCAATTTTTGAACCCGATATCTTCACTGGCTCCGTCCATATGGGTTTTTGGAACCAAATGACCCAAAATTTTACCTGGTGTGGTTTATTCCGTGTATGTATATTTCCATATTCCATGCAAACATTTATAGATTTCCAAATTTTTTTGAAATAACACCCCTCCCCAGTTATAGAATCTGAGTGAGTCTAACTGACCTGCATAAACTTCAACACCCACTGATCTACTATCAGTGGAGCAGGCCAAAGGATACACCCATGTGACATGCAGATGCAGTGGATAGATGGACCAGTTGTCTTCCTTGGTGGCTGTGTGGTGTGGTGAATGCACTGACGCACGCTCCCAGACCTGATCTGATAGGGACGTGGATGATGTAGAAGAACTATCTTGTCTGAGGTTACATACATACATCATTTCCTACAAGAAATGATGTATGTTACAATGTGTTGTATTCTATCACACCACTGGTGGCCGACTGCTTACTGCAATCAGAAAAATGCATATGGTCTAATATTTCTGGTTTCTAATATGTAAACTTATGTGACTTATATAACTTATATGAATGTGCGAGTGAATGAATAATGCAACTTGTAAAGCACTTCAGGTGTCTTGAATTATTATTATCCTGTCGGATCTCAGAAGATAAGCAGTGTGGGTTCTGGTTAGTACTTGGATGGGTGACCTCTTCAGAACACCAGAGGCTGTGTGCGTATCTCCAGGTAAACCTGGAGTTGCGTCAGGAAGGGCATCCGGCATAAAACTTGTGCCAAATACCAATTTGGATCTGGCTGTATCCACTGTGGCAACCCCAAACAAAAATGGGAGCAGCTGAAAGGACAACAACAACACAAGTTACCCTGTCCCATTGACACACGCTGCCTTGATGTAACAGTATGACGCTGGAAAATTCAGTCTTCTCACGTTAGCATTCGGCAAACAGTCATCAGTGGTCAAAATCTGGTTTTGACTGGAAATTTCTTATGGAGTTTTTTTGTTTGTTTGTTTTTGTAAGATAAAATCATCTTTCACCACTTAAAGCTGATTGCCGTTGTTTGGATTCGTCCTCGTGATATTTCTTTCATCAAATAGCCTCAAATGTCTTTCAGCGTCCATCTCTGTGCCATAAATGTCTGAATATATTGTTACAAACGTCCTTATTAACAAACTCGACTTTTGTGCTATCGGCTAGCGCAGAAACTGCGTCTGGGGTGTGTGGGTTGACACATGCACACAACATGCTATAACCAATAATTAGAGAATAACCCTGTTGTGTCTGATGATGTGTCGGATGTTCATGCTGGGATATACGGTCAAAAATATTGCTTTAAAAGGAGTTTTATCGCAGATGCGTTAGCGGAGCCGATAAAATGGATATTTTTGACCGTGTATAACAGCATGAACGTCCGACACATCATCAGACACAAAGAGGTTATTCCCATTCTAATCCTATTCCATCGTTTGCACGGTTTATTTTTCTCTAGGTAATTTGGTCGGCGAGGGTAGCGGTCAGGGCACTGAGTAATCCATCAAATGTGAAAATCCATCAAACGCGAAATGGTAATTCTGTATCAGAATCCACATCAATACTTTCGTACGGTAGCTTAAATTCACCAATTTCAGCAGCGGCACGTGACTTTCTTTCACTCTGAGCGAACAGTGCTAACAGCTAGCAGAGCGCGCAGGCAATGTTCTGACGAATTGTGAGTCTTGAAAATTCTGCGTTCCGACAATACTGCGCATGCGCAATTGCGCGCAGAGTACAGGAATGACATTCAACAGTAATGACATCTCGTCAGAACACCCGTCAAGGTGCGGAGTAATACATCTTTGGCCATCAGTCTAATATTTTGTTCTGTTCCCCAGATATTATGTCACACGATTAAATAATCAGATTCCAGGAAAAAATCTAATAGGAATAGAATGGGCTTTATGCTGCTCAGAATGGTTATGGTGCTCTATCGTAGTGCTCTTCCACTTCCTGTGTTCTCGGAACAAGATGCCTACATATAATACCAGTTGAGGAACTGAGAGAACCAAGGACCAAACATTTCAGTAAGTGGAAAAGAAACTTTAATGTGATCTTGATCAGTCCTGCGCGGTGCAACGTGCGGTCCCACTCTGATCAGTCCTTCGTCTCAACTCACCACTGTGAATGGAATAGCCAACCATACATCCACTGTCATCCCAAGGTGGGGTGATGGCCAAGTGATTAGTGCACTTGGTGTCAGTGTGGAAGGTTCCTTGTTCAAACCCCACCGCTGCCACATTTCTCTCTGTAAGATGGAGTTGTGTCAAAAAGGGCTCCAGTGAAAAAACTTGTGCCAGTTCAACATGCAGATCCGCCTCAGATTTGTTGCGGTGACCATGAGTGCAAACAAGGGAGTAGCTGAAGGGACTAAATAACTTCCACAGTCATCCCAAGAGCTGGCATTACAGACTCCTCCTACTTTTACAAAGGAATGTCTACTGCGTCGCTCATCCAGCTGCAGTTAGTGCTTCATTAAATGCTAAAGACACAAATGGCTTTGGACCACAGAGCAGATAAGCTGCACGGGTGGAGAAACATCAGATTGGATTTTGCTGATGCTCGCAAGATGACGACTATTAAATGCTAATTATTCTCTATTTACAGTGCTTTGAGATTGCTATCGATCGGTAATTGTGTGTCTGCACATCTGTGCATATGGGTGTAAGGTTGTGCTTGGACCTCCAGCTTGCTGATTGCAGCGTGATCTGTTTGTTTTGTTATTTCCTGCATTTTTTTTTTCCTTTTGAAAAGCTGCCCCCACCAGAGATGTGCTGAAATCCTTTAAGAGCTGATTCAACACTCAGTGCACAGATTTTCCCTCCCATAGCGTTCTTTATTGAATACATTTGCATTCACTGATATTATTTGCCTTTGGCACTGAAAGCCACAGGATTTGGGGGCATGCAGACCAACAAGTTTTAAAATCCCTTTTTTTTTTTTTTTTTTTTAGAAATGGTCGAACACACATATTGAGAAGTCATGAATCCCAATCGGCAAAGAAGAGTAAATGTGAAGGGAAACAAAATTGTGACTGCTGATGGCATACTGCAATCTGCAGCCTCACCACTAGATAGTGCTAAATTCAGCACACTGTAGCTTTAAGCATAACTGTTTCCTAGAATTCATTCATCGTTGTGGCTTATTAACTAATAATAAGCATTAACTAACACTTAATTAAGAGTTAACTAATGTGTAGTAATCTTTGGATGTTGGTAATGTTTGGTTAATTGAGTTGGGTGTTATGGTGAACCCTGCATTTGCTAATTCTGGTGCTATTTCTGCACATTATTAGCTCTTTCTAGCTATTCTGTCAAATATTTCATGGATCTCACAAGGTGTCCAAAAATTAAGCCTCTGGGGTCCGAGGGCATTTTTTGGACAGTTCACTCGTCTGGCATAAATGTTTTATTATTGCTGTTAACAGCTCTCCCTGCATCCCACAATCAAGTTTTATGTCTCTTTTTTCAGGACAACCTGTACTTTCAGAATATATATGCTTTTGTTTTGTTTTATAAGTGTAATAAAGGTTTACAATCAAAAATAAGGAAAGAAAAAGTAAAGCAGAAAATAATTTTCCACACACATTTATTTAAAACACACAGCAAACTATAATAAACAACTGTTTTGACACTTTATAAAGGTAATCTGAGATCTTGTGTGAAAGACTGTACAGCAAAAAGGTTCAAACAATAAACACAAATGCACATTTTGAACAATATATACAACATGGTCTATGCATTTTTTTTGTCTTCATGGTAAAAGCAACAGAGTTATCCAGTAACATTCACATGCAAACTAGTGGAGCAATCCTGATAGTTACACACTCTTTGTTTGAGCATGTGAGATTGTCATCAGAGGCTCTCCGTCTGCTCCGTCTGCTTTCACTGATCGCTGTGTGTAATGGCGCAGGTCGCATTTGGAGCCCAATAGTATGTACTCATTGGAGCACCCAGGGGGCTATTCAAACAGGCCAACTAGTAACATATCACTCCTGAAAACAATCTTTGGCTTTTCAAGTGAGGTAAAACTGCCCTATGATTGGATTTTGGAAAACCATGCGATGGTGAACCAATTCCGATTGGACACTCACATTGCGTACGTCATCACATAGCTTCTATGAGGAGTACAAAGATGGCCGATAGCTGGCTCGAAAGTCCGCAGAGTTAACATTTCAGCAAGAAAAAAGTACATTTCTATCTCAAATCATTAAAAAGTTATTTATAATTTAGTAAAACTTGGTCTTAGCTGTCGTATACGACTGTGTCACTTCAACAACCAATGAACAAACTTCACTTCTTTTCTATTTCCCAAGGAGACCAAACCTTTCAGGCTCAGCTATATTTTGGTTGAAATATGTTGAACGTGTAAAATTGAAGTCCTTGAACCACAAAGGAAGTTCTGCCATGGTTGGACTGATTTGGGAATGAACTCTGAAGTGATCTGTAGGTCAGGTCAGGTTTGAGAGCTTGTGCGGGTGAAGTGTGTTGCCTGATCAGCCACACAACAGAACCACCTTAAGTCCAGGAGGGCAACCACCCAGACAGACAACCAGACAATGACCACCTCTCGAAAGAAACCGTCTGCCACAGCCAGGTGAAACATGGGCATCCTCCTGACCTCCTCCATCCTCAACACTGAAGCATCTGAGTGCTGGATCATACCCAGAGAAATGCACCACATTGCACCAACGCAAGTTGTGTGCATCATCACAGTCTTCTAAGCAACTGTTGGTTTGACACAAAGTCATTCCAGCGGTACCCAAGTATCATCCAAAGAGACCACGTTCCAAAGACATTAAGTCATTGCCTTAAGTCACCGGGTAATGAATTAAGTCATTGTGAGCTGTAGCTGTTCCTCGATTATATTTATATACTTTTTAAACCCGCCTGTCGGTGAAGCAGTGACAGTAGGGTATTGTTTTCACTGGTGTGTTTGTGTGTCCAGGAACATGATAACTCAAAAACAGCTGGACAGACTCCCTTCAAACTTGGTTGGAATATGACTTGGATAGATGTCTAGAATTAGAGTTTGGCATTTGGTCAAAGAACTCATGGTCTGGGGTGTTTTTTGTTTGTGTGTGTGTCTATATATCTCAACAACCAAGAAGCCCAGATGGATCAGATTTGGTTGGAATATTACTTGAATAAATATCCAGAGGTGATTACATTTTCGGAGTAGTTTGGTCAAAGGCCAAGGAAAATGTGGTCTGAACCCCGTCACCACCACCTTTTTGTATATCTCAACTACGAAGAAACCTAGATGGACCGTCTAAAACATATATTGGTCAGCAAAATATTTTTGATTGATTGGTATGAATGACTCCATAATGAGGTCATATGATAAGGTCATACATAGTCCAAAACATTACAGACATATGTATATTTACTAATACATTTATATCAAGGCATTGAGTGGGGGATGTATCAACCATCTGATGCCTTTCATTTTCAATTTGAAAAGATTTGAAGACTTTCTAGTTCCAAACTGATGAACAGAATGTGATTTACTCCAGTTCAGTATTTCTATGGATGACTTGCAAATCTATATATTAAAATCGAAGTGGCCTCTGGGTGTGTGTGTGTGTGTGTGTGTGTGTGTGTGTGTGTGTGTGTGTGTGTGTGTGTGTGTGTGTGTGTGTGTGTGTGTGTGTGTGTGTGTGTGTGTGTGTGTGTGTGTGTGTGTGTGTGTGTGTGTAACTTCGATCATGGAGAAACCAGGGAGAGCTGGAATTTGCTGTTTGGTATGCTTCTGTATTTTGGGTCAAGGATGAACGTCGCAAAAACAGAAAGTTGGTAGGACTAATATTTTTGGAGAAATGAGTGATATGAGTTAACAACGGTGAACAATGGATGTCGGTAATTAAATTCTGGACTCCCACATGATTCCAGCAGGGGGCGGTAAATCATCTATATATTAAAAGTGAAGTGGCCTCTGTACGTGTGTGCATGTAACTGTGATCATGGAGAAACTGAGGAGAGCTGATGTTATTGCTGTTTGGTGTGCTTATGTATTCTGGGGCAAGGATGAACACCATGAAAATGGAAAGTTGATTGGACTAATATTTTTTGGAGAAATTAGGGATATTTGGTAAAACCATGAACAGTGAACATTGATCTCACCATTATTCAGTCCCTGCTAAGCAGACAAGCTCTGAACAAAGGAAATATCTCAACTTTACCAGCTGTAAAACATTACAGCAACTAAATATGCCAAATAATAAATACAGTTATTCACAAACATTCTCATTTTAATTTCCCGCACTTTCAATTAAAATTATTATAACAACTTTACATAATTTATTACCACCCTTGAAAAATGCCAGCTACCTATTTTATAAACACTACTCAATCTAGAGCCCACGGATCCCCACGGGCAACGCGCTAATAAGTACATAACGTGGTTCAAGTAATATTATAGAGCCCTCAAGTGTCTTGAGAATGTAAACTGAAGAAGTTTGCCTGTGGTTTAGAAGAATATTCCAAAGGCAGTAACATCATTTCTCACTTCCAAAGTCAAACTGCTTTTGTTTGTTTGTTTTTCTCTCACTCTTTTTTTTTTTTTTTTAGAACAAATCCGGGTTTATAGCTCTGTATTTGTAAGTGTGATGGTACTGTGACCATGGTAACACTGTGGCTTTGTGACCTTTCCTTTGTTCTCCTGCAGTTTGGTGTTTTCACAACAATAGATTTTAAGAGGATTTGAAGAGGCGTTATAATGATCACCAACACATTCCTGACTCACTTCTTTTCTCTTCTGTTTGATCTGGTCTGTTTTCCTCTCATTACTTTCCGTGTTTTGTCCTATGAGGAAACATTGGGATTAGTTATTGTTGATTATTGTTGATTACAAGGAGCTGGAATGTGTTCCGGATTCATTGGTTTTTCACTCATTCTGACTCTCCGATCCTCCGCTGGACCTCACTGAATGGTGACCCCCCCCCCCAGGGGGCAGGATGCTAAGTTTAGCAAACATGTAAACCCTTCATGCACTACTGGAAGATCTGCACCAGGAAAGGGTGTGCTCTTCCTGTGTGGAGCCGTCTGCTCTCATGGTCTTATCCCTCCTTTATAGCCACATCAATTGCACCAACTGCTTCTGATTGTAGTTAGTGGGTCCACAATGAGGTAATGGCTAAACCATCTACTTAAGATTCATTATCTACTGGATCCCCCCTCCCATCCCCACCCCCAACTGTACCATGTCCAAATCCTGGGTTTCTCCATTAACCCACCATCACTCTTCATCTCTGAAGTCTGTGTCTTTGTTGCCTGTAGCCGTGGCGATTGTTGGCCGCCCTGCCTGTGCTTGCACAGTGCATGTTCAGGATGTGTCACAGCTGTGGAAACAAGAACGTGACTCCACTTAGGCCGTCTGCACTCTTGTTTTCCTCGTGAATCTGCACCACAGGGATGCATATGTGACCGTGTCCAACTGCGGCATGTGTGAATATCACAAACACACACACGTCATATCAGCAATAACTCATGGTTGCACTGAATTATGCACAACAGAGCTGGAAGCTGTTAAAATGTTTTGTTTTTTGAGTCAGAACAAAGCTGGCTAACTGGTAAATTGCGTGCATGATGTTTCACCCTGCAGAGCGGGATGTCTGGCGTGCAGTTTTTAATTGCGCCAAGGTTACGAGCTGAAATTGGCAACCTCAGGCAACGGAATTTAGATTTGTTAAAATCCCAAGGTAGGGGGGAATTTGATTGACAGCCACTTCTTTTTCCTTCACAGTGCGAGCGTGGTGATCGGAGCTCCCAAAGCCAACACCAGCCAGCTGAACGTTACAGAGGGAGGTTCTGTCTTCTACTGTCCGTGGAGTCTCGGCCAATCAGGCTGTCACGTCATTGAATTTGATACTGCAGGTAAGCTTTGGGTTGACATGCAAACGAACAGTATTCTGTTGGTAATCTCAAACATTTTAGATGTTAAGTTTGGTTCACTTGATTGATTTTTAAGGCCTGCCTACAGTGGCTGATTGAAGCCACAACACTTCCACATAAAAAAAAAACTACCAAAGGCTGAAAACACAAATACAATTCAGTTCAATTTATTTAATTTATAGAGGGCCAAATCACACAAACAAAGTTGCCTCCAGTTGCTTCACACAAATAAGGTCTAACATTACCAAACCCTGGAGGTAGGGGTAAGGAACACAGGCAACAGGAGGAAAACCTCCCTCTGATGATATTGAGGAAGAAACCTCAAGCAGACCAGACTCAAAGGGGTGTCAGTATAAATATACAGGAAATTTTGGGAGTCCATTCTGGTGCACAGGATGGGAGACCTGCAGAAGAAGACTCCACTCCCATCTCTGGATGCAGCTGCACCTTAAACAGAAAGAAAGAAAAAAAACAGAATCAGGTGGCAGAAAGACAACAAATACAGTATAATTTGTCAGCAACAAGAAAAACAGAAATACTAAAGTGATCACCGGTGTCCCGTCGAGATGAGGTGTGTCGCGCTACTGCGCATGCGTGCATATGTGCATATCGCTCTACCCCGGACTTGAAGACGTCACCCGTCAAGATGAGGTGCCTCGCGCAACTGCACATGTGGAGATGATGTAACTCGCTCAACGTGCAACTGCGCATGTGCATTTTGTTTTTTTCTGTCAAAGTTTTTTTTATTAATTATATTCAGTGTATTTATTGCCTAGTAAGTAAAACATTTTCTGTATTTTACGAGGTCTATCAGAAAAGTATCCTACCTTTTTATTTTTTTAAAAAACTATATGGATTTGAATGACGTGCGATTACACCAATCATGCTTGAACCCTCGTGCGCATGCGTGAGTTTTTTCACGCCTCTCTGTGACGTCATTTCCCTGTGGGCAGGCCTTGAGTGAGATGTGGTTCCGCCCTCTCGGCTGAATTCCTTTGTTTCACACGCTGCTCCAGAAGGCGCGCTTTGCTTTATCAAAATTTTTTCTGGACCTGTGAGGAATATCCAAGTGGACACTATTCGAGAAATTAAGCTGGTTTTCGGGGAAAAGTTTAACGGCTGATGAGAGATTATGGGGTGTTTCTGTCGCTGTAAGGACTTCCCACGGAGCGGGACGTCGCGCAGCGCTTCCAGGCGCCGTCGTTGGCCTGTTTCGACCTGAAAACATCCTAATTTAAGGCTTAGTTCACCCAGGATGTCGTGAGAGAACAGAGAAGATTCAGAAGAGGCCGGCATGAGGACTTTATGCGGACATTCCACTGTTTAAGGACATTTTGTAATGAAAGACATGCGCGCAAATTCGCCGAGTCGTTTCCGTGACGACACAGCGAATCTGTGTGCACCGCGACAGGAAAAACACCTCCGTGTTGAAAACCATTTGTAAAATTCAGATGGCTTTTGATGGCTTTCAACAAGTGAGTAACTGAGAAATTGTTTAACAGCTTGGGCATGTTCCAACTTGCCCGTTAAGGTTTCCAACAGAGGTGTTTTTCCTGTCGCGACCCCCCGCGGTCGGGTCCGGCCCGACATGCGACTCTGCCCGCACATTCTTTCATTACAAAATGTCCGTTAACAATGGAATGTCGGAATAAACTCCTCATGCTGACTTCTTCTGAAAGTTCTCTGTTCTCTGACGACTTACTGGGTCAACAGAGCCTGAAATGTGGAAGTTTTCAACTTGAAACGGCGAGACGCTGCCGCCTCGAAGCGCAGATCGCCGTCAGGCGCCGTGGGCCGTCCTTAAAGCGACACTACCAGACCAAAATCTCTCATCAGCCGTTAAAATTTTTACCGAAAACCAGCTGAATTTATCGAATGGTGTCCACTCAGTTGTGCCTTACAGTTTTGAAAAAAATTTGATCAAACAAAGCAGCAGTCTCTGAGCCATTCCTAAACAATGAAAAAACGACGAGAGGGTGGGCGACTCCTCACTCAAAGACTGCCCACAGGCGAATGACCGACAGGCGTGAAAAAACTCTCGCATGCCCACGAGGGTTCAAGCATGTCTGATGTAATCACACATGATTCAAATCCATATGGTTTTTGAAAAAAATAATAAGGTCGGATACTTTTCTAATAGACCTCGTACGTTAGGAGCATAAATGTATCTTTATGTATATTTTGCCTGTTGAAATAAGCTAACTCCAGGTTAAAAATACTTATCGTTTTATAGTGAGTAGATTTTATACATTACTACGTTTGGATGAACAATTTATACATTTACTTGCCCATCAAAATAGCGAAGTTTGTCAAGTAATTTTTTCGGTGCACACATATGCAGTTACGCGAGGAACCTCATCTCGATGACGCACCTCAGCTGGACAGAACACCGGCACTCGCCCTAAGCTTCACTAAATGACCCAGAATTTAGATAAAGTTTAGGCTGTGGCATGCTCCGTTTACTAATAAAATGAATTAAAAAAGTTAGAAAGCGTAGTACCACACTATGCCAGTATGATAGCCATATAAAATGGAAAATAAGTGTGTCTTAAGTGTGGATTTGAAAGTCTGCAAAAAACAAATACACCTGTATCAATTCAACAAAAGGTCATTGCATCAAAAAATGTCATGCGAATTGAAAATCCACTTGAAAAGACAGAGAATGCAAACAAATACAACCTGTAGTACATGTGACACTTTAATTTGATTATGTGTCTTGCAAATTCACACAACACATGAAAAAACACTGTGTTGCAAAGCTCCACAACACAGTGGAAATTCATAATAATATCTTTATCTCTACATGGTTGGGAAAGCTATTTTTCCTGCTCTAGCAATATTTTGATGTTTTTTGATTTTTTTTTTTCCTTGTGCACTGTGAAGCAGGATATTATCATCAGTCCCGTGTGTGTCTGTGAAGAAGATAACTAAAATACAGCGACACAGATTTTCACCAAACGTGGTGGAAATATTACTTCCTGCAGATATCTCAAGATAATTACCTTTTGCAGAGGATCTGACAAAGGACAAGGTGAAGGTCAACAAAAACAGGGTGCAAAATCTTTTTTTTTTTTTTTTTTTTTTTTTGCAATATCATTACCATGAACGGGGCTAGAGAGATGATCAGAGGTTTCTATTGATCAGCAAAATATTTCTGCTTGATTGGTATAAGTTGTGTGATGATGAAATCACAAGGAAGTTATGTTTGTTAAAAAAAAAAACATATCCTAGTGTGCAGAACGTGCAGAGGTTGAATCAGCCCTCTGATGCCTTTCATTTGCAGTGGATCCTCTGGACAAAAGCTACATATGTTTTAGTATTTTTGTTGCATTGTGGAGGTTTGCAACACATCTGTTTTTGGGTGTATTGTGTGAATTTGCAGCAGACCTGTTATCAAAGTAGATTTATTGTGTGTGTGCTGCAGGTTGTATTTATGTTCTTTGTGTTTGCAAGTATTTTCTCAATTTGCAAGAATTTGTTTTGATGCAACTACCTATTTTTGAATTGATATTGATGGGGTTTTTTTGTTGTAGTTGTAGTGTTTTATACGTTTGCTTGTGTTTTCTTAATTTGGAAGTGTTGTGGTCTCTCAAGGCCACCGTATACACCACTGTGTTTGAAATAAAAAAAAAGGACACATATGCTTTCTAACTGTTAAACTGCATGGAATGATAGAATGGTGACCAGCTGGGCAGAAATGTGAGTTTTTTGTTTTGGGTTTTTGTTTTTGTTTTTTTGTTTTTTCATTTTTATTGGCATCTTAATCAACATAACGTGACATTTGGAATCTGTGAACTAATGGGGGATGAGGGTCTGAAATCCCTAGTTGCTTTTGTTTCTTAATAGCTGTTTGTTGGCAAGGTCAACAAACAGGAGACGCTGTTTAAGTTCTTGTCAAATAGCTGAGCTGTCCAGCTTTCTGCACACATTTCAAGCCCATAAAGTATTTCCTCTCTGCTCCTGTTGTCAGCGGCAGATCTGGATCAGGCATCATTGTTCCAATCGGCTGAACTGCTGTTGGCAGTGTTGGTTCCTGATGCTTCTTTCCCCCCTGTTAGTGCCCTTCCTTTCACATAAAAAGGTTAATGATGTGTTGAAGAGGTTTTTGAAGGATTTTCCTTCCTTCCTCTTGGTCTTGTTTGCGCGGCCCTGCCCCAGGAGCTACGGGGAGATAAGCAGCCAGTAAACAAATAAATCACACACAGCAGTGTCATGTTTGTACGGCAGGTGGAACAAACACTGCCAACACTCACAAAAAGGCTTCACTTGAATCACAATTACATCAAGTGGTTAGAAGAACACAAAGAAGCCAATCAGATTGCCCAGTGAATGGATTTATGTTTCAACTAGAGCAATGCCAGTGGATAAACCCACTAAAATCTGAAATTCCCCAATTTGGCAAATTTATTACATTTAATTAATGCAGTATACTAGAGCACTGGGCTCACAGAGCGCAAACCTCCACCAATGCTAGTTTCCAATTCCACAAATTTTTTACCTTAGAAAAAAATTTCAAGGTCAAATTCCTGTTAGAAGTGGCTTTTCATAAACTAAATTAGATGGGACCAAATGTCAGGAGGATGTATTTAGTTCATGCACTTGAATCAAAGATTTTTTTTATGGTGTTGTCAGCCTTCTTTTTGTAAATCTTTTGTTTTCTGAATTCTTTTTAGGATAATTTTCACAGAACATCGGTTATCTCTTCTATGCACAATTTGTCATTGCTTTTTGGCATTTGGTTTCCATCTGATAACTGGAACACAAACAGACATAAAATTGAAGCCTCCATCCAATTTTGGTGGTGTAGGTAAATCCATAGCAGAAAAAGGAGAGTGACTGAGGCACTTTTGATTGAGCTGTAATGCAAAATGTACACCAAATGGACTTTTCAATATTAAATTCAAATGTCCACAAAACCCATGATCCAGTGTCGCTGACCGAAGGGTCCCCCCTAAAAATCGGTCCGCCTTTTGCATCTGCACGTTGTCATTAGCCGCGGTTCAAGGATTAAAACCTTGTTATTGCTTCAAACTGCCTCCAGTCATCATCTCTCTCAGCCACAGATATCTGAAGCTTTTGTACAACAATCATTTCCACAAAAATTCAGCATTATTTCATCATAAGAGATGGAGTAAGCGATCAGAGCACCGCAGCCAGACAAGCTGATCGCTGCTGCATTCACTGTGCCTCCGTCGTTTCAAAACGGCAGTAATGGACTCACCGATTATCGCCTTGTTTCTGCTTCAAACTGACTTTAGAATGATTTAAGAGGTCATCTGATGGTTAGTAATCCCATTAATCTATTTGATCGCTTTGGGTGTACAGACTCAGTCTCAGACGTGCTGCTGTGGCCAAATGATGCATGTGCAGTTAAGGCAGGACGAACCAGTTTTTAGAGGGTTGACGTTCAATCAGCGACACAGTGTCGCCAACTTGGTGACTTTCTTGCTAAATCTGACGACTTTCCAAACCCTCTACAAAAGTGACTAGCGACAAATCTAGCTACTTTTCACAGCGTCACTGGAGACTTTTCTGGTGTTTGGTGAATCAAAAGTGGAAGCACTAGTCTCTGTTCTCACCAAGTGGTAGCACCTCCACTCAGTCCGCTGCTGCTGCATAGCCATAGAGCCCTACTGCACAAAGCATTGAGCGGAGGGATGTCTACAATCCTCTGCATTCAAACACGCACGCGCGATGCCTCCACAGCTGTTCCCGCATTGAATATCAAACCTCACTCTGACTCGCTCAGCCTACTTACCTCGTTTGGTGCGTTGTGACGAATTAGTCTCCAGACTTTGAGAAGCCCTGGCCTTGAGAAGTTATTTTATTTTGTGATGGCCAATTTTAATGGAAAAATAAATAAACAAGCCAACAATCAAGTTTATTTGTAGTTCTAAATACAACCCCAATTCCAATGAAGTTGGGACAGTGTGTAAAATGTAAAAACAGAATACAATGATTTGCAAATCCTCTTCAACCTATATTCAACTGAATACACCACAAAGACAAGATATTTAATGTTCAAACTGATAAACTTTATTGTTTTTGTGCAAATATTTGCTCATTTTGAAATGGATGCCTGCAACACCTTTCAAAAAAGTTGGGACGGGGCAACAAAAGACTGGGAAAGTTGATAAATGTTCCAAGAACACCTAATTGGAAACAGGTCAGTGTCATGATTGGGTATAAAGGAGCATCCCCAAAAGTCTCAGCCATTCACAAGCAAAGATGGGGTGAACATCTTTGCTTGTGAACATCGAATCCAACATTATGCTCTCAAATATAAAAGAAATTTGATGTATTTTGACAGTCATGAATTTTTGAAAGGACTGTGAAAGTATAGGGATTTTTCCAATTTTCCAAGATTTTTCCTGACTTTGACCTTGGAACTTGAAAATTCAATCAGTTCTTGCCTATCAGGATATGAATGCTTTGTAAAAATTTCATAATGATATATGGCATATGCACTAGCTATAGTGCATAATACCATAGCTAGCTTGGCATTACGTGCTGAGCCTCAAATCAATGCCTTGACATCATACAGAACCTTAGCATGAATTGAGTAGCTCCACTGTGAGCAACAGGATTTATAATCTTCTTAGATTTAAATAGATTTAATCATTCATGGATCTTAAAATGTGCTAGCATCACATAACACTATGCTAAGGGGGTAATGTTAGCGTTTAAAGCCACAAGCCTTACATCACACAATGCTAACAGGCTAACATTATCATGAAATTTCTCTGGCGTGTCAATACTAAGAGGTTAACATCAGAATGAAAAGTCACTAGCACTATATAATGCAATGCAAATGGGATAAAAATAGCATGAAAACTTTCTAGCATGATATACCATGATGCTAATGGGCTAATGTTAGCATGAGCCGAGTGCCTCCATTGTGAGCAACAGGCTTCAAGATTATAACTTATGATTTAGAAAATCCATGAATTACATTTTCAGGTAATTTTACATGGTGTCTGGAAAAAAAGACTTTCTAACTTTGTTTTTGAGTTTTTAACTGAATTTACTAAATTTACTAACATAACAGACACTCAGATTTGAGCCTTGGAGAATTATGTCCAGGAATGAGAAACCCTCAAAATCATACATGTGACAGCTTCTAATGGCACCTATGGCCTCTTCCCTGAGAAATCAAAATATAGAACTCTGGCCCAACTTGGATTTACTTCTAAAATGCACAATAGGGAGAAATAATCCACTGTGTTTCACAAGCCTGCTTTAACGATGTTCTTTTATTGGACTCCACCGCTAGGCACAGTTTTCTCCACTATTTTTATGCTGCTTTTCTTGCAATATAAAACGTGTCATGTACCCTCGGGTGCTGGCCGTTAGCCACAGCAGACTGATGTCATGTGGAAGCAGCGTGGCTTCAGAGCGAAGGTTAGTCCCCTGGGTTGCTCGGAGATGGTCCTTCATATTTTGGAAATGCTTTGAAGGGGCTGATTAGAGCGCCAGAGCCGGTTCCGCCATCTGGATCAGAGCAGAACGTCTGTACATTGGGGAACGTTCCATCTACGGACATCTGCAATGCAAATATGAGTGCCAAACAGCTGTTACGTGGATGACATTTACTGCTGCAATTCATTCACTGTAACAGCGACACAGGTTTCTTTGCCTTCAAGGATGATGCTTGCTGCTTAGAGTTTTTTCTGCTTAACTGTATATGATGGTTTATCTTGCATGAAAAGGCTGTCCGTTCTCTGACAAAGTAGTACCGGAGGGAGGTCTCCCTCTCTGTCCGTGTGCTTGAGCTCTGACCCACAGGGCACAAGCCCTCTTAATTAGCCCAGCTTATTGGGTCATAGTTGCCAGAGGCACTCTCCCATCCACTTCCGCTTCCATTGAGATAAGAGCCTGTCTATGGAGTTGAGGGGAATGAGAGCACATACAGGAAGGGAGGGGGGAGGAGGAGAGACAGAGAAACCAGAACCCGTGTCTTCTACGCTGTGTCCCCCTCTGTTTTCCTGCTGTTGCTGCTCCCACAGGGGTAGTTGATGCAATGATTGAATTTGGCCATTTTTCTTATGCCTCACTAAAATGCACACAAGTACACAGAGGATCTAACCACAGTATGGACCATCCTGTCACGCACAGTTCAAAGGCAATAGTGTACAAGAACCCCCCCCCACTGCTCTGCACTTCCCAAGACATGTCGCCATGCACCATGTCAGATCAGCGCATGGTCCTAACCAGCTTCCCAGGAGGACTTCTGATAGCATGTTTTTGTGGCCCCTTTGGGTTTCCTCTTATTTATTTATTTATTTTAAGATTTGTGTTTTCTGACGGCTGGCTGCTCTTCAGTTTTCTGGTAGACAACAACAAACCATAACTCTGGTACAGTACAGTGACACAGAACCAATTCGGTCATGTGAGAATTTTCCAGCTTCTTGAAGTGTTCAACTTCGGATGTACTGCCACATTCTCAAATTCTTTTAAACCATTATTCTGCAATCTTGTTTATATGTCCATCCACTCTCTTCCATTTATCCTGTTAGGGGTTATGGAAACAGAAACTCTGATTTTTTTTTTTCCCCTTGTCGGCACTTGTAGGGGATGTGTTCTCACCCCTGCACTGTTCAGTCCATGCATGGACAGAGTGCTGGGCAGGATTGTGGAAATCGGGAGCTTGGGTACCTTTTTGTGGTGATGAAAGGTTTAAGGGCCTTAACTTTGCAGATGATGCTGTGCAATTTGCAGAATCAATGGATACCATAATTGTAGCGCTTGAGAAGCTGCATGATGAATTGGTGTCTCTGGATATGCACTTGTGGGTCTGGATCAAGACCCAGGTCTGGGCTGTCAATGACTTCCTGGACTTGCCTATCAGAAGTGTTTTTGTATGAGGCAAAAGTGTTAAGTTTATGGAGGTATTCACTTATCACAGTGAAAACATTCATTTCTCTGGGTCCTCAGCCTTTGAGATTGAGAGGGACCTTGGAAGAACTTACAGATTCATGAGGTTGTTGTTTGGTGATGCCATCCACATGACTAATAGTTCTCGTTTGGCGCGTTCACACCGGATGCCATGCAACACCACAAATTTGCATCCCTCGCCTGGCGATGGACGCGCCACCATCGCCCGGGGTGTCACTCTGCTTGAGCCGCATTCACACCGGATGTCACGCGACGCCACAAATTCATCATTTGCTGCAGGAGCTGCATCTGGATGATGGCCGCTTTCAGCGGTACTTCCGGGGACCTCCTGTCCCGTTCGCGCGGGTGCACATGTACAAAAAAAAAAAAAAAAAACTGGCTGCTGCTACAGTTACTCACTCTCCCCTCAAACTCTGTCTTAATTGTGTTATAAACCAATCACCATTTGTTTTATTATACATCTGTGTAGTTAATAAAATTATCTTCACAGATGATTCATTCGTGTGCGCACATGTGAACAAGAAAAAAAAGTGGCTGCTGCTGCAGTCCCTCGCTTTCTCTCCCCTCAAACTCTGTCATAATTGTGTTAAATAAAGGACAAAAGGGACATAAGTCCTGCTCACAGGCTGATTGCCAGAGACAGAACATGTCTACATCAAGTATAAACTTTTGCGTCACTTTATTCGCGTCCATCGCGTCGCATTGCATGGCTTGGACTTTTGTGGCACCACAACGTCTCCTTCCATAGGGATTATATGGCAACCTCTTGCCGCCGTCGCTCGTGTGCCATCCGGTGTGAACACAGCATTTAAATGATCCATAGGTACTGCTGGAATGAGTTTCTGTCAAAGAAGTGGTTGCCTAGGGAGACTAAGATGAGAAGTATTACTTGTATTGTCAGGGAGAGTCAGCCATTTTATTTTTGACATATGGAATGTTTCACTGTGATCCAGGTACCTCAGTGCTGAGGACCCAAATGGGTAGAGGAGACCAAGGACCCACCAACACTTCACCTGGCTGTGACAGATAGATGGCTACTTTCAAGAGGAGGGGACAGATTGGTTGTGTGTGTGGCTGGTTGCCACTCAGTAATCAAGTCGGTTCCATGGTGTAGTGTAGGTGGCGATATGTGGCACCAGACCATGCTCCCAGTCTTGAGTTGACTTGTTAAGGGGGTGCTGGGGCTGGAACTAATCCCATCATACATGGGCCAGGGTAAACCACCTAGCAAAATATGAATGTACATATATTATTTACTTATTTGCTTGTATTTGTGCTGAATGAAGCCAATGTACTGAGAGAAAACCAATGGAAAAAAACACCACATAGAAAGAAACAAGATCTACCTAACAAAATTTTATAAGGTTTGACCCCAACAGGTCACCAGCTGTACTGGTGTTGTGTGCCTGAGTCTGTTGTGAGGGGTCATCACTCAGCTGGGTGAATCTCTTTGATTCTAGGTCCACTTGTGCCTTTTATTAACACTATTTCTTCATTATAAGATAAGAAACAATGATAAATGGATCACATTGATGATGAAAAATGCTTTCTGCTTCTATCCTCATTTTATATGGTTCGGTACTGCATAAAGGAAGGGAGTTTCATGCCAAAATGGTGTACCAATAGAGCAGCCTTTCTCAAAGAGTGGCCCCTACTGGTCCTTGCGTATATCAGTAAAATATCACATTTGAAATTAATATCACATTCTAACTTAAAATTGTTTCTCAAATGGTTTTAAAATGACTTCATGATCCTTGGTCTGACAAAGTTTAAGAAACCCATCTTATTTGACCTGTTCTGAAGGTGATCTTGGGACCGATGTCTGATGGATTATACTTAAACCTATTCAGCTTCCATGTCTCCCAGGTTGCCTGCAACTGATTTATTCAAAGACCGAACACTCTGAACATATTAAGACGTATACTTAAAAAAAAATGCATCATGTAGCTAAGGAAGATTAGTTAAAGTAACAAGCTTGCAAGGGGCCATTTGATCTGAGAGTCACAGCACTTCCTTTCTGGCAAAATCTGATCCCAGTGGTGGTGGTGGGGGGGGGGGGGGGGTGCCTGCTATCAGCCCATGATGAATAATGTCACCAGGAAAGCATGTTGATGGAGTTTCAGCAGAAATGCTGTCAGGTTATTAAAAACTTAAAAGCTCGCTGGTTACCGTTGTGGGTGGGAGGACTGCTGTGTAACCGAGGGGCTGTGCAGATTTGGGTGCGTTAGTGCAAAGAACTATGAATAGGAAGATAGTGATAATATTGAAAATGAAAACAGAAGGGGAAAGAGAAGTGTGTGTGCCTAAAGAAAGATGACTGTGAGGTTGCTATGAGGAAACTGGGCCAGAGCTTGTATGTTTTTATTGGACCTCAGCCTCTTGTGTGTTTCCATAAAGACACCGAGCAGTCCTTCACCCGGAGCTCCACGCGGCCTCGTTGGCCGGGAAGCACAGAAGAAAGAACAACTAGAACAACCTCATACACAGCCCAGTTCCTACATATCTACATAGTATGTCGTGATTTTTTTTTTTTTTTTTTTTTCTTAGCACCCATCAGTCCTCAGTCATGAAGAGATGTTCAGGAATACCGTTGGTTTGTTTTACTGGTGCAGTCTATGAGATTGCATGGGGTGGATTGTTTCCTCAAAACTGCTTAGCCTGATCTTCAAGATGCATTCATGCTTCTCTTAAATGTATCTATAATGATGCATCACGCACTGAATCACCAGCCTTCAGTGTATAAGCTGTAAGGATTTGACATCAGGTCCTTACCTAATCAATTAGACATTTCGTCTTTGTTGTAGACCATATGAAGCATCTGTCATCTTATAAACTTTGAACCTGATTCCTCAGACCATCTGTCACCTGCTGCTCTCAGAGAGTTGTGGTGGGAGATCAGGGTTTGCAGCCAGGTGGCCAAACAGAGGTCAGTGAAAGGTCAGAGAGGCTGGCTGGATCTGGTTGGATACAAAACTGTACCACTGATGTGTAACTATGTAGCAAATATTGTTCTTCTTAAACCCGTGTCACACCATGACTGATAAAGGAAAGTATCAAAAGCTGATACGAATTTTTGATATCTGTTTGTGTTCGTTTTTGTCCTATGAAAGTCCTTTTTCCATTCACAAAATGAGTTCATGGGGAAGACCCAGGGCTTGGTGGAGAGATTATATCTTCACAGTGGCCTGGGAACGCCTCAGGATCCCCCAGTCAGAGGTGGTTAATGTGGCCTGGGAAAGGGAAGTTTGGGGTCCCCTAGTGGAGCTGTTGCCCCACAACCTGATCCCAGATAAGTGGTTGAAGATGAGATGAGACACACTCGGGTGTTTATATCCTACCGTCAGGAGTACCAAAAAGGGGAGAATAAGGAAAAGGATTCTAGGGACCCATGACTGACAGGGGCCCAGAGACGCTGCTAATACAATTATAATACTGACAAAATAATATGGGGGTTGGCCTAGTAAGATTTCTTTTCATGAGGCCCAAAATCCCTGGCGGCACCCCTGCCTATCGCTGTCCCATGCTTCAGACTGGGCTTCTGATTGGCCAAAGCTCCAGTGCAGGGTTTGGATTCTGCATTAGCAGAGAGAGGACAGATCACAGCATAGCACCGTGTAGCACGGCTGTTCATTTAGCCAAGGTCACTGAAGATAAATAAAACAGCTCAGATGTCCTCAGGTGCCTTTCCTACCTGGACATCAGAGTGCGTTCGGTGGACTGGCTTAGCAAGGTGATGCCATAGAGCTGTTTGATGTTGTCACTGCTGCAGTTGCACTGAACGCTGGCACGGCTGTTACGGCGCAAATGTGATGAGGAAGTATGATTCCTGAGCTATTCATATTTGCAATCAGATCTCAGTGAATCCCACTCAAATGCAGCTCCCCCCAGACAGCATATATGTCTTGAAACCAGGAAAATCATTCTGCTGAATGCAGCTCTCTGTGTTGCCAGAGGAAATGTGACGTTATCTAACCATAAGAGCCCCAACTAAACAGGAGACCAATGGAGTAACCGAATATTGCCACCGGACAAAATATTTTAATACGGAACTAATCCATTTGCTTTATCCGTCGCAGTGTGACACAGCCTTTACTTTATCACTGTGATTACCTTTGTGTGGAAAATCCTGTAGCTGGAGTCCTAAAGCTGGCTTTCTGCCAATTCTCCAGATGCTTCCAAGTGTCTGGGAGTGGGAGGATGAATTGGGATCAGCTGAAGGAATGGTTGTTCTCTCATACTCTTATCACTCAGTGTTTACCCCTCTGCTTTTTTTCACCAGGAGATCGTGTCGTTCAGGTTAACAACACAGAGCATCAAGGTGATTTTAAGTCCCATCAATGGTTTGGCGCCACTGTTCGTTCCCACCGTGACACAATCCTGGTAAGTTGACTCACTCAGGGACTAATTTCAGGGGGTAGGGCAGAGACAGACTAGAATTTTGCCCTCCTCTGTTATGATTAGGGGTATGCCTGTGAGAAACATTCTCCTACTGCGATATCTCACTCTGACACTGGGAGGAATGTTCTTTGTAAGAATCAGATTTCTGCGGGTTGCTACCATTCACGTCTATTTTTTTCTTCCAAGCTTGACACACTGTAAAGAAATATATTATGTCTCTCTGTGACGTCAAAGTAGAGCCGCCTGTTGTTTAGACTGATACTTTGGGTCATGACCTGAGCTGAGCTGTGTAGTTACCCTGCCGCAGATGTGTCGCTGACCCCAGCCTGGGTGTTCTCTTAACTTAAGCAGCGTGTTGTTGCACATCTACTCCCCTCACCCCTTCTTCCACTCCCTCTATCCCAGGCCTGTGCTCCTCTGTACTCATGGCGGACTGAGAAGGACATCCCCCACGCGGATGCTACAGGAACCTGCTACCTCTCAGTGCATAACTTCACCAAATTTGTGGAGTACGCACCCTGTCGCACAGGTAGCCATTCTATAAATGTCACAGTTGTTACTTATCACAAATAGAAGGGCACTCTTGTACCACCTGATTAAGGAGGGCATTCAAAATTTGGCAGTAATCTTGGTGCAATATGGTCGAAGTTTCTAGCGTTGGTTAAATTTTTTTGCACCAGTATTTTGGACGAGTTGTAGTATGTCATAGGATACAGAATACAACATTGCATGCAATACTTTTAGATCATTTTGATTCTGCGCATAGGGGTTTGGCTAAATGTATAGAGCATGTTTGAATCCAGGTCTGTGCTTCAAATGCATTATCCCAGTCCACCCAGCTGTAAATGGGTACCAGTGATTGGGGAAGAAACCAGTGACTGACTGGTGCCCTGTACAGGGGGAGGTGTCGACTCTCGTGTGTCACAGTATTGTATCTAGGGATGAGCATTGGCCCAATGGCCCTCTGGGACTTCTTTTCTTCTTTCCTTTAAGGAATCATGCAGGTGTCCAATGAAAGTGCTGATTGGTCATACTGCTGTCTGCACTGAGCAGAGCCAGCAACAACCTTGGGTTTTCTTTTTTTTTATGCCAGTGTTTATTTGTAGGATTGGATTACTCAAACACTCACAAGTTGGTGGACAAAACATTGCATCAGACACTGAATTTGATCTAGTAAATGTGGGAGCAGAGCTGCATGAAAGGCTGCAGTCTAGAAACATAAAACATACATATATGAGTGCATTGCTGTGTATCTATAGATACAACCCCTGGCAAAAATTATGGAATCACCGGCCTCAGAGGATGTTCATTCAGTTGTTTAATTTTGTAGAAAAAAAGCAGATCACAGACATGACACAAAACTAAAGTCATTTCAAATGGCAACTTTCTGGCTTTAAGAAACACTATAAGAAATCAAGAAAAAAAGATTGTGGCAGTCAGTAACAGTTACTTTTTTAGACCAAGCAGAGGAAAAAAATATGGAATCACTCAATTCTGAGGAAAAAATTATGGAATCACCCTGTAAATTTTCGTCCCCCAAATTAACACCTGCATCAAATCAGATCTGCTCATTGACATTGACCCTATGCCATGACATTGACCCTACGTGTCTTTTTGCAAGGAATGTTTTTGCAGTTTTTGCTCTATGGCAAGATGCATTATCTTCTTGAAAAATTATTTCATCATCCTCAAACATCAGAAAAGTGTCCAAAATATCAACGTAAACTTGTGCATTTATTGATGATGTAATGACAGCCATCTCCCCAGTGCCTTTACCTGACATGCAGCCCCATATCATCATGACTGTGGAAATTTACATGTTCTCTTCAGGCAGTCATCTTATAAATCTCATTGGAAAGGCACCAAACAAAAGTTCCAGCATCATCATCTTGCCCAATGCAGATTCGAGATTCATCACTGAATATGACTTTCATCCAGTCATCCACAGTCCACAATTGCTTTTCCTTAGCCCATTGTAACCTTGTTTTTTTCTGTTTAGGTGTTAATGATGCCTTTCGTTTAGCTTTTCTGTATGTAAATCCCATTTCCTTTAGGCGGTTTCTTACAGTCCGGTCACAGACGTTGACTCCAGTTTCCTCCCATTCGTTCCTCATTTGTTTTGTTGTACATTTTTCGATTTTTGAGACATATTGCTTTAAGTTTTCTGTCTTGACGCTTTGATGTCTTCCTTGGTCTACCAGTATGTTTGCCTTTAACAACCTTCCCATGTTGTTTGTATTTGGTCCAGAGTTTAGACACAGCTGACTGTGAACAACCAACATCTTTTGCAACATTGCGTGATGATTTACCCTCTTTTAAGAGTTTGATAATCCTCTCCTTTGTTTCAATTGACATCTCTCGTGTTGGAGCCATGATTCATGTCAGTCCATTTGGTGCAACAGCTCTCCAAGGTGTGTTCACTCCTTTTTAGATGCAGACTAACGAGCAGATCTGATATGATGCAGGTGTTAGTTTTGGGGATGAAAATTTACAGGGTGATTCCATAATTTTTCCTCAGAATTGAGCGATTCCATATTTTTTTCCTCTGCTTGGTCTAAAAAAGTAACCGTTACTGACTGCCACAATCTTTTTTTCTTGATTTCTTATAGTGTTCTTAAAGCCAGAAAGTTGCCATTTGAAATGACTTTAGTTTTGTGTCATGTCTGTGATCTGCTTTTTTTCTACAAAATTAAACAACTGAATGAACATCCTCCGAGGCCGGTGATTCCATCATTTTTGCCAGGGGTTGTAGATATGTGAGCTACGCTATGATTCAGGAATGAAACATTTTATATTTTTTAATGATTAGATGCAATTCAATTGAGCCAAAGTGCCATTGCTTACCTTCACATACTGTATATATTTGATGAAAAACCAGGGACTTTTTTTTTTTTTGCTACTGTGGTGCAGCCTTTTGGCACTGCCTCTGCTCGCTAGAGGTGGACGATACTGGGAAGAGAAAAAAGCTTGAGTATTGATCTTTTTACACGAGGATCGTTCGATATCAATACCAGCATTGGTATCGATCTTATCGATATTAGGATCGATCCGCCCACCTCTACTGCTCGCCTTTTGTTCACCACTGCGAGCAGCACCACAAGCGCAGCAAAGAAGAACTCCAGAAGAAGAATCCAGCTATTGTTAGCATAGCATAGCTTTCCTGTTCCAAATCATATGACAATACTAACACATTTTGAAGTGAATATAAAGTTCTGATGGTTACCTGTATCCTTTATACTACCTACTGCTATTGATGTTGATTTTGTTTTTACTTCATTAAGCACCTTTGAACATTTACGAGAGTTTGAAGCCATGGAAGTACCAACAAAACAACATAAATTTGCCCAGTTTCTCCCACACCTGGCATGAGATACAGAATATGACTTCTTGTAGACTTGTGTCTTAATGGGTTTTGTGCATTGACAAAGAAATTGACATTAATAAATGAAGAGTTCATACGCAAAACCCAGTAAGTTTTTTTTTTTTAATGGAGAAAATGCAGTTGAAAATGGAGATTTAAAGGAAATCATATTCGGAAATGCACAGACTTTCATCAATAAAATGAAAACAATTTATTCAAATTCTTTCATATTTTGCACAGTGATGGTCACCTTGACAGCCAAGTACATGTTGGCCTCAACTAAAAATTTATGGTTTTGGAGATACTGGGTTTTGTATCTGAACTCTTCAAATTTCTTTGAAGTTATGGTATAGTATTAGCTTGTATTGTGAAGTCCTTTGAAAATGGTGGTGCTGTTTTATTTTTAGGGAAACACTTTATTCATGCACTGCTTCATTTCTGTGTGTTTCAGAGATCAGTGGTCATTCAGGACAAGGGTATTGTCAGGGAGGATTCAGTGCTGACTTCACCACGGTAACAAACCTGTGACCCCTTTTCCTGAACCACAAGAGGTTTATGTACAAATATTTTCTTTTCAACTGTAGTAATTCACAGGTTGAATCTTTCAGGATGGCAAAGTGGTCTTGGGAGGGCCTGGGAGTTACTACTGGCAAGGTGCGAAGGATACACCGATCAACCAGGTGATAGTCGTAATAACCAAAGCACAAAGTTTATTTTTGCTTCTGTTTGAAATCTCTTTAGGTCAGGTGATCACTGCAGCAAAGGAGGACATTATCAAAATGTACTACCCAGGTTTTTTCACGCAGTCTGTGAGAGGAGAGATCCAGACTAAACAGGTCCAGTCCAAGTATGATGATATTTATCAAGGTAATGACGTAAAAATAAAGTTTTTGGTGTGTGTGTGTGTGTGTGTGTGTGTGTGTGTGTGTGTGTGTGTGTGTGTGTGTGTGTGTGTGTGTGTGTGTGTGTGTGTGTGTGTGTGTGAGACTAAAAGCATATTGTTTGCCGTGCAAACGGATACTGATGTCTACAGTCTCATGTTCTACAGGCTACTCCATCGCTGTAGGAGAGTTCAGTGGCGATCAGGAGGAAGGTGAGTCTGAAGCCGTCGTAAAGTGGATTCAGCTGTAACATTTTACGAGTATATCTGTAGAATATTACACCAAAACTGTTGTCAATCCTGGAATTCTCTGAGCCTCCTGGTGAGTTTGATCTATAGTTTCCCTCCTAAATCTTCATTTTTTTGTGCACCACTCAGATTTTGTGGCTGGTGTTCCAAGAGGACTGATGCTTTATGGTTTGGTAAGAAAGCCTCATCACTCATCACTTTCATGTTGAATGTCATTTTTGTGCTTTGAGGCGGAGCGGCTTCAGACTCGGAACTGATAGTGGAAAATAAGAAGATGTAAAACAGTCTGAGCCGTGCTGTCACAGGGGGGACTGTTTCTTTAATGAATTCTTGACTTCAGACTGTGCTTGTGTTGGGTCTTCTCATGAAACATTCACTTCTTTTTTGCAGGTTTCCATTCTGAACGGCACTGATCTGAAGTCTGTGGTTAACTTCACCGGTGAGCAGGTGAGTTAGCGACGTGAATCGCCTTTGTGCCCCACTCCACTGCACGAGCTCTTAATTTGTTTAGTCAGTGTGAGTAAAAATAATTTCCTTTACAGCGTCTTCTTTACAGGATTTTGGTCTCTTTGTGGTTTGTTGTAAAGCTCAATTATTGAAAGGAAAGTTCTTTGGCATTTTGTGCAAACGCTTCTGGGAAAAAACTCCTGAACTGCATAACACCACGATTGACTTGTGTGAATAAATAAAATCAGATGGGAGTGACTTGGTTGACTTCCTAAAATGTCAAATGATCAGAAAATTCAGAAAATTAAACAAAAACTAACTTTAAACAAAAAACAAACAAAAAAGAAAAACTGGGCAGCACAGTGGTTTAGTGGTTAGCACTGTTGCCTCACAGCGAGAAGGTCATGGGTTCAATTCCTGCCTGTGGCCTTTCTGTGTGGAGTTTGCATGTTCTCTCCCCATGTTTGCGTGGGTTTCCTCTGGACCCTCTGGTTTCCTCCCACATCCAAAGACATGCGGGTTAGGTGGATTGGAATATTTAAATTGTCCGTAGGTGTGCGAGTGGGTGTGACTGTGTTTGTTTGTCTGTTTGCGGCCCTGTGACAGACTGGCGTCCTGTCCTGGGTGTACTGTGCCTCGCACTCTATGACTGCTGGGATAGGCTCCAGCTCCCCCGCGACCCTTAATTGGACTAAGCTGTTGAAGATGCGTGTGTGGGTGCACTAAAACTGTTGCACTCTTCAAAGCTTCATGGTCCCTTCGAGCCTTTATTCTGGTGATGTCAGAATTGTTGAGGTGCTTGTCTCTGGAGTTAACAAAGAAGAATGTGTGAGCAATGATGTCCAAAGTGAAAATGAGCAACACTCTTGTTCACAGATGGGATCGTATTTTGGATATGCAGTGGCGACGACTGACATCAACAGTGACGGGTGAGTCATGGGCTGGTTTTTGTCTCACACTATTCTTTCTTTGACTCGTTTCTCGTTGAGACTGGATGATGTCAAAAACTCATAGAACATCAGGAACTGATATCTGTGAGCTTAAAAACGTTTTGTGTGATGCTTTCATGCAGGATGGATGACTTGCTGGTGGGAGCGCCCCTGTTTATGGTGCAGGGGTCTCACAGCCGTCTGGAAGAGAAGGGACGGGTCTATGTTTACCTCCAGCGAGGTCCACTGAAGCTGGACCCCCACCTACCTCACTTGACAGGCACTCAGGAGTTTGGAAGATTTGGTAGCACCATTGCGCCTCTGGGAGATCTGAACCAGGATGGTTTTAACGGTGAGTGGGTACTGCTGAAGGTGCCATCTAAAAAAGTTGAGTAGTCGTGTACGTCCTGGTAACCATGCTGTCTCACTAAGGAGTCCTAACATCATTTTCCTGATTTCTTTCTGTAACGGACAAAATTTTTGATATCTTAGATGTCTACTGGAACTTCTGTGCTAAACTTGTGAATATAAAAGTTACTGAGTGATGGCTGTATTTGCTTTGTAATTTTAAAGTTGATTTCTGATGGACAGATCTTTTTCTGATTACCATATTTTAGAGTATACGTCACAGGGTTTTTGTTTGTTTGTTTGTTTACTAATTTGGGAGGCTTATACTCTATGTGACTTATGTTCCCCAAAAAAATCATGTGTTTTTCAACAACAAGGACTAATCAAACTCCAATAATAAAAGAATAAATGCCATTAATAAATGTACATTACACAATTGCACAATAACTCAAATTAAAAGGGCTGATAACACAATGCGACGGCATTTTTTAAACAGGTGCGGAAAAACGATACTCCGGAAAATACAGTTTGCTTTTGAGATGGTACCTTCTGAAATGGCAGCTCCAGTCATCTTAAAAACCTGCATCATCCAAATCGTAAATCTTTCTCCTCACTCATTGGTCTCATGCAGATGTGGCTGTCAGCTGTCCGTTTGGAGGGGAGGATCGGCGCGGACTCGTTTACATCTATAATGGCTACTCAGAAGGACTCAGGGACAAGCCGTCTCAGTTGATCACTGGCCAGTGGGTTGCTGAATCTTTTCCTGCCATCTTTGGATTTGCCCTGAGAGGTGCTAAGGACCTGGACATGAATGGATACCCAGGTGGGTGAGGACAGACACATTCTCAACTCAGTAACTCATTAAAAATGCATGGTAGAGGCTTGTTACTTACACCAATAGTACCCCTTGGGGACTGATAGGCCAATTCAAATTGAGGGTTGTTTGGTACATATAGGAGGGGTGACTGAGAAGTTTTGAGCATGACCCACTAAACGTAGTGTGTGGGTCTCCATCTTTTGCATACTTAGAACATGAATGATGTGCAGCAGTATTTTACTTGCATGTAGGATCAGTGCCGTAGATGTTGCATTGTTTGCTATCGCCCGTTTAGTGGCGATAACAGTGGAATGACACGTCATATTTTGAACCTATATATACTGTGGTGATGCAGATATGATGTCATTGGCAACACCTCAGAGGTGTATGTTCTTCTGAGTGCCTTAGTTTCATTGTAGCTATCTAGGTATGTATTTGCATACATGGCTACTTTAGTAAGGTAAGACCGTTTGGCTGCTCCCTTGTTTTTCATTCAGGGTCACCACAACAGATCCAAGGTGGACCTAAATGTTGATTTGACAAGTTTTACCGCATCGCCTTTACAGATGCAAGTCCATATTACATGGAGAATGGGCAGGGGTGGGGTTTGAATCAGGCACTCATTTAACTGCTTGGTTACCACCCCTACACATGGGTAATTTAGGACAGGTAGTTAAGTATGTAGTAATTGTAGCAGCATGTCTTAAGAATCTGAGTCTGATCAAACTTGGCAGGTACATTGGGCTTGTAGGCGGGAATAAGTTCATTGATTTTTTTGGTGATCAGTTAGTGATTAAAGTCAGCGGTCAAAGTCAAATGTCTGGCCCCATATTGATATGTAAGAAAATGACGATATGGAAGAAAATGACAATATTTACAGAAGTTAGTTCAGCTATTAAATTGTTGGGTCTACTTTTAAAAGTTATATAACATTTTCTCTACACGACTAATATACTTTAAAATGTGGGTGTGTCTTTGTTGTGCTCTGAGCTGTTTTGACCTAGATATATTTGCATTTAGTTGTGTCTTTACGTATAGACAGTACTTATAAGCAGTATTTTAAAGGGTGGTGTTTTATTTTGGGTCATGTCCCCAAACTATAACGGCTGTCCAAAGGGTTCTGTCTGCCATTAGTGTCCATAGCTCTACTGCCTACAGTCCTGTGTCTTTAAATTGTTTTAAAAGTACCTCAAACGTGCACAGTACAATAAATGTCAGCCACACGTGCAATGACATGTGATTGTCTATTTATGAGCTGTCAAGTCTTAGTGGAAACTCAGGCAATTCAAATGATATTTATTTATATTTAACACTGAATTCTGGTCTTTTGTTTTCTCAGATCTTATCGTCGGTGCATTTGGTGTTAATAAAGCAGTTCTCTACCGGTATGCTGTGACTTTTACCTGTAATCTGTTTTAAAGTAGTACAATTATCATTGTAATCTCCGATTTTGCTTCAGTCTATATTGTGTTTTTGTCATCCACAGATCTCGTCCAATAGTTTATGCCAGTGCCACTCTGACGGTTTCCCCCACCATGATCAACCCTGAAGAGAAGAACTGCCTGATCAGTAACGGAAACAACAGCATTCCTGCTTCCTGGTAAGTTGTATGCAATGCTAATATACGGGCTGTCGTCTGCAAAAAGACAGTTTTTTTCCCAGTATCCTCCACGGAAGAACAGTGTGCTGACAGGAAGTTCAGATAAGGACATCCATTCCGTCAGCAGTATTTGCATTACATACTAAGTGCTGGGTGACCTGCAGTATTTTACAAATGGCTTCGTGCCACACTGTTTCTATTGAGGGAAAAAAGGAATATCATGCTGAATAGCGCTATTGTTGGCTGTTTGTTTCCTCGTCCAAACATGCACAGCTCCAGAAAAACGGAGATGAAGCAGACATCGGTTTCCTTGCCGCTCCGCATGGTTGGCGCTGCGCTTACGTGTCTGCTCCGCCCCTTCCCCTTCTGGATCCTGATCCATAAAGGAAACTCTTGTATACACATGTGTCTTGATTACGCCATGTTGCCTGGTGATGAGAAGTTTTTGGGTGGGGGTAAAAGGAGCACAGATGGGATAATGGGAAGGATGGTGGGAGGGGAAGGGTTTTGCAGTTGCTTTGAATGAGATATTGTTCAGTGGGGGAACACAGCTGGGAAACATCAGGACACGGAGACTTCCACGGGCATGTGTTCGTAGTAATGTAGAAACTGGAGCATATACATAAAGTTATTACCACTCCTCAAAACTTTTGTTTTTTATTTGTTTTATTTCCTACACTTCCTCCCTTTCCTATGCTTTCTTTGACATGCTGTCCTTTTTCTTTGTTCCTTATGCTTTGGGTTGACGTGTAAAGGGGTTGGGGTGTTGGGTTTGCTGATTTTCGGATCAGCGTGTTGTGCAGCTGATGTCGTGGGAGAGTCCTACGGGCTTATAGAGACGGCCACTGACTGGTCAGTACTGAAACACAACACGCTGACAGATTTCACCCTTCTTAATGCTGCTATTCTGTTATGTTTTATGATTTGGGGAGGGGGGCTGACTTGTCAGCTTGGCTCATGAAAGTGGTTAAATGCAAATCAATCTGCGAACAGCTGACAATTTTTCCATCTTATGTGCTGCCAAGGCTGCCTTTTCATTGTTCTTTTGCTTGCAAGGTATCTCGAAAAGTCATGACTGGATGTTAGTGAAAGTTGATTAGATTTTTCAGGCTGTTTTTGTTTATGTTTATGTGCTATATTCTCTCAAAAATAAGAACAATTAAAACTGAACATAAACATACACGCCAGCTGATGTAACTAATGAAGACAATATTACAGAACTAATTGTAGACAGCAGAAAATAAGTAGATTTTAAGATTAGCCTTAAAAGATTCAGCTGAAGTGGAATTTCTAATGTCAACAGGGAAGATGTTCCACAAAGTAAAGGCACGCTAAGCAAAGGATCTGAAGGCTGCTGACGTCTTTGTAAATATGGCAATATTGTCTTTGATTGGACAGATTTATTATGTACCATGAAGATTTCTGTTAAGAGTAATGAAGGACTGAACCCAAAAAAAATGGAGGCACAAAAACAGGGAGGAATTCTCACAATGAAAAAGGTTTATTTACCAGGTGAAGACGAAGGATAAAAATACTGGTGGATATCATACATAAGTGAAGAGCACAAAAGAAGAAGATGAAGAAAAAAAAAATTCAGGGATTGCAGTAGGACTAACAGGCAATAAACCGCCAAGGAGAAAGAAGAAAAAGAGTGCATGATGACAAAACAGGGCACAGGTTGTTTATATGTTTATATATATGTATATGTATATGTGTATAGGTATGTGTATATGCATATGTATATATATATATGTATATATATATATATATATATATATATATATATATATACGTGGTCTATTAGATAATAAACCGACCCTTTTATTTTATTTTTTTTAACTATGTGGATTTGAATGACGTCCGATTCCACCAATCATGCTTGAACCCTCGTGCGCATGCGTGAGTTTTTTCACGCGTGTCGGTGACGTCATTTCCCTGTGGGCAGGCCTTGAGTGAGATGTGGTCCCGCCCTCTCGGCTGAATTCCTTTGTTTCACACGCTGCTCCAGACGGCGCGCATTGCTTTATCAACATTTTTTCTGGACCTGTGAGGAATATCCGAGTGGACACTATTCGAGAAATTTAGCTGGTTTTTGGTGAAACGTTTAACGGCTGATGAGAGATTATGAGGTGTTTCTGTCGCTGTAAGGACTTCCCAGGGAGCGGGACGTCACACAGCGCTTCCAGGCGCCGGTGTCGGCCTGTTTCGACCTGAAAACATCCTAATTTAAGGCTTAATTCGCCCAGGATGTCATAAGAGAACAGAGAAGATTCAGAAGAGGCCGGCATGAGGACTTAATGTGGACATTCCACTGTTTAAGGACATTTTGTAATGAAAGACGTGCGCGCAAACGACTCGGCGAATCTGTGTGCGCCACGACAGGAAAAACACCTCCGTGTTGAAAACCATTTGTAAAATTCAGGCGGCTTTTGATGGCTTTCAACAAGTGAGTAACTGAGAAATTGTTTAACAGCTTGGGCATGTTCCAACTTGCCCGTTAAGGTTTCCAACGGAGGTGTTTTTCCTGTCGCGACCCCCCGCGGTCGGGTCCGGCCCGACATGCGACTCTGCCCGCATGTTCTTTCATTACAAAATGTCCGTTAACAATGGAATGTCCGAATAAGCTCCTCATGCCGACTTCTTCTGAAAGTTCTCTGTTCTCTGACGACTTACTAGGTCAACAGAGCCTGAAATGTGGAAGTTTTCAACTTGAAACGGCGAGACGCTGCCGCCTCGAAGCGCAGATCGCCGTCAGGCGCCGTGGGCCGTCCTTAAAAGCGACACTACCAGACCAAAATCTCTCATCAGCCGTTAAAATTTTTACCGAAAACCAACTGAATTTATCGAATGGTGTCCACTCAGTTGTGCCTTACAGTTTTTGAAAAAATTTTTATCAAACAAAGCAGCAGTCTCTCAGCCATTCCTAAACAATGAAAAAAATCACTCAAAGACTGCCCACAGGCGAATGACGTAACCGACAGGCGTGAAAAAACTCTCGCATGCCCACGAGGGTTCAAGCATGTCTGATGTAATCACACGTGATTCAAATCCATATGGTTTTTGAAAAAAATAATAAGGTCAGATACTTTTCTAACAGACCTCATATATATATATATATATATATATATATATATATATATATGTAAGTACATGGGTGTGTATGTATATGTGTGTATGTATGTATGTGTGTATATATATATAGTGTGTGTGTGTATATATATATATATATATACACATACACACACACACACACACACATACATACATACATACATACATATATATATATATATATATATATATATATCAATCAATCAATCAATCAATTTTTTTATATAGCGCCAATCACAACAAACAGTTGCCCCAAGGCGCTTTATATTGTAAGGCAAGGCCATACAATAATTATGTAAAACCCCAACGGTCAAAACGACCCCCTGTGAGCAAGCACTTGGCTACAGTGGGAAGGAAAACATACATACGCACATATGTGAGTGTGTGTGTGTGTATATATATATATATATACACACACACACACAAACATACATACGCACATATGTGAGTGTGTGTGTATATATATATATATATATAGAACACACACACACACACACACACACACACACACACACATACATACATACATATATATATATATATACATATTCTATTTCTACCTCATTTCTTATGTCTTGTACTGTTACAAATTTTATTATTATTGCTTATCCTTGCACACGCTGTTCGATGAACATTTTCCTCTACTTGCACCCACCTTGTGTGTTGTTTTAAGAGCTGACGTAACATGTGAATTTCTCCTATGTGAGATCAATAAAGTTTATCTATCTATCTAGGTGTGTGATTACAAATTAAGTGCAGGTGTGCAATCACAGTAAAGATGAGCATAGTGTTAAATCAACTCTATCATAGTATAAATGAACTCATTTAGGGTTAATCAACTTGACTTAACACTTTCTGGTTACTGCAGAGTCAGTTTTATGATTTAAATGCAAAATTTACAGTATAGAATTATTGTGAATGACTGAATGGTATAAGCATAATGAGCTGCAGCTACAACCTATTCCTTCTTGGTTTTCTTCTAAAATCATGTTACACATCATCAAAGTCCCAGAATTTTCTAGGTTCATGCAGAAAATCCTCTGCTGTAAATTTAGCTCTGAAACAGCTTGTTGTAGACTTTTGTGACATATGTCACGGAACTACACATTGCAGCTTCCATTTGCTCCATTAGGCAGACCCATTCTGTGCTCTCTATGACACATCCACAATTGGGAGGGAGAAGAAAAAAATGTTTCCTCAGGGTGGCTAACCCTGGCTATAGCTTTCCAATGCTGTATATTAACTTGCTAATAATATGTGTAACATGACCCCTTTAAGGTCATATAAACAGAAGGATGCACTCAAAGTGCTCTCTTGTATTGCTGTAATTATTCATGCCTTGTAATGTAAATATGGATAAAAAAAAATAGGAGAGATTGAGTGATGCTGAGTGAGGTGCTTTGTGCCTACAGTATACAGTAGTGCAGTGGCGGTCCTAGAGTGATTTACTCCCCGGGCGAAACCCCCTGCATGCCCCCCCCGCGCCCACTAACGTGTCCACCACCTCTGCCCCACCACCCATGAAAACACTAACTTCGTCCAGAACACCCACAATCCCACAAATTAACTCACAACAGCTATTTTAAAGAACAAATTTCCAGTTTTAATGACTACTGCAATAACAAACACAAAGAAATTGGCACAGTCTAATGTGTCATCATCCATGGACTTATCTGTAATGATCATCTCAACGTTTGCAGGAGGGCATCATAATTGTTTGCCACAGTGCTCACTATCCGTACTTTTTCTCTGTGAAGCCCGTAAAATTTTCACCGAAAGCCAGATAAATTTTTCTAATGGTTTCCAGCTGCCAGTCTCTAACATTTTCTGAAAAAATTCTGATGGAAAAAAAGCCCAAATCATTCCGCCATTTCCCTGACAATGAAAATCCGCCGAGGGGGTGGACCACTCCTCACTCAAAGCCTGCTCACAGGCGAATGACGCAACCGACAGGCGTGGAAAAGCTCACGCATGCGCACGAGGGTTCAAACTTGTCTGACGCAATCACGTGTGATTCAAATCCATATGGTTTTTGAAAAAAATAATAAGGTCGGATACTTTTCTAATAGACCTCATATAAATGCAAAAGGAAATAATTTAACAGTGACTGCAGTGTAATTGTAAAGTAGGATTTCTGTGACATAAACCTCATGATGAATTTTTTTATAGTCATTTAAACTTGTAATTTCGTCAAAATATGTAATTGCCTTTAATGTTACCAGGACAGAGTCATTTCTAAAATATGAATTTGAGCACAGTAAGTGGAGAACTTCTACTTGTGAAAATGTCTTTTGACTTTGATTCATGGACATTTTTAATGATCCGTTCATTTATTGTTAAAATATAAAATGATATAAAATGAAACAGCTTTTTTAAAAATAATAAAATAGTTGCTGTTCAAAGAGCTTTTTATTTAGAAGCAGGTGATGTTCTGCTGGATTCTCTGGACCAGATGAAGGTCTCTTCTGCAGCTTTGAACTCTGGTGGTGTTGCTGAAAAGCAGAGATGTTTTCTTTCGACTGGACTTCGTGGTGTTCAGCTCATCAATGGAAGTTTGGTTGTCTGCACAGCAAATGTTCCTGATTGGGACAAATAAAAATATTTCTTTAAATATAAAGAAACACTAAACAGTTTATACATAATAAAGGGGGGAAAATGGCAAAAAAACGATGGAAAAAACGCCCGAAAAAATAAGTTATTTAAAGTTGAGCTTTTGTGGTGTCTGAAAAAAGCTGTAGCTTTATTTGGTAAAAATAAAAAAGACTGAACCATTTAGAAATTAAAGTGTTCACTCAGATCAACTGTGCTAAAAGGCTAAGCTAACGTTAGCCGATCATTAAACCTTCACAGTTCAGTAAACGTCACGTTTTATTTTTACATTATTCTCACCTCAGTAAAGCTGCAGAACTAAACTCCGTTGGGAAACTGGGACTTCGCATATATCCAAAAAGTGGAAGATTTCGGACTGAGTGGGTTTGCTCCATCACCCCGGCGGTCTGCCTCGCTCTGCCCAGGGATGATGCCTGAAGGCCGGCTTCTCTGTGCGGGTCGGCCCGCTGTCGCGGTTCGATCAATATCCCACCAAATTGACAGTCCTCCCTCGGTCGGTCTCACTCCGAAAAGTAGCTGAAAAAAGCTTCTCCCAGCAGGGTGATGGGAGAATCGTTCTCCTGTTTTTTAAAGGTTGTTTTGTGGTTCAGGCGACCGAAGTTGAAGACGGCGATCGCTGAACTTTTTTCAGGTTGTGGAAACAGCCAGAGTGTGATGTAGCAATCTCTGCCCCCTTGCTGCTTCCGAAGAGATGCGTCTGACGTCACGACGTGTTGGAAACGCACCGCCCTCTGCCGCACTGACAAGCGCAACCCTCCACCTATCAAATCCCTTGAACACAGACACACGCCATATCCCTTTGTTTTAAAATTAATTACTTTAGTTAATTAATTTGGTTTATTTGTTAAATACGTGATACTATTGAATAACTAATATTTTGCTATATTTTCCAGTATTTCTTTTTCTTTCTTTTTTATTTTTTTTTGATAACTCTAACATCCGAGGGGGCGAGGTTGATGACGTGAGGGGGCGTCGCCCCCAAACGCCCCCTCGTGGCACCGGCTGTGCTCTTAATGCTATGAAAAAAAAAGTAGAAAAGGGGGTGTTCACAATAATAGTAGTGTGGCATTCAGTCAGTGAGTTTGTCAATTTTGTGGAACAAACAGGTGTGAATCAGGTTTCCCCTATGTAAGGATGAAGCCAGCACCTGTTGAACATGCTTTTCTCTTTGAAAGTCTGAGGAAAATGGGACGTTCAAGACATTGTCCAGAAGAACAGCGTAGTTTGATTAAAAAGTTGATTGGAGAGGGGGAAACTTATATGCAGGTGCAAAAAATTATAGGCTGTTCATCTACAATGATCTCCAATGCTGTAAAATGGACAAAAAAAAAACAGAGACACATGGAAGGAAACGGAAAACAACCATCAAAATGGATAGAAGAATAACCAGAATGGCAAAGGCTCACCCATTGATCAGCTCCAGGATGACCAAAGACAGTCTGGAGTTACCTGTAAGTCCTGTGACAGTTAGAAGACGCCTGTGTGAAGCTAATTTATTTGCAAGAATCTCCCGCAAAGTCCCTCTGTTAAATAAAAGACATGTACAGAAGAGGTTACAATTTGCCAAAGAACACATCAACTGGCCTAAAGAGAAATGGAGGAATATTTTGTAGACTGATGAGAGTAAAATTGTTCTTTTTTGGTCCAAGGGCCGCAGACAGTTTGTGAGACGACCCCCAAACTCTGAATTCAAGCCACAGTTCACAGTGAAGACAGTGAAGCATAGCAGTGCAAGCATCATGATATGGGCATGTTTCTCCTACTATGGTGTTGGGCCTATATATCGCATACCAGGTATCATGGATCAGTTTGGATATGTCAAAATACTTGAAGAGGTCATGTTGCCTTATGCTGAAGAGGACATGCCCTTGAAATGGATGTTTCAACAAGACAATGACCCCAAGCACACTAGTAAAAGAGCAAAATCTTGATTCCAAACCAACAAAATTAATGCCTCGCAGATGTGAAGAAATCATGAAAAACTGTGATTATACAACTAAATACTAGTTTAGTGATTCACAGGATTGCTAAAAAAGCAGTTTGAACATAATAGTTTTGAGTTTGTAGCATCAACAGCAGATGCTACTATTATTGTGAACACCCCCTTTTCTACTTTTTTTTTACTAATAGCCCAATTTCATAGCCTTAAGAGTGTGCATATTATGAATGCTTGGTCTTGTTGGATTTGTGAGAATCTATTGAATCTACTGGTACCTTGTTTCCCATGTAACAATAAGAAATATACTCAAAACCTGGATTAATCTTTTTAGTCACATAGCACTACTATTATTCTGAACTCTACTGTATGTACACTGACTCCGCCATAAATCGAAATTCTTCCCTGATTGTGTCCTTGTCCTTTGTGTCAAAAACAGTGTCAACCTGAGTTTCTGCCTATCTGCTGACGGGAAGCACCTACCAGACAAAATCGGTGAGCCAATTTTCCACATCTGCACTTTATTACAAGTGAGGAAACTGTCAAATAGCCACCAGAGATACAGCATTAAATCTCTTGCAGTCTGCACATTAAAGGCCTTTGGCAGGTGATCTTGCATTTTATTGTGAAGAGGAAAGGATAACAGCATTCCAGATATCTTCAGCGAGCCCCCTCTTATCAGTTCTTGCACTACGTACATGCCTACATGGAGTTCTCATGTTTAAGTTACATGTAATATATTGCGAGTGCTTCAGAATATATATAGAGATCTTTTTATTTTATTTTAAACCCGTCATTATGTAGCTCCAGAACATCCATCAGGCCATGAATGCTCATTTGTGTCCATTATGTGTTCCAGATTTCCAGGTGGAAGTGCAGCTCGACAGCCAGAAGCACAAGCAGAAAGGTGCCGTGAAGAGGGCCCTCTTCCTGGATTCCCAGCAGCCCTTGCTCCAGAGAAGTGTAAAGGTGCGCCATGGTATGCGCATCTGTAATCACACCAAGATCTACTTAAGAGTAAGTACTTTTTTTTATTATTAAAGACTATTCCCAAGCTTTGGCAATAGCCTCAGCATGTGGCCTGTAAAACCCAGTGAGTGAATGAATGCGGATAAAAAAATCCAGATTTTTGACATTATAATTAAAAAAAAACAACTTCTTAAAATTTGGTTAATGTTAATTGGGCTTGATGCAGAGATTAACATATTTTCCAGACTACAGTTCATGGTTTTGTTTACTTGTTTGAATGGTCTTGCGAATTATATTTCAAGGCAACTTATATGGTACAAATATACTGCATTATCATTTATGGCCACAAGATGGCACCATCCGCTTGCGTGACATCGGAATTCTCCTCCTACACACTGATCTGAGAAAGAAAGAGGTTCTGGATCTTTGAGAACACTGCACTCAAATTCTTTGCACTTCACACTGCTAGGCTAAGGTAAGGCTGACTGTACAATTGGTCATTTTAAAAAGGTTATTTACATTTAGTAAAGTACGTAAATGTGCCTATGTTTAGCTCAACATTGAAGTGGTCTATGCTTCTAGACACTTCTAAAGATGTTTTAGTTTGTTCAGTAATGTCAAGGAGCAGTTTAGTCTGAGTACTTTTTTGCCTCTTACATTAACATTAATTAGCCCTTTAGCTTCTGCTTACGCGATAAAGAAATAATGCGAGTGAAATGATGACCGCCAAAATGTCTAAAAATAGAGATACAGCTGTAATTAGGAGGAATTCTCATTTATCAATATTATGTTTACATGCCCAGGTAATTGCAGAGATAAATATAAATGATTTTGCTGACAGGCCTTCTTGTTGCATGAAGCAATAGTACCATGTTTAAAAAATAAATGTGACCATATGTTTTTTCCTCTTCATGATGCATTTTTTTGATTGATACTATGCAACATATAGTCTTGAAAATACGTTAGTTATCATCCCATACCTGATGGAAATTACAAGCAGGTATCACTGAAGTTACATGTAGCTTGAAATGAGCTTGTTTGTTAATTTCTTTAATTTCCAAAGTATAGGTCTTTTTCTGGGGCAGAATGGTAGTATTACACACACCTTGAAGAGTAAAACCCCCAAGAAATTGGTGCATGAGTTTCAATTTATTATGGGTTTTCTTAAATCAACTGCAATATGCTTGGTTAATTAAACTCCTTCTCACGGTGATACAAGCTGCATCTCATGAAATCCATGTTGTGTGGCTGCTTCTTTATTGCAGGATGAGAAGGACTTCAGAGATAAACTCTCCTCCATTTATGTGGCCTTGAACTTCAGCTTGGATCCCAATGCTGTGGTTGACTCCCACGGCCTGCGGCCCATCCTCAACTATCAGACCACCAACGTAATTGAACAGAAGGTACTTTGAAGGGCTTTTCTGATCCTCTTTTCAGCACAGTTTAACTTTGTAGTTGTCTACCGTTAGTATGGAATGGAGCAGCATGTGCAGTAACTGATATGTATATACAGTGGCTTGCAAAAGTATTCAGCCCTTTGGTATTTCACACATTTTAATTAGTTTATGGCATTTCAAATACAAAAAGTAAATCAGGTTTCTCACTATAACAATTTCTAAAATTATCTTCCTTAGACTCAAAGTGAAAGTAAATTTCTACAACTTGATATAAATTAATTAAAAATATAAAATCCAAGATGATGGTTGCATAAGTAACCAGCCCCTTTGGTTTAATACTTGTAAATTATTAGTTTAATTTCCAGTTTTCTTCAGGCAAGTCAGGGGATGGATACATGAACATTTCCAAGTCACTGAATATGTCTTGGACTTTATTTGCATCAGTTATGAAGCAATACAAATAGTTTGGCACTCTATGGTAAATCTGTGTGGAGTAGACAGTTCTCAAAAACTGAGTGACTGTGCAAGAAGGAGAAGAGTGAGGAAAGCCACCAAGACATCCAGACAACCCAGAAACATTTACAGGCTTCTGTGGCTGTGATTGGAGAAATTGTGCACAGTGCATGTTTTGTATTTTGTATCCCCAGTTATACAGCTTCATGATGAAGAGGTATAGAGGAGGGTTTTATTAAAAAGAAGACCTGAAAGTTCAGCTACAATTTACCAGAAGGTACATCTGAGATGCAAGCCTAGATTTAATGTTTTGGTGAAAGAAAACCCTCCTGTGTGTCATCATGAAGCTGTATAACTGGTGATACAAAATACAAAACATGCACTATGCACAATTTCTCCAGTCACAGCCACAGAAGCCTGTAACTTCTTCTGGGTTGTCTGGGTGTCTTGGTGGCTTCCCTCACTCTTCTCCCTCTTGCACAGTCACTCAGTTTTTGAGAACTGTCTACTCCACACAGATTTACCACAGAGTGCCATACTGTTTGTATTTCTTCATAACTGATGGAAATAAAGTCCAAGACATATTCATTTACTTGGAAATGTTCATGTATCCATCCCCTGACTTGTCTGAAGAAAACTGGCTATTAAATTGATTATTTACAGGTATTATACAAAAGGGGCTGGTTACTAATGCAACCCATCATCTTGGCTTTTATATTTTAATTAATATATATCAAGTTGTAGAGATTTACTTTCAGTTTGAGTCTAAGGAAGATAATTTTAGAAATTTTTATAGTGAGAAGGCTGATTTACTTTTTGTATTTGAAATGTCATAAACAAATTAAAATGCGTGAAATACCAAGGGACTGAATACTTTTACAAGCCACTGTAAGTGAGATAATCTTCACTCTGATCAGTGTCTTCATCACCAGCCAGACACTCCCTGACTCTGCTGGTCCTGACAAACAAGCAAGCCTGTTCCTTTAACTAATTCTTAATTGTAACTGTTCTTCTGAGAAGAGGTACAGATTGTCTGGAAAGCTTTTCCAAAACGAAAATATGAAGTATGCAGATAGTGGTGCATAAACCTGTTCCAGCATGGCTAGATCGCAGCCCATTTCTCTTGTTTTAGACATGGAGGTCAGGTCAGGTCTGGGACTGAATGATAACCATCCATGCAGAAAACCTGTACATCCCCACTTCTCCATAGTAGCCATGTATCTGCTGCAGCCAGGTGAAATGTCGGTGTCCCCTTGGCCTTGTCCAGCCAGCTACCAAAGACATCTCCTCATCACCTTAGGTTACTCGTTAGTGTTCACATCTCAAAACAATACAGTAAGACAGGAATTACTAAGACTGTAAAGACTTGGACCTTCATCCTCCTGAAAATATATCAGCATCAACAAATCACTCTGCCCAGCAACCCATGACTCCAGAAACTCTTCCCAGGCAATTCCCAATCCCAAAGCTATGCACCCACAGGTAAAAACCCAGGCATTTCTTGACCCCAAGAGTTGGTAAATATTCCTGAATGGGAATCATACAGGTTTTTTGCCCAGTAAAATGAAATCTGATGGTAATTTGCCAGGCTTCCTCAGATATTAAGTAGAGTATCCACTCAGCTGTGCAACAGAGTCCACCATATGTGAGTTCAGCAACAGTTCAAATTGGAGAGTTTGAAGAAATGCAGTGACCAATGTTTGATCTCCCCCCTCTCTCGAAATGTATATAGATCTTTTCCATGTTGGATCAGGATTAAACCCTGTCATTGATGTCCTCTGTAGATATCAAAGCTGTTGGGCCTCCAACAGATGTGGTCTCTCGCTCAACCAAGACGTTGCATCAAGCAACTTATCAACTTTAAATGTAAGACACCAATTTTCCCTGATATCCGGAGAGGAAAAAAAAAACTGAACTGTATGCCAAATGGGAGTAGGAGTCAAACTTCTAACATATTTCATTAAACTTGCGTAGCACTCTGTGTATGAATGAAGAACGGCACGTATATTGCTGCAGCCATGGCCTTGATCGGACATGTGATGCCCTGTTGATTTACACATGTGCTTTGAGAATATTTAACGTACTGTAAGCTCTGCCAAGATCTTACTGTGATCGGGCTGGAGCGAGAACAAGACATGGTTCAAGCTCTCATTTTAACATATTCCACATGTTTCTGTGAAGATTTATGGCCTCATGATAGATCTATTCATTCCTGTCATTTTCAGATGGTATAAGAATGGGTCCATTTATGCAAAATTTGTAACTTTCCAAAATGATGTCAACTTTTTATGAAATAGGTTTTTAATTAGCTTAAAATATACCATCTGACCAAATGATTTGTACACTCACAGAAATATTTAACCCTAACTTTTAAGATTTATGTAATTTTATTACACGAGAAATTCCCATTTAGTTTTTTTAGATAATTTTAATACAAAGCTACCAAATAAACCTTACATGATGCATATTCATTACTGTAATAAATCCTATTCATTTGAAATGCATAATCCTCAGCTTTATGTATTTAGTATTAATAAAATATAATTACTCTGAATCAACAATAATGACAGTATTTATTTAAAATACATAAAGTATATTGTTTGAATTGCATAATTATGTTAGCTATACAAAATAAATGGCATAGGTAACATAATTATTATGCAATTCAAACAATATACTTTATGTATTTTAAATAAATACTGTCAATATTATTGATTTAGAGTAATTATATTTATTAATACTAAATACATAAAGCTGAGGATTATGCATTTCAAATGAATAGGATTCATTACAGTATTGAATATTTATCATGTAAAGTTTATTTGGTAGGTTTGTATTAAAATTATCTAAAAAAAAGTAAATGGGAATTTGTCATGCAATAAAATTACATAAATATTAAAAGTTAGGGTTAAATATTTCTGTGAGTGATACTGATTTTTGCCAGTTTGACAAGTTGATATGTCACACGATGTCAGGCAACAATTGTCTTACGACCAGCATTTGTCCTCTGCACAGGGAGCACATGTGGCTGCGTTAACATGGCGGTTACCATGGTGTCCTTAATTAGAGCCCTAGATAGTGTAATGACAAGGGAGGTGCTTGGCCCTCTCTCTAATCTCCTCATCCATTTCTATTTATTATCCTCCTCCTCTTGAGCATCGGCACGCTGTCACAATCGTAGCGATCTGCAGGGCTTTCCCTGCCACACGCTCAGCGGTCATCTGCTTACCCAGCACTGTTTATTTGCCTTTCTTGTCTTTTCCCCTGCTGTAATCTCTGAAACCCCTTCGCCTGCTTTCTCACCAGGTCAACACAGATATCCAATGTCTCAGTAAGTTCCTTTAAGCCTCAGGCTCCTCCCCTTCCATAAGATCTTTTACCGCTGTGGTTGGCTGGGTGGCGTATTGCGTGGTGAAAGCGTGGTTTGCCACATGGTGGTTTGATGTGGGATGTTGGTAAGAGCTTGGCTGGCCGCTTTGTGTTTGGTTCAGCAGGACTATCTTCTCTGGCTTTTGACAGTCATCGCTCATCGTTTCCTTCTCTTATGTCAAAATGAAAGCGTGTGTGCTGGGACAGCTGGTTCAGGAGAGTGTGTCTGACAATAGAATACTGAATCATTGTCCTTCTGAGCCATAAATTTGTTTTTAATTATCTGTTGTGCAGTGATGATCCCTCTTAAAAAAAAAAAAAAAAAAGCACAAACTGCAGTCCAGGTGTGTTTATGGTGGGTGGCAACGCTTCATCTGGGGCGGAATCTATTAGTCATAGCACATGTGGCATCCGGCTACACTCATGCTGGTGTCTCCTTCATTGTGATATGTGATTTATTGAGTGTATCTAACTTATTCCATATAGAAGAAGCACAGTGTCGGACAGCCTGTATAACAACCGCAGTGATTTTTAATGCTTTTATTTTCAAATTATGTATCTTTTAGGCTCAGATTTTGTTGGATTGTGGAGACGACAACATCTGTGTTCCTGATTTGAAGCTGGCGGTTCATGGGTGAGTCTGTTGTCATATATTTAAGACAAGTTGTACCATGTCTCACTCATATCACACACCGGCCACCTCCAACAACCAGTAGGGGGCAGTAAATATTGATATAAAACTTACGTATGTCCCAATCGAATCAAGTAGTAGGTATCGGGCTCAATCACTATTACCAGGCTGCTCAAGGAAGCCCTACCATTATTTAATGCTTCCGATCTTAAATATGATCAATCTATCTTTGTTAGTTGGCTATGTACCACAGGCTTTTAAGGTGGCAGTAATTAAACCATTACTTAAAAAGCCATCACTTGACCCAGCTATCTTAGCTAATTATAGGCCAATCTCCAACCTTCCTTTTCTCTCAAAAATTCTTGAAAGGGTAGTTGTAAAACAGCTAACTGATCATCTGCAGAGGAATGGTCTATTTGAAGAGTTTCAGTCAGGTTTTAGAATTCATCATAGTACAGAAACAGCATTAGTGAAGGTTACAAATGATCTTCTTATGGCCTCAGACAGTGGACTCATCTCTGTGCTTGTTCTGTTAGACCTCAGTGCTGCTTTTGATACTGTTGACCATAAAATTTTATTACAGAGATTAGAGCATGCCATAGGTATTAAAGGCACTGCGCTGCGGTGGTTTAAATCATATTTGTCTAATAGATTACAATTTGTTCATGTAAATGGGGAATCTTCTTCACAGACTAAGGTTAATTATGGAGTTCCACAAGGTTCTGTGCTAGGACCAATTTTATTCACTTTATACATGCTTCCCTTAGGCAGTATTATTAGACGGTATTGCTTAAATTTTCATTGTTACGCAGATGATACCCAGCTTTATCTATCCATGAAGCCAGAGGACACACACCAATTAGCTAAACTGCAGGATTGTCTTACAGACATAAAGACATGGATGACCTCTAATTTCCTGCTTTTAAACTCAGATAAAACTGAAGTTATTGTACTTGGCCCCACAAATCTTAGAAACATGGTGTCTAACCAGATCCTTACTCTGGATGGCATTACCCTGACCTCTAGTAATACTGTGAGAAATCTTGGAGTCATTTTTGATCAGGATATGTCATTCAAAGCGCATATTAAAAAAATATGTAGGGCTGCTTTTTTGCATTTACGCAATATCTCTAAAATTAGAAAGGTCTTGTCTCAGAGTGATGCTGAAAAACTAATTCATGCATTTATTTCCTCTAGGCTGGACTATTGTAATTCATTATTATCAGGTTGTCCTAAAAGTTCCCTGAAAAGCCTTCAGTTAATTCAAAATGCTGCAGCTAGAGTACTAACGGGGACTAGAAGGAGAGAGCATATCTCACCCATATTGGCCTCTCTTCATTGGCTTCCTGTTAATTCTAGAATAGAATTTAAAATTCTTCTTCTTACTTATAAGGTTTTGAATAATCAGGTCCCATCTTATCTTAGGGACCTCGTAGTACCATATCACCCCAATAGAGCGCTTCGCTCTCAGACTGCAGGCTTACTTGTAGTTCCTAGGGTTTGTAAGAGTAGAATGGGAGGCAGAGCCTTCAGCTTTCAGGCTCCTCTCCTGTGGAACCAGCTCCCAATTCAGATCAGGGAGACAGACACCCTCTCTACTTTTAAGATTAGGCTTAAAACTTTCCTTTTTGCTAAAGCTTATAGTTAGGGCTGGATCAGGTGACCCTGAACCATCCCTTAGTTATGCTGCTATAGACTTAGACTGCTGGGGGGTTCCCATGATGCACTGTTTCTTTCTCTTTTGCTCTGTATACACCACTCTGCAATTTAATTATTAGTGGTCAATCTCTGCTCCCCTCCACAGCATGTCTTTTTCCTGGTTCTCTCCCTCAGCCCCAACCAGTCCCAGCAGAAGACTGCCCCTCCCTGAGCCTGGTTCTGCTGGAGGTTTCTTCCTGTTAAAGGGAGTTTTTCCTTCCCACTGTAGCCAAGTGCTTGCTCACAGGGGGTCGTTTTGACCGTTGGGTTTTACATAATTATTGTATGGCCTTGCCTTACAATATAAAGCGCCTTGGGGCAACTGTTTGTTGTGATTTGGCGCTATATAAAAAAAAATTGATTGATTGATTGATTGATTGATTGATTGACTTTATTAGTTTTGAGACGTGGGAATTGATTGGTTGTCTAACTGGGTAGCTGCCATCTTGGACTCAAGGTAGTTCTGTGGTAGGCTGGATACACCAACGTGCATCACCAGCACATGCATGACTTGCCCACTACCATCTTTCTAGACATAAAACAACATTCTATATCCAATGGAAATCCACTGAGCAGTTGCTGGGGTAGTAAATTTTGGAAGAGGCTGTTTATAATCAAGTGTTTCCATTGGTAGTCATTCTATGTGCAACCTTCATTTAACTGATCAAGATCATGCTGACTTGACTGCACCCAGCAATGGAGAGCCATAAGATCTGACCATCCCTTTTCTGGATAGAAGGCTGTTGTAGTCTTTGGAATAGAAGCTAGCTCAGACAAAAATGTAACATTGTGGTCAATAATAATGACAGCTTGGTGGCTTAGTGGTTATCACTGTTGCCTCAGAGCAAGAAGGTTCCAGGTTTGCTTCTGACCTGTCTTTTCTGTGTGGAGATTGCATGTTCTCCTCGTGTTTGTGTGGGTTCCATCTGGGTGCTCTGGCTTCTTCCCACTTCCAAAGACACACAGGTTAGATGATTGATGATTTGAAATTGATTGCCACTGTGAATGTGTTTTGGCCCTGAGATAGACTGGTGGCCTGTTCAGAGTGTACCCCACCAATTACTGCTGGGATGGGCTTTAGCCACCCTCCATGACCCTTAATTGAAATTAGTGGGTAAAGAAAATGAATGAATCAGTGAATGAATGGTTAATAGTCAAACCTCTCCCATTACAATGTACAACAAATGCTTGGAAGAGGTTGACTTCTTCAAGTTCCTCTTTGTCCATAGATGCAAAAATCACTCAGACATCAAAAGCACAATTGGCCTTACAGCAGCCACCCTGACAAAACTCACTCACTAGCTGGTCACTATGAACCCCCTGCTCACCAGTGTAAAAAAACAGAGTCTGGCCATATGGTCAAAGTATTGCACTATCCAAGACCATTCTGGCTCCATATCCAGAGGTTGTCATAGGTTGTGAATTGATAACCAGAAGGATTGGAGTGGTATGTCTTTGAGCATATCCATCTACACGTCCATCACAGATGGACATGTGAGAGTCTAGAGCATGTCAGTTTCAATTTGACTGGGGGCCAAATTCTAGTCAGCGGAGTCTGGTTGGGCTGGAACAAAGCTGAGATGGCACTAGCTGATGTGAACCTAATCACTAACTATGATGCTGTTCAGGTCATTTTCAACAATCATCAACCATGGGTTGGTAAGGTTAGACCTTACTTGAGGTCTATCTATCAGATGTCAGGAAAACTGTAATGAACACTACATAGGTGAGACTAAGCAACCTTTACACAAAAGGCTATATCAGCACCGCAGAGAGGGCGCCAGTGGACCTCAGTCTGCAGTTCATCTCCACCTGAAAGACACTAACCACACGTTTGAGGACAAGGACGTTAAAATCTTAGCCAGAGAGAAGAAATGGTTTGAGAGAGGTGTCAAGGAAGCATTCTTTGTAAAACAGTTGAAACCCAGCCTTAACCGGGGAGGGGTTCTCAGACACGCTTTGTCCCCTGTTTACAATGGGGTACTCAGGTCAAAGCAGTTTCAGTCTTTTGTTCATGGTAATGAGTCATTCACGTCATCAGGAGAGTCGTCAAGGGAGCCATCAGGAGAGACTTCCATCCCATCATTAGGAGGCACAGCTGCCCTGTCATTAGGAGGGTGCTAACTAGAGCACAATAGGTGCTAATTAGAGCTATTGTTTAGTCACTAGCCTGTAGCAGTCGGCCTCTCGGTAGGAGGGGTCTGGTTAGGTTAAAAACTCCAGCTTTTGTTGGCTTCTGTTTTATTCTTCTCTACAAGAGTCAAGACGGAAGTCAGACTACCAGAGCAAGAATTTTAGCTGAGGAAGCTTCTGCAATTTGAAGCGAAACGTCCTCACATCAAGCAACCCAGTCCAGTTGAAGATTCAAGCTTCTCTACTATATCACCTTCAGTGGTACCAGACTGGCTCCTGGACTACAGAGTGGATGTTCAGTCTAAACCAGAATTTGAACAACAAGCAAAACTACTAGTAAACATGATGGAGTTTACTCGAAACAAAACAGATATGAAATGAAAGAAGAACAAAAAGTCACTGATCTAACAAACTATGGGTGATTTGTTCAGGGCCAACTAAGGGCTCTGTGATGTTGCCATAAATCCAAATGATAGTCGACTGTATAATCAACCGTAGAGCCCATAGAAATGCTGCATATTCCAGAGATATACTTTAACTTTCAGGGGTTCATGGAGTTGTTGGTGACTCCACCTCAGTGTTTTTTTTTTTTTTTTATGTTTCTGGACCCCTGAGGGTTAGCGGTCTGCGTGGGGCCACCATTTGAAGACCCCTGATATAGATTTTACGAAATCCAGCAACATACTGTGGGCATTAAGGGTGAACTAAAGCATAAGCCGGGTCACAGACACTGACCTCCAAACCTGAACAAAAAAGCATAAACACAGCCATTTTGTTGTTCTGCTGTTTATTTTAGCATACCAGCAAGTTCCACTAATAGCTGCAGTGTTGCAGAGCCTGGAAACAGGAAGCAGCTCTGCAGGTGCCTTGATAAACTATTAAGGGAAGAGATGGTAGTAATGAAAGGAATTTGTTTGGAAAGTCAGGGAGAAGCACGACGCCAGAGTCTCAACCTCGTCTGCTCCTGAAACCGGGTCACAACACCCCGTCACATTTTAACAAATCTGTTTGCTTTTTTTTTTTTTTTTTCAAATAGCTGCCTCCTTAATACTCCCTCCTCTGCGCTGTAATTTTGATTTCACATTCCTATATTAATCTGCCACGTACATCCATCTTGTCTCCAATAAACTGTTATAATTTGCTGCCTTATATCAAAGCATAACTCCAGAACTGGAGCTTTTCCCAATGGCAGCACAGCGTCACTTCCTTTGGCAGCAGACCAAGCAAAATAGTCTTGTCGAAGCTTGTTTTACATAATACTGACTGAAAGTAATACAGCAGAATTTCTCCTCTGACAAAATGGGCAGAGAAAGTAGAGTTTGATAATCAACAAACATTCACAAAAAGCAAATTCAGGTTGAGCTTGATTTAGGTAAATTACAGGCGGCTGGGCTGGAATCATGACTACATACACCCAGCAGACAGTGACACCCTTATTTTCAGAAGGCCCGTTAGAATATATACGAGGGGTGATTGAGAAGTTTTAAGCCCGACTCAGAAAAAGTCCAGCCTACTTCTCCATCTTTTGCATTCTGAGAAACCAACTTTTCTCAACACTGCACCCATTGCCCCCTGTCTCTCAGAAGGCCCTCCATCCTACTCCACCCCATTCCCTGATGTTGTCCATCCACCTCTTTCCTGGCCTTCCTCTGGGTCTCTCTGTCATAGGTCACCACCCAAGCCACCTCACCGAGGTCCTGTTGGCATCCATTCTCTTGGCATGACCATACCATCGTTGGTGGCCCTGCTCAATAATCTTTAACACGCTGTAAACCTTTGGCTAGATCAACATTTTCACCTTGGCTTATAATTGATTTTTTTCTCCAAATCAAATCTCTTTGTCTTTGGCTGAACCTCAGTCATTCCACCAGGTTTGACCAAAATCACATCTAAATGCATCATGTTTTATTGTTCACATACAGATGAATGGACGGACATACAGGACTGAAAAGAAACACTCCACCATTGCTGCACCATTGCACCACTGCTGTATGCGAGTGTACATATAACACAACACAAGCTGCACAAACAATATGAACCAATCTGTCAAAAAATGCTTGCTGAAGGCTATGACATCTGACATCATGCCTTTGCGTGTTTAGGATACAAAACTAAATATTCCCACATTTGGGTAAGCGATCTTTCATTGGAAAAGTGAAGAAAATATCTTCTCATCCTTTGTGATTATCGTGTAATAAACAGCATCTCTAATTTTAATCATGACCAAAGTTCAAAGTTGTAAAATTCTTGGACATTTATATTTAAACGTGTCTGTTAGGAATAAAACCAGAACATTAAATTTTCCAAATCCATCGCCGCTGTTTGTGCCATCTGAGCGTTTTATCCAAAACTCCTAGACGATCCTGCTCATCTAAATAAATAAACTGGGATTAGTGCAAATCAATACCTCGATTTGTTTGTGTCTGCAGGATTTGTAACAGCAGTTAGAGGAATTCACTTGAGGCCAAAACATAGTGAAATTTTGGGGAAAACAACCCCTTATTCCTGCAGTATTAGTTCTTTTTCTTTAGCAACTTGGCAGGTTGTAGGTTTTAGTGTGTTTTCTGGTCTAAAATGTGTGATGCCAGTTGGAACCAGAATATCAGTGACTGTCTGGTCTGCAGAGGATCCGAGCTTTGGAAGTCTCTCTCTCTCTCTCTCTCTCTCTCTCGCTGACTCGCTCACTGTCTGTGTTGCAAATCCTGTGTTGCCTCATAAGTCTATAATTAAAAGCGTCTGTGTGGCCTTCCATATGGAATTCCTCTGCTTGTACAGTGACTGTGGAGTACATGTGGGAAAACATGGAGGGAGGGAGTTGTTTTTACTGTATTACATGTTCAACTTTATAACCAAATCGGAAATGTGTTGTACGAGGAAATGGTACTTAGTCAGATGACTAAAACTGATGTTTGTAACGTTTCACTTCCACAGCAGCACTATTCTTATCTTGATTTATTTACTCATTGAATTCTGTCTAAAGAGGCCTGACATCATTTGACGTGACCATTGATCAAATTAGAAATCTTCTCTTTTTGCTCTTTTTGTTCCCTTCGGTTGGGTCCTCAGGGACAGGAAGGAAGTCTACATGGGCGATGACAACTCACTGACCTTGACTTTCAATGCCCGGAATGAAGGTGAGGGAGGGGCGTACGAGGCAGAGCTGTATGTGGTGCTGCCTCCGGAAGCCGACTACAGCGGCATTGCTCGCAACAATGAGGTGAGTGGAAATGTGAAACATGGTGGAAATTTGCATTAAAAAAAAAGATTACAGTTGCATGAGGTTTGACCGACCTTTTCTCTCGTTTTGCAGAGTCTGACCCAGCTGACCTGCAGCTATGAGTCGGAGAACCAGACTCGATACCTCAGCTGTGATTTGGGAAACCCAATGAAGTCTGGAGCCAATGTAAGAACACCTCATTTGGGTTTAGCTAATCACGACATGCATTGCATTTTAGGTAATCATATTAAAACATGTGAACATGATTTAAAAAAATCATGGTTAACACTGCAGACCTCATGGATTTTTTATGACACAGCTTCTCCGTTAAAAAAAAAAGGCGTTTCATGTGTGTGTGTGTGGGGGGGGGGGGGGGGGGGGGGGGGGGGTCAGCTGTGGTTGTTAGAATAATTCTGTAAAAACAAATACAGTAAAAATGTGTAAATGCCTTCACAGACAATCCTGTAAATTTTACATTTGAACTCAGTGACCTCACTGACCTGTTTAGGAAGAAACCACATTAACTGCTTATAACACGTGTGACTAGGTCTGAAAATATAATAAACTGCAAAATCATTTTTTACATACTTTGATATATATATATACGTATATCACCTCCTCAATTCTAAACAGATGACTTTTTTCAGAATTCCTCGCATTAACATACTTTGTGCAAATACAGGCAAAATATGTTATATTTTCACAGTTATTCTCATTGTGTGGTAGCACAGTGATGCAGACACAAAGCATGCTTGTCCCATAAGTGAAGTATCCCAGGTTCAAGGCTGCCCAAGACCCATACTCCATATACAGTTAGAGTTGTGTTAGAAAAACTAGATCAACATGTGAATCCCACGCCAAGCCTCCTGTGGTCTCTCTGAGCAAAGTAAGAACAGCTCAACAAAATCTTTTATTTGTTTGTTTGTAAATTACAACTATAAAATTTAAGGTTGTTAACGATATTAACATATTGACTCTGTTTTTACAGATTTAATCAGTTTCATTGTTTGTTTTTTTCACCCCAGTATTGAGCATAGGGCAACTATTGTCTATTGCTTCACCACCTTCATGGTAGAGCAGCACAAACCTGGACTTAGTTAAAAAGAAGCAGTTTGCCAGAATGTACACAGAAGACTTGAGTCTCACTTTGTTTTGTTTTTTTTGTTTTTTTTTAAGTTCTCCTTTGTGCCACTGTACAATGATGCTGTCATTGGTGAAGTTTGAGTTATGCCCAGTTTCACCAGAAGATTGTAAAGCAGTTCTTACATCTGGGTTAGGTCCAGTTTTTGTGGGAGTTTGGCATATTGCTCAGCAAAGATCAGCACAACTCTGGAAAGCTTGGTTAAACTTGTGCCGGTTTTGATCATGTTCAAAATTTTTGAGAGCTCAGCCGGACTGTATTAGGCACCTCACCTTCAGCTCCGGGTGGGCCAGTGCAGACACGATTTCACTCGCATGTAGAGATAATAATTTAATTTCAGAGATAACTTTCAGTTAATAAATGAAGGTGAAGTGTACCCTGCCCGGCCTCACCCTGATTGAGGGCAGGCTGAGCTGGATTAGAACTACTGAGCTCAAAAAACAAACAAACAAACAAAAAAGGTATTTCCCAACTTTTGGCAAGTGGTATGCCTGCTCGGGAAGACTAAGTACTAAATGGTGCCACGTAAAAATGGCATTTGTTATTTGATTGTTTGCTCTAATGAAACATTTTTTTTAGTGAAATAGGAATGTTTGGATATTTCAAAGTGCGGTATATTTCCAGTTAATCCACTGATAAACTAAACCCATCAAACTCTACATTTTTATTAAAATGACAAGTTCCCTAAATGTGACAGTGCTATACATTAAATCGACTTTATGGTCAACAGGTTATTTTGATCCGTAGAGATTAGTCCTAGATTTCCACAGGACAAAATTACAAAACAAAGAAAAAAATAGATGCAGTTCTTTTTTTTCTGTCAGGTGTCTTTCCTGCACTAACTGTCTTCTCTTAGGGGGGGGGGTATAAAAGCAAAAGCACTGTCACAGGAAACGTCACAAGGTGTTAGGAAGTGTTGTGATGGAGAGTGCGGACTCCATCTGTGCCCACTGACTTCCCCCTTTTTAATGATGAGCTCACAGGGTGGCATGCATTAGTAAGTCTGCACAGGAACAGTGCCTTCTCACAGAGATGAGGAGACCTCAGAGTCTGTGTAGAGTTTCATGTCTCCAAAGGTTTCGTGTCGTAATCAGTTCTCATCGTAATGCTGCTGTTCCACTAATCAGTCAGCAGAGTGACAAGAACCAAACTGAAATGTGAAGAATGAGGCAGAATTGGTGACATGGTTACATGAGAGGGCTGGGAAATGCCATATAGAACCTTTTTTTTTTTTTTTGTCTTAGGGAAAACAAAAAAGTAATAATGATTAATGTGTTCTTCTTTGCAGTTGTGGGGGGGTCTCCGTTTCACAGTGCCACGGCTGAAGGACACACACAAGACTGTTCAGTTTGAAATGCAGATTCGATGGTAAAACATGCATCAATTTGAAACTACAGCAGAAACACTGACAAACAATATTTTTTAAAAATGAAATTAATTATTTTTCTGATCAGTCATTTCATCTGTGCTTGTTTTTTGTGAGCGTTTTTTTTTTCATGATGTAGCCTTATACCAAGTCATCTCTCTCTCTATATATATATATATATACACACACACACACACACACACACACACACACACATACACATAGACAGACAGACAGAGAGACATGTACACATGGAGTCAATCAGTTCCAGGACCTGCTGTGCCTTTGGCGATGCAGGAAATTAAAACCAGAATAAAGATCCGAAATATAATACATATGTCAATGTATATTTCCTTTTAATTCATGCATATATACATATTCCACACCATCTATCCAGTTTCTATATCCGCTTACTCTAATTGGGGTCACTGGGGGGCTGGAGCCTATCCCAGTGGTCACAGGGCATGAGACAGGGTTCACCCTGGACAGGACGCCAGTCTGTTACAGGACCACATATAGACAAACAAACACATTCACACCTGCACACACACCTACGGACAATTTAAAGTTTCCAATCCACCTAACCTGCATGTTTTTGGATGTGGGAGGCAGCCGGAGGGAACCCACGCAAACACGGGGACAACATGCAAACTCCACACAGAAATGGCCCCATTGGGAATCAATCCCATGAGCAAGAATACTATGAGGCAACAGTGTTAACCACTAAGTCACCGTGCTGCCCTATATTCCACACACTTAAAAAAAGATATTGAGAAGAATTGAGGACATCTATTTGTATACATTATCTTCATATTTACTGCTCTTGAGGATGTATTTTTCACACTATACTGGGTGTATAATTTTGCAGTAACAGTTAGTGTTTCTTTAGTAGTTATAATAACAACAATAATAAGATTAACAGCATTATATTATTGTTAATTTTATTATGTATACCATACCAAAGATTTATGTATTGAAGGTGATCCATTTGAAAAGGTGTATTGAGTTTATAGTGTGTTACACAGCTACATCATAATTTCAAACTAATGTCATTAATTTATTAATTTTATTCATGAAATGCTACAAAATCCAAAAATATTCCAATTAAAATGATATACAACACACATTAGTATCAAATCTTCACTTGGAAGGAGCTGGAAGTAGCAAAAGCCTGAAATTAAAAAATATATAAAAAAAATAGTTGAGAATGATCTTTTTATCAATCAGCTGTAAATTTAAAGTTACTCATTCCAGCAGTTGATTAATGGTTTGAACCTTACGTTGGATTCTGTTTCAGGGATGCTCTCCGCAGCTCTCAAAGGACTTTGTTTAATCAGAATCATCTTTCCCCTGTGCCCACAGTAAAAATGAAAATAATTCTCATAGTGAGGTTGTACCCTACAAGCTGGAGACGGTTGTTCAGGCTGCTGTAATTTTACAAGGGTGAGTTCAGTGTTGGGATTCTCCAATTCAAAAATTTACAATTTAATGGAAGCGTTAGCTCTTCCCCACACATTTTCTCAATCAACTCTTTTCTGTTTTGAAGTGTTTCTCGACCAGATAAAGTCTTCTTCCCACCGGCCAACTGGAAGGTGACCAAAAGCTTGGAGGTGGAGCAGGACGTCGGGCCTGCAGTGGAACACATCTATGAGGTAACCGGTCTGCCTGAACAGATTGTGCAAGAAAACAGATCATATTGTTCATAACACAAGCAAGCTCTCCAGGGCAACAATTAGAAACACGAAGAAGTAAAACATATTCAAATTGTTTGAGTTATTCAGTGCTTTGCTGATGTTCCATGACTTGAGAACTGAGGACCTGTCTTCACAGAGGTGCAATGACACGTGCCTCTTTAGCACATACCGATATGTGCACCGTGTTTTTGTGTCACAGCATAAAGGTGGAAGAAATGCACAAATAAGTGTCGTCTTGGAAAAAAATTAACCCTCTGGGGTCTGAGGGCATTTTTTGGACAGTTCACTCACCTGGCATAAATGTTTTATTATTGCTGTTAACACCTCTCCCTGCATCCCACAATCACATTTTATGTCTCTTTTTTTCAGGACAACCTGTGCTTTCATAATATATATGATTTTGTTGTGTTTTATAAGTGTAATAAAAGTTTACAATCAGAAATAAAAAAGGAAAAAAATAAAGCGGAAATAATTTTCCACACACATTTATTTAAAACACACAGCAAACTATTATTTACATATATATATATATATATATATATATATATATATATATATATATATATATATATATATATATATATATATATATATATATATATATATATATATATATATATATGACACTTTATAAAGGTAATTTGAAGTCTTGTGTGAAAGACTGTACAACAAAAAGGTCCAAACAGTAAACACAAATGCACATTTTGAACAATATATACAAAATGGTCTACACGTTTTGTTTGTCTAATCTCAAAGCAATTTCTGTCTGCTATTACACAAAGGTTACATCACAAACTTCTACTTCTACTGTGTTTTGGAGTGTTCTGTGCTGCAGCTTTCATTCACACTTTGGCCCACTTTGGCTCCTTACAGTCTGAGGAGCAGCCCTCCCCGTCGCTCCATTGATATGGTAAACAAGTGCTTTATGCCGAGTTTCTATCTCATATCATTAAAAAGTTATTTATAATTTAGTAAAGCTTGGTCTTCGCCATCATATATGACGCCGTCGGCCCCAGATGGTTAAAAGTGCTTTATTAGAAATTGTCAGGCCCCTTTAGACATTTCCAGTTTCTGGGGTCATCACCACCTAGGTACTTGTGAGCTGGTACATGGGCAGATGGTTCCAGCCTTATCATCAGAAGACCCAGTAGTCAATTTTGAAAATCATATTTTCAAAATTCTATTTAGTTATTTATATGAAACATGGTTGCCAAAATCTGTCTATCTAATTTCTGTCAAATATCACCGCTGTCCACTTTGGGGAATATTCTGTACAGTTGTTGGTCATTATTCAGCATTGGTCATACTAGTAGATTAATTTCATAGAAAACTTTACTCTATTCTGACTATCATATTCAAACATAGCAAAAATATTTCATTCTAAATTTTACAACATACATTCACTTGATTAGAAATATTGAGCACATTTTGACAAAAGGCTAGAAATCAACCAAGAAATCGATGTGTTGATATTTGCCTTATGAGCAGTAACTTTGAAAAGTTACTTTACTAGTTACTTTATACAGTTACTTCATTAGTAGCTGCTGAACATAACTGATAAAGTAACTAGTAATCTAACTTGGTTATTTTTAAGATTGAGTATTCAGAAAACTAACTATTAGTTACTTTGCTGATTACTCAGTCCTAAGAGTAACCAAGTTAGATTACTAGTTACCTTATTAGTTACAAGTTGTCAGCAGCTCCTAATAAAGTAACTGCATAAAGCTGCTAATGGCGTAACTGTATAAAGTAACTAATAAAATAACTTTTCAAAGTAACTGTGGCAACACTGCTTATGAGCTCTTAAAATTCTTCTCAATAAATGAACACACCATTTGTTTTTTTGTGATTCAGTAAACATTTATTGCCTGAGGGCCAGTCTAAACACACTGAAAACACATGAACAGCAAAATTCAACTCACATCAACTTGTTTTCAACTTCTCATAATTGACACAACATTCATCAATAAACTTGTGGAACACGGTCCATGAATTACAGCGATATGGATTATGGTGAAATTCTCTGTAATGCACAAGTCCTACTGTCAGGAAACAAAAATGGGGAAACCCTATTTTTGCGCATTTTGCACCCATTTTTACTAAAACACTAATGTCATGTAAATTGTTATAGGATGGTCGTAGGCACAAATTAAATTGCTCCACTATACTGAAAATGAATTTATGAATTTCTGACTACAGGGCGTTCTGATGATAGGGCAGACCCTGCCCAGACAAGCGCGACATATGGTCACAATGTTGGGGTTGTCGTTCCCTCAAAAGTCCTCATCCAGGATCGATTCATATGCCCTAATCAATGGCCACAGCTGTGCTCAGTCACCATGGATGATTGACTCCAGTTTGTCCAATTGGATTATTTGCGTTTGAAGAATGGGATATCAATCAATCAATCAATTTTTTTTATATAGCGCCAAATCACAACAAACAGTTGCCCCAAGGCGCTTTATATTGTAAGGCAAGGCCATACAATAATTATGTAAAACCCCAACGGTCAAAACGACCCCCTGTGAGCAAGCACTTGGCTACAGTGGGAAGGAAAAACTCCCTTTTAACAGGAAGAAACCTCCAGCAGAACCAGGCTCAGGGAGGGGCAGTCTTCTGCTGGGACTGGTTGGGGCTGAGGGAGAGAACCAGGAAAAAGACATGCTGTGGAGGGGAGCAGAGATCGATCACTAATGATTAAATGCAGAGTGGTGCATACAGAGCAAAAAGAGAAAGAAACAGTGCATCATGGGAACCCCCCAGCAGTCTACGTCTATAGCAGCATAACTAAGGGATGGTTTAGGGTCACCTGATCCAGCCCTAACTATAAGCTTTAGCAAAAAGGAAAGTTTTAAGCCTAATCTTAAAAGTAGAGAGGGTGTCTGTCTCCCTGATCTGAATTGGGAGCTGGTTCCACAGGAGAGGAGCCTGAAAGCTGAAGGCTCTGCCTCCCATTCTACTCTTACAAACCCTAGGAACTACAAGTAAGCCTGCAGTCTGAGAGCGAAGCGCTCTATTGGGGTGATATGGTACTACGAGGTCCCTAAGATAAGATGGGACCTGATTATTCAAAACCTTATAAGTAAGAAGAAGAATTTTAAATTCTATTCTAGAATTAACAGGAAGTCAATGAAGAGAGGCCAATATGGGTGAGATATGCTCTCTCCTTCTAGTCCCCGTCAGTACTCTAGCTGCAGCATTTTGAATTAACTGAAGGCTTTTTAGGGAACTTTTAGGACAACCTGATAATAATGAATTACAATAGTCCAGCCTAGAGGAAATAAATGCATGAATTAGTTTTTCAGCATCACTCTGAGACAAGACCTTTCTGATTTTAGAGATATTGCGTAAATGCAAAAAAGCAGTCCTACATATTTGTTTAATATGCGCTTTGAATTACATATCCTGATCAAAAATGACTCCAAGATTTCTCACAGTATTACTAGAGGTCAGGGTAATGCCATCCAGAGTAAGGATCTGGTTAGACACCATGTTTCTAAGATTTGTGGGGCCAAGTACAATAACTTCAGATTTATCTGAGTTTAAAAGCAGGAAATTAGAGGTCATCCATGTCTTTATGTCTGTAAGACAATCCTGCAGTTTAGCTAATTGGTGTGTGTCCTCTGGCTTCATGGATAGATAAAGCTGGGTATCATCTGCGTAACAATGAAAATTTAAGCAATACCGTCTAATAATACTGCCTAAGGGAAGCATGTATAAAGTGAATAAAATTGGTCCTAGCACAGAACCTTGTGGAACTCCATAATTAACTTTAGTCTGTGAAGAAGATTTACTGGATTAGAGTCGTCAGGATCAGCCAGTTGATCCTGGATCTTTTAAATGACAAACTGAGAAAAGGCCCACAGACTCTTAACTTTGTGGAAAGTCAAACCTTTTGCAATATGTGGACACAATCAGCTAGCAGACACTAAACCACAAAGATGTGTGCACCCAAGACCCATCCAGACCAACTGTGGAGAACAACAGAGGCTGTTTTATGCATCTTCAGCCACATGACACCAAACTAAAAAAAAAAAACAATCTGTTGGCCTTTGTGCATATAATCTTATGGATCATGACATTAAAGTGTTTAGTTTTTTAATAAATAAATGGTATTGGCCCTGCGACAGACTGGCATCCTGTACCCCGCCTCATGCCCTGTGGCTGCTGGGATAGGCTCCAGTCCCCCTGTGATCCTTAATTGGAGTAAGCAGTTGAAGATGAGTGAGTGAGTGATTAAATGGTATGTGATTGGAACCAGTCAGCTTGTAAGAGAAACTGTGTTTGAATTAATCCAACAGACCAACAAATTATGTATTTATTGAGGATGATGACAGTATAAAAAATAATGCAGAAAAATTCATACATAGCTGATGTTTTCATCGGCCAGCAGGGGGTGTTAATGTCGGCAAAAACAAGATGTCGAATTTGCTGCCTCTCCCTCCACCAAAAATATCTACATTTGTCTTATCTGTCTGATTGTAACCCAAAAAAAATCCAAATGTGCTTTTCTGAATGTTACATGCACAGGAATATGCACAAAATACCATGCATTACTTTTCATATGAGGACATAAAAACAGAGAATAAGTTGCAACAATATGCTAATGTACTTTATTGTGATTCTGGATAAAAAAATATTAAACATACACACCTATTAATACTGTAGTGAGCCAAAGCAGCAGGTAATTCTGGACACATCCACGAATCAGTGCACTGTGACCCTATGACCCTACTGCACTGCTTACAAATAATAATCAGATATACAGCTGAAGTATCAGTATCAGTATCGGAAGAAAAATCTGCTCCAGTCTGGTTTCTCTGTGAAACACAAAGCAATACAGATACCCTTGAAGTCCTTTAATACTTCACATATTAAATCTATCTTATTAATTTCCTCTTTCCTCTGCTCTCTTGCTTTTCCAGCTGGTGAACAATGGACCCAGTCGGATCAGCCACACCCTACTCGAGCTGCGCTGCCCCCTCAGTGTGCCGAATCACGCTCTGCTTTACCCTTTGGAGTTCTCCACTGAAGGTCCCATCAACTGCACCACCAACCACACCATGAACCACCTACACCTCAAAGTAAGTAACACACGAGCACACAGTCAGTGAAGATGTCCCACTTGTTCCCAGTCATCTGTGTGATTAACCATCCGGCTGTACCACGGATTTGGGCCACACCCGCCTCCCACCACCTCTTTGATGTCCCATCTCTTCCCTTATATTCTGCACAGCTTGATGTTACTTGCTTATCTTTAGTGTTGAACAAGGCGGGGCCCTTTTACAAGTTCCAACTTTAAATGTTCAGCACACATTTTATGTTTGTAAGTTGACAGATGTTGATCGAGGCTCCATACGTTCAGTTTGACCCCGGTGAATCTGCAAATATAGAAAGGTGGTGGCAGGTCTTCTTTACCAAACATCAGCTTGATAGGTAAAGCCAAAAGCTATATTCAGCTAGCTAACGTTAGTTCCTTAAACTGTTACTTTAAGAATTAAGAAAAAGAAAAAGAAAAAAAAACCCGTTAACGTTAGCGTCAACTCCCGGCCAATCCATAAATGGATAAAACGAGAGTGTGGGCAAGCCCATGGTGACCTGCATGGGATGAATTAAGTCTAAACGCCTGACATCTTGGAGTTACCAATCAAGTTAAAGCTAATAAGCTAGCCTGCAGAAATGTTTATTTTTATTGTAAAGTTGGACATTTTAACATGGGATTCTATGGGAAGTGACTTGCTTTTGGATTAAGTCTTAAGCATCCATTCACAGAACTGAAAGATTTACCAATTCCACGTTTGCTTCGTTTAATAGAGCCTGAGGTTGGGGCTCGGCCAAATGGGACATTGCAATGATTGGAAGGAGGCAGGCAGACAAGAGGTTCAACTAATGCAAAAATTGGTGTCTGAAAATATACTGCAAGATTCTTTCAGGCATCATCCAAAGCTGTTGCTTTTATCTTTTTGGGAGGAAGAGGGTCCAAGTCCAAGTCCCCCTCAGTACCTCCTGTAATTTGAATCTTTCACAATCAGGCCAGTTGAGCTTGTGTGTTTGTGATTATTGACAAAAGCCTCAATATCACATTATTGCCATGTCTGTCCTTAACAGAAGTGTGCTGTGCTGTCCTGCCTGTTGAGGGCACTGTTTTATATTGACCTGATAATGCCACTTGTGTGTCCTGTAGCTCCAGCACACGTCCACTGATCCACCTCTTCTGGCGCTGAAAGGCCATGAGCACCACGTTGAGAGGAGGGATGTCCACAGACAACACCTTGCTCATTTGACAAATCTGGTAAGATGCTTAGATGGTAATGTTCACATTGTGCCAGCATATTCATTATGAATATTTTTTATGGACCGTATCCGTGCATCTGAGCACCCTTGGTGTTCCGCGTGAAATTCTTGAAGTGGGGGTGGACGTTTCCACAAACTCATCCAAATATTACATTTGTCAGACAGCCCATTTCAATAAAATGTCTGATTTCTTGTCATTTATTAAATGTGGTACTTGTCAGCTGATGTCTGGCGCAGTTAAAAAAAAAAAGTGACATGATGTGTACAGTTGGTTTTCAATATTAACCAGAGGCCCCCCCAGAAGCTGAAAGGTTTTAACCATGCTAATGCTCCTCAGAATCGTTTAAGGAAAATAAAGTGTGAAGGACCTAAATGACATGGTGAGATGGTGAGGAGCTTCCAGGCATGTGAGAGGAAAAAAAGAAATGCTTAAAAAGGCGGAGGGTCTGGGTGGGCGGAGCTCCCCCAGAAGCTGAAAGATTTTAGCCATGCTAATGCTCCCTCAAAAAAAGTCTGAAGGACTTAAATGACATGGTGAGATGCTGAAGAACTTCACTCGTCCATGTTCGCGACATATGCATATTATGAATAAAAAAGAAAGTTTACAAAAAAAACTGATACACAGCAAAATGACAGATGTGTGTGTGTGTGTGTGTGTGTGTGTGTGTGTGTGTGTGTGTGTGTGTGTGTGTGTGTGTGTGTGCGCGCCTGCTCTTTTTTAGTGTCTAACACTTTTGAAGTAGTGTCAGAATAACATGAGTAGTGTTAGCACTGAAAAGCATGGACACATATAGACACTTTCTAGTGTTAATTTAACACTAGAAAGGATTTGATGCAGATTTGGTGCTTCTAGTTATTTTAAACTTGCTGTGTGAGGTTGTCCAACCCGCTATTCCTTATGAACTACATGTAAGGCTTGAGGCTGGGATTTTGGGAAAAATGGATTAAAATATTATTGTCACATAATCATGTCAATACTCTCAGTATTCCTAAAACAATGTACATTTTTTAACAGCCAGAATGCTATTTTCTTTTTTATTGTTGACTTTAAGAGTGCAGCTCTGGATGTACTTTGACACTGGCTTTGCCTTTAACTAAAGCTCCTGGGATCATGTAATTAGGTTATGATGTTGTTAAAAGTGAGAGGTCAGCGGTCACGGGGTTGTTCCTTTGTGGTGATTAACATTAAAGGGCTTTCAGCAGCGGTGGTAGGGTAGGGGAGGTTTTTGTCGGTGATGCACTGGTTTCTTCTCTCTAATTTTGGACTCTGGGTGTTGTTAAGCCTGTCACCCTCACACACTGGCCTTATTGAGCCACCGGGTCTGTCAGGTAGCTGCTCCCTCTCCCTCGGTCTGTGGGTACCTGCCTCTACCAAAGAGGTCTTTGTCTGGGCGCCTGTCGCTCCTAACTGTGCTCATTTATCAAGCGTGACCAATGACACGTTGACATGAAGGACCCCATTCTCTGTCGTTTTCTCCCGTATATGCACTTTAGGTTCTATGCTCGGCAGGACAGACATCTTTGTTCAAAATGTCTCGATGAAAATCTGTTAGTGTTTACCAATGTCTGACTGAAGCAGTCTGCCCAGGTCCTGGAATAAATTTAAAGGGGTCATGTTAACCCTGAGGTGACCAAGCTATTTTAGCGACTAATATGACCAAGTGGGGTTATTTATGACCCCATTGACTTTATATTGGAATATCTCTATATAAATGATTGTTTTAGGGTTCTTCATGTTTATTTCACTCTCTAATATATTTGTCCATCATCCTTTTCATCCTCACTCTGGGCATCAAGAACTAGTCTCAGTGCTCGTAAAGCTGTAAATCTTGCTGTTCTTGGTCTGTTGGTCATGCTTCCTTGCAAAACAGCAAAATATAATGATTAAAGTTTGCAAATTACAATCTCATCTGAAGTTATCATGTTGACAACATAAGTGACCCAGCACAAGTTTGGATTATACTTGCCACACGGATCGGCCGATCCTTGCAAAAATATATGCTCGGGGTCATAAATGGCCTTTCCACAAAGATGATGTTGTTAATCCTGTGGTTTAAAAATAGTTACTAATAAAAGACCCATTTTTGAACCTTAAACAAATGGCCTGTTTCCGGGCTCGTTGCTTGAAATGGAAGGGAGCAGTTGCTTGCCAACACTGTAGAGAGGTGGCATCTCAGTCTTTCATCCTCAGCATAAACTAGCTGTCCAGGTATGGACTTGCATAATTTAAACAAGTTGCTTCACTGATTTTTGCTTATAGCAGGAACATTTCTACAGCCGTAGTCATACATTTGCAGAACATTGGGATGTATAACACAAAACTATAACCACCTGCCCCCCAATAAAAAGTAAAATAAATAAATACTTAAAGGTTCTAGCAGTGCACATGCAAATTCCATTCCGATTATGAATGATGAAACAGAGGAACGTTTGGCAGAAGAAGCCCGCAAATATGACAAAGATGCTCAAATGACCCACAACTCATGGAGGGAAATTGCATGTAAGGTTGATTTGGAGGTCGATGATTGTATAAAGAAGTGGAGGTCGTTGAGGGACAAATCAATCCAGAAAAAGGGAAGAAAATGACCAGCAACAGCAGCAGTGCAGGCGGAAAGAATGTCCCTGCCTTGTTCTTCACATGGCGCCCCCTACTCTTCTGGCAGTAAATTGAATTGCAACACCCACCAACATGACAGAGAACTTTGAAAGCGTCACGCCCATGTCAACACGATTGCGTGGCCATGGAGTTATGGAGTTATCATTCCCATTCATGAAGATGGACACACATGTGGGATATTACAAAGACATGATAACGTTATTCGCCCCACTGAGATATCCCATAATCTGTTGCGTGCCAGAGAATTGCTGCAGTCTAAACAACATAGAGAAACCACATGATGACAATTGCAAATGAACATTATATGACCAAAGTGTAAATTTTAAAGCCTTTCATCATGTTAATCAGAGACTGCATGCACGAGACCCTGAAAACTTGCTTAAACAAATATTCCAAATTATCCGTGTCTGCTACATTTAATCTGCGTGGAACTTCATAAATGCAAACCGAATTTCAGAAATTTTATATATATTACTCTGGAACAAACTGGACAAATAGTGCTGTAAAGGACAATAAGCAGGACGTTAAAGAGCAAACTTCACTTTCCCTCAGAATGACAAACAGGAAACAACTGCCACTCACAGCAATTCCCATTGAAAATAACAACCTGAGCTTCTCACGTTTACATAAAACAAACACAATAACAATGTGTAAAAACCCAGGTAATATATTCGCAAGAGTTTTAAGCACAATGTACAAAGAGTTTTATGTTGTGATGTTCATGCTGTTGTCCGTGTGCAGCGGTTAAATTGCAGCCTGATCAGAGCATCTCAATTCATTTCTCAGTGTTACTGACATCTTGTAGAGCGGTGAACTTGTTGGGAAAGTGTAGTGACACGGACCCACAACAGGGGGCGTAAATGAACGGACAATGGATAAGCCAAAATATAACAATTTAATGTTGCAAATTGTGCACAATGGAATACAGACAAATGCAGTTTAAGAATGATAGTCAATTATACGAAAAGTGCCGTGTGGGCAGGCTCGAGGATAGAAGACGTCTATCCAGAGAAGAGCCGGGTCCCACACGGCTTCCACCGCCAACGGATCTGAAGAACACCGGAGCCGACAAGCCCTGTGGCCACCGTCTCCAGCTGTCAGACCTGGTACTGCTGGCAGGAAGCAGAGACAGTTAATGGTGGATGTGTGGATAGTAAATCCTCACACACAGATACAGTTCCTCCAGGAGGGAGCACCTCCACCTCTAAAGTAGGAACACACGAGCAGCTCCTGTTACCACTTATCTGGATGGAGTGAGAGGCGAAGACGTCGGCACTCTCACTGACCGCCAACCCAGCTGAAACTGCACCACAGGAAAACGGCTGCAAACAGATCACACGTAAGTCACAGTTCAGACACAGCAGAGAATATTACCTAAGTAGTAGATGATATCTCGACAGCGAGGTGGAGTTGCTGCCCGGCTTTTAAGGTGATGGTGATGATGAGTGACAGCTGGTGCTTGTTGTTGAGTGACAGCTGTAACTCCCGGTTGCTCCGGCGCCCTCTCGTGCCTGAAGCCCGCACTTCAGGCACGGCGCCCTCTGGTGGTGGGCCAGCAGTACCTCCTCTTCAGCGGCCCACACAACAGGACTCCCCCCCCTCAACGGGCGCCTCCTGGCGCCCGACCAGGCTTGTCGGGGTGTCGGGTGTAGAAGTCGGCCAGGAGGGCCGGGTCCAGGATGAGGCTCCTCTTCACCCAGGAGCGTTCGTCAGGTCCATACCCCTCCCAATCCATCAAGTACTGGAACCCCCGGCCCTTCCGACGGACGTCCAGGAGCCGGCGTACTGTCCATACCGGCTCTCCGTCGATGATCCGGGCAGGAGGCGGCGCCGGTCCGGGGGTGCAGAATGGTGAAGTGTGGTAGGGCTTAATCCGAGACACGTGAAAGACAGGATGGATCCGCAGTAAAGCTGGTAGCTTCAGCTTCACTGCGGCCGGACTAAGGACTTTAAGGATGGGGAATGGTCCAATAAATCTGTCCTTACGTTTTTGGGATTCCACTTGCAGAGGATAGCCAAACGTCCTGCCCGGGCTGATATACAGGGGCCGGTCTGCATGGGCCTTGGCCCTCATCCGGGCTTTCAGCAGGGCAGAGCAGGCAGTACGCCACACCCGACGGCACCTCCTGAGGTGGGCCTGGACCGAGGGCACCCTGACCTCTCCCTCCACGAGCGGAAACAATGGGGGCTGGTACCCCAAACATACCTCAAATGGGGAGAGGCCGGTGGCAGATGAAACTTGGCTATTGTGAGCGTACTCGATCCAGGCCAGATGGTTGCTCCAGGCCGTCGGGTGCGCGGAGGTCACGCAGCGGAGAGCCTACTCCAAATCCTGGTTGGTCCGCTCTGCCTGTCCGTTCGTCTGGGGATGGTACCCGGACGAGAGGCTTACAGTGGCCCCCAGTTCCCTACAGAAACTCCTCCAGACTTGCGAGGAGAACTGGGGACCACAGTCGGTGACAACGTCAGATGGAATCCCATGCAGATGTACGACATGGTGGACCAGGAGGTCTGCTGTCTCCTGGGCCGTCGGGAGCTTCGGGAGGGCCACAAAGTGAGCCGCCTTGGAGAACCGGTCCACTATCGTGAAGATGGTGGTCATGCCCTGGGACTGCGGGAGGCCCGTGATGAAGTCCAGGCTGATGTGGGACCAGGGGCGGTGAGGCACAGGTAATGGCTGGAGGAGTCCCTGTGCCCGTTGGTGGTCAGCTTTTCCCCTTGCGCAGATGGTGCAGGCCTGGACGTACTCCCGGACGTCGGCTTCCATAGATGCCCACCAGAAGTGCTGCCAGACCACTGCCACAGTCCTTCGCACCCCTGGGTGACAGGAGAGCTTGGAACCGTGACAGAAGTCCAAGACCGCAGCTCTGGCTTCTGGTGGGATGTATAACTTGTCCTTCGGGCCAGTTCCCGGGTCCGGATTCCATGCCAGGGCCTCCCGTACGGTCTTCTCCACGTCCCAGGTGAGGGTGGCCACGACAGTGGACTCGGGGATGATGGTTTCCGTAGGATCTGACAGCTCGGCTTTGACTTCCTCTTCGTGAACCCGGGACAAGGCGTCAGATCTTTGGTTCTTGGTCCCGGGGCGGTAGGTGATTTGGAAGTCAAAATGCCCGAAGAACAGTGACCAGCGGGCTTGCCTGGGGTTCAGACGCTTGGCGGTCCGGATGTACTCCAGGTTCCGATGGTCCGTGAAAACCTTGAAGGGCTCCGTGAATGGAACCGCAGCTCCCTCCAACAGGTGTCTCCACTCCTCAAGAGCCTCTTTCACCGCAAGGAGTTCTCGATTGCCCACGTCATAGTTTCACTCTGCCGGGGTCAACCTGCGGGAAAAATAGGCACAGGGGTGGAGGACCTTATCGGACTCCCTGCTCTGGGACAGCACGGCTCCTATCCCTGAGTCAGAGGCATCCACTTCAACAACAAACTGGCGGTTAGGATCAGGCTGCACCAGGACTGGCGCAGTCGAGAACTGGCGTTTCAACTCCCTAAACACGGCTTCGCACCGATCCGACCAGGTGAAGGGGACTTTGGAGGAGGTCAGGGCTGTCAAGGGACTAACCACCTGACTGTAATCCTTAATAAACATCCTGTAGAAGTTTGCAAAACTGAGGAACTGTTGCAGCTTCCTACAGCTTGTTGGTTGGGGCCAGTCTCTCACCGCCGCAACCTTGGCCGGATCAGGGGCGACGGAGTTGGAGGAGATTATGAACCCCAGGAAGGACAAAGAAGAGCGGTGGAACTCGCACTTCTCACCCTTCACAAACAGCCGGTTTTCCAACAACCGCTGCAGGACCTGACGTACATGCTGGACATGGTTCTCCGGATCCGGGGAAAAGATGAGTATATCGTCCAGATATACGAAGACGAACCGATGCAGGAAGTCCCACAAGACAACATTAACCAAGGCTTGGAACGTCGCGGGCGCATTGGTGAGGCCGAACGGCATGACCAGGTACTCAAAGTGACCTAAGGGGGTGTTAAATGCTGTCTTCCACTGGTCTCCCTTCAGGATCCGAACCAGGTGGTACGCATTCCTAAGATCGAATTTAGTGAATATTTGGGCTCCATGCAGGGGCGTGAACACCGAATCCAACAGAGGTAACGGGTATCGGTTGCGAACCGTAATTTCGTTCAGCCCTCTGTAATCGATCCATGGACGGAGTCCGCCGTCTTTCTTGCCCACAAAAAAGAAACCTGCACCCATCGGGGAGGTGGAGTTCCGGATCAACCCGGCAGCTAAAGAGTCCTGGATGTAGGTCTCCATTGATTCGCGCTCTGGACGTGAGAGGTTGTACAGCCTGCTGGATGGGTACTCAACGCCTGGGATCAAATCAGTGGCGAAATCGTGGCCGGTGCGGGGGGAGAGTGAGTGCCAGATCTTTGCTGAAGACGTCAGCAAGATCATGGTTCTCCTCAGGCACCGCCGTCAGATTGGGGGTACTTTGACCTCCTCATTAGCTGTCACACCGGGTGGGACCAAGGATCCTAAGCATTCCCGGTGGCAGGTTTCGCTCCACTGCATCACACCCCCAGACAGCCAATCTATCCGCGGATTGTGCTTTACCATCCATGGAAATCCCAAAATCACTCGGGAGGTAGAAAGTGTTACATAAAACACAATCTCCTCCTTGTGATTCCCAGACACAACCAATGTTACAGGCTGTGTCTGGTGTGTGATTAATGGGAGAAGGGTGTCATCTAGTGCCCGTACCTTCAATGGTGAAGGTAGGGCCACTAGAGGGAGCCCTACTTCCTTTGCCCATCTGCTGTCCAGCAGATTCCCTTCCAACCCCGTGTCCACCAGTGCTGGGGCGTGAAGGGTTAGATCCCCACTCAGGATCGTAACTGGGAGTCGTGCAGATTTATGTGCGCACCCCTCGTGTGTGTTATGACCCACCCTTAGCCCAGTCCCTAAGGGCAAGTGTTGTCGTTTTGGCCATTTGGGGCAGTTTTTCTGTATATGCTCTTTTGAGCTGCAGAGAAAACACTCCCCGTGAGCCAGCCTCCTCAATCTGTCATCTGATCTGATTTTGGCCCTGCTCGTTTCCTTAACAATGTCAGCAGGGGGAGCTGTTGCCACACGGAGCCCTCTGGCTGTGGAGCGTGGGGAAGACGGCTCCCTTTCGGACCCGGAAGGAAGAGGGATGGCTCGTGCCTGACCACGCCCTTCGCCCCACTCCCATCGACGTTCTGCTAATCGGTTGTCTAACCGTACTACCAGGTTGATAAGCCCGTCTAAATCCCGCGGCTCATCCTTAGCCACCAGGTGCTCCTTAAGGACCAGATACAGTCCGTTTACAAAGACGGCGCGGAGTGCAACAGTATTCCAGCCGGCCCTCGCTGCCGCGATGCGGAAGGCGACTGCATACTCGGCTGCACTCCGACGCCCCTGTCTCATAGACAGCAGCACACTCGAAGCGGTCTCGCCTCTATGTGGGTGATCGAACACCAGTCTGAACTCCCTCACAACCTCAGTATATATCATTAGGAGCCGTGCATTCTGCTCCCATGTGCTGTAGCCCAGGCGCGTGCCTCACCTCAAAGCAGATTAATAACATAAGCCACCCGGCTGGAGTCTGACGCGTACATAACGGGACGCTGTGCAAAGACGAGCGAACACTGCATCAGAAAGTCTGCGCACATCTCTACACAACCTCCGTACAGCTCCGGAGGGCTTATGTATGCTTCAGGGGACGGTGGGGGGGTTCGTTGAACGACCAGTGGAATATCTGTATTCGGCGCCTGAACAGCAGGTGGAGGTACTGCAGCAGCGCCCTGCGTGCGCGCTTCCACCTGGGTGGTGAGAGCCTCCATCGTCCGATTGAGAATAACATTCTGCTCGGTCACCAAGTCCAACCGAGCAGTGAAGGCGGTTAAGATTTGCTGCAGCTCACCTAATACGCCTCCTGCCGGCGCCTGTGCACCCTGCGTTTCCATTGGTGGTTCACTCGATGGTTGACGCCCCTCGGGATCCATGACGTTGGCCGAGATATCCTGTTGGGAAAGTGTAGTGACACGGACCCACAACAGGGGGCGTAAATGAACGGACAATGGATAAGCCAAAATATAACAATGTAATGTTTAAAATTGTGCACAACGGAATACAGACAAATGCAGTGTAAGAATGACAGTCAATTATACGAAAAGTGACGTGTGGGCAGGCTCGAGGATAGAAGACGTCTGTCCAGAGAAGAGCCGGGTCTGTCCAAGCAGAGACAGTTAATGGTGGGTGCCCTCTGGTGGTGGGCCAACAGTACCTCCTCTTCAGCGGCCCACACAACAGAACTCTCTGAAATTTTGTGGGATTTGAAACCTCAATAGGGCGAATATGCCCTTTTAAGTTGGAGACGTGCACGATGATGGTATTGATTGGTTTTTGAGTTATTGTCTGCTCAAAATGGCAGCATGGATTAAAACCCACCCGCTCATTACCATTCTTGTGTACTAGTGCTACGTTCTTACCAGTACAGGGAATTTAGATCACGTTATTGAATGTTTGTAATGAAGTATGTCTTATACAGGCCCTGAGGCCCATTGGTGCCGGTGTCGCAGACTGAACGGTCCACCCCTAAAAATCCATCCGCCTTTTGCATCTGCACGTGTCACTTCAGAGCTCTCTAAGACAAAGTCGCTTCACCCAAAGCGATCAAATGGATTCATGGGATTATTCGGCATCAGATGATAAAGGTAAAACCTCTTAAATCATTCTAAAGTCAGTTTTAAGCAGAAACAAGGTCATTTTAAGCAGAAACTCTGCAAAATTTGGTGACGCTTTGAAAAGGCCGACGCGCAATGAACACATCAGCTAGCAGCTTGTTTAGCCATGCCACTCTAATTGCTTCCGCCGCCTTTCACGATGAAATAATGCTGAATTTATGCATCGAGGTGATAATCTGTGAACCACTGCAAATGACGCATGCGCAGTGAAGGCAGGGCAGACTGTTTTTGCATCTGTGCATGCGTCATTAGCCGCAGATCATGGATTAAAACCTCATTTCTGCTTAAAACTGCACTCCAGCCATCATCTATCTCAGCGACAGATATCTGAAGCTTTTGTACAACAATCATTTCCACATAAATTCAGCATTATTTCATCATAAAAGGCGTCGGAAGAGATCAGAGTGCCGCGGCTAAACGAGCTGCTAGCTGATGCGTTCATTGCGCGTCGGCCATTTCAAAGCATCACCGAATTTCGCAGAGTTTCTGCTTAAAATTGCGTTGTTTCTGCTTAAACCTCAGTGTAGAATGATTTAAGAGGTTTTATCTTTAACATCTGATGGTTAATAATCTCATAAATCAATTTGATCGCTTTGGATGAAGAGAATCTGTCTCAGAGCTCCGAAATGACGCATGAGGAATTTTTAGGGGTGGACTGTTCGTTCTGCGACACTGGTGCCAGATAGATGAGGCCTGTGCTTCACAGACAGGACACAGACAGGCAGCGTGACTGGGAAGCAAACCCAGGACTACAAATTGGTAGCCCGAGCCCTCATCCCACGGTGCTACCTGCTCTGACTTTGTAGTCAGGCCAAGCTGTTACTTTATGAAGCAGTGGGAACAGCTTCCATACCACTAAGCTTCAGCTCCCAACCGCATAATCCCACCGGGGCGGATACGCGGGACTTGGGTCTGAGGCATCTTTGGCACTGGACCGTCAATGTCATCCCACAAACATTTGCGTCTCCTGCGCCCTGGGCTATCAGTGAAGTCTACCAGGAGAAATTAATTGCACCGATATGCTGCTTATGAAGTCTAAGGCTGAGCGTAAATGAACTCAGCAGGTACGCGTTTGCTCTGCTTGGCGTAATGATTACATGAATGTGCTCCCTCAGGAAACTCGCTGAAACCTCTCAGTCTGGGGGTGGTCTGACTATAACACCAGCTCTAAAATGCAGCTTGGATGTTTTAAAATGTTAAATGTATCAAGCTGCATTATGAGGTTCTAATTAAGATTGTGGATTCAACAGTCTTGATGAAAATGCTTGGTTTCGGTGGTTGGGCAATAATTTGGAGAGTGGTACATTCTGCAGTTTTACAGGCTCATGACATTCCTTCAGTCTGCCTAATTTGAAGCAGGCGAGGAATCGCCGTTATAACATTGGGCTCTTTGTGATATTTATGTGACTGGCTGCATTAATTCGACTCGGATTTATCTTATTATGACTTAGGTTTCTGTAATTTCTCTGACTGTTGTGTTTTACATATTAGATGCATTTTGTTGTTGTTTTTGCACAAGAATTGCTGGATTATTCTCCAAACCAGTGGTTCCCAAAGTGTAGGCTGTGGCCCACTGTTGTACTCTGACGGTAGTGCAGGTGGACCATGAGCGATTCTAAAAAAAAAAATATATAGAAATTTTTAATTTTGTAATCAAGTTTAAACTGGCCCAATTGTTTTATTTTGTTTATTTTATTTAACCAGGTTAGCCCCATTGAGTTTGAGACCTCATTTGCAAGACCTGGACAAATAGAAAGTTTCCAGTTCACCTAACCTGCATGTCTTTTAATATATTATACTATATTAGAATAATAATTTTAATATATATTAATTATAACAATATTATAATCCAATAAAAAAGTTATAAAACAAGCTATGGAATTTAAATTGCATGTTATTCTTAATTTATCTGATCTAGTTTAACATATGCATTTCAAAATACTTTACCTTAGTTTCACATGTTAAGCAAAATTGTGATTAAAGGTTCTGGGTGCGAATTTTATGTTTCAAGCTGGGACCCGACGTCCTTTAGTTTTGGAACGACTCCTCTAACCTTCTCTCTCTCTCTCTCTCTCTCTCTCTCTCTCTCTGTCTCTCTTTTGCTCTAGTCCTGCTCTAATGTGGAGTGCTGGACGCTTCAGTGCAACGTGGGTCTTTTGGACCGGGGGACGACTGCTATCCTGAAAGTCCGCTCTCGCATTTGGGCCGAGACCTTCATTGAGGTTTGTGAGAGATGAAATCCGCCTCGCTGGACATTCTGTGCATGAACATATGTTTTCACCCGATGACAAAAGCCTGGCAGAGGAAGGCCGTGCACAAAAGAGTAATCCATTCCCATTGGTGTATTTTCTCATGTCAGGATTTGGCAAGCGAGCGAGCGAGTGAGTGAGCGAGCAGCCATTATTCATTAAAGTTTAGAGAAAGAAAACATTGAGACCTGAAACCTCAAATTTGTGTCTGGCAAAAGGATGAATAGCTGCAGCCGTCTGTCTCAGATATTTCTTTTCTCCACGTACACCTAGGACCATAAAGGTTTGGACCTTGACAACATTTTGATTTCATCTGTCCATCACAGCGTATTGAAGGCGAACAGTGGGTGGTGTGCAGAGTTTCAACTTTGCGCGATAATGTTTTTGGAATGATAAGTATGAAAAATACTGTTGGAATGTCCCCCGAGCAAGTAAATTAATAAATATATATATATTTGCATAAAATAAATAAATGAATATATATATATATAAAAATATTAAATAAATAAATGGTGCAGGTATTTATAACCTAATGTTAACTAGCCCTGGCAAGGGAATATAAATAATAATAATAATAATCAGAGGAGTGGTGGCCAAGTGGTTAATGCCATTGGTTTCAGTTCAGAAGGTTCCGGATTCAAATCCCACCCCTGCCACATTTCTCCATGTAATGTGGAGTTGCGTCAGGAAGGGCATCTGGCGTAAAACTTGTGCCAATTCAACATGCAGATCCACCTTGGATTTGCTGTGGCGACCCCAAGTGCAAACAAGGGAGCAGCCGAAGGGACTTACTAGAGGTGGGACGAAGTCACCATCAAGTCACTCTCAAGTCATCAATCTGCAAGTCAAGTCTCAAGTCATAATGACCATCAATTGTTTGTAAGATGACTTGAGACTTGACTTGCAGATTGATGACTTGAGAATGACTTGACAGTGACTTCATCCCACCTTTAACAATAATAATAATAATGATAATAATAATAAATTGCCGCGGAGCCACCACTGCTAATCTCTTATAAATGAGAAAGTGATCAGAAGTTGATGGTTTATAATCTCTGGCTGTTTTTATTGGTTCTGAATCTGTCAGTACATGCACACACTCAAGACTCTGCAACTGGGACATCATCACTGAGTCTACATTACTCTATAGGTTAAATTTTTTCCAAAGCACATCAGCGTTTTGACCCATCCGTCTACAAACTACTATACACAGTATATTAATCTTATCCTGTATGCAGTAGCATGGGGCATATGTGTGAAAACGAGTTAATTTATTTTTGTCTTCAAGGGATTCTTCTGTCAAACAGACACATAGAATTATACAGCTTTGTCGCCACCCAGTGTAGATACGGGGAACTGCTTGAACTATTGTGACCTTTCTCTCCTTAGAGAGTCTACAAGTATTATGTCCTGGAGTGTCTGGCCAGGTACAGTGTGATGAAGATGCCTTATTCCATCCTCCCTAAACATGCACCCAGTGGCCACAAAAAGGTATCCAAGAGCATTTCTTTTTTTTTAGTATTCAGGTATATTTTTTTTGTTGTTGTTGTGATTAAGTGGGATGAAAACAAACTACACTCTCATCCTCAGGTTGTGAGCTCAGTGGTGTGGAACAAGCCAGACATAGAAAACTCAGTTCCTCTGTGGATCATCATTTTGGCCATTTTAGCTGGTTTATTGCTTCTGGCTCTGCTCATCTATGTCCTCTATAAGGTCAGAACTGCTATAAAAACATCTGAGACATTTTACAGTGCATCCAGAAAGTATTCACAGCGCTGAACTTTTTCCACATTTTCTTATGTTATGGCCTCTCTCCATAATGGATGAAATCCATTTTTTTTCCCTTAAAATTCTACACACAGTACCCCATAATGACAACATACAAAAGTTTTTTTTTCATTTTTTGCAAATGTATTAAAAATAATAATAATAATAATAATAATAATAATAATAATAATAATAATAAATCACATGTACAAAAGTATTCACAGCCTTTGCCATGAAGGTCAAAATTGAGTTCAGTTGCATCCCGTTTCCACTGATCATGGAAGTCAGAGCACAAACCAAGCATGAAGCCAAAGAAATTGTCTGTAGACCTCTGAGACAGGATTGTCCGGAGGCATAAATCTGGGGAAGGTACAGAATCATTTCTGCTGCTTTGAAGGTCCCAATTTATTTTTGTCTTCAAGGGATTCTTCTGTCAAACAGACACATAGAATTCATACAGCTTTGTCGCCGCCGCCCAGTGTAGATGCAGGGAACTGCTTGAAGTATTGTGACCTTTCTCTCGTTAGAGAAAGGTCAGTATTATGTACTGGAGTGCCTGGCCAGGTACAGAGTGATGAAGAAGTTCAGATCCACCAGGACTCTTCCTGGAGCTTGCCGCCTGTCTAAACTGAGTGATTGGGGGAGAAGGGCCTTAGTCAGGGAGGTGACCATGAAACTGACAGTCACTCTGCCAGAGCTCCAGAATGGAGAGAGGATAACATTCCAGAAGGACAACCATCTCTGTAGCAATCCACCAATCACACCTGTTTGGTAGAGGCACCATACCTACAGTGAAGCGTGGTGGTGGCAGCATCATGCTGCAGAGATGTTTTTTCCAGAGAAGGAACTAGGAGATTAGTCAGGATTGAGGGACAGATGAATGCAGCAATATACAGAGATGACCTGGATGAAAACCTGCTCCAGAGTGCACTTGACCTCAGACTGGGGTGACAGTTCATCTTTCAGCAGGACAATGACCCTAAGCACACAGCCAAGATATCAAAGGAGTGGCTTCAGGACAACTCTGTGAATGTCCTTGAGTGGCCCAGCCAGAGCCCAGACCTGTATCCGATTGAACATCTCTGTACACTGATGCTCCCCATCCAACCTGATGGATCTTGAGAGGTGCTACAAAGAGGAATGGGCCAAACTGCCCAAAGATAGGTGCACCAAGCTTCTGGCATCATATTCATGAAGACCTGAGGCTGTAATTGCTGCCAAAGGTGCATCAACAAAGTATTGAGCAAAGGGTGTGAATACTTACGTACTTGTGTTTAAAAAAACTGTTTTCATGTTGTTATTATGGGGTGTTGTAGAACTTTGAGAGAAAAATGAATTTACTCCATTTTGGAATAAGGCTGTAACATAACAAATGTGGAAAAAGTGAAGTGCTGTGAATACTTTCTGGATACTCTGTAGGTGAAGGGTGGGCACCAAGAGTCAACATGGTGCAGGTTTGTCTCACTACTGAAGCCCTCAGTAGGTGATTTCTCAGACAATCAGGACTAACCAGAGTAGGCGGAGCTCATCAGTAAAACCATCAGTTAGTTGTGAGGAAAACCTGCACCATGGTGGCCCTTCACAACACATGATTACCCACCGTTGTTTTAGATGAATGAAATCAAGGCTAAGTGGTTTTGTGTCACTACTTTTTTTGTAGATTGGTTTCTTCAAGCGATCTGTACCTTACGGCACTGCAATGGAGAAGGCACAGCTCAAACCACAGGCTGCATCCGAGGCCTGAAGGACAGCCGGAGCTACCAGAACCACAGTACCTGACCATATGATTGCAATGGAGAACCACAACGGAACAGTTCGGAGGAGAGACCACTGGAACTCTACTGTGCTGCACTCGAGGACAACAAAAATCCAAAGATCTCCAAGCCAAATGAATGTTTTTATCTTTTTTAATTTATGCTTTATTGCTTCTAAAAGTCACATTTTGTTTTGGGTTTTTTTTTTTGTTTTTTTGCTTAGAAAGAACAATCGGAAATCAGAAACTGTGGATGTGGATGCAGGAGGATTGTTGTGGTGAACAGTTCAGTCGTACCCGTTAAACTGTCATATTTTGGTGCTAATGATCTGATGCGTTCACGGCCTTGGATAGAATACGGACACTGGTTCCTGCTGCCTTTTGTTGATCTGAATAGTTTTTGTTGAAACGATCAGTTTGCATTACGAGCAGCTTTTCCCGCACAACTCTCTCACCTATATCAGTTCAGTAGCTCTGTTTTTCTAATCCAACTTTTCAAATGCATTTTTCAGAATTTAAGACCAGCTGTTCTGAACTTGACCTATCTGAGAGTTTCCCTTCCTTTTTGCCCAATGCATGCTGGGATATGCTCCAGCACCCCTGCAAACCTGAACAGAATAAGTGGGTACAAAAAAAAAATATGGAAGTTCTGGTGGATGGAAGTTCTAAGCTGTTCAGGAAATCTCTCTGCCTCAGGTTGATGGACAGCAGGTGGAGTTGTTGTTTGCACTCAAAGGAAATCTACTGATACAACACCAAAGACTAACTGAGCTTCCTTTGAGACTTTGACTTCTACTGATCACTTTGTTCAAATCCTCTTCGCTCAGTCACCAGTGCTGGCACGGCCATCGTTGCGTAGTCCACAGGGACGGGATTGGAACCACGTCAGACCTGTGAAACCTCGACGTAGGCCTGAAGTACCGTGGCGTTCTCGCTGTATGCGTCGGTCATTTCGGATTACACTCCTACAGCAAACGACAATGAGGCTAAACCACAGATTTAATGGTTGGATGATGTTGAACCAAAGACGTGACAATCAGCAATGTTGTAGCTTTGACGAAGTGCCTCATCTGACATCAGGCAGGATCACTGATCGTGAGTCTGGAGGATCCTTTTTCAGCTTGCAGTGCGCCTTACTGTGAGATACTGTATTTTTGATTGTCTTTTGGGCAAAAGCTGCTCGTGTTTAGACAGAGAACGAAATGACGGCTGAATTTATCCCACTTACCCACAGCTACAGGGACGGAGTAGAAAAATCGTTTGTGTTGATTTTATTTGTACAGAAAATTTATGTGCCTTAAATGTAAATACGTAACGTTTGCGGGTTAGAAGGAAGAGGTTCATGTCATTCATTTGTGTGAATGGTATATTTATGAATGTTTGTTAGTGTGTGACATTTGGTGATTTCTTTCCCATTGCTTAGTTCTACCGATCTCAATCACCTGTCACATCACTGAGGTCAAGCCACTAAGCATTAAAGGGATCATATTGTGCAGAAATGGTTTACATCTGTAGTTTAAAGCTGCACATCCTCAATGTATCACAATGTTGCCATGGCAGTGCATGAACAAATTCTACTGCTATAAGTACATTTTAGGTCTGAAACAGTTCTTTTTGGTCTGATATATGTCATAGAAGCCCATATTTGGATTTCAGTTTGCCCTGTGATGCACACAAACTGAGCTGGTGTGTTCTCTATATGACATGTGAAGACTGGTGTTTATTTCTGGACTGCTGCCTCTTGCTGACACAGACAAGAGAATTATGGGTCATTAAACAATGCAAAGTAGAGTAAGTAGCTCAGTGGGATAAGGAGTTTGTAATTACACTACCTGTCTGTGTCCTTGGACAAGACCCGTCATCTGTATTGCTCTTATCCCCTCAATTGTAAAAGGGTACAGCCATTGGTTGGAGAAGTAACCTGTGATGTACTGGCATCCCATCCAGGGGGACGCATAGACTTTCAATCACTTTTTGCTAAGAAATATGTAGATAAGCATTGGCACCAATGGACCTCATCTCCTATATATAAGACTTTATAAAATTCTAGACTTTTGATGAAGTGTACCCGTGATTATACAGACCGGGTCAGGATGGGGTTCACCTTGGCCATGGTGAACCCCACCCCAAAGGTCCGTTGACTGGAGACGCCTGTTAAGTCCGTGGCGAAGAGTCATTGGGCTTGTTTTCTTATAAAGTTCACCATTCGCCTGTCTAGCTTCCACATAAAATCGATCGAGTTCTCTGTCAAGCATCTGTCTGTCATAAGTTTCAAAGTTGGGCACATGTCCCTTTTCAGTGACATACTTGCGAAACAGGTTGGCTGCTGACTGTGTATTTCTGCGGGTGTTTTTTGCATCTTTTTTGTGTAAAATTTGTTTACATCAGCATCGCTAACAGACACAAACCTGTCTTCTGCCATCTTGTCAACAAACTGACAGCCAAAGTAGGCATTGTATCGCATTATCTGATTGGTCGTTATCGATAGAAGGCGATTAGCTAGCACTACGTTGCATGCAAGGTGTACTCGTTTCGCACGCGCGGTCTACTCGAATCCCCCAGCAGTCAACTCGGCATGTGGTACAGCTCAGAAAGTGGCGAATGGACCAATCAGAAGTTGGCAAAATCACATACCATATAATAAACTACGAGTATATTTTAACTTACCGTATAAGTTGCACCTGTCAAAGAAAACCTTTTGAAGATGGGAAAAACCCATATACATATATATGAGTATAAGCCGCAGGACCTCCCAATCTAGTTAAAAATAAAGAAAAACGCAACTTAGACTACAGAAAATACTGTACTAAAGTGAACACTACATAGGTTTTCTCTGCAGTTTCTTCTCTGCTACACATCAAAAGAAGCTAATTGAATTTACCACTGTGGTCAGCTGATGGGCTTGAATGACAAAACAAATAAATAAATAAATAAAAACAGTGGAACAGATAGAGAAGTTCAGTGTTTCACCAAACATGAGACAGACTAGGTTTCTCACCCTGAAAACTTTGTTCCCCCCCTGCTTTGCAATTGTTTCATGAGAAAGGACATGCTACTGTAGCGGCTTGCTCTGCATTGTGTTGTGTATTTTTACTCCTCCCACTCATTCCCCTTGGGACACAAACTCAGTCTAATCAGGGTAACCAGTCAGATAAACACCTGAGTGGCCATTTTGCTGTTTGGGTAGTGAGGCCCATTGACACCATATGCACAGGGACTCCTGCTGGCCTCCGTCATCCTACACTATACTCAACTGTACCTCCCGGGTGGAAACTGTTTCCACTCTGCATTTTGTTTTACTGCATTTCATGGGACCCGGATATCTCCAGTGGCGATGTTGGACTGAAAAGGCTGTGATCTTTGAAGAATCAATGGATGCCCTGATTACAGAATTTAAGAAACTGAGTGAGGAGTAAGAGTGTCAGGGTTTACAATCATCGTGGATTAGGACTAGGACAATGGGTTTTTAACAACTTCCTGGACTGAGCCATCAGAAGTGCATCTATACACAGTGAAAGTGTCACATTTGTAGAGATTAATTTACGTTGGCAGTACTGTCTCTAGGTCCTTGGCCCTGAAAATCAAAAAAGACATCTGGGAAGAGTGTGTGGAGTCCTGAAGTCCCTGAACAGAGGCGTTTACAGGAAAGGTCGAAGCCTTGAAGGTCCTGGTGCTTCCCGTCTTACTGTATTTTTGGGAGACTTGGGTGTTAACCACTGATCTACGGCAACAGATATGTTTTGGATGCTCAGTCTCTTCAGTAGATTCTTGGGTACTGCTGGAATGACTTTGCGTCAAACGAATGGTTACATGAGGACACTCGAAGATGTGTCCTACATACTTTGTAAGGAAGCATCACCGACAACATTTTGGCCATGTAGTATGCTTCTCGTCACACAATGCAGCATGCAGGTACCTCAGTTGAGTATGCCAGCAAGTGGGAAAGGCCAAGGGCTCACCTGCCCATGTCCATAGTCCAATAGTCCAAGAGGTGCAGATGGACTATTGCTTGCCTGGGTCATCCAGAACCCGGGTTGGTTCTGTACTATGGTGGATATGACAATTACCACACTCACATGCTCCCCCAATCCTCCCGTCTGAGTGTTGAGTGGGTGGGGCCAGCATTTTTCATTTAACGCAACAAGCACTGAAATGGGTTGTTTCTTAGAGACTGGAAAATGCTTTTACGATTATTATTATTATTATTATTTTTTAAATACTGCTCAGTTTATAGGGGATGATTTTGAGACTTGTTTGATGAAGACACCCGGTGACCTCGATTACCTTATTGAAAATGTGTACAACATGACCCCTTTAATACTTGCTTTTGGCAGCAATTACAACAGTGAGAACAACCTCAGTGAGAAGATGACAGGAAAGTGTTCAGATATTTTAATGTACAGAATGTCGAGTCTCATACCTCTAAATGAAGACAAAGCAACTAGGCACTGGGAACCACATGATGCTTGGAAGTGCAATATTTATATTCACTTTGTTTTTTTTTTTTATATATTACAGTGCTTTATCGAGTGTTTTTTGTGACCGAGTCGTGATAAAACCGAACTTTGTAACGTGGTGATGTATGTTTTAAACATGTGCCATGTGTGCATTGTAGGTTCTGGCTGTTCACTTGCTCACAACGCTTTGACACATTTTCAAGGTTTTCCCACTACACTTTTTTTTTTTTTTTTTTTTTTGCTGCACCTTTTACCTAATCATACTGATTTGTAACACCACAGATAAACTGGCCACCCGATCATATCTGAGTTCCAGCTTGGATGCGTGACCAGAGTGTGATCGTTCATGTGCTGTGCAGACACACCTGTGTAGTTTTCTCTCTTTTACGTGTCACCTCTTATTGGATAATAATTTACAATCCAGCCATTTCTCATCAGATCTCATTGTGCAAAACCCATATTTGATAGATGATATAAATCATTTCTCACATGATACATGAAAAGAAAATGAACATCTAATCCCATTATTTATGCTGACATTGGAGTCTTTTTACTATTTCCTCCATGGTCACACCAGAAGGCACTGGGTGTTTATCAAGTGTTTTTTTTTTTTTAATAAAAGGTATTTGCCCATGATCACGCTCCACAACTTTTTTTTTTTTAAAAAAAGGTGTATATATTTATAGTAAGGAGAGTAATTTTGAATTCAAATGATAAACTGATGATTTTTGTGAATTTTTCTCCTCCCCATATTGGGGAGAATATTTTTGTTTTGTTGGGGGGGCAGGGGCACAGAGGCTTTGTTAAGGTCAATTTTTACCTGTTACAGTTTATTCTTTGAATTAAAAATAAAAAATAAAACTTGGTTTTTACAAATCCTTGCACTGTGACTTACTGAACACACACAACTGAGAAAATAATTTATTTAGAAAACATGAAATTATACACAAGTCAGCTAGTTGCCTGGTTGAAAAAAGTGATTTGATACAATATAGTAGTTTGAACGTGGAAATACTAAAGCATAAACCGCTGACCTAAGGTGATAAAACTGTGGCATATGCTCTTATGGGCTTTTTGGGAAACTGATTCTTCCATAAATAACAGCATGAATGTCTCTCAGACAGACGACAACACAAACATACTTTACTTAAAGCTACATTGTGTAGGATTTAGTGTTATCTGGTGGTCAGGTTGCAGATTGCCTTCATATTTTTGCTTCCTTGATGACGGGGATTCATGCTTCCTTGCCTTCTTTTGTAATAAAAAATTGAGGTTTCTTAAATGTGTTAGTCTGTGCAGGCAAGCTAGTAGACTGTTTAGGGGAGCAACCACTGGTTTCTCTTTTTTTGAGTCATTCTCCCAGCCACACTGCAAACTGTGACAGCCAGAGTAAGTATGTCCCTTTTGGGCTACTGTATCAACATGGCGATGCAACATGGCTTCCTCCATAAGGGGGCCCACCCCCATTTAGATATGGCGGGCTCATTCTGTGCTAAAGGATTATTAACCGAGTGTGAGGTCTGTACGGGAAAGGTGTAAAGGGCTCAAACCATTTCCTTTCTCTGGCTAAGATTTTAACTTCCTTGTCCTCAAACATGTGGTTAGTGTCTTTAAGGTGGAAATGAACTGCAAGGAAGTTAAAATCTTAGCCAGAGAAAGGAAATGGTTTGAAAGAGGAGTGAAGGAGGCACTGTATGTTAAACAGTTGAAACCCAGCCTTAACCGGGGAGGGGGTCTGAGACACGCTTTGTCCCCTGTTTACAATGGGGTACTCAGGTCAAAGCAGTTCCAGTCTTTTGTTCATGGTAACGAGTCATTCACGTCATCAGGAAAGTCGTCAGGAGAGGCGTCAGTCCCATTGTTAGGAGGGACAGCTGCCCTGTCATTAGGAGGGTGCTAACTAGAGCACAATAGGTGCTAATTAGAGCAACTGTTTAGTCACTAGCCTATAGCAGTCTGCCTCTCGGTAGGAGGGGTCTGGTTAGGTTTAAAACTCCAGCTTTTGTGGCTTCTGTTATTTTTCTCTACAAGAGTCAAGACAGAAGTCAGACTACCAGAGCAAGAATTTTAGCTGAGGAAGCTTCTGCAATTTGAAGCGAAACGTCCTCGCATCAAGCAACCCAGTCCAGTCGAAGATTCAAGCTTCTCTACTATGGAAACCACCTGGACAACTGAGAGCCTTTACAGAAACAGGTACCGCCTGAATATGAAAGCTGCTGACGGTTTTGGGCTCGCAGTCAGACCTGCTTGCTTCACTTCCATGAAGAACTTGCTAACAGATGTTCCAGTCGTTAGCTGATAAGATTTCAATCTGTGTATTTTTTCAGATGCTGTTTAGATATTTATGGAGTATGTTCATGTCTGACTTGGTTTGTCTAATTGTGTTTTCAGCTTTCTGGGGTGTAACAAATAGGATACGCATTTCGGACTGATTGTCATAGTATGATACAGTCAGATATGAGAAAATATCAGTCTGGTGTCGCAGACTGAACGGTCCGCCCTGCCTCCACTACACATGCATCATTTCTTAGCTCAGCAACTCGTCTAAGATCGAGTCCCCTCACCCAAAGCTATCAAATGGATTAATTGAATTCTTAACCATCAGTTGACAAGGTAAAACGTCTTAAATCATTCTAAAGTCAGTTTTAAGCAGAAACAAGGTGATAATCAGTGAACTGCTGCTGATGACGCATGCACAGTGAAGGCAGGGTGGACCGTTCAGTCGGTGACACTGGAAATCAGACAATCAGAGCGCGCGTAGCCCACAGCCATATAATAATTATAAATACACAATGAGTTGTTGTTGTAAGTAATTATACAGGAATGAACAGATGGTTATGAATGCAATATTCTGTTTCTGCTAATAAATGCCCCTAAAGCTCTGTATAGCTTTAAAAGGGGGTACTCCTTCATAATTGCGTGTGCGAAATATCACCCCCAAAAATGAACTGGAATTGATGCTTTTTATTTTGAGATAGTACTTTTCTAAAAACACCATTTAAAATATTGGTGCATGGTTGAAAATAGTGGGGGTGGGGAGCTGTTTTGCATAGTGTGCCTTAATAGAGAGAGTGGCAACATGACGAGTCGAAGAAAAAAATCGGTCACGCAACTCATGGTGCCATCTTGGGTTCAAAATAGTGTTTGCTGTTAATCTGCCTGCATGTACATCCAGCTATTTTATTTATTTATTGGCTGAAAATGCCAGGTTGCTGTGCATTTGGATGCACAAATAGACACAGCAAGGGCTTCAAGATGTACAGATTCCCTTCAGATCTGAACAGAAGAAAATTTTGGGAAAATAAAGTCAGCTGTGTGGGATGGAAGCAACTTCGATGTCAAAGCTTTTGAGAGGTAAATTTACTGTTCAGTCCCATGTACAGTAAAACTTAACTAAACCGTCATCATATAAACCAGATATTCGCACTCACCAGACAAAAAAGTCCCAAAGTTTTTGTATTGTTTTTCATGTAATAAATACTGTACATAACAGATTTTGTACAACGGATCTTTCGCTCACATTGGATAAAATGTCCCGTCCGATCGCAATGAATTTCCATTAAACATATGGGACCGGAGTCATTTCCGTGATTAAAAGCCCGACCGTTTATTTTTTTTTACACTATGCTCAGACTCGGAGCTGCAGCCTGATGCGCACGCCAGGCTGCAGGCTGCACAGTAAAAACAGCAAAGTTTGCTGTTTTTACTGGACACGTTTACATTTTTATAATGGACCAAATACATTTGGCAGAAAAAAAATTCAGAGGAAATTTTGACCCGGTCATTAAATGAGGCGCAGGTCCTGATTCAGGATCCCCGCTGATGTTTGGCGCCTCCTGACTGTAACTAATCCGTTACATACACCTCACTCACATCACTTCGTCTGCCATCATATTATAATAGGTTTTACAGTGCACGCAGATTACAAATGGATCAGAAAAGCCCACAAATTTACAGCACAAAGTCGATAAAAGAGGAAAATGCACAGCTGACCTTTGATTTTGAGGTGATGACTGTAGAAAGAAAAGCTTGTTGAGGGTCAAATTAATCCATAATAAAGTATAATCCAGAGACGGAGAACTTTAAAACTGTCATGCACGTCAATGCATAACACGGAGTTACAGCTGTGCAGCTGCATAAATCACACTTTAAATTAATTAAATAAATTGTCATAAATTGTAAATTTATGACAATTTGATAGCTTAACTATTTTTATTTTTATTTTGATAGCACCTGTACCCGGATGTGTTGCTGTATGTGGTTAAATGATTTAAAAAAAATGTTGAAAACATTAAAGGTTCATTCAGTAGTTCAGTGCAGTTGGAACCAAAATGGCACCATGTTCTGATTTGACACCACTCTCTCTAATCAAGGCACTCCAGTTTTGCACCGTTTTCTATTTAATGGAAAATGTACCATTTGCTAGCTTTCATATGTCAGAAATTAATTTTGTCTTTGGGATGGGATGGGGTCTGACTGTGATTCACACACTAAATAATTAAAAGTTAGTTTGGGTAAAAGAATCCACACGCCCGACACACACACGCACGCACATGACAGGATTGTCTTGTTCAGTCCTACAGTGTTCCCTCGCCATCGTCGGTGTGCGTCTGCCATGTCCATTACAGTGACTCTCCAGAGCTTCATCTTACTGCGGAAGTTTGTTTGTTCCTCCAGCTAAAATCTACTCTCTGCTTCACATTAGGACTCCAGTCCTCATACAAGCTGATGTTCTAGTACTCGAGTGTCCTTGACAGCTGCGTTAATTTGCGCTGGTTCTCGATCACTTTGAGGTTCTGGATGTAGTGTCGGATGTTGCTGGGAGTCCTCAGTGGGAAGGATGGTTCTGAGCCTGGACACAAGGAACAAACTTTGATGATTAATTTAAAAACACAAACGTTCTAAGAAAGATACAGAAATAAAGAATGATGCCTTATTTTTGGGTCCTATTAACCCTCAGGTGACCAAGTTATCTTAGCGACTAATATGACTGAGTGGGGTTATTTATGACCCCATTGACTTTATATTTGAATATTTCTATATAAATGATTGATTTATGCTTCTTCCTATTTATTTCACTCTCTTATATATTTGTCCATCATCCTTTTCAACCTCATTCTGGGCATCAAGAATCTGTCTCAATGCTTGTGCAGCTGTAAATCTTGCTATTCTGGGTCTGTTGGCCATGCTTCCCTGCAAAACAGTAAACTATAATGATTAGAGTTGGCAAATTCCAATACCATCTGAAGCTATAATGTCGAAAATCTCATAGATCTTCCCGTGGTCAGATGTGACCCCGCACACGTTTGGTTTATAGTTACCATACGGATCGGCTGATCCTTGCAAAATTTTATGAACAAATGCAGGACAAAAATATATGCTCGGGGTAAAAACCGACAGCACTGTAACCCTCTGGGGTCTGAGGACATTTTTTGGACAGTTCACTCGCCTGGCATAAATGTTTTATTATTGATGTTAACAGCTCTTCCTGCATCCCACAATCAAGTTTTATGTCTCTTTTTTCAGGACAACCTGTTCTTCATAATATGTATGCTTTTGTTGTGTTTTATAAGTGTAATAAAGGTTTACAATCAGAAATAACAAAGGAAAAAGTAAAGCGGAAAATAATTTTCCACACACATTTATTCAAAACACACAGTAAACTATAATAAACAACTGTTTTGACACTTTATAAAGGTAATTTGAGGTCGTGTGTGAAAGACTGTGCAACAAAAAAGTTCAAACAATAAACACAAATTACATTTTGAACAATATATACAAAATGGTCTATGCGTTTTGTTTGTCTTCAACTCAAAGCAATTTCTGTCTGCTATTACACAAAAGATCACATCACAAATTTCTATTTCTACTGTGTTTTGGAGTCTTCTGTCTGACTCTGCAAGCAGCTTTCATTTCACACTTCTTAACGGTCTGAGGAGTGGCCCTCTCTCCCTCACCTCATTGATATGGTAAACAGTGCTTTACGCCAGAGGGAGAGAGCCACGGAGTAATCCAGTAACATTCAAATGCAAACTAGTGGAGCAATCCTGATAGTTACGCACTCTTTGTTTGAGCACGTGAGATTGTCATGCGAGGATCTCTGTCTGCTCCGTCCGCCTTCACTTTTGCTGTGCGTAATGGCGCAGGGCGCATTGGAGGAGTTAGGGGGCTATTCAAACGGGCCAACTAGTAAGATATCACTCCTGAAAACGATCTTTGGTTTATCACGTGAGGTAAATCTGCTCTACGATTGAATTTTGGGAAACCATGTGATGGTGAACCAATTCCGATTGGACACTCACATTGCACACGTCATCACACAGCTTCTATGAGGAGTATAAAAATGGCCGACGGTGGATCGAAAGTCTGGGAAATTAACTTTTCAGCAAAAAAAACGTTTCTATCTCATATCATTAAAAAGTTATTTATAATTTAGTAAAGCTTGGTCGTATACGACGGCATCGGCCCCAGAGGGTTAATAAGTGTTACTTAACTGGTAAGGCCTTTGTGAGTCCTTTTAAAATGCTTGTTAATATTATTACATGATAATAAGCCTTTATATACGTGTGTCACTGCAACATAACATTTATTGAGCGGTTATAAGGTCTTGTTGTCACCTTAGGTCTTGAAGCAGGAAAATGTATAGTTAACTGCTCATAAGTGCTTAATTAGCAATGCATTAATCTCAATAAACAACCAAAAATCTTAATAAAGGTAAAACAATGACTTAATAGCAAGTTAAACTAAGATGTCTAAAACGTAACCCAACTTAAGTGGCAAAACTGCTTGAAGGACAACAAGATGTACAGCTGCTGTCAAAGAAATATCTAACAAACTCAGAAAATCTATTTGTAATGCTATTATAAACAACTGGAAAACATTCAGAAGGTTATTACCAATTCTAAGCAGTTATAATGCAGTAATAAGCACTAAGCAAATTAAGACTTCCCTGTGATTAGTAATCATTTATTAAAGGTGTTCATGTTAACTAAGGTAATAATTTAAACATTATTTAACAATTCATAAAGATACTGAAAAACGAATTATGACTAAATACAGGTAACTCTTAATTTACTATACGTTAATGCTTATTACACTACAGCATACTAAACACATTAGGTATCTCTTAATTAACAGTTAGTTCATCCTTTTTACTGCACTAACAACTGTCAGTTTATGTATCCTTGCTGTAAAATGTTACCCACGAGGGTACTAACACTTACACAATACTGTGAACATATAATGTTAATAACCATGTCATGAGGACATATAAAGTATTATTACTAATTAACACTTATCACAATGACCATAACATAAAGGCTTATGAAAACAAAACAGCTATTCATAAATTAAACCTTTTGCATACAATAAATATGAATAGAACTGTTTTTTTTTTTTTGGGATGCTACTTACATGTAGATAATCGAATGGATGGCCCTTCTAAAAACATCCGATCTGCCAGACCTCTCTGTGGTGATGACGGCACTACAGGAGAGGCAAGAAAGACTGTTAACATGAAAGAAAAATTATAGGCCCTGATGCTCCTTGGTGCAAGTGCTTATCCCCGGATACCATAGTGTAAAACAGATGAGAATCAGTAACTACACGTGGATGGGATACCAATCTGATGCAGGTTACTTCCCCAGCCAAGGCCAATACCCATTTACAAATAGGTGGACTGAGATAATGCAGATTAAGTGTTTTGTCCAAGGGCACAGATGACATGACCAGGATTCAAACCCAGGTCTATATATTGGAAAGTCCAGGGCTTATCTATCAGGGCTGTGCAAAATTCTGAATTTTAGTCTTGTAGCTCTGCATCCTGTTTGCTACCTTGTTCAAAATTCAATTAAAATGCAAGAATTTAAATTTTAAATTTGTACAGCCCTGTTATCCACAGCTACATGATATGCAAAGACCATATAATTAGGATAACATCTGGACTATGATGCATTAGATCAATTCAAAAAGTAATCCTGTTATTCTTATGTATATCTTGTAATACTGGCTGCCAACCTGTTGGACGGTTGGTGTATGTTGGACAGACAGTGGAAGTTATGAGCAGATGTGGTTGATGTTACATATAGCTTGAAACAAACTTGACATGGTCTGCTTCCTCTAAAGTCTTGACTTCGACTCGACCACTACAAAATCTCAAAGCCAAGATGAAAGACTTTGGAGTGGTTGAGCCCGAATCAAAACTGAGTCTTTAGAGGATGCAAGATCAAGTGAAGACCAAGACTGGACTTGAGTACTACAACACTACCACCAAAATGTCCAATGCAAGGAGTCTGATAATTACCGTAAGGCTGGCTCCTGCATCCTCTCACTATTTTCACTGTTTTGGCAATCATGTGCTGCAAAAATAGGAGAAAAAAGAATAATTTGAAATTTATTTCATACTCGACAAGATATTGACATGAAAAAACATTTTTTTTCTCTCTCACCATCTTCTCAAAGTTCACCAATTTGTCCAAGTAGTTTGGATTTCCTTCATGAATGAATGTCATGTCTGGTTGTAGACGGGGACAGGATACATGACCAGATTACATAAAATGGCAATTTAAAATTTGTAGCAATCAAAGTCACATATTTCATGTGATTCTGTCACAGTGGAACAATTGCTGTCATTCACATGGAAGTATTACCTTTGAGCAGCAGCGGCATAAGGGGAATATAAGGAGGACTGACTTTGGCCACGGCCAGTCTGTAGGCCCTGTGATTACGTGAGGGATCCTAACAGAAAATGAATAAATACACATGAAATATTACAAAGTGCATCTGCCAGGACTGAACCATCCTCTGCCATATCTGCAGTGGGATGAGGCGTAGGTCTGGAGGAACAAAGTGCTTTGATTCCTCTGTAAACAGGTCGAGGTTCACTAGACCACAGACAGTGTACCATCTGATCACAGATTCCTCTAACGAACGCCTCCTTGTCCATTCTCAGGGCCATCACAGCCCACTTTCTCAGCTTCCTGTACATCCTAACATTTTCATCAAGTGGTGCACTACAACTCCTCTGGATGATCGAGTGTCCTCAGATATGAAACTCCTCCTTTTACGGACACGGGTGGCTCCAATACAATCTTCAGCAGATTTTAGGGTCTGACTGCAGAAGAACTCCCACAATCTATTCAGATCACCATTTGTGTCAATGTCTGCAAGTCCTCCAGCCAAATTTCATGTAAATTCCCACAAACCGGACACTTCTGTAGACCCTACAATTCTGCAAATATTCGCATTTTCGCATAAGTATATGCTCTGTCTCCTTGTGCTATCATGTTACACCAATCCATGATTATTGAAAACACAATAAATTTTAAAAAGGCATATAATAAAGTTTAAACAGTGCCAATGCTGGCATCGGTATTTAACGCCAAGTCATAGTTTGACAGTAACTGTATAATGCCTTACAGAAATTACACCATAATTCAAAAGACACATGAAAAGTTAAATGACAGAAACTTACCATCAACCTCTCATAACCACAGTAAACTCTCTTTGTCTTGCTGGGTATTCTCTGTAAAACACAGTAGCACCCAAGAATGTTGGATTGTTCAGTACACTGACACAATTTTACATTCACTTGTTTCTAACCTCCCAGGTCTTGTAAAGTCTGTGGACCGCACTGTTGCTCAAACCAAACATGACAGCAAAGAACGAGTTCAGATTTTTCTGGTCCTTTAATCTGTGACGGGGAGGACACATGGATTTATGGAGTCATTTACATTATTGCATGCAAAAAATATGTTTGAGACTCTGAGTAAATAAGTTTACACTGCAGCTATCTTGATGAACTTCTTGAGCAGAGAGGCTCGTTTCATCAGGTCTTCACAGAGGCACAGCTCAGTCACCACCCAGTACTGCACCTCGTTGAAACGACGCACGAACCGCTCCAGATTAGCCGTGATCGCACCTGAGAATTTGTGACGGCCAAATATGTAGTAGACCAGCTCAACCTGGAGAGACACCGTGGATGGGTTGAAAAACCTCTGGCATGAATGAGCTTTGGAAACGTGTGAAGCACAGAGAGTGTGAAGTATAGTGATCAATTTGTTTTTGTTGTCACATGTACATGGTTTCTCAAATACTATATGCTGTTACCTCATGCATGGCAGTGAATAACTCCCAGTCATAATTAGTGAGTTCACCGGCAATATCTTTGGAACTCATTTGTTCCAGGGCGTCTGAGGTTCCAATCTGTGGACCCTGCTGCTCGTTCAGAGGAATCTGGGGAAAAAAACTGAGTGTCACATATATTTATTACAGTGCATCCAGAAAGTATTCACAGTGCTTCACTTTTTCCACATTTTTTTATGTTACAGCTTACTCCATTTCGGAATAAGTTGTAACAGCTTAATCCAAAATGAAGCAAGTTAATTTCCCCTCCTCTACTTTGAACTCACAACACCCCATAATGATAACATGAAAAAGGTTATTTTGAAATTTTTGCTAATTTATTAAAAATAAAAGCTAAGAAATCACACGTACATACTGTACGTATTCACACCCTTTGCTCAATACTTTGTTGATGCACCTTTGGCAGCAATTCCCTCAAGTCTTCTTGAATATGATGCCACAAGCTTGGTGCACCTACCTTTGGGCAGTTTGGTCCATTCCTCTTTGCAGCATCTATCAAGCTCCATCAGGTTGGATGGGGAGCGTCGGTGCACAGCCATTTTCAGATCTCAGCCAGAGATGTTCAATCAGATTCAGGTCTGGGCTCTGGTGTCACCACTCGAGGACATTCACAGAGTTGTCCTGAAGCCACTCCTTTGATATCTTTGCTGTGTGCTTAGGGTCATTGTCCTGCTGAAAGATGAACAGTCACCCCAGTCTGAGGTCAAGAGCGCTCTGGAGCAGGTTTTCATCCAGGATGTCTCTGTACATTGCTGCATTCATCTTTCCCTCAATCCTGACTAGTTTCCCAGTTCGTGCCACTGAAAAACATACCCACAGCATGATGCTGCCACCATCATGCTCCACTGTAGGGATGGTGAGTGGTTCCCTCCAAACATGATGCCTGGCATTTACACCAAAGAGTTCAATCTTTGTCTCACCAGACCAGAGAATTTTGTTTCTCATGGTCTGAGAGTCCTTCAGGTGTCTTCTGGAAAACTCCAGGTGGGCTGCCATGTGCCATTCACTAAGGAGTGACTTCTGTCTGGCCACTCTACCATACAGGCCTGATTGGTGGATTGCTGCAGAGATGGTTGTCCTTCTGGAAGGTTCTCCTCTCACCAAAGAGGAATGCTGGAGCTCTGAGAGAGTGACCATCTGGTTCTTGGTCACCTCACTGACTATGGCCCTTCTCCCCTGATCACTCAGTTTAGACAGGCGGCCAGCTCTAGGAAGAGTCCTGGTGGATTTTAACTTTAATTTACGGGTGATGGAAGCCACTGTGCTCATTGGGATGTTCAAAGCAGCAAAAATCTTGCTGTATCCTTCCAGATTTGTCCCTAGAGACAATCCTGTCTCGGAAGTCTACAGACAATTCCTTTGACCTCATGCTTGTTTTGTGCTCTGACATGTACTGTCAACTGTGAGCAGGGGCGTAGCACCAAATTCTGAGTACCATTTTTCTAGAAAATGGTGCAATTTGGTCCCTCAGACCCCCCAACTCAATGCTCACCTCTCTTTTCAAAGAATTTGGTTAGCAGCTGCTTTCCCTCATTTAGTTTTCTTTCCCTGTCCTTTTTTCTCTGTTGGGAAAATGTAAGTACACGGACCCACAACAGGGGGCGCAAATGAACGGACAATGGAATAGGTCAAATAACAACACTTTACTGTTGTGAATGTGCACAACAAATACAACAGATTACAATAATGGACAAAAGTCAATTCACAAAGGTGTCGTGTGGGCAGGCTCGAAGATAGGAGACGCCTCTCCAAAGTAGAACCGGAACCACACGGTTTCCTCCGCCACCAGACACCGGGAATACTGGAGCCGCCAAGTCCCGAACTCCCAGGTGGCCACTGCCTCCGCGTGTCGGACCTGGTACTGCTGGCGAGGAACAAAGAACAATTAAATGAGGGCGCGTTTGCACCCAGGAATCCGAACGGTAGGAAAGCTACCTCCACCTCTCGTTGGAAAAGTAATCTCCAGAACAATGCACAAAATCCAAAAGGATACAATCCGTCAGCTGAGATACGTTACCTTCTAGGTAGAAACGATAAAGAGGTGGAGACGTCGTCTTGCTGATATACTCCTGCCGATCAGATGATTGGTAACAGCTGTTGCAGGTGATGCGTGACAGCTGTCACCCTGGCTGCTCCTGTAAGGCGGCTGCGCCCTCTGGTGCCTGGAGCCCGCACTCCAGACAGGGCGCCCTCTGGTGGTGGGCCAGCAGTACCTCCTCTTCTGGCGGCCCACACAACAGGACCCCCCCCTCAACGGGCGCCTCCTGGCGCCCGACCAGGCTTGTCCGGGTGGCGGCGGTAGAAATCGGCCAGGAGGGCCGGGTCCAGGATGAAGCTCCTCTTCACCCAGGAACGTTCTTCAGGTCCGTACCCCTCCCAGTCCACCAAATACTGGAAGCCCCGGCCCATCCTACGGACATCTAAGAGCCGGCGCACAGTCCAAGCCGGCTCGCCATCGATGATCCGGGTAGGAGGTGGTGCCGGACCGGGAGTACAGAGGGGTGAGGTGTGATGGGGCTTGATCCGGGACACGTGGAAAACGGGATGGATCCGCAGTGAGGCCGGAAGCTGAAGCCTCACTGCGGCTGGACTGATGACCTTGATGATCTTGAACGGACCGATATACCGGTCCTGCAGTTTAGGGGAGTCCACTTGAAGGGGTATGTCCTTGGTAGACAACCACACTGCCTGCCCTGGCCGGTATGTAGGGGCCGGGGTCCGCCGACGGTCTGCATGGGCCTTCGTCCTCATCCGGGCCCTCAGCAAGGCAGAACGGGCGGCACGCCACACCCGACGGCACTTCTGTAGGTGGGCCTGGACCGAGGGCACACCGACCTCTCCCTCAACCACCGGAAACAAAGGAGGTTGGTACCCCAGACATACCTCGAAAGGGGAGAGGCCGGTGGCTGACGACACCTGGCTGTTATGGGCATACTCGATCCAGGCCAGATGGGTACTCCAGGCCGCCGGGTGCGCGGCTGTCACGCAACGCAGGGCCTGCTCCATCTCCTGATTGGCCTGTTCTGCTTGCCCGTTGGTCTGGGGATGATACCCGGATGAGAGACTCACCGTGGCCCCCAGTTCCCAGCAGAAGCTCCTCCAGACGTGCGAGGAGAACTGGGGACCGCGATCGGAGACGATGTCTGTTGGGATCCCATGCAGCCGGACGACGTGGTGAACCAGGAGGTCCGCTGTTTCCTGGGCCGTCGGGAGCTTCGGGAGGGCCACGAAGTGGGCCGCCTTGGAGAATCGGTCCACTATCGTGAGAATGGTGGTGTTGCCCTGGGACGGCGGGAGGCCCGTGACAAAATCCAGGCCGATGTGGGACCAGGGGTGATGGGGCACGGGCAGCGGCTGGAGCAGTCCCGAAGCCCTGCAATGGTCAGCCTTGCCCCTGGCGCAGGTGGTGCAGGCCTGGATATAATCCCGGACGTCGGCCTCTAGGGACGCCCACCGGAAGCGCTGCCGGACAACTGCCACGGTTCTTCGCACCCCTGGATGACAGGAGAGCTTAGAGCCGTGACAGAAGTCCAGGACTGCAGCCCTAGCTTCTGGTGGGACATAGAGTCTGTTCTTCGGCCCAGTTCCGGGGTCCGGGCTTCGTGCCAGGGCCTCCCGGACGGTTCTCTCTACGTCCCAGGTGAGGGTGGCCACGATAGTGGACTCCGGGATGATGGGTTCCGGTGGATCCAACAACTCCGTTTTGACTTCATCTTCATGTACCCGGGACAAGGCATCCGATCTCTGGTTTTTGGTCCCGGGACGGTAGGTGATCCGGAAGTCAAAACGGCCGAAGAACAGTGACCAGCGGGCTTGCCTGGGGTTCAGCCGCTTGGCGGTCCTGATATACTCCAGGTTCCGGTGGTCAGTGAAAACCGTGAATGGCACGGACGTTCCCTCCAACAGATGTCTCCACTCTTCAAGAGCCTCTTTCACCGCAAGGAGTTCTCGATTGCCGACGTCATAATTCCGTTCGGCCGGGGTCAACCTGCGGGAAAAATAGGCACACGGGTGAAGGACCTTATCGGTCTTCCCGCTCTGGGAAAGCACAGCTCCTATCCCTGAGTCCGAGGCGTCCACTTCAACCACTAACTGGCGACTAGGATCGGGCTGCACCAGAACGGGTGCAGACGAGAAGCGCCGTTTCAACTCCTTGAACGCGGCATCGCAACGATCCGACCAGGTGAATGGGACTTTTGGTGAGGTCAGGGCTGTCAGGGGGCTAACTACCTGACTGTAGCCCTTAATGAACCTCCTGTAGAAATTAGCAAAGCCGAGGAACTGTTGCAGCTTCCTACGGCTAGTGGGTTGGGGCCAGTCTCTCACCGCCGCAACCTTGGCCGGATCAGGAGTGACGGAGTTGGGGGAGATGATAAACCCCAGGAAGGACAAAGATGTACGGTGGAACTCACACTTCTCGCCCTTCACAAACAGCCGGTTCTCCAACAACCGCTGCAGGACCTGACGTACATGGCGGACATGAGTCTCAGGATCCGGAGAAAAGATGAGTATATCGTCTAGATATACGAAGACGAATCGGTGCAGGAAATCCCGCAAGACATCATTAACCAAAGCTTGGAACGTCGCGGGGGCGTTTGTGAGGCCGAACGGCATGACCATGTACTCAAAGTGACCTAAGGGGGTGTTAAATGCCATCTTCCACTCGTCTCCCTTCCGGATCCGAACCAGGTGATATGCATTTCTAAGATCTAGCTTAGTGAATATTCGGGCTCCATGCAGGGGCGTGAACACTGAATCCAACAGGGGCAACGGGTATCGATTACGAACCGTGATTTTGTTCAGTCCCCTATAATCAATGCATGGACGAAGTCCGCCGTCTTTTTTACCCACAAAAAAGAAACCTGCACCCATCGGGGAGGTGGAATTCCGGATCAACCCGGCGGCTAAAGAGTCCCGGATGTAGGTCTCCATTGATTCGCGCTCAGGTCGTGAGAGGTTGTACAGCCTGCTGGACGGGAACTCACCGCCTGGAACCAAATCAATGGCACAATCGTACGGACGGTGGGGGGGAAGGGTGAGCGCCAGATCCTTACTGAACACATCTACAAGGTCGTGGTACTCCACCGGCACCGTCCCTAGATTGGGCGGGACTCTGACCTCCTCCTTAGCCTGGGAACCGGGAGGAACCGAGGAACCTAAACATACCCGATGGCAGGTCTCGCTCCACTGAACCACTACCCCGGACGGCCAATCGATCCGGGGATTGTGTTTTAACATCCAGGGGAACCCTAAAATCACACGGGAGGTAGCAGGAGTCACAAAAAACTCGATCTCCTCCCGGTGATTTCCTGACACCACCAGAGTTACAGGTGGTGTCTTATGCGTGATTGGAGGGAGTAGGGAGCCATCTAGTGCCCGCACCTGCACAGGCGAGGTAAGCGCCACCAGAGGGAGCCCTATCTCCCTGGCCCATCTGCTGTCTAACAGATTCCCTTCAGAGCCCGTGTCCACCAGTGCTGGGGCCTTCAGGGTTAAATCCTCATAAAGGATTGTAACTGGGAGTCGTGTGGCAATGTGGGTGTGTCCCACGTGAATGTCTCGGCCCACCCCTAGCCCAGTTTCTAGGGGCGGGCGTTGGTGTTTAACCGCTCGGGGCAGTCTCTTACCTGATGCTCTATCGAGCCACAAACAAAACACGCTCCGCAGGCCAGCCTCCTCTGTCTGTCTGGTGCCCTAAATGTGGCCCTGCTCGTGTCCATAGCTTCGTCAGCAGGGGGAGCTGTAACCACACGGAGCGCAGGGGCCGTGGAGTGTGGGGAGGGCGGAACGCGGTCGGAACCGGAAGGGAGAGGGACGGCGCGTGCCCGGCCACGCCCTTCGTCTCGTTCCCGACGGCGTTCTTCTAACCGATTGCCTAATCGTATGACGAGATCAATAAGCCCATCTAAACCCCGCGGTTCGTCCTTAGCCACCAGGTGCTCCTTTAGAACCAATGACAGTCCGTTTACAAAGGCGGCGCGGAGGGCAGTGCTATTCCAGCCGGACCTCGCAGCCGCGATGCGGAAGTCGACTGCATAGGCAGCTGCGCTCCGGCGCCCCTGTCTCATTGACAGCAGCACGGCTGAAGCGGTCTCTCCTCTATTTGGGTGATCGAACACTGTTCTGAACTCCCTCACAAACCCATCATATGTCTGAAGGAGCCGTGAATTCTGCTCCCAGAGTGCTGTAGCCCAAGCGCGTGCCTCACCGCGAAGCAGGTTTATTACATAAGCTATCTTGCTAGCATCAGTCGCGTACATGACAGGACGTTGTGCGAAGACGAGCGAACACTGCATAAGGAAGTCCGCGCACGTCTCCACACAACCTCCGTACGGCTCTGGAGGGCTTATGTATGCTTCCGGGGAAGGTGGGAGGGGTCGTTGAACGACCTGTGGAACGTCACTGTTACGCACAGGGTCGACAGGAGGGAGAGCCGCAGCAGCGCCCTGAGGGCGCGCTTCCATCTGCGCGGCGAGAGCCTCCACCCTGCGGTTAAGGAGGACATTCTGCTCGGTTATTAAATCCAACCGAGCCGTGAAAGCGGTGAGGATTCGCTGCAACTCACCGATCATTCCTCCTGCGGACGCCTGTGTGCCCTGTTCTTCCATTGGCCGTTCAACAGCCGGCTGACGCACCTCGGGATCCATGACGTTGGCCGAGATATCCTGTTGGGAAAGTGTAAGTACACAGACCCACAACAGGGGGCGCAAATGAACAGACAATGGAATAGGTCAAATAACAACATTTTACTGTTGTGAATGTGCACAACAAATACAACAGATTACAATAATGGACAAAAGTCAATTCGCAAAGGTGTCGTGTGGGCAGGCTCGAAGATAGGAGACGCCTCTCCAAAGTAGAACCGGAACCACACGGTTTCCTCCGCCACCAGACCCCGGGAATACTGGAGCCGCCAAGTCCCGAACTCCCAGGTGGCCACTGCCTCCGCGTGTCGGACCTGGTACTGCTGGCGAGGAACAAAGAACAATTAAATGAGGGCGCGTTTGCACCCAGGAATCCGAACGGTAGGAAAGCTACCTCCACCTCTCGTTGGAAAAGTAATCTCCAGAACAATGCACAAAATCCAAAAGGATACAATCCGTCAGCTGAGATACGTTACCTTCTAGGTAGAAACGATATCTCGGCAAAGAGGTGGAGACGTCGTTCTGCTGATATACTCCTGCCGATCAGATGATTGGTAACAGCTGTTGCAGGTGATGCGTGACAGCTGTCACCCTGGCTGCTCCTGTGAGGCGGCTGCGCCCTCTGGTGCCTGGAGCCCGCACTCCAGACAGGGCGCCCTCTGGTGGTGGGCCAGCAGTACCTCCTCTTCTGGCGGCCCACACAACATTCTCTTCTTTTTTGAAATACGGACTTTGATTTTTTAGGAAAGACATATTTTATTTCAGCCTAAACATTAGGGCTGCAACTAATAATTATTTTACTAATCAGTTCATCGGTCAATTATTTTTTTTGATTAATTGTTTTGTTTTTTTACTTACATGTGAGTTTTGCCATTATTTCTTTAAGTGAGTTATTATTAAAAGGCCTTTGTCACACAACATCAACGTTTGACCTTGTAACAAAGTTATGTTATATTCTCGTCAAAAACATACCTGGAGTAGTGTTTTGTTTTATTTTGCACATACATACATCACCGACACACCACAAAGAGATTTCCATCAGGTTTAGATGCCTACAGCAACTATCTCAACCACTGACAACATATTACAGCAAGAGTCCACGAAGGTATTTTAAAGGCCTGGTGAAAGTGTAATATGTTATATTTAATAAGATATTTTCATGAAAAAGACACAAATGTGCAGTTTACTGCATTTTATTTTTTTCTTGTGTAAAAACACAGCTTAGATGTGGTTTGACCGAAACAAATTGTCATTAAACGTAATAAAACGGGGATGAAGTGGAGGTTTAAGAGTCACTAGATGTTCACAGGAAACAGTTATTTCTATATTTATTTATGTTCATTGTTAGTTGGTTTAATCTTTTCTGTTTTGTTTTATCAGATTATTTTTGTCTGTTTCTCTAAAACTTTATTGTGGCATTATTAGTTATTATTACTATTATTGTTGTTGTTTCTATTATTATTATTATTATTATTATTATTGATATATAAATAAAAATAAATAAATAAAATATTACAATTTGTAATACATTTGACTCTTTTACGACAACAAACGCTGAGCCATGAATTATTATACAGAAAACAAATGTGCTGACAGCTGCAACAGCTTAATGCTAACTTTACCATTGAAAACATCACAGACATGCTAACGCGTTAGCATCGGTCCCGTTTTTAAGTTATAAAATACATCTATCAACTGTTTCAGAAGACCATAACAGGTCAGATTAACATAAAAAGGTAAATGTTACTCACAGACATATGCTCTTTGGGGTTTTAGTGGGGAAAAATTAAGATTAAGCAAAATAAAACAAAGCACCAGATTGAAGCACTGCTTCAATCTGTGAATCACTGCTTCGATTGGTTCAAGGTTCAAAGCAAAACCGTGCTGCAGAAATGGTTGATTTATATGGAAGAAATGAAACATTTGCGGTAAAACAAAGTTATTTAACAACTAATTGATGATTAAAATTAGTTGACAAATATTTTAATAATCGATTAAATCAATTAGTTGTTTCAGCACTACCAAACACCTACTCTTTCTGTGAGATCCCGTTTGGGATGTGTGTGTGGTGGTGGTGGTGGTGAGGGGGGGGGGGTGTCACCTGTGCACCTGGACAAACCATTGTACAACTGTGCAGGGGTGGGAAGGGCCCTCAGAGATCTTTCAGTATTATTGTTAGAGCAGAATTATGTTTTGCAACATTTATACATTCATTCTAATTATATTCTTTTACAACATGAATTGTATGGACATTAATAACATGCAACACAAAAATGTATTTAATGCCAGTTTTTTGTGGGCCCTCCCATGCTCTGGGACCTGGGTACATAGTACCCTTTACCACCCAGTCCGACGGCCCTGACTGTGAGACCTTATATGTAGACAGATGTGTGCTTTTCCAAATCATGTCCAATCACCTGAATTTACCGCAGGTGGACTCAAATTAAGCTGTAGAAACATCTCAAGGATGATCAGTGGAAACAGGATGCACCTCAGCTAAATTTTGGTTATGAATACTTACGTACACGTGATTTATTTTTTTATTTTTAATAAATTTGCAAATATCTCAAACAAAATTTTGGTCACATTGTCATTATGGGGTATTGTGTGTAGAATTTTGAGGAAAAAATTAATACATTTTGAAACATTAAAAAAAATGTGGAAAAAGTGAGTAGTTTCCTGTGAATACTTTCTGGATGAAATGTATTTGTGCTAAGACAAAACTTAACCATGAGAATCACAATTCCGCATTGTCACCATTACGCCTCCTCACCAACTGTTCCACTTGGCTGGTTTTACAGAGGAACAGCCTCTCGTTGAGTCCCAGGGTGGTGCAGACTGCAGTGGCATCCAGTTTTAGTTGAGCTCTTTCTGGAAATGTAATCACAAAAATAAACTGACAAAGCAGAGCAGAAGATTTATGAAAACTACCCGAACTGGTTTGGAATCTGAATTCATTCAGAATAATCATGCGGATCACACTTGACCTGATCTAAAAGGGACCTTTCTGTTTGGAGTCTTGCATTACAGGTCTTCATTGGATCACCACAGGAAAAAAAAAATGCCCTTATTGAGAATAAAAAGAAGAGAGTGAAGGCACGTGCAGGACAAACTGAGGCAGTGTGTCGAGTGTGAGAGCCATCTGATTATTTTCTCTGCATACATCTGACAATGACAGATTGTTTCAATCGAATGGCCTGATTTACAAAATGCTTGTGTGTGTAAAAATGCACCACTGCACTTGCAAATACACCTGCATGCTGATGTACCAACAGTGTGCAATGAAGATTTTGTCTGTCAAATGTGCAAAATAGTGCGTATTGTCCATTTACTGTTTGGTTTCATGAACATGCAATTTGGCATTTGTCCACAAGAGGGTGCTAAACTGTGGGAGGAAACATGCAAATAGGTGAGGTTTGCACATGTAATGCAATTTATCAAGGAACTTTAGCATGCTGATAGTGTCTAAACACTGTGACTTTGAAAACTTGGTATTAACTGAGTGCAGTTGACAGACTGATGTTCCAGAATGCTGTTGCAGCACAGAGGCCACGTAGAATTAAAAATAAATAAATAAATAAATAATTGTAAATGTTGGGCATATTAACATTATTTTCTTGTTTTTTCCATGGTGTTCCGGCTGGCTGGTGGGTGGTTGCGTTTTGAGTGAGTGCAATGGTATTTGCACACATTTATACGTGCACAAGCCTTTAGTACATCAGGCCCTTTGATGAAAACAATCTGTCATTGTCAGATGTATGCAGAGAAAATAAATGGCTCTCTCACACTCTTGACACATTTGCTCAGTTTGTCCTGCACATCTCTTCACTGCTGACGAGTTATACCTTACGTGTAGTTTTTCTGATTCTGGTCTTTTTTTCCTCTGTCCAAAGTACGTATAGCACCCCTTAGGATTGCAGGACTGACTGCTAAAAACCGCAAGGTGCCGGAGTGCCTGTGAGATGCCAGACCTGTAGCTGTGCAGTCTGCGTTTGGAACAGACGTTGTCACATGAACAGGCCCACTGACGGCACGAGGAAGCATGAACACCTGCGTGGACTTCTCATCAAATGGATATTTTCTTCTTGTGTCATTTGATTTCCTGTTTTATGTTTCTTCAGCTTTGTAAAACTTTGCAAAAACCTTGTGATTGTTAGAATGGCCTAAGCAGTAGGTCACCCTTTTGAGTCTGGTCTGCTTGAGGTTTCTTCCTTAATGTTATCAGAGGGAGTTTTTCATCACCACTGTTACCTGTGTACCTGTTCTAGAGGCTGGTAAGGTTAGACCTTACTTGTGTTTAGAGCCTTGAGGCACCTTTGTTGTGATTTGGCACTGTATAAATGAAATAAATAGAATTGAATTAGAAAAACATTGGAGAAACTATAGAAAATACAATATAGACAACATCTGATAAATCAATAAAATATACTGCTATTTGACTATTGAGTTGCCTTCCATATTAGATGTGGATAAGCAGGGGTCTCGCACCTGCATCCAGTAATTTCGCTTAAGTGGTTTATTTCATTTCATTTTGCACTTAGAACCATTAACATGTAGACTCCTCATTTACATACTGACGTCGACATCACATTACCTCCCGCTATCAATTGCACATTTACTCTTTGTAAATCACCCGCAAAACTCTCCACTCCAATGTGCAAACGTTTCGATTGCTCATGCAGTTTAGCACTTGTTATCTGGGATTTTAGCAACTCAGGCCCAAGAAAGCATGGATATAAACAGTGAAAGATAATAATCTGCTTCTGTCATCAGAATCAATGCAATGTCAAATGTGTCTGGATCACCACTCTGATTATTAGCAGAATTATGGAATAACAAATGAACTGATTTCAATCAAATTTGTAGGAGGAGTGTGGGGCGTGGCCAAAGCAACAACCCATTAAAATTTGGTACATCTCCAGATCAAAAGACAACAAACTGGATCAAAGGTCCACATTCATTATGAAGTGTAAGCAATCAGGAGTGATCAAGATCCAAGGTCAGCATTCAGGATGAAAGAGCAGGTTGAAGTTCAAAGGGCAGCATTCAGGATCAAAGGTCAGAATAAAAACAAAAAGTACCATCAGGATCAGATGTTAGTATTCAGAGGCAAAGGTGAGCAATCAGGATCACAAGATCAGTGTTTGGGTTCAGCAATCAAGGTAAAAGTTCACAAATCAGTATCAAAGTGATCTGGAACTACAACCAGGACAAGTGGTTACACTCTAAGAAATGAAACACAGGGGTTTTAAATGTAATTAATATTATTATTTTCAATATACTTGCAATTGTTAATTTTAGGGATTTAAGTAATAATGTTTCATTTGATTTAATAAATTTCAACTACAATATTGTTTTGCACTTAATTGACAATGTTATGTGGAAAAAGTTACCTTAACTTTATCAATTAAATTCAATGTTTTATTTCTTAGAGTGCAGTAATCAGACACAAAGGTGAGCGATCAGGCTCAAAGATAACTGATCATAACTAAATGCAGGATCAGGATCACAGATTTAAAATCAGGATCAAAGATATGCAATCAGGAACTAAGGATCAGAGGTTAGAAACAAACATTTGTAATCAGAACCAAAGATCAGTATTCAGTCCAAAAACCAGGGACAAATGCAAGCACTCACAATCAAGGTCATGATCAGGATCAAAGGTGAGTTCTCAGGATCCCATGGCTATATGGGTCCTCTTGTCTAGATCTAGATAATGATCCAGGTTGGGGACAAAATGTATCTTTGGACTGCATTTCATCTCTACCAGAAGCTCAAAGCACTTTACAGTAATGCCTCACATTCACATCAGCGTTTTAAGCCTTAGTCTTACCAGTTTGAACTTTATTCTATTTTATTTTCAGCTGCTTCCATGTCTGGTTTTTGGCTGCAGGACTGCACCCAAATTAAATCAAATTTGAGTTGAGTCTACAGGTTTTCACCTGTAATATTAGTAATATTATACATGTAATTCAATATTTAAAACACACACACACACACACACACACACACACACACACACACACACACACACACACACACACACACACACACACACACACACACACACACACACACACACACACACACACACACACCCTGATGTCAGGGTGCTGCCATACAAGGCACTCACTACACACCGGGAGCAACTAGGGGATTACAGACCTTACCCAAGGGCCCTTAGTGATTTTCCAGCCAGATGGGGGTTTGAACAATCAGGATCAAAGATATGAATCTTTGGTTTTTGATGGTCTACTGTAGCAGACTATTGGGATTTGGTTCGGGACTTAATGGGACTTGTGGGGCCATTGGGAGATGTGCATGCACTCTATTGACTGCCCTTCTAGTCTTTCTTTATATTCCACAGTCCTCAGATGTGCACATGAGATAAACTGTTAATGCTGGAGCAGAGTGTAGACATATCTCATTAAATCATTAAAACCAGCCAAACGTTTGAACACACTTCCCCTCAGCTGAATGGGAAAGTGTGTCCAGCCACATACGTACACTCCCTCAGCAGACAGAGCACACGTGTGTACAAGCTCATCAAATATTTTAAAACTTATATAAGACATGTCAGAAATATGAACATGGGAGTCCCACCTCCCGTGGAGTTCATTTTGACCAGGACGTGATCACCTCCAGGTCTGTCTGCAGCTGTCAGCACGTCATGAACAGATGAGTTCACTGGGAGTATCAGAGTCAGAGGTTTGCCGTCTGGCCTGTGGAGCTCATACATCACTACACAAACAAATAAAAATATGTGGATGTAATGATGCGTGGTAAAATCTATCACTCATCCACACAGCATTTCAGCATCAAGCCCTACTAACCTTTATCATGTGGTCTGATTGGTTGCAACTTCCCCAATGGCTCGTCACAGTGTGAAAACCAATCAAACTGCTGGTTGAGATGACAACATCAGATTAAAGACAAACAGGGAAAGAAAAATCTCTCATCAAAATTTATTTGATATTAAAGAGGTCACAAAGGGGCCAAAATCTGTTTAAATGTGCCTTTCTGTCCCACACTTCCACGGACAAAAATCCAGGGTCAAAATTTAAAAAGCTTGTTTTACACTTCCGTGACATATGTCACAGACCTCCATATCTCGTGGTTTGTATGCCCTGTGAGACACGCCCACTGATTTGGTCTGTGCTCTGTGTGACACGCCCACAGAGTCTGTGGGACAGAATCTGATAAGCCACCCCCCCCCCCCCCCCGCCCCCTTGCAAACGGCAGCAGCTTCTTTCCACTTAAAGTGACAGACACAGAAACAGGTAAGATTTTCATCTGTGTTTGATGAAACCAAGGTTCGACTGATCTGTTTCAGTAAAACGTGTTACAGTGAGTATCCTGTGTCGCTAGTTAGCGTGCCAACATTGTTGTAAGACAGGGGTCACCAACCCTGTTCCTGGAGGGCACCTGTCCTGCATGTTTTCCATGTCTACCTACTCAAGTCACACCTGATTTTTTAAAATTGGTGTTTTCAAGCTCTTGATTGGCTGAGCACACCTGATAGAGTTAACTGCCTGGGAGTGGAACAGGGTCGTGTCGGGTCGCTCGGCATTTGCATGAAATACGACTTCTCAACTATTTTGGCCCTGTCTATGTGGCAGCGTAGCGATTGCTTGTCTCATCGTTCCAAAACATGCACTCTAATTGAAAATGAATAGCAGCTCATCGCCAGTGGTGGGCACAGTTCCGCTGAATTCCACTGAAGTTGGGACATTGTGTAAAAGGTAAATTAAAAACAGAACACGATTTGCAAATCCTCTTCAACCTATATTCAACTGAATACACCACAAAAACAAGATATTTAATATTAAAACTGATACTTTTTTGTTTTTGTGTAAATATTTGTTCATTTTGAAATGGATGCCTGCAACACATTTCAAAAAAGCTGGGACGGGGCAACAAAAGACTGGGAAAGTTGATGAATGCTCAAAGAACACCTGTTTGGAACATTCCACAGGTGAACAGGTTAATTGGAAACAGGTGAGTGTCATCACTGGGTGTAAAAGGAGCATCCCCAAAAGACTCAGCCGTTCATAAGCAAAGATGGGGTGAGGATCACCACTTTGTGAACAACTGCATGAAAAAATAGCCCAACAGTTTAAGAACAATTTTTCTCAACGTTCAATTGCAAGGAATTTAGGGATTCCATCATCTACAGTCCATAATCTGGAGAACTTTCTACACATAAGTGGCAAGGCTGAAAACCAACATTGAATAACCATGACCTTCGATCCCTCAGGCGGCACTGCATTAAAAACCGACATTATTGTGTAAAGGATCTTACCGCGTGGGCTCACGAACACTTCAGAAAATCATTGTTGGTTAACACAGTTCGTCACTACATCTACAAGTACAAGTTAAAACATTACCATGCAAAGCGAAAGCCATACATCAACAACATCCAGAAACGCCGTCGCCTTCTCTGGGCTCGAGCTCATTTGAAATGGACAGACGCAAAGTGGAAAAGTGTGCAGTGGTCTGATGAGTCCACATTTCAAATTGTTTTTGGAAATCATGGACATCATGTCCTCCGGACAAAAGAGGAAAAAGACCATCCAGATGTTACTTGCGCAAAGTTCAAAAGCCAGCATCTGTGATGGTATGGGAGTGCCTTAGTGCCCATGGCATGGGCAACTTACACATCTATGATGGCACCATCAATGCTGAAAGGTACATCCAGGTTTTGGAGCAACACATGCTGCCATCCAAGCAACGTCTTTTTCAGAGACGTCCCTGCTTATTTCAGCAAGACAATGCCAAGCCACATTCTGCATGTGTTAAAACAGCATGGTTTCATAGTCAAAGAGTGCGGGTGCTAGACTGGCCTGCCTGCAGTCCAGACCTATCGCCCATTGAAAATGTGTGGTGCATTATGAAGTGCAAAATACGACAACAGAGACTGTTGAACAAATGAAGTCATATATCAAGCAAGAATGGGAAAGAATTCCACCTACAAAGTTTCAACAATTAGTGTCCTCAGTTCCCAAACACTTATTGAGTGTTGTTAGAAGGAAAGGTGATGTAACACAGTGGTAAACATAGTGGTCTTTGTGGACAGTGATCTTTGTGGTGTATTCAATTGAATATAGGTTGAAGAGGATTTGCAAATCATTGCATTCTGTTTTATTTACATTTTACACAACATCCCATCTTCACTGGAATTGGGGTTGTACATGTTAGTTCCTGTTTATGAACGCAGAGAGCTAGCTAACGCTTCTGCTTCACAGGTCCAAGCACACAATCGTGGCTGTTGTTGCAACATAGAGCCGAAAGAATTTACACTGTGGATAAAAACGGTATGTAAGCAGCTCAGAAGTTAGTATTTTTAGTTATTTATTGTTTGTGCATTTGTTAAGTGTTTGTGAGCGCAATACGGGTGAGCCGTAGCACCATTAAGGGTTTATAAATATATAATACAGAGATAAACTGAGACTTCTAATACTGCGATTTACTGCTTTTGATAAAGATGATGGTGTTTGGGGTTTTATTTTTTATTAATTTATTTTCCATGCATTTGTTTTGTGCTTGGGATCACCTTTGAATTTACCCAGCAGCCCCTGCGGCGCTTAAACTCAAAACTGGTTTATCAGTAGCCGACACTGTAATCCGATGTAACCGCGACCAAGTCAATACTAAAAATTAGCGGGAACTTTCTCAAAATTTTTTAGCGTTTTTATTGGTTTAGCGTTATAAAAGATAACTTTTCAGTTAGCGGTTTAATGGTTATCAAAGCTAACTTTTCGGTTAGCTTTTCCTCTGTTCGTTGTGGGTAATGTGACTAAGGGGTAAGGGACCGAAATATTTGTTCATTTCAGAATGCACCACTGCAGTGTGTATGAGACATTTTTGGCAGAAACTCTTTTTGATACACCTGGCTGAGGATGTGAACAATATGACCCCTGGAGGTTTCTGCCCCTGCAGGTATCTCAGAAGGTTGTTCTGCTCACCCTGCACAGCGACTGATGTCCGTTCTCCAACCTGAGAAGATATCAGAGATGGAAAAACATCATTTTATGCTGCAATATTTGGGACTCAATGAATAAAATTGGCAATGACATTACACTTTAGTCCTCCGCCTCTCCCTAAATTGTTCTTTCAGCATGCTGCACAGACGAAAATCCCCTGCCACCTCCTTCCTCAGCTTCTGTACACCAAACATGAATATTACTAAATGCATATAATCATTCTGCTCACAGATGTGTTAAAACGTTAAAATTAATTGCTAAATATTCCACTTTCTGTAAATGCATGCATACAGTTTGCAAACTCACCTCCAGAAAGTCAACAGCAATCAAGTCTTCTTTCAGCTGATGGCCGTAAAGCGCCACCCACTGGCCAATCAGCTTTACTACCTTCTTCTTGGTGTTGAGAACATAAGCTGCCTTCTCCTGGTCTGAGCCCTCGGTAGGCACGGCATGGTAGGTACAATCATGTTAAGGCATCAAACGTCATGAACACATAATCAGAGGAAAATGTGCATCAAGATTTCAGTAGAGTATGTACAACATAAAAACGAAACACTCTCAGGAATGGATGTAATCAGAGTCTGTGGCGTGGTAAAGTATTCTGTCTGCTGCTGACTGCAACTGACATTTTGAACCATTATTAATGAAAGGCTTCAGACAGATTCATCAAATCTTTGACATGAGAACATACTCAATAATGCCTCAATTACTGTGGATACTTTTATGTATTTAGAAGGAGGGTTTTTATTAAAAAAAACACCTGAAAGTTCAGCTACAACTTGCCAGAAGGTACATCTGAGAATCAAGCCTAGATTTAATGTTTTGGTGAAAGAAATCCTTCCTCTGTACCACTTAATCATGAAGCTGTATAACTCGTGATACAAAATACAAAACATGCACTGTGCACAATTTCTCCAATCACAGCCACACAAGCCTATAACGTCTTCTGGGTTGTCTGGATATCTTGGTGGCTTCCCTCACTATTCTCCTTTTTGCACAGTTACTCAGTTTTTGAGAACTGTCTACTCCACACAGATTTACCATAGAGTGCCATACTGTTTGTATTTCTTCATAACTGATGTAAATAAAGTTCAAGACATATTAAATGACTTGAAAATGTTCATGTATCCATCCCCTGACTTGTGTGAAGAAAACTGGCAATTAAACTGATTATTTACAGGTATTACACCAAAGGGGCTGATTACTTATGCAACACATCATCTTGGCTTTTATATTTTTAATTAATTTATATCAAGTTGTAGAGATTTACTTTCAGTTTGAGTCTAAGGTAGATCATTTTAGAAATTTTTATATTGAGAAGCCTTATTTACTTATACCATAAACAAATTAAAATGCGTGAAATACCAAGGGGCTGAATACTTTTGCAAACCACTGTACTATTCAAAAGAACCATCAAAATCTACATTTATACAGAAAAAAAGGTGGCTGCTTAAGACTTTTGCACAATAAGTAACAGTACTTGTTCAAAGTGCCCAGGCCACTTGACAGCTCTGCAAAGTACCTTTATTTCACTTTTTCATACACATCATGCCGACTTTAAAGTGACACAGATAAGAAAACCTCCAGGTTTTAAACTGCAGGTGTCACCCCGTATAACAGCAGGTACACATTCGCCTTTATCATCTCTGTTATCTGTATTTTTATGACATTATCACAGGATATTGGTGCTGCAGAGCAGCACAGAGTTGACTGGAAGGCATGAAGACTTTGTGGGTGAGCAGAAAGTCACTCACGCAGGGATCTGATTGCGAACAAACACAACAAAAGCACAGCTGATGAAATGAGGCTGACAGCCACCCTGAAAAGTAGAATAAAAGCAGGATGGAGGCAAGCATGTGCATGCACGCACTCACCTACAGCATCATTTACATTAGATTCCAACTTGACTGTTTCCAGCAGATGTTCCAGGATCTTCTCAGGTGTTCCTGACATCACCTTGTACCTGCATATTACACTGAAGACAAAGAGAATGGAAATAGTGCGTGGATGATGCAACTGGGGGTTTGTAAGTTCTTGCATGATTGGCTGATGAATGAAATTTATTCACAACTGTAAGTTGTGCTTGTCAAGAGAAATTGCTGTCATTCTATCCAGCCGTAGGGCAAAACCTTCAGCGTCTTAGAACTTAAGAACCGCTAAAGGCTGAGATTTAAATTTTTACATGAAGAATACTGTACACCTAAAGACCTGCATACTAAATTTTCACTTATTTCTGATTATTGTTAGTCATATTTTTAGTGTTTTATTAAACAAACATCACAGCATTTCCCATAATGTTGCTAACGTATGAACCGAGCAATGCCACGTAAGGGCTGACAGTCAATATATCAACTTACAGATGTGTCCCTTCCTCTTAGGGGCAACTTACTTGTACATATTTGTATATATAAAAAAATTATTTTTTTTATTTTTTTTATAATTTATTTAAAATTCTTCTTCTTACTTATAAGGTTTTGAATAATCAGGTCCCATCTTATCTTAGGGACCTCATAGTACCATATTACCCCATTAGAGCGCTTCGCTCTCAGACTGCGGGCTTACTTGTAGTTCCTAGGGTTTGTAAGAGTAGAATGGGAGGCAGAGCCTTCAGCTTTCAGGCTCCTCTCCTGTGGAACCAGCTCCCAATTCAGATCAGGGAGACAGATACCCTCTCTACTTTTAAGATTAGGCTTAAAACTTTCCTTTTCGCTAAGGCTTATAGTTAGGGCTGGATCGGGTGACCCTGGACCATCCCTTGGTTATGCTGCTTTAGACGTAGATTGTGGGGGGGTTCCCATGATGCACTGTTTCTTTCTCTTTTTGCTCCGTATGCATCACTCTGCATTTAATCATTAGTGATCGATCTCTGCCCCCCCTTCACGGCATGTCTTTTTCCTGGTTTTTTCCCTCAGCCCCAACCAGTCTCAGCAGAAGACTGCCCCTCCCTGAGCCTGGTTCTGCTGGAGGTTTCTTCCTGTTAAAAGGGAGTTTTTCCTTCCCACTGTTGCCAAGTGCTTGCTCATAGGGGGTCGTTTTGACCGTTGGGGTTTTTTATAATTATTGTATGGCCTTGCCTTACAATATGGAGCGCCTTGGGGCAACTGTTTGTTGTGATTTGGCGCTATATAAGAAAAAAGTTGATTGATTGATTGATTATGCTATGTAGTTGAGTCTGCAATAAAGTATAATAATACTGATTGATATATGTGCTCGGTGTAATATAGCGCCGTTTTTGTCTTCAATAAATTTACCGTGCAGCCCTTTAAGTACAGTATAAGTGTTGAAGAAAGCGTGGTATCTTTAACACAGCATACAATTTAAATATAATGCTATTGTTTCCCTGCATTTCTATAACTTTGTGAAAATTTTACAGTGAAATCATAGTATCAAATAAATAATAAAAAAATCAAAATTTCTAACAATCTGATGTTATAACTGTTAATGTGTTTTAATAACGTAAAGTGTTTTCTTGCTTGTCATCTAATTTTCTTTAACTCATCTGATTATCTCTGTATGACATGAGAGATATCTGTACTGCAGAATTTAAGAAGTGGAAAAGCTCTTCACTGACACCCCCCCCCCCCCCCCAAAAAAAAATCACAATTCCGATGCACGTGTTTTCTGATGAGGTAGAGATGTTCGTGAGATGTGTTTTGTGCGGGTGGTTGTGCAAATGTTGATTCACTTTTATGTTTGTTGAAACTCCTCAGCACTGATAAGACATCGTTCCAACACAGCGGGGTCAAAGTCCATTTCTTTTCTGACCGCCAAGTAACACCATATTAAGAAGCTCTTTACCGCACAAAAACTCTGCTGCATATTTCTCCATCACTGTGACAATCAAAGGCAGCGTTTGCCTTAACTGCATTACATGCACCCATGCCTCAGTGGAGCATCTTTGCGACGGGAACGCTGCACCGTCTGAGGTGGGCGCGTCACTTTGTCTTACTTGCTGACGTTTCCGGCTCCTCCCTGCTCGGCAGAGTTGGCGCTCTTCTCCAACACCAGCACAGTTTTGCCGTGCTCCTGCAGTCGCACCGTGTTCGCCTCCACATCCTGAATAACAAACACGCTGGAATATAATATTGTTGCGCACACAGACTCACAACTTTTAGCACAGATGATTCCGTTAGACTTTCTGTCATTTACTTATTCTTACATTCGAACATTAAAATCATCACATGTACCTTGAGAATGCGGATGAAATCCTGCTTATCGACGCGGAGGAAGTGACAATTGTCTTCTCTCAAGATGATGGTGGCAGCACGAGGCGCATCATTAAGCAAAGCTAGTTGCCCGAAGTCCTCACCCTCATGTAGCGTAGTCACCAGGCCCTGGACGCACACAGTATATTCAGCCTTCACACATGCACAGCACGGGTGTTGACTTCAAGGCAATTATGTGAAACAAAAAGGGAATTCTTTCTGACTGTGCTCGACCCCCTACATCACGAGTTGTTCTCCATCTAGAGTTTGAGGTAAAATTATTTCCAATAAAAAAAAAAAGATAAAAAAACACTTACCACCTAATTTTCAGGAAAATAGCACATTGGCCCAAATATAAACTCTGGATCTCTGATTTAATTGGGGTGGGGGTGGGGATTGGGGGGGGGGGGGGTGTGATCTGCTTTTGACCAAACATGGTTAGGGTCCTATCTCACTGGGCATGAATCCTGGAGAGCAGTTGGAGACATGACTTAGCAGCCACACACAGAAATGAGCGACAGTGTTGCAGTTGGTATCTCACTGAAGTGTCCACTCACCAGAGGTGTGACAAAGTCACTGTCAAGTCATTCTCAAGTCATGAATCGGCAAGTCTCAAGTCAGCTTGCAAACAATTGGATGTCATTATGACCACCAATTTTCTGATGTGCTTAAGGTACGTATTTAAATAAAGTTATAAAATCTTTCTGTCTAACATCTTTCTGTGTAAATATCTCAAGTTACAACGTGGAGACCCATGGCTTATAGACAAGTGTGGCATATTTATGTATAATTTCTTTTTTCTTTTAAAAATTAGTGGGTGTGGCTTATAATCAGGTGCGGTTTATAGTCCGGTAATTACGGTAATAATAAATTTTAAAAAAGAATATAAATGAAGCCCACAGCACACTCATCGATTTGCAGAATGCTGTCCTATCTTCCATGTCCAGTATTGAATTCACAGCTTATATGATCCTTTTGTCCTCAGCTTCAAAATCCATGCACAGTGATCATACACGGGCTGGAACAGCTTCTGCTCCGTGACGCAGCGATGTCCAGCAGTGCTTCAGAGGTGTGCATCCTTCAATTTGATTTGATTTATTTGACAGTAACATTGTATGTCCCTTCAGCTGTTCCCTTGTTTCTTCAATGGAGGTCTCCACGGCGGATCTGAGGTGGATCTGCATGTTGATTTGGCACAGATACACCCTCCTCCGTCCTCCTGGCTCTGACATATGACATGATACAACAAAGACACGCACATCCAAAGCACATAAAAAGGCGTGCAGGACCAAAAAAACATACCAAAAACAAAAACCAAAATGATCCGCACAGCCACAGAGCTCCGACACAAAAAGAGGCTGTATTTAACAAAAACTAAATGTAACGTTTCGGGCACAGCCCTTCATCAGACAATCTGCTCAATGTGGCACACCTGTTGCGGGAGAAATCCTCCTCAATCAGCTCTGACATATGACATCACATTTCCACAGCACGCCATTTAGCAGGTAGACTTTTCCAGTTTAAACACACATATGTGCACTGTTGGAGCTGGAACTGAGCAGAGTGTTGTTTAATGAAACCATGTCATCATATTTTCTCTGATCATGTGTCCCTCACAACAAGCACATCAAAGAACTCCTACTGCATGTCCTCAGAGAGAGAGAGAGAGAGAGAGAGAGAGAGAGAGAGAGAGACAGACAGACAGGCAGACAGACAGACAGAGTGAGAGAGAGCGCTCTAGACAGAAATAGAGTAAAAGCATCAGTGTTGTGCGCTCAGCTTCTGTAGACTTGTGCTCCCCCCCGCCCCAAAAAAAGACATGAAATGCATAAGTCCAGAAGTCCTGATGGCCAGGCAGACAGCAGTTCTGCCACTTCCAGAAGCGACTGTTCCTCCCCAATCACCTCCATTATTGTGGCGTGTTCCGCCACAGCTTGTGTTAGGAGTCGCAGCAAGTACAGTCAGAGGGTTGCACGACATCCGCAACGGCTCTGGGAGGAGCTCTGTCGCCTCACCAACTTTGAAAAATACAAAATCCAGGCACGATGCTGGCGACGCCCTGCAAGTGAAGCTAGGGAAAAGCGCCACCCAGCAAACATCTCGCGGAATCAAGCAATTTCAGTTGCAACTGCCGTTCGCAGCCCACTAAGATAGGACCCTTACTGAGGTACAGTAAAAGACTTCACTGCGGTCAAAGGTCAAAGTGTTTCGGGTAATTTTCAGGTAAAATACTTGACCAAATATGTCCGTGATTAATTTAAAGATAAAAAATCTGCTCCACTGGTGAATTGCGATACAGTAACAGTAGTGCAGCGGCTAAGAGAATATTTAGAGCAAAATCGTGCAAATGGTGATACAAGCACCAAAGTTGGCACAAATACTCCTTAGACATTGCTCTTTTATACAAACCGACTGGCCACTTGAATTTTCAATAGGGGGCCAGGTAGGGGTCAATTGAAGAATTACACAGGGGCCGAAATTAAAAATGCTGAAATCATTTTGAAAACTACACACATTATTTGTCTGATCGTAAAGATTCCAAAAAGGTATAGTTTGGACTATCTATGCCTGAATGATCAGAGGTTATGGGGTAAAAACAGCAAAAATGGTGACAAAGGTCAGTGTCAGTTTGTACAGGGGTCAAAAGTTAAAGTTGCTCTAATTTTGATAAAAAGTGATACAAATAATTGGTTGAGCTAATAGGATTAATAAATGGAATAGTTTTGATTGTGTTGAATGTGTGGTCTCCAAAGTAAAGGTCAAACAAGGTCAATGTCCATTGGATTCTATGACATGTGACATATGTTACCCTGTAACATGATAACTAAGCATGATACATGGTGCAAACTATTCCTTTTTAAAACCCTGTTACCTCAACTAATAATATGCATCATTTTTGATCAAAATTGGAGCAACTTTAACTTTGACCCCTGTACAAACTGAAAGTGACCTTTGTTACCATTTTTGCTGTTTTTACCCCATAACCCCTAATCATTCAGTCATAGATAGTCAAAACTATACCTTTTTGGAATCTTTACGATCACACAAATAACGTGGTGTAGTTTTCAAAATGATTTCAGCATTTTTAATTTTGACTCCTGTGTAATTCTTCAATTGACCCCTACCTAGCCACCTACTGAAAATTCAAGTGGCCAGTCGGTTTGTTCAAAAGAGCAATGTCTAAGGAGTATTTGTGCCAACCTTGGTGCTTGTATCACCATTTGCACGATTGTTTCAGTTATCTGCTGCACTACAGCTGATTTCACTGGGATGAAAGGTCAATGTGTTTTGAGCCATTCCCCCCAGTACTGGTAATATTTAATATAATCAAATAGAAGCCGAAGCCTGGGGTCTCTGACTACTTTAAAAACACAAAATCTGCACTCTAACCTTAGTGATTAATGAGATCTGAACAACTAGTGAATTTGGCCATTTTTGGCATTTACCATGGTGATGTTTTAGTTTATGACAAAGTTCTCCATAAGAACCTGTAGAAATTTGTATCTTGGAAATAATTTGACACCAAAATTAAAAGTAAAGTAACTAAGTTACTTTTTCAAGGAGTAATTGGGAATCAGTATTTGGACTACTTTTTCAAAGTAACTGTGGCAACACCGATCCTGAGACTTGCAGTGTGGCACTATACTTTTTTTTTTTTAGTCAAGTAGGCTTAATCAGGTCAGTGACTTTGTCCGGTCATACAATCTGTCCCCCGCCCCCCCAAAACAAACACAGAGACTTACATTCCCATGTGTGATCACATTTACAGAGCCTTTCCAGATGATGTACCAAGATGTGCCTTTGTCTCCTTGGCTGAATACTGCAACACATTAAAAACAAAGAAGCACACACACAATCAGCACCAACACTGATCATTAACACATCTCCATTTCAACACTCAAAATACTTGTGTAACCCAAGTCCCATGTAGCTATAATTATAGATTTTAAAGGACTATTACGCATTTTTACAAATATGTAACTTTTACAAGGGTACATATATTATTTATGCATTTTTCCAATACACATTTTAACCAATTTTAGTAATATGAACTTCTGGTGTGTCCTAGGGCTACACTTGAATGGAAAATAAAGGAATAAAAAACCACATTTACAGGCCCAATTCATGCACTGGGCTTGATTGTGTGAGGCTTTCATATGTAAGGCGAGACTGTGGAATGTTATGAGAAGAAGCACGACAACCTGATTGCCTTCAGTAAAGCAAGGAATGAATCACGACATGATGGCGTTTGGCACAGATAATTCAGCTGAAAGGAACGTTTTGGATGAGAGGACGTTAAGTGGATATTTGTGCAGAAGAAGATCGATGCAATGTGTTCACAAGACAATGGAACTACGTCTGAGAACCAAAAGCTCAAACATGAGGAAAAACTTCACACTCACACACTGTTCCAGCTTTGGCGTGTGACTCAAAAACCAGCACCGCTGCCAGTTCCTTACGCACCTGCAGGAACAACAAGGCAAGAACTGAGAACAAATGTTTGGTCCAGCAGAGTAATAAGCAATGCAATTAGCATCATTACGCCTGGAAAGAAAGAGTGCAACATTATGGGTAAACTGTTAAATGTTGAGGTTTATTCTAATACAACAACATGTTAAAGGGATCATATTATGCAGTTTTTTCCATGTATCTTAAAAACATATATTAAAGTCCTTAGCCAAAAATATCCCATAGATAATTATGCAGCTCTTAGATGTGGCTGAACATGGCCAAGCCCCCTCAGCACTGCTTCGGCATCACACGTGCACGCTTCAGTGTGCTGCAGGGCATTCATCAGCACAAGTCCGGAAGTGTTGGTTCATCCCATGCCAGAATTTTGGAGAAATGGTTGGTGTCTCCCTTAGAGATCGGGTGAGGAGCTTGGTCATTTGTGAGGAGCTCGGAGCACTGCTCCTTCACGTTGAAAGGAGCCAGCTGAGGTGGTTCGAGCATCTGGTAAGGATGCACCCTGGGTGCCTGCCTAGGGAGGTGTTCCAGACATGTCCAGCTGGGAGGAGACCACAGAGAAGACCCTGGACGAGATGGAGAGATTATATCTCCACACTGGCCTGGGAACGCCTCGGGATCCCCCAGTCAGAGGTGGTTAATGTGGCCTGGGAAAGGGAAGTTTGGGGTCCCCTGCTAGAACTCTTGCTCCCACGATCCGATCCTGGATAAGTGGTTGAAGATGTATATACACTCAACAAAAATATAAACGCAACACTTTTGGTTTTGCTCCCATTTTGTATGAGATGAACTCAAAGATCTAAAACTTTTTCCACATACACAATATCACCATTTCTCTCAAATATTGTTCACAAACCAGTCTAAATCTGTGACAGTGAGCACTTCTCCTTTGCTGAGATAATCCATCCCACCTCACAGGTGTGCCATATCAAGATGCTGATTATACACCATGATTAGTGCACAGGTGTGCCTTAGACTGCCCACAATAAAAGGCCACTCTGAAAGGTGCAGTTTTATCACACAGCACAATGCCACAGATGTCACAAGATTTGAGGGAGCATGCAATTGGCATGCTGACAGCAGGAATGTCAACCAGAGCTGTTGCTCGTGTATTGAATGTTCATTTCTCTACCATAAGCCGTCTCCAAAGTCGCTTCAGAGAATTTGGCAGTACATCCAACCAGCCTCACAACCACAGACCACGTGTAACCACACCAGCCCAGGACCTCCACATCCAGCATGTTCACCTCCAAGATCGTCTGAGACCAGCCACTCGGACAGCTGCTGAAACAATCGGTTTGCATAACCAAAGAATTTCTGCACAAACTGTCAGAAACCATCTCAGGGAAGCTCATCTGCATGCTCGTCGTCCTCATCGGGGTCTCGACCTGACTCCAGTTTGTCGTCGTAACCGACTTGAGTGGGCAAATGCTCACATTCACTGGCGTTTGGCACATTGGAGAGGTGTTCTCTTCACGGATGATGCAAAGGAGATGTGTTGCACTGCATGAGGCAAATGGTGGTCACACCAGATACTGACTGGTATCCCCCCCCAATAAAACAAAACTGCACCTTTCAGAGTGGCCTTTTATTGTGGACAGTCTAAGGCACACCTGTGCACTAATCATGGTGTCTAATCAGCATCTTGGTATGGCACACCTGTGAGGTGGGATGGATTATCTCAGCAAAGGAGAAGTGCTCACTGTCACAGATTTAGACTGGTTTGTGAACAATATTTGAGGGAAATGGTGATATTGTGTATGTGGAAAAAGTTTTAGATCTTTGAGTTCATCTCATACAAAATGGGAGCAAAACCAAAAGTGTTGCGTTTATATTTTTGTTGAGTATATGTGTATGGCTGGACTCCCGGACTCCTCGGCTCGAGGTGTCAATTTTCACAATCGGCATGGAAAGAATTACCCCTAGATACCAAAGGTTGAGGATGATGTGCACACGGGGTTCGTCCAAAGTTGCGTCAAGTGGCACTGGGTCTGCCCAGGCTGACCTGAGCCGGGTGCAGTTAGGCCAAGGTGGCTGGGAGTCCACTAGGGGAAAAACAACTTTCCAACTTTTGCCAAGCATAGTGCCTGTTCAACAGTCAGGTGAGAGTTGCTTGGTGCGAGGTGTGCTGAGTTGTAGCTTTGCCCTTTACAGTGCCAAATGTGACCAGGTTTAAGAGCAGCTTTAAGGGTTTCTAAGAACCCTTTGATCAGTTCAAATCTAAGAATAATTGGAACATGACATGTTTTGGATGAGGTCTGACTCCACTGTTGCTCTGCTCAGTGCCACTGTTAAGGCTTGATATCTGATTCAAGCAACTCTACTCTTTGTAAGACCTACCAGCAATTCCAAAAAAAACATTGTGAAACTGCATTCACATGTTTTCAGGTCATAGCGGGTGGTAAACTGGCTGTTACATTGTTTTCAGTGAGAGGACGACAGGAAATCATCAGCATCATGTGCAGTGGGAAATGTTATCCAACTTTTTCCGCTTGCCACAGCGAGAAAGACAAATTAGATCATGACCCTTGCCCATTTGTTACTGCAGCATGCCAGATTCAAGAACATTAGTTCAAAAATACCCTATCAAGTCAGGGGTTAGCTTCTTTCCTTTTGTGCATGCAGTGAGGGAGGCACAGCTTATTGCCACATGGAGACGTGTTTGTCCCAAATCAAGGTAAGAGTCTTTTTCTACCTCCTTCATTCAAGAAACAGGGATCTCAGATGAGCGTAATTAGGCGATGCATTCCCCAAGGAAAATTAAATAAATATATTTTTGCACAACATGACCCCTTTACATCTTCTGATTTGTCACTTTCCCCCTGTAACTCTGATGGGGTAGTTTCTGCAGAGCATACATCATGAGCCGTAACAATAAGCAGTAACAGAGACTGACAGAGGTGGAAAGATGAGCAGCAGCTTTGACGTGGAGCAGCTCCTCGTAGATGACTTCCAGGTCCTCAGCACTCCTCTGACTGGGGCTAAAGAGCAGGAAAGTGGAGACAACAGGCGCCAAAAAAAAACAAAAAAAAAAAACATTCATTACGTCTTCATAGAGTCCAATCACAGATGAAAATAAGAACTTTAGGAGTATATCCTCTGGGTATGAAGCATCAAAAAATGACAAATATGTATAATCCGTACAACATGTGCCTTTATTTTCCACACGGCATGGATTGGATAATAGTGAGCGAGAAACCGTATGGTTGTTCTCTATAAGAGGCATGTTGTTGCTAATGTGCAGTCTTTTTCTGAGGACCTTTTTCTGTTGAAACAACAATTGTCATGAGGGTCAAAGGTCAACATAAGCTTATCACTCCAATTTGAACCAAACCTGGCATACAAATGGAGGTCAGATTTGCCAAAGGTCAATCATTGGGGCCAATGTTACAGTGCATCTGTAAAGTATTCACAACGCTTCACTTATTCCACATTTTGTTATGTTCCAGTCTTATTCCAAAGTGGAAACTCATTTTTTCCCCACAAAATTCTACTCAAACCCCCATAACGACAACATGAAATATGGTGTTTTTTTGTTGTTGTTGCAAATTTATTAAAAATAAAAAACAAGAAATCACATGTACGTAAGTATTCAGACTTTGTTGATGCACCTCTGTCAACAACTCCAGCCTGAAGTCTTCATGAATATGATACCACAAGCTTGGCGTACCTATCTTTGGGCAGTTGTGCCCATTTCTCTTTGCAGCACCTTTCAAGCTCCATCAGGTTGGATGGGGAGCGCTGGTGCACAGCCATTTTCAGATCTCTCCAGAGATGTTCAATCAGATTCAGGTCTGGGCTCTGGCTGGGCCACTCAAGGACATTCACAGAGTTGTCCTGAAGCCACTTTGATATCTTAGCTGTGTGCTTCTGGTCATTGTCTTGTTTAAAGATGAACCGCTGCCCCAGTGAGTGAGTGTCAGGAGTGCTCTGGAGCAGGTTTTCATCCAGGATGTCTCTGTACTTTGCTGCATTCATCTTTTCCTCAATCCTGATTAGTCTCTGAGGTCATACCACTGTAAAACATCCCCACAGCATGATGCTGCCATCACCATGCTTCACTGTAGGGATGGTGCCTGGTTTCCTCCAAACATGACACCTGGCATTGACACCACAGAGTTCAATCTTTGTCTCATCAGACCAGCGAAATCAAATCATGTCCAGTCAACTGAATTTACCCCAGATGGACTCCAGTTGAGCTGTAGAAACATCTCAAGGATGATCAGTGGAAACAGGATGCACCTGAGTTAAATTTTGAGCAAAGTACCCATCCTTCGGACGGTGAAGAAAGAGTGTACTAATCGTAAGTCACTGACCCAGGAAAGTGTGCAGCAGTATACTGAGACAATGTATTAGTTTTCACAGCATTTTGAAGTAGCAGCTATAACAGACACACTGAACCCTTATTTAAGAAGGTTAAACTTCATCTTTTTTTAAGTCCTAATAACTATGAAATGACTGACTCTGTAGTGTAATGAAAATGGATGTAACTTTAAATTTTTTCGGATTATGTTATGAAGTTGTCAGTAAAATTTATTTATCTATGACAACACCAGGTGGCAGTAAAAGACATTTGCAACAGTAACAGTGCCACCTAGTGTATACTGAAATATGATGGGAATGAGAGAGTATAATAAATTATAATAATGCATGAAACTGAAGGCAAGACTGGAAAGAAAGTGTAATAAAAAACATGCTGACATTTGTTTACAATAATTAAGAAGCAATGCTTTCACAAAACTATACTGTTTTTATGCTCCTTTTTTTTGGACCCTGCTCAAGCGCCATTTTCTGTGTTAAAAGGGGGCCTGTAGCGCCAAAACCGTAATAGCTGGCACAAATGTGATGGCCGATTTAGAATCTGTGGATGTTTTTGCCCAAGATAACATCTTCAAATAATTCTCAATGACCTACCTTGATGAAATATGGACAGAAAAAGCAGTGCTCAGTGACAATGCGTTGAATATCATACATGGAAGCTGGATGGATTCATACTCGTTAGGCAAAAACGCCATCTGGCTGAAATTGGCAGTATATCACAGATCGGCGGTTCTAATTAACCGCAAAATGTGGGCAATTAAGGGGATTTGTGAAAGAGACATGATCTGCGTCCATAACTATAAAGGATATGGGAAGATTGCGAGCGTAGAGATGATGTGTGAGGTGAGCAGATCCAGAGAACACTGAGGACAAAAACTTGGACCTCCATGCTTAGTGTATAGACATTTTTAATAAATTTGCAAAAATCTAACTCTAAAAAAAACCTAAACAAACAAACAAACCTTTTTTCCACATTATTATGGGGTACTGTGTGTAGAATTTTGAGGAAAAAATGAATTTCATACATTTTGGAATAAGGCTGTAACATAACAAAATGTGGAAAAAGTGAAGTGCTGTGAATACTTTCTGGACGTACAGTACATCTGTTGACTTACTTCTCCCTGGTCCTTTTTGCTGATGTTTTTTGTTTTTTTTACCAAATAGGGTATGTCAATTAGTTACGGTTGACCTAGAAATTACACTTGAAGAATTAATTCTGGCAGTGGTCAAAGTTGAGAAATTTGATTTTCACAATATGGTGCACACTTAAGTGGATTCCAGAATTGCCCTGGCATGGTCAGACAGACGTCAATCATTTGGGTGAAGGTTAAGGTCACTGTGGTTCAGTGTAAAGCTTATTGTGGCCTGTAATGAACACGGGTACTGCTGCCTAATAATAATAATAATGCTAATAATCCTAATAATAATAATGATTTACTGTAAACACAGGTTTAGAGCACTGCAGACTAACTGCATGAAACAAAAACAAAATGTGAATGCAGGATGGTTTCTTAAATCACTTGTACACACCATTTACAAATGAATGTGTTAGTACGAGGAGCTCTTGCTTTGTATTTAAGAGAATGTCAGAGTCATTTTGCAGTCAATATACTCACCATTTTCGTAGAATCATAGTGAGGAGAGCATCGGGCCCCAGCTGAGACAGCAGTGACAGCGCTTCCGGAAGCTCCTCCTCTGAATCCTTGTCATTTGTTATGTAACTCAGGCCAAACTCAGAGCCCTGGAAGCGGTAGAACTGGGTGTCCTTGTCTTGGAAGTTCAACTCATGTTTCACTTGGTTGAGAATAGAGAGTAAAATGTAAAAGAGACTGTAGACTTAGTACATCAGACTAAATATGGGTAATGCAAAATTACATCGCGTTGTTTAAATCAGACTCATACTAATAATAACAACAACAACAATGATAAATTAACTAAAGTTAAAATTAGTTAAAATAACTTTATGCCAAAAGTGATGTTAAATTACACAATATTTTGCTAAATGTTCATCCATTTGTTCCTCTATGCTGCCCATGTCTTTGGCCTGATTTCCATCCAATTTGGTATGTGGATGAGGTCAAACCCATAAGTGCCTTTAAAAGAGATTTGATTTGCAAAGGTGAAGGTCACTGGGGACAAAGGTCACAATTTTGATAATCACTCTGATGTCCACCAGGCCAACCACCACTGGAAAAGAGTCCGACTTACTGCCGAGGATCTGAACACAGCTCTTGCTTTGTGAACCCCCCTCACTCCATACTCCTGCAGCACCTCCCACAGTATCCACAAAAGTGTCCACAAAACACATGTAGACTGGATGGACATACTGCCAGGCCCCCCTTCAGGATCCTTGTGAGAGTGGAGAGCTGGTCGGGTGTTCTACGACCAGGACGGAACTCCCATTGTTCCTCTTCAATCAGAGGTTCGACTATCAACCGAATCCTCCTCTCCAGCTCCCTGGACTAGACTTTACCAGGGAGGATGAGTAGTGGGATGCCCCTGTAATTGGCACGTACTGTCTGGTCCCCATTATTAAATATGGGGATCACCACCCCAGTTTGTACTCCTTTGGCACTGTTCCAGACCTCCATGTAATGTTGAGATGTCTCATCCAAGACAGAGCTTTCAGCATTTCTAGATGATCTCATCAACCCCAGAGGCTTTACCACTTGCAGAGTTGTTTGACTACCTCAGTGACTTCCACCAGGGAAACTGATGATGATGCCCCATCAGCTTCCTGCTCTGCCTCGAGTACAGAGGGCACTCTGGTCTGATATAGCAGTTCCTCAAAGTGCTCCTCACATCACCCGATTACCTCCTCAGCTGAGGTCAACAGAGTACCATCCTAACTGTATACAGCTTGGATGGTTCCGCATTTTCTTCTCCTGAGGTGCCTCACGGTCCTCCAGAAGCACCTTGGTGTCAACCGAAACTCCTTCCCCATGGTTGGTCCAAACTCCTCCCACGCCTGCTGCTTTGCCTCCCTCACTGATTAACATCACTTTGAGCAGATGGGATGAGTTTGTCAGTGAAATCACCTGCTGGAGTCAATGGGTGTAAAGAAAACCTGCACCCTCTTGGCTCTTTCTGGAATGTCTTTGGACACCACTGGTATAACCAGACTGACTTTGTGTCAAATGAGTGATTACTTCGGGAGATGCGGAAGTCACTTGCATTGTGAGTGAACATCAGCTACAACATTTTAACCATGTGATGCACTTCTGTGTGCATGATCCAGCATGGATCCCAGTGGTGATCCATGCTGGTGATCCAAACTCCTCCCACACAGCAGAGGCTGCCGTCCTTTGGGCCTGTCTGTACCTTGCAACTGTCTCCAGAGTTGAGATGTTTCTACAGCTAAGCTGGAGTCCACCTGGGGTAAATTCAGTTGACTGGACATGATTTGGAAAGACACACACCTGTCTACATATAAGGTCCCACAGTTGACAGTGCATGTCACAGCACAAACCAAGCATCAAGTTAAACAATTGTCTGTAGACCTCCAAGACAGGATTGTCTTGAGGCACAAATCTGGGAAAGGTACATAAACATTTCTGCTGCTTTTAAGGTCCCAATGAGCACCGTTGCCTCCATCATCTGTAAGTGGAAGAAGTTCGGGTCCACCAGGACTCTTCCTAGAGCTGGGTGCACGTCTAAACTGAGTGATTGGGGGGAGAAGGGACTTAGTCATTCCTACCAGGCTGCTCAAGGAAGCCCTACCATTAATTAATGCTTCGATCTTAAATATGATCAATCTATCTTTATTAGCTGGCTATGTACCACAGGCTTTTAAGGTGGCTGTAATTAAACCATTACTTAAAAAGCCATCACTTGACCCAGCTATCTTAGCTAATTATAGGCCAATCTCCAACCTTCCTTTTCTCTCAAAAATTCTTGAAAGGGTAGTTGTAAAACAGCTAACTGATCATCTGCAGAGGAATGGTCTATTTGAAGAGTTTCAGTCAGGGTTTAGAATTCATCATAGTACAGAAACAGCATTAATGAAGGTTACAAATGATCTTCTTATGGCCTCAGACAGTGGACTCATCTCTGTGCTTGTTCTGTTAGACCTCAGTGCTGCTTTTGATACTGTTGACCATAAAATTTTGTTACAGAGATTAGAGCATGCCATAGGTATTAAAGGCACTGCGCTGCGGTGGTCTGAATCATATTTATCTAATAGATTACAATTTGTTCATGTAAATGGGGAATCTTCTTCACAGACTAAGGTTAATTATGGAGTTCCACAAGGTTCTGTGCTAGGACCAATTTTATTCACTTTATACATGCTTCCCTTAGGCAGTATTATTACACAGCATTGCTTAAATTTTCATTGTTACACAGATGATACCCAGCTTTAGCTATCCATGAAGCCAGAGGACACACACCAATTAGCTAAACTGCAGGATTGTCTTACAGACATAAAGACATGGATGACCTCTAATTTCCTGCTTTTAAACTCAGATAAAACTGAAGTTATTGTACTTGGCCCCACAAATCTTAGAAACATGGTGTCTAACCAGATCCTTACTCTGGATGGCATTACCCTGACCTCTAGTAATAGTGTGAGAAATCTTGGAGTAATTTTTGATCAGGATGTGTCATTCAATGCGCATATTAAACAAATATGTAGGACTGCTTTTTTGCATTTGTGCAATATCTCTAAAATTAGAAAGGTCTTCTCTCAGAGTGATGCTGAAAAACTAATTCATGCATTTATTTCCTCTAGGCTGGACTATTGTAATTCATTATTATCAGGTTGTCCTAAAAGTTCCCTGAAAAGCCTTCAGTTAATTCAAAATGCTGCAGCTAGAGTACTGACAGGGACTAGAAGGAGAGAGCATATCTCACCCATATTGGCCTCTCTTCATTGGCTTCCTGTTAATTCAAGAATAGAATTTAAAATTCTTCTTCTTACTTATAAGGTTTTGAATAATCAGGTCCCATCTTATCTTAGGGACCTCATAGTACCATATCACCCCAATAGAGCGCTTCGCTCTCAGACTGCAGGCTTACTTGTAGTTCCTAGGGTTTGTAAGAGTAGAATGGGAGGCAGAGCCTTCAGCTTTCAGGCTCCTCTCCTCTGGAACCAGCTCCCAATTCGGATCAGGGAGACAGACACCCTCTCTACTTTTAATATTGGGCTTAAAACTTCCTTTTTGCTAAAGCTTATAGTTAGGGCTGGATCAGGTGACCCTGAACCATCCCTTAGTTATGCTGCTATAGACTTAGACTGCTGGGGGGTTCCCATGATGCACTGAGTGTTTCTTTCTCTTTTTGCTCTGTATGCACCACTCTGCATTTAATTATTAGTGATTGATCTCTGCTCCCCTCCACAGCATGTCTTTTTCCTGGTTCTCTCCCTCAGCCCCAACCAGTCCCAGCAGAAGACTGCCCCTCCCTCAGCCTGGTTCTGCTGGAGGTTTCTTCCTGTTAAAAGGGAGTTTTTCCTTCCCACTATCGCCAAGTGCTTGCTCACAGGGGGTCGTTTTGACCGTTGGGGTTTTTCCGTAATTATTGTATGGCTTTGCCTTACAATATAAAGCGCCTTGGGGCAACTGTTTGTTGTGATTTGGCGCTATATAAATACAATTGATTTGATTTAGTCAGGGAGGTGACCAAGAACCCAATGGTCACTTTGTCCTTCTGGAAGGTTCTCCTCTCTCTAAAGAGGAATGTTGAAGCTCTGACAACCATCTCTGCAGCAATCCAACAATCAGGCCTGTATGGTAGAGTGGCCAGATTGATGCCACTCCTCAGTAAATTGCACATAGCAGCCCACCTGGAGTTTGCTGAAAGGCCCCTGAAGGACTCTTAGACCATGAGAAATAAAATTCTCTGCTCTGATGAGACAAAGATTGAACTCTTTGTGAGAATGCCAGGCGTTTGAAGGAAACCAGGCACCAGTGAAGCATGGTGGTGGCAGCATCATGCTGCGGGGACGTTTTTCAGCAGCAGGAACTGGGAGACTAGTCAGGATGAGGGAAAGCTGAATGCAGCAATGTACAGAAACATCCTGAATGAAAACATGCTCCAGAGAGCTCTTGACCTCAGACTGGGGTGACAGTAACATAACAAAATGCGGAAAAAGTGAAGTGGATGCATTGTAGGCCCCATTATTCTCTTCATGCCCACAGCTACTATTACCTAGTAGAAGTAATGCAAATCTATGCCGAGTGATCTCCTTCATGTGATGATTAGGAACATTGTGTCTGATTGGAGTGGTCTCTTTCAGGAAGTCAGCAGCACATTGAAAATGTATAAGTGGCCAAAGTCTCAGCTGTGCAAGAACACATTGTCACATAAAAGCCCCAGAAGACTCGTACATGAGATTTCACGGTACTGAAGGGAATGACTGAGTGCTTTCTCAGACATCACAATCAGAAAATAGAACGTGTCAAGAATACAGAATTTCTTGTTGGAGACAAAAAAAATCCACATACGTGTTTTCTTATTGACTTGCCCTCTCATATGTTAAATTTCAGCTCTTACCATGAACGAGGATTCCTTCATCCACTAAAACCTGCCACATTCCCACTGCCTGGCTTCGTGATTGGAGGCCTTCATTCTGTTTCATCAGCCAGTCCACAAGTTCTTTACCTGAGCAACACTGTCTGAGAGAGAAGTTTAACAGTCGAAAGAGAGACGTGCCGCCACAGTCACAGATTCATTTGGAAGTGGTCACTGTACCGTACCTGTATGTTCTAAGGTGATGTTTCCTGTCTCGGATCAGACTCGGGTTGTGCTCGATCATAACGCTGTACACTGATCTTGCTGCCTTCACGATGCGATCTGAAAGAAACTTTTAGGAGAGAAGAGATGGCATCAAAGAGGGCCATGCAGGTCGAAAAGATAGTGGGGCAGCACAGTCTTGCGTGATATCGTGGGATATGACCACTTCCGGGGACAACCTGCCACTGCGCAATACAAACACAGCATCACTTCATACAGAAAGATGGTGTACTGTTTTGTTTTTGGCTGCAATTGCCAAAGCAGTCACAAAAAGTGCAGTTTTTTCAGTTCCCAGTGAAGAAGGGAAGACGAGGCAAATGGGAGAGGTCGTGTCGGTAGGTTATAGCCTACACACTACGATAAAGTATCTGCGTTCTCTCGCCTGCACAACCGCCATGACATTTCAGCTCCAGGTCATAAACAAACCGCAACACACCCGTTTTCCACACATAGTCACCTTTTCATTGCATTTTCACTTTGTTTGCCATGTAATTTGCCTAACAACTCAGAGAAAGTGCCATGTGTCTAATGGGGACATAAGAGGGCTGTCCCCGGATGTAGGATTAGTGTGTCATATTTGAACCCTTTAGCTCCCGCCCTCAAACAAGACTATGGTGCCCAGTTGGGGTTTCTGTTATGGTCAGCATGTTAATTGGCATATGGAGTACGTCTGCAGGTTTCAGTGGGACATCGGAGTGTAATGTGATAAGTGTGTGAGTGAGTGTGTGTGGCATGGTGGGGACAATATGTTAAAAATGGCTGAGTTTAAATTTCCCACACAAGTGCTAAGTTCCCAGTTTCTAAAAACCTCACGCCGCGGCTGGCACGCAGTCTCTCACCTCTCTGACCACCCTCAGTGGAGTTCCTTTCCTCACTTTCAATTCACTCAGTTTGGCTCCAAACACCAAATAATGAGTGCTAACAGGGATTTAAAAAAAAAACCCTGTCAGCCACTGATGCAGAAACAGGGCTTATGCAAGAAGAATGAGCTTTTGTTTATGGCTGTAATGTGGCCATCCCATTTCACGCTTTGTGCTTCAATTCTATTTCAGAATTACAGTAAACTCCCTCAAAATAATGGTTATGTTGATTATTGATTACTCTGTAATTTTTTAATCTACATAAAAAACCAAACAATAGTAAAAACAATATATAATAATGTCCTGCGGCTGATGGTGTTTTTTTTTTGTTTTTTTTTGGCCAAATTAAAGCAAAATTAAAAAAAAAACAAGAAGGGGCACTCAGAGAAACAACACAGAGATTCAGTAATACCTGAATGAAGAGTTCAGCATGAACTTGACCTCAAATCAGTTCTCTCCAAAACTTGAACCACTTTATCCTTAAAGTTGTAAAGCTTAAATTTAGTTTCTAAGCATTATAATGTAGATTTATTTTTGTAATATGTTGCAAAATTACAATTCATTTTAATAAAGAGAATATATTTACTTGGGGAGAACTCCATAGCACATAATTTATTTTCCTTCTGATGCCATCGTGCAGACTAAACACAGGAGGAAGTGCATGCACGCATGCCTGAGGTTTTAAGATTACCTTTGACCTGATGCACATTCTGGGGGAATGCATGCATAAGGTGTCTTCCCAGTATCCCTCACACATATCAAGGGAAGCCCCCACGTGATCTATAACATTGCTACCAAATATAGGACATGGCATCTGGGTGCTTGAATTTCTCCCCTTCAGGGAGAGAAATTTTAAATTGTTTCAACACAATGCAAATTTTGATCAGACTGACAAAATGATCTTATGAATCCCTGATTTAAATGCTAAGGAATAAAATTATAGTTTTGCCAAAGAAAATTATTTTCATGACTTAAATCATCAAAAAACCGAGAGGCCGTACAGCTTTAAAGCATAGGACTTGGGGTGTTTATAAGCAAAAAATGGAAAACAGTTCATTTTGTAACACTGGATCGACATTCACAAAATAAGAATATATATTTACTGGATTTTCAGAGTATAAATCACACCTTCAAGGTTCAAGGTTCAAGGTTACTTTATTTGTACCAAAAGGTAAATTTGGTTTGGCAGTGAGTCACTCCATTCATAACAATCACATAAAACATAAATACCGATAAAAAATACCATAAGTATAATAAAAATAAAAATACAATGAGCAGTGCAAGTACAGGCCAATAGCATGACACCCAGAAGAAAGTCACAATGCGTGTGCCATCTCAATGCAAAATAGCAGATAAATTAATTAAATATACATCCAAAGTCATCTCTTAAGAACACTAATAGCAGCAGGAATAAAAGTGCTCTTGTAGCGCTTAGTTCTGCAGGAAGGAGCTTTATACCTCCGTCCTGAAGGGAGCAGTTCAAACTGATCAAAAAGAGGATGTGAGGCGTCCTTTAGAACTGCCTCAACCAATCTCTGGACCTGCCTCATGTACAGAGAGGTTGAATACAGCTGAGACTCTCCTCCAATGATTTTGCTCGCCCATTTTACAATCTGATTCGGACTGTTTTTGTTTTTAACTGACAAATTTCCAAACCATGACACCAAACAGAAAGATAAAACAGATTTGATATAACAATGATAAAACACTGTTAACAGTGATTTGTCAATGTGAAAGGATGCCAGTTTTCTAAGGCAGAACAAGCGCTGGTGTCCTCTTTTACACACCACTTCACAATTTGACTCAAAAGTGAGTTTGTCATCAATGACAGTACCCAGATATTTATAGGTGCTCACAGTTTCTACAGCCTGACCTTTTAGGAGAGTTACTCCATGTTTGTGGGAACCTTCCTAAAGTTTCTTCATTGAAGTTTCTTCTTCAATTATTGTTATTATTGTTCATAACAAATGCATGATATTTCAGTATATATAAGTTGCACCGGAGTATGCGATACAGCACCTCCAAAACAAACAAAAAAAAAAATTACACATGACTTATACATGTGAGCGGGCAAAGTCATGGAGGCTGCCAAGCTGATACATTTGCCCAAAAAGGATATATTTAATCCATCTTTGGCATTTTGCAGCACAGCTGGAAGACTGAAGAATATTGATATGCAAGTGATTTCTTAGTTTTTTTTTTTAAATTTTTTATAAATTTGCAAAACTCTAAAAAAAAAACAGTTTTACATTGTCATTATGGGGTATTGTCAGTAGAATTTTGAGGAAAAAATTAATTTCATCCATTTTGTAATAAGGTTGTAAAATAACTAAATGTGGAAAAAGTGAAGCGCTGTGAATACTTTCTGGATGCACCGTAGGCCCAAGGGGAAGGGCACATGCAAAGTGATAGGATGAATATCCCTTGCTCAGTAAATTAAAATGTGTAAAAGCTTAGGGGGGGGGGGTCAAACATTTTCACAGCATAGTAACAGTCTACTGTGCAGTACACACTTCACTCCTTCATCCCCACATCAACCGGTTCCCAGACCTGACATCTGCAGAGTAAATGTGCACCAAGGCGTCTGCTGTGTGTGCCCCATGGGAGTCATGTTGTCTGGAGGTCACCACTATTCCCAGAGCCCCCACAGTCACATTCTCAGCCTTGTCAGCTCCAAACTCCGTGTTTTCAGGAAAAAAAAAGTCAGTCCTCCTGATCCTCTACACGTCCAGATAAGGAAACATTCCACTATCTTACCTTACCCCATCCTTAAACACATTTCATGGAAGGATCAAGTGCTTTATGGCAAACAACGTAAATGATGACCAAAAAAAGAAGGTAATTTCATTTATTCCATTCTTTTCCATCACTGCACTGAGATGCCGGCTGTGAACTGTGTTTTGTTTGTCTGTGAGTTGGCAACGTAATCGTGTTATCCAAGAACGATAACCCAAGCAGGTAATTGTTCCTACTGAGTTGAATTACTGAGCAAACACCTTTCTCACAGGTGTACCACTCAATGACACAAAGTACAACACACAGGCTGCAGTCAGGTCCATAAGTATTTGGACACATACATCTTTTTTTTGTGTGTGTGTGATTTTGCTCCTGTACACCAACACAGCAGAGTTTAGAATTACAGCCATTTTCATGTATAGCATCTCCATTTTAACAGCACATAACTAATTGGATAAACTAAATATGGAGATTATTTTTAATGCAAACCACCACTTTTACAGCCAGTTTCCTTGAGACAAGTCAGGGCATGGATGCACGAACATTTCCAAGTCAGTGAATATGACTTGCACTTCATTTACATCAATGGAGGAGGCAGTTCTCAAAAACTGAGTGACTGTGCAAGATGAAGACTGTGAGGGAAGCCACCAAGAGACCAGTGGCATCTCTGAAGGAGTTATAGGCTTATGTGGCTGTGATTGTAGGAACTGTCCATAATGTAAATTTCATCTGTTGCATCACCAGTTACACAGTTTCATGGTGAACTTGCACAGAGAAGGGTTTTCACTCCATGTGCCTTCTGTTAAACTGTAGCTGAAGTTTCACACTTAAAAAAAGAAAAAAACTCCTCTGTGCCACACCAACATGGCGCTGTATATTTGAAGACGCAGTGGACAACACCTAGATTGCCTATAGGCCGTGTCCCCAAATACAGAAATGTGAGGAGATTTTTGAAACAAAAAATTCACCAACAATGACCCTGTACTGTTACATAAGATATGTATTCAAGAACAGCATGAATTAACACCTTGCATGCTTCATGGCTTGGTATCCTCAATGTATTTTAAGTACCGTAAGAAGGAATAGCAACATTATAAAGTGATATATGTTTTAGCATCCCAACTTTTTTGGAATGTGTTGCAGACCTTAAATACAGGAATGGATGTATATTAGCAAAAGAAATGAAGTTGACCAGAAAAAATATAACACGAAATGTTTTTGGTTCATAGTGTCCCCACCCTCTCTCTCTCTCTCTCTCTCTCTCTCTCTCTCTCTCTCCATACTATTCCGATTTTACAAATACTCAGAATTTTTCTTTTTGGCCAGTTTTAAATTTCATTTACAATGTTGAAAATCAAAACTTTTTTGTTTTAATGACCTCTAACTTTGGGAAATCACAGGCCTATATTAAATAAAAAATAATGTGAATGAACTCAAGTATGAATCCCTCATGTAAAAAAGAAAATGGAAGGGCCCACAATTCAATCCTTGTGGAACACCACACTATTTTCTCATATGTATTTTATTTTGAAGCAGATACAGTTCCCTTAAAAAATAGTGCCGTGAAAGACATACAGCGAATGGTTTCTGAATTATAATATCAGGACTCGCAGTGTTAAAACGCTTTTGATAAATCACAGGTCGAAATGAAAAACAGCTCCACTGGAATCATTCCCAACATTTCAGGTACTCTTCAGCAAAAAGGTGATTGTAATTGTAGTTTTTAACATAATCACGTGCCTGATACATCTTGTGTATTTTGTGCATTTTTTTAATTCTGAAAAATGTTTGTTGTCAACATATTGGAGTGTGCTGTTTGTTTCATGTACCGGCCATACTGGGTGGAATAATGAAGAGTGCAGTCTTGTATGGAGGCGAACTGTTTTTCTCTTTCTCACTCTCAGTGACCTTGGTGGGCAGTGTGGTCTACCAGGCAGCTACAGATGAACACTTTGTGAGGAGACGAGAAGCTTAATGCATCCCTGTGGACTGTGGATGTTTCCCCTCTCTCTTCTTTAGAACAACAGAAACCACCGATTTCAGAGCCTTTCTCATCTGGCTGTTTTGACCCCTGCCTGGTCAATCCGGGCCATGCTACCGACACAAATTCCAAAACAATTCACAAAACAAATACACAGGAAATGTTGCCGGTGCACAGGACAGGAGGGTTTCAGACAAAGACACCACTCCCATCTCTGAATGGAGCCGCACCTCAAACAGACAGAAAAAAAAAAACAGAACCGGGCATCAGAAAGACAACAAATACAGAATAATTTGTCAGCATTAAGCAACAAGAAAAACAAGAGAAATACTAAGGTGATCGCCGGCCACTAGCCCTAAGATTCACTAAAAGACCCAGACTTTGGATAAAGTTGAGGCCGCAGCATGCTCTGCTTCCTAATGAAATGAATTTAAAATAGTAAAAAGCATAGTAACATACTATACTAGTATGCTAGCCATACGAAAGGGAAAATAAGTGCATCTTAAGTCTGGACTTGAAAGTCTCCACAGAATCTGACTGTTTTATTGATGCACAGAACAGGGGCATGATAAGAGAAAGCTCTGCGACCCGCAGAGTTTTTATTCACCCTAGGGACACTAAGCAGTCCTGCACCCTGAGAATGCAAAGCCTAGGCCGGTACGTAGGGTTTAATTAGGTCGGCTAGGTAGGGAGGTGCCAGTCCGTGAGGTTTTATAAGTTAGTACCAGATTTTAGTATTTTAGTCTTTGTGGGCCCTATATTCAACCCAGCACAAAGCAAAGCTCAGTGCGGCGCTACTGGTATTGCTACTTCCCACCTGACACAGTCACTATTTTCATGCAAAAAGCTTCCATGTTCTTTAAATGACAAGTTTACTTGGTGTTTGTTTTTAGTTTACATTTTTGTTTGATCTGTTAATACACACGTATGCCTGTATACTCAGGCATATGTGTGTATACAGAGTGTGTGCATCGTGAACCTACTTGTATAAGGCCTATCTGAATACTGTAGTGTATCAGCAGCAGAAAAACGGTGTGTGACATTACACCAGGTTTTTGGTGATCTATGGTGCATCACCTGATGATGACATATTTTAAAAATCAACATGCCCATAGCTGCACAACATGGACAGCAGGCATCAAAATGACAACAGCATTATTAGAAACTAGCAACAATGTTTTTGGTGCATTACTTTGCACCCGGAGTAAGACAGGGTCCAAGTTCTGTGTCATCTCTCCCATCAGTTACAAACACTTTTGTGTCTTCTGGGAATGGAAGTAATCTGCCAATCACATCGTTATAAGTGATATGATTGGCTACCTCCGACATCACTGTGGCAGTCCTTCGATGGTGGGTCAATTCCCAGTCAGGTTTCTACATCCATGGCCGATCTAGAGATACCTGTGTGTGTGCTTGTTCAATGTGGGAATGTCATTGCATACCAACAAACACACCGTCCTTGACAGATCCTTAGCCTGGTCCAATGGCTGGGAAATTCCAGATGATTGGGATCTGATTGAAGGCTGCACCTGCTGCAGCCTTCATCCGTCTTCACAGCTGTTGGGATACAAGCCATTACCTCCTCCACCTGATCCACTGTTGAAGACTTCTTGTTTCACCAGAGTCCTGTTAGTCTTCTTGCGTTCAGAGTTCCAGTTAGACCTTCATGGCTACAGTAGTGGCCACAGGCCACACAAGGTCCCCACTGTGTTTCATCCCAACAGGCAATCCCATACTTGATCTGTAACCCAGGGGTTGGATTTATTCTGTGGACATAACGTAAGGTTCTGGTGAGATGTCCTACTTAAGTCTCTACAAAGCTCCCAACTAAAGTAGAAGTGACATATGCCTTAGATAAGCCCTGTGGCCCACTGCTGCCAGTGCATACCTCTGGATTCCATAGTGTGAAGCAGATCAGTCTATGACTCCCATAGAGAGATGCCAATCAATCAGACGTTGCTTCCACAACCAAGGTCAATACCCATTTACAGCTGGGTGGACTGGAATACAACACAGGTAGTGTGACTGGGAAATGAGCCAAGGTCTTCATACGGCACATCCAGAAAGTATTCACAGTGTTTCACATTTTCCACATTTTGTCATGTTACAGCCTTATTCCAAAATGGAGTAAATTCATTTTTTTCCTCAAAATTCTGCAAAAAGTGAAGCTCTGAATACTTTCTGGATGTACGGTATTGGTTAACCAGCCCCTGTCCACTGATCTACCTGCTACATGATGTCCATTTAGGCTTGTACTGTAGTTCAATACTCCATGGAGCATTTATCAGAATCACATTTTCATTAACTTGATGGTCATTTGGTAAAAAGAAGAATATGGGCCATCCTTTATTTTTAAGTCCCCGATCATTCTGTTTTAAAGTATTTTTCCTTCCACATTGATTACAGAATTTATTAAACAGAATACACCAATCTAGTTTTTTAGGTCCTTGAATAAAGAAACATCACAATGTGTGCTGACTGTATCCAAAGTTATGCTGTAGTTGCTGAAGAAAAGCTTGAGCCGTCTTAAGACTTTTTCTGTCACTGTAAATGGGAATGAGCGGCGGTGTGCCACGCCCTCTCTCCTTACAGACCGGGGTCATGTCCGTGTCACAGAGACGACGTGGGCGTGTCTCACAGGACATCCAGTTCTACTCCGCACTTCCGTGATGTCCATCACAAAAAAAAAAAAAAAATCAAGACTTTCATACCTAAATTTTACACAAATTAAGATAAAGGTCACCTGGTTTGTGCAGATGAAACTACAAATGTTTGGTCAGACATACAATTTTAGAACAAATCCCAAACTAAAATCCACACAAAAAAAATCATTTACCAAAGTGTGGCCACTATAAACAACTTTTGAGGCTGTTGAAGCAAAACTGGTTTCACTTTGTCGAGTCCTGTTATCAACCTTTAAAAATTCTGCTCAGCGGGCTGTTGAAGGAGATAAGCAGCGTGAGGTGCCTGAGCTCGGCCAGGAGGGTGGGAGGGTCAGTTAACACCAAGCCCTCGAGTACCCTTTAGACTCCTTGCACTGCTAAGAATGTGTGTGTGTGTTTTTAAAATTCGCAAGAGTAATAAGACAGGATACTATAACAACAAAACCAGACGTTCAGCAGCTTGAGAAGGTATGCAAACACTCAACTGCAGATGTCTGCAGACGTCAGACCAGCACAAAGCAACCAGGAGAGATTATATCGATAAACGTAAGCCTGGTGCACGCCTGACAACTACAGTCAGTGCACAGTGCACTGACTGACAGATCATTTGAGAACCAAGGTTGAAAAACTGAGCTTGCAGGGGGTTCTGGGATCAGGGTCCCTGTTGTGGATTTTAAGACTTTTAGAGGTGAAAAACTGAATAACAAAGAACATTGCCGTTTTAACACGATCACATCGTTTAGTTTTTGTGTTGAACTGCACAGACACAATTCTAATTCTATCCTGGCCACAGGGGGCAGTGCTGCTCTTCTTGCATCCTTTCTCTCAGTCTCTTCATCTTGTCTGCTTCATTCACTTAAAGTGCACATCAACTGGTAAATGAAACACCAAATGAGCTGACTGAAATAAATAAAGAATTTTGAAAATACTGGTGTGTTGTGTTTTATTTTTGGTGCCGTATGTCCCTGATAACATAGGAAACGCAGCTTGATTACACCTGATGCTTTGAAATGCTCAGATTTGCTAGCCTGCGGGAAATGTTTATTTCCATGACATCACTTTAGGAACTCCCCACCAGAGCCACTTAGGGTGCCCTGACACGAGCATGTTTTTGATTCACGACACATCATCACCTGTGTCGTGCTGGAGAGTAAACTCGTCTTTAACTGGTGCAGACAGGATGCCAGAGGAGTGCTGGCGCGTGCTATTGTGCACACAGAATTTTGAAATGTTCAAAAAAATCTTTCGTACACAAATGTCGTGCTATGTGGCGCGATCTAATTTCTAACAGGACGTGCAGCTTGTCAAGTGGAGTAAAAAAGAAGTGAACAGAGCAAATGGTGACGTCAGCGGATCGCATCAGAGCGCACCTCGTCTGAAGGATTATAACAAGAAGTTGTTATAATAAGTTGTTACAAACATACATTAACAGCTGCACACAAGAAGGAAAAAACACGCAACTGTTTTATCAAGCCATGACAATGTAAACAAGACAAATAATTACCTTCTTAGATGGCTCAAAATGCTTTCTGCAGCTTGTTAGGCGTGCGTGCGAACGGCTCCACCTGCAGCCTCCTCTGTGATTCAGGAAGTGATTAGAGCCGTTTTCAACAGCCAATTTACAGAAAAAAATGATTAATCCACCACGAAATAATTATTTTTAGATATGCAGTGTCCAGCGCAGAGCGCGTGGCAGCTGGTAGAACAAAGAACAGCGTACAGCTGTGAATACAGCAGGTGGGATCGTCACGACATGGGTCGTGCTGTATCATGAATCAAAAACAAACAAACATTCTCATGTCAGGGCACCTTCAGCCTAATGTGCTGGAGTGAAGTGGGGGGGGGGGCTATTTTTTATAGTTGGAATTAGGAGTGTGTCGTGGGGTTACACGGTGAATACGTCGAAATGGTGAACAGGTGTGTTTTGGCAGGATGCAGCAACAGCAGTCATGACATTTATTCTGTGAAAACTTCAATCAATCAATCAATCAATTTTTTTTATATAGCGCCAAATCACAACAAACAGTTGCCCCAAGGCGCTTTATATTGTAAGGCAAGGCCATACAATAATTATGTAAAACCCCAACGGTCAAAACGACCCCCTGTGAGCAAGCACTTGGCTACAGTGGGAAGGAAAAACTCCCTTTTAACAGGAAGAAACCTCCAGCAGAACCAGGCTCAGGGAGGGGCAGTCTTCTGCTGGGACTGGTTGGGGCTGAGGGAGAGAACCAGGAAAAAGACATGCTGTGGAGGGGAGCAGATCGATCACTAATGATTAAATGCAGAGTGGTGCATACAGAGCAAAAAGAGAAAGAAACAGTGCATCATGGGAACCCCCCAGCAGTCTACATCTATAGCAGCATAACTAAGGGATGGTTCAGGGTCACCTGATCCAGCCCTAACTATAAGCTTTAGTCAAAAGGAAAGTTTTAAGCCTAATCTTAAAATAGAGAGGGTGTCTGTCTCCCTGATCTGAATTGGGAGCTGGTTCCACAGGAGAGGAGCCTGAAAGCTGAAGGCTCTGCCTCCCATTCTACTCTTACAAACCCTAGGAACTACAAGTAAGCCCGCAGTCTGAGAGCGAAGCGCTCTATGGGGTGATATGGTACTACGAGGTCTCTAAGATAAGATGGGACCTGATTATTCACAACCTTATAAGTAAGAAGAAGAATTTTAAATTCTATTCTAGAATTAACAGGAAGCAATGAAGAGAGGCCAATATGGGTGAGATATGCTCTCTCCTTCTAGTCCCCGTCAGTACTCTCTAGCTGCAGCATTTTGAATTAACTGAAGGCTTTGTAGGGAACTTTTAGGACAACCTGATAATAATGAATTACAATAGTCCAGCCTAGAGGAAATAAATGCATGAATAGTTTTTCAGCAATCACTCTGAGACAAGACCTTTCTGATTTTAGAGATATTGCGTAAATGCAACAAAGCAGTCCTACACATTTGTTTAATATGCGATTTTGAACGACATTCCTGATCAAAAATGACTCCAAGATTTCTCACAGTACTACTAGAGGTCAGGGTAATGCCATCCAGAGTAAGGATCTGGTTAGACACCATGTTTCTAAGATTGTGGGGCCCAAGTACAATAACTTCAGTTTTATCTGAGTTTAAAAGCAGGAAATTAGAGGTCATCCATGTCTTTATGTCTGTAAGACAATCCTGCAGTTTAGCTAATTGGTGTGTGTCCTCTGGCTTCATGGATAGATAAAGCTGAGTATCATCTGCGTAACAATGAAAATTTAAGCAATACCGTCTAATAATACTGCCTAAGGGAAGCATGTATAAAGTGAATAAAATTGGTCCTAGCACAGAACCTTGTGGAACTCCATAATTAACTTTAGTCTGTGAAGAAGATTCCCCATTTACATGAACAAATTGTAATCTATTAGACAAATATGATTCAAACCACCGCAGCGCAGTGCCCTTAATACCTATGGCATGCTCTAATCTCTGTAATAAGGTTTTATGGTCAACAGTATAAAAAGCAGCACTGAGGTCTAACAGAACAAGCACAGAGATGAGTCCACTGTCCGAGGCCATAAGAAGATCATTTGTAACCTTCACTAATGCTGTTTCTGTACTATGATGAATTCTAAAACCTGACTGAAACTCTTCAAATAGACCATTCCTCTGCAGATGATCATTTAGCTGTTTTACAACTACCCTTTCAAGAATTTTGAGAGAAAAGGAAGGTTGGAGATTGGCCTATAATTAGCTAAGATAGCTGGGTCAAGTGATGGCTTTTTAAGTAATGGTTTAATTACTGCCACCTTAAAAGCTTGTGGTACATAGCCAACTAACAAAGATAGATTGATCATATTTAAGATCGAAGCATTAAATAATGGTAGGGCTTCCTTGAGCAGCCTGGTAGGAATGGGGTCTAATAAACATGTTGATGGTTTGGATGAAGTAACTAATGAAAATAACTCAGACAGAACAATCGGAGAGAAAGAGTCTAACCAAATACCGGCATCACTGAAAGCAGCCAAAGATAACGATACGTCTTTGGGATGGTTATGAGTAATTTTTTCTCTAATAGTTAAAATTTTGTTAGCAAAGAAAGTCATGAAGTCATTACTAGTTAAAGTTAATGGAATACTCAGCTCAATAGAGCTCTGACTCTTTGTCAGCCTGGATACAGTGCTGAAAAGAAACCTGGGGTTGTTCTTATTTTCTTCAATTAGTGATGAGTAGAAAGATGTCCTAGCTTTACGGAGGGCTTTTTTATAGAGCAACAGACTCTTTTTCCAGGCTAAGTGAAGATCTTCTAAATTAGTGAGACGCCATTTCCTCTCCAACTTACGGGTTATCTGCTTTAAGCTACGAGTTTGTGAGTTATACCACGGAGTCAGACACTTCTGATTTAAAGCTCTCTTTTTTAGAGGAGCTACAGCATCCAAAGTTGTCTTCAATGAGGATGTAAAACTATTGACGAGATACTCTATCTCACTTACAGAGTTTAGGTAGCTACTCTGCACTGTGTTGGTATATGGCATTAGAGAACATAAAGAAGGAATCATATCCTTAAACCTAGTTACAGCGCTTTCTGAAAGACTTCTAGTGTAATGAAACTTATTCCCCACTGCTGGGTAGTCCATCAGAGTAAATGTAAATGTTATTAAGAAATGATCAGACAGAAGGGAGTTTTCAGGGAATACTGTTAAGTCTTCTATTTCCATACCATAAGTCAGAACAAGATCTAAGATATGATTAAAGTGGTGGGTGGACTCATTTACTTTTTGAGCAAAGCCAATAGAGTCTAATAATAGATTAAATGCAGTGTTGAGGCTGTCATTCTCAGCATCTGTGTGGATGTTAAAATCGCCCACTATAATTATCTTATCTGAGCTAAGCACTAAGTCAGACAAAAGGTCTGAAAATTCACAGAGAAACTCACAGTAACGAGCAGGTGGACGATAGATAATAACAAATAAAACTGGTTTTTGGGACTTCCAATTTGGATGGACAAGACTAAGAGTCAAGCTTTCAAATGAATTAAAGCTCTGTCTGGGTTTTTGATTAATTAATAAGCTGGAATGGAAGATTGCTGCTAATCCTCCGCCCCGGCCCGTGCTACGAGCATTCTGACAGTTACTGTGACTCGGGGGTGTTGACTCATTTAAATTAACATATTCATCCTGCTGTAACCAGGTTTCTGTAAGGCAGAATAAATCAATATGTTGATCAATTATTATATCATTTACCAACAGGGACTTAGAAGAGAGAGACCTAATGTTTAATAGACCACATTTAACTGTTTTAGTCTGTGGTGCAGTTGAAGGTGCTATATTATTTTTTCTTTTTGAATTTTTATGCTTAAATAGATTTTTGCTGGTTATTGGTAGTCTGGGAGCAGGCACCGTCTCTACGGGGATGGGGTAATGAGGGGATGGCAGGGGGAGAGAAGCTGCAGAGAGGTGTGTAAGACTACAACTCTGCTTCCTGGTCCCAACCCTGGATAGTCACGGTTTGGAGGATTTAAGAAAATTGGCCAGATTTCTAGAAATGAGAGGTGCTCCATCCAAAGTGGGATGGATGCCGTCTCTCCTAACAAGACCAGGTTTTCCCCAGAAGCTTTGCCAATTATCTATGAAGCCCACCTCATTTTTTGGACACCACTCAGACAGCCAGCAATTCAAGGAGAACATGCGGCTAAACATGTCACTCCCGGTCTGATTGGGGAGGGGCCCAGAGAAAACTACAGAGTCCGACATTGTTTTTGCAAAGTTACACACCGATTTAATGTTAATTTTAGTGACCTCCGATTGGCGTAACCGGGTGTCATTACTGCCGACGTGAATTACAATCTTACCAAATTTACGCTTAGCCTTAGCCAGCAGTTTCAAATTTCCTTCAATGTCGCCTGCTCTGGCCCCCGGAAGACAATTGACTATGGTTGCTGGTGTCGCTAACTTCACATTTCTCAAAACAGAGTCGCCAATAACCAGAGTTTGATCCTCGGCGGGTGTGTCGTCGAGTGGGGAAAAACGGTTAGAGATGTGAACGGGTTGGCGGTGTACACGGGGCTTCTGTTTAGGGCTACGCTTCCTCCTCACAGTCACCCAGTCGGCCTGCTTTCCCGGCTGCTCGGGATCTGCCAGGGGGTAACTAACGGCGGCTAAGCTACCTTGGTCCGCACCGACTACAGGGGCCTGGCTAGCTGTAGAATTTTCCACGGTGCGGAGCCGAGTCTCCAATTCGCCCAGCCTGGCCTCCAAAGCTACGAATAAGCTACACTTATTACAAGTACCGTTACTGCTAAAGGAGGCCGAGGAATAACTAAACATTTCACACCCAGAGCAGAAAAGTGCGGGAGAGACAGGAGAAGCCGCCATGCTAAATCGGCTAAGAGCTAGTAGCTACGCTAAGCTAGCGGATTCCTAAAAACACGCAAAGTGAATAATGTGTAAATAATTTACCCTTAAGGGTAAAAGGGTAAGATTTTACCCTTAAGGGTAAGTTTTTGAGGGGGAAAAGTGCACTGAAAAAAAGAGAATAGTTGAACCAACTTAAATGACTTGTTTCAATTGGTAACATCGAAATTGTTTGAACTTAAGTTGGTAAGTTAGAGTTGATCTAACTTTAGTTTGTATTTCAAACTACACATTAGTCGAATTGATTTAAAACCTGTCAATGCCAATTGAAAACTGACTTAAAATAAATTTTAAAGAGTGGTTTTGATGGGAAACTGAAAAATATATACATATACCACCCCAATTCCAATGAAGTTGGGACACTGTAAAATGTAAATAAAAACTGAATACAATGATTTCCAAATGGGGAAGGGTACAGAAACATTTCTGCTGCTTTGAAGGTCCTAATGAGCACAGTGGCCGCCATCATTTGTAAATGGAAGAAGCTGGGATCCACCAGGACTCTTCTTAGAGCTGGCTGCCTGTCTAAAATGAGCAATCATGGGAGAAGGACCTTAGTCAGGGAGGTGACCAAGACCCCAATGGTCACTCTGTCAGAGCTCCAGCATATCAAGAAATAAACCTCATCACTCACAGTGTGTCCTCACAGTGAATCATTCATTCATTTTCTGGAGCTTATCTGAACCTGGGTCACGGTGGCATCAGACCAAGCAGCTCAAATTTGATTCAAATTTGAAGAAGCAAAAGTTTGATTTGAAAATCCTCTTCAACCTATATTCAATTAAATACACCACAAACTGATAAACTTTATTGTTTTTGTGCAAATATTTGCTCATTTTGAAATGGATGTCTGCACCACGTTTCAAAAAAGTTGGGACAGTGGCAACAAAAAACTGGGAAAGTTGATGAATGCTCAAAGAACAGCTGCTTGGAACATTCCACAGATGAACAGGTTAACGGGAAACAGGTGAGTGTCATGATTGGGTATAAAAAGGAGCATCCCCAAAGGTTTTAGCCATTCACAAGCAAAGATGGGGCGAGGATCACCACTTTGTGATCACCTGTGTGAGAAAATAGTCCAACAGTTTTAGAACAATGTTTCTCAATGTTCAATTGCAAGGAATTTAGGGATTCCATCATCTACAGTCCATAATATAATCAGAAGATTCAGAGAATCTGGAGAACTTTTTACACGTAAGCGGCAAGGCCGAAAACCAACATTGAATGCTCATGACCTTCAACCTGTGGCTCTGCATTAAAAAAATGACACTGTGTAAAGGATCATACCACGTGGGCTCAGAATCACTTCAGAAAACCATTGTCAGTTAACACAGTTCGTCGCTACATCTACAAGGGCAAGTTAAAACTCTACCATGCAAAGCGAAAGCCACACAGCAACAACATCCAGAAACACTGCCAAGCTCATTTGAAATGGACAGATGCAAAGTGGAAATGTGTGCAGTGGTCTGATGAGTCCACATTTCAAATTGTTTTTGGAAATCATGGACATCGTGTCCACTGGACAAAAGAGGAAAAAGACCATCCAGATTGTTACCACCGCAAAGTTCAAAAGCCAGCATCTGTGATGGTATGGGGGTGTGTTAGTGCCCATGGCATGGACAACTTACACATCTGTGATGGCACCATCAATGCTGAAAGGTACATCCAGGTTTTGGAGCAACACATGCTGCCATCCAAGCCATGTCTTTCTCAGGGACGTCCCTGCTTATTTCAGCAAGACAATGCCAAGCCACATTCTGCACGTGTTACAACAGTGTGGCTTCGTAGTAAAAGAGTGCGGGTACTAGACTGGCCTGCCTGCAGTCCAGACCTAGCGCCCATTGAAAATGTGTGGCGCATTATGAAGTGCAAAATACGACAACAGAGACCCCAGACAGTTGAACAACTGAAGTCATACATCAAGCAAGAATGGGAAAGAATTCCACCTACAAAGCTTCAACAGTTAGTGTCCTCATTTCCCAAATGCTTATTGAGTGTTGTTAGAAAGAAAGGTGATGTAACACAGTGGTAAACATACCACTGTCCCAGCTTTTTTGAAACGTGTTGCAGCATCCATTTCAAAATGAGCAAATATTTGCACAAAAACAATAAATTTTATCAGTTTGAACATTAAATATCTTGTCTTTGTGGTGTATTCAATTGAATATAGGTTGATTACTTGGAGGACTAGAGATAAACCACATTTGCGGAAGTTTGCAATTTGAAATTGCGCGTCAGAAGACCCATTTCTGCCGTGCATACCTGCTTCATGGTGTTCTTTGAGTCCAGCACCTCTGTCAGAGGAGTCTAAGAGAGAGAGAGAGAGAGAGAGAGAGAGAGAGAGAGAGAGAGAGAGAGAGAGAGAGAGAGAGAGAGATTATCAGTACTCAGCCATTTCTCCGTATCTTAAACCTCAACACTGAAACAAAAGCACATAACTTGCCTTGGAATGTCATTCCAAGGCAAGTTATGTGCTTTTGTCCAACGAGCTGGACAACTTGTTAATCATCTCAGTGTGTGTGTGTGTGTGTGTGTGTGTGTGTGTGTGTGTGTACTATATGAACTGACAGAACCAAGCTGGACTGTGCAGATAGAAAGAACAATTATTTTCTTTCCGCTGAATGAAGGACAACACAAATAAATGATCTCAGCCCACGCTCTGCCTCCATTGTCTCCTGACTGGCGTCAAGTGGGAAGCTGGAGAACATCGATGTCAGTAGCAAAGAGAAGTACACAACCTGCTGCAACCCTGCATTTTTTTTTTAAGTTAAAACATAACTTTTAACTGCACATTATCCTTCATTTATTTAAACTACATTAAGAAATAAAACAAACTTCAGCACTCAGCACAGATACCAGGAGTTTAATCAAGTAATTCCCAACCATAAATTTAACCTGCTGCCATCGAAAAACATTCAACACTGACACGTATGTACTTTGGCCTAAGTTTTGCTTCCTCTTTAGTGTTTTTTTTTTTTTTTTATGTTTTTATGATCTTCTCAAAGCTGCTGTCATGTCGCTGCCTTCCCAAGGCAACTGTTGGTGATTTAACTGAACTGTGACATGATCTTTTTTTTTTCTTGATAACTTTAACACTACAAAATCTGGAATCTTCACACAGTACAGGACAGCTGATCATTACATTTTAAATATCAACAATTTATTAATTATGACGCAACTAAAATGATTTCTTCTAAGTCTTGAGATGACAGCATCTGTTGAAACTTTATAAATGTGAGGTGCTTTGTTCTTTGTCACCGTGTTCCAGTCACTGGTGTGCAAGAACAGGAAAGACAGGAGGTCCTAATGAAGTCTAAAAAATTAGCCTAGTTTTCCCCCTTTGTTCAATGTTCTGCAAAATAATTAGTTCATGCCTCATTACAGCTTTAATTAGTTGTATTGTTGATATTATTGAGTGCTGAGCAGCACTCGCTGGAGTATTTTGTCTGCCGCAGACAAATAAGTTGCAAGATCTGTTTTGGGATCTGGATCAAACTGCAGTCACACATCCTGATAGTTTTAATCAAACTACGCTTAAATGTTCTGTTGTGTTCAAAAAATAAAGAAAAATGCAATTTCAATTTCATGCAAACTCTGAGATCTTTAAAAACAGTTATGTATTGTAAAACTTTTAATCTTTTTACACATGCAGTGCTCATAAAAGGTATGACAGCAATAAAAAGTAAAAAACAAACAAAGAACCAAATGACAACAACAAGAAAATTGGGCTTGGATTTGTCCAGACAGACTACTTTTTTGGGAATCAAACCCATGACCTTTTTGCTGTCAGGCAACAGTGCAAACCACTAAGACACCATGCTTCCAATAAAAATGTAGGGCCCTATCTTGATGTTGAGGCAGAATAAGTGATGCAAATTTAAAGGGCATATCTCACTCCAATCAACACTATCTTTAAAAAAAAAAAAGATATACCAGATTATGAATTATTACTTCCAACTCTTTAACTTGTGTGAGTCCGGATGTAGCTGATACAAATAAAATTAGCCATACAGTGTTTGTAAAATACACACAGATTCAGTTATTTTTAGTCATAAAAGTGATGTAACCTCAGGTGCTGACAATTAGCAGTCTGAAGGTCACTCCACCTGTGTCCACTTCATGACTTACTCCAGTACACACAGTTAATCTGGTCAAAAATATGGCCATCAGGTTTTGAGAAGACTTTGCGCTCGTCCGTCCATCTGTTTGTGTTCAGCATAAGTTCAGTCCTATTACTGCCAAAGTCGTCAAATTCACAGGGAGCATTCTTGGGACACAGACCTTGGACAAGTTCAAAGATGGCTAACCTTGACCTACTTTAAGTTGTCAAAAGGTCACATTGTTTCCTATTTTATGCTCATACGGTTGAGGCTACTTTAGCATTGTGTTATATTTTTTGTCTCCAAATGTAATATGGCTTTAATATGGCTTTCAAATCAAATTCTTGTATTTTGCAATCAACATATGTCTGTCTCAGCCTCTATATTTACAAAAATATTGTGTATGCCTGAATAACACTGAATAATAACAATAATTACATACCATGAAAGTGTTGTCTCTGATTTCAGTCCTGCTGTGTTCACACACAGACCCATGTAGAATTATTGTTCCACTGTGTGGCACTGCCTTTTGTCCACAGAAAAACAACATGCCACCATCAGCCTTCTTCTCCAGATGTGTCACTAGCCCTAGGGCTACTGGTAGCGCTTAGCTTAGCCATCAGTTTAGCTCAGCTTGGCCATTAACTCAAGGAGCTGGGAGCTGGTCAATGTCACAGTTGTCCTGTTAACAGCAGTCACTCGTCCTCCCCTTTCTGTCCGACTCCATGATCACAAAAACGGCTTCCTCAATGAGACTCGCTGGCATCCCGCATGTAGCATCTTAAGTTAACTTAGATTTCCGCAATGCCAAGGAGCAAACTGCAAACACGGACCATCCCACACTTTCGGAAGAGGAAACACACTTTAGAATTTTCTCCTGGCTACATGAAAGGAAAGGATAAAATCTGTGGTGAGATCCATCTTTTGAAGACAGTTCTCACACTGTACTGTACTGGGCTTCACTTCTGTTTGTCCAAGATGCACTAAAAAAAAAAACCCTCTCACTTTCCTCCTCAAAGTATTATCTTTGGAAAATCTGTCCACCTAATAAGAAACACTTAAAGTCTGTCCACTTAATAAGCAACAGGTTTTAGTGCATCCTAATTAAACACAGAGTTGAACCATTTTGACATATTCAACATCAAAGTCCACAAAAGTCCCCCTCACCCCCCATTTATTTCAATCGAGCGTCTCGAGGCATTTTCATAGAATTTGTTTTCTGTCAATTTTGAATAAATGGCACTATCTGTAAAAAAAAAATATATATATATGTGAGTTAGGGCTGAAATGATTTGTCAAGTAACTCAAATAATGTTTGAGGTAAATTCTGTGCCTTAAAGCTCCATTTAACGTTGTAGTACATATGCCAGACCTGTGTGTGGCACTGTAACATCCTCAGAAAAAATAAACAGAAGAAGACGAGAGCATGTGCATAAGCTGTATAAGAGCTAATCAATGTAGCACCAAAAGCTACAGCTTTCCAAGGTGACACACAGAGTAAAATAAAGCTTTTTAAGACAAAGATGGTAAACTGAAATAGCTTACTGTGCATTTAAAGCGAAGCAGTGTGTTTGCCTATTTTAAAAAACACACGGTTTATTCCGCTGGCTCTCCGCTCTATGTGGCGCGTGACTATTGACCCGGCGGCTGGGTACCCACAGTTGAAGTTTGCTGTTCACCTGGCGGCCAGCTGCTGTCTCTTTGCCGGTGTGAAGGGCTCAGCACGCCCCTCACACCGGGCGAGTCACAGCTCCATCCCTGGCTACACAGCTGCGCGATGTGGTTACACAACGTGCAGCTGCTCACACTATGTTCCCGCATGCATGACCCATCGCAGTGGCATCTTGCACACCTGCCCATTGGCTCAATGTTTTTGTGGTGTGCTTATATGAGCTGTTCGGCCGTGAGTCTCTCTGAGTTGTACTTATTCGTACTACGTGTGAAGGAGCCCTTAGGGAGAGCCCTGGACTGTTGATGTTGTTTAAAAATGCAAAAGTATAACCCCAATTCCAATGAAGTTGGGACGTTGTGTAAAATGTAAATAAAAACAGAATACAATGATTTGCAAATCCTCTTCAACCTATATTCAATTGAGTACACCACAAAGACAAGATATTTAATGTTCAATCAAACTGATAAACTTTATTGTTTTTGTGCAAATATTTGCTCATTTTGAAATGGATGCCTGCAACACGTTTCTAAAGAGCTGGGACAGTGGTATGTTTACCACTGTGTTACATCACCTTTCCTTCTAACGACACTCAATAAGTGTTTTGGAACTGAGGACACTTATGATTGGGTATAAAAAGGAGCATCCCCAAAAAGTCTCAGACGTTCACAAGCAAAGATGGGGCGAGGATCACCACTTTGTGAACAACTGCATGAAAAAAATAGTCCAACAGTTTAAGAACAATGTTTCTCAAAGTTAAATTCCAAGGAATTTAATGATTCCATCATCTACAGTCCATAATACAATCATAAGATTCAGAGAATCTGGAGAACTTTCTACACGTAAGAGGCAAGGCAGAAAACCAACACTGTATGCCTGTGACCTTCGATCCCTCAGGCGGCACTGCATTAAAAACAAACATCATTGTGTAAAGCATAGGTGTCAAACTGATTCCAGAAAGGACCAAGAGGGTGCAGGTTTTCTTTGTAACCACCAACTCCAGCAGGTGATTTCAATGATGAACATCACTTTGAGCAGATGGGAAGAGTTCATCAGTGAAATCACCTGCTGGAGTTGGTGGTTACAAAGAAAACCTGCACCCTCTTGACCCTTTCTGGAATCAGTTTGACACCTATGGTGTAAAGGATCTTACTGCGTGGGCTCAGGAACACTACAGAAAAGCACTGTCAATTAACAGTTCGTCGCTACATCTACAAATGCAAGTTAAAACTCTACCATGCAAAGTGAAAGCAATACATCAACAACATCCAGAAACACCGCCGCCTTCTCTGGGCCTGAGCTCATTTGAAATGGACAGACACAAAGTGGAAAAGTGTGCTGTGGTCTGATGAGTCCACATTTCAAATTGTTTTTGGAAATCATGGATGTCATGTCCTCCGGACAAAAGAGGAAAAACACCATCCAGACTGTTAAAAGTGCAAAGTTCAAAAGACAGCATCTGTGATGGTATGGGGGTGTGTTAGTGCCCGTGGCATGAGCAGCTTACACATCTGTGATGGCACCATCAATGCTCAAAGGTACATCCGGGTTGTGGAGCAACACATACTGCAATCCAAGGAATGTCTTTTTCAGGGATGTCCCTGCTTATTTCAGCAAGACAATGCCAAGCCACATTCTGCACGTGTTACAACAGAGTGGCTTCGTAGTAAAAGAGTGCGGGTACTAGACTGGCCTGCCTGCAGTCCAGACCTGTCGCCCATTGAAAATGTGTGGCGGATTATGAAGCGCAAAATAGGACAACGGAGACCCCGAACTGTTGAACAACCGAAGTCATACATCAAGTAAGAATGGAAAAGAATTCCACCTACAAAGCTTCAACAATTAGTGTCCTCAGTTCCCAAACGCTTATTGAGTGTTGTTAGAAGGAAAGGTGATGAAACCACAGCGGTAAATTACCACTGTTCCAGGTTTTTTGAAACGTGTTGCAGGGCATCCATTTCAAAATGAGCAAATATTTGCACAAAAATCAATCAATCAATCAATCAATTTTTTTTTATATAGCGCCAAATCACAACAACAGTTGCCCCAAGGCGCTTTATATTGTAAGGCAAGGCCATACAATAATTATGTAAAACCCCAACGGTCAAAACGACCCTGTGAGCAAGCACTTGGCTACAGTGGAAGGAAAAAACTCCCTTTTAACAGGAAGAAAACCTCCAGCAGAACCAGGCTCCGGGAGGGGCAGTCTTCTGCTGGGACTGGTTGGGGCTGAGGGAGAGAACCAGGAAAAAGACCTGCTGTGGAGGGGAGCAGAGTATCAGTTTGACCATTAAATATCTTGTCTTTGTGGTGTATTCAATTGAATATAGGTTGAAGATGATTTGCAGATCATTGTATTCTGTTTTAATTACATTTTACACAACGTCCCAACTCATTGGAATTGGTATTGTACCTTTTTATCCGATTACCTCGAGTAATCGCCAGAATAATCAATAGAATACTCGATTACTAAAATAATCGATATCTGCAGCCCTAATCTGAGTGATGATTTGGATACAAACCACAAACAGACTAAGATTTACAGCCATTTGACCTGCTGATGGGAAAAGTCGCATAAACTTGGAACTGCTGTGGTGTGTCTTCCTGTGACCCGGAAACCAAAGTCTCCTGTTGTGTATTCTTCTAATTCCCTGTAAAACACATGGGGCTTTTGTGGTTAAAGGTGAACAATAAACAATAAACTATTTATAACCAGAGTTTAATAAAAACTTTGTGCTTTGTTCGCTTCCTCTGTCCGAACACTTGAACTGCTGAACTGCAATGGAGTGAACTGTGTCCGTCTACCGGACGCATTCTGGAACAATTTACAAATTTGTTTTTTTGTTGGACAAAAATAGTTGAAAGAACTACATCCTGTTTTAGACAACACAGAGCTGCCGTCTGCACTTTCCTCACTTACAGTGCAGCTGATACCACAAAAATAGTGAGGAATTTTCACCCAAAATGTTCTGTATTCATTACGTGTACTTTTTTATTTGTCTGTATGCTGCAGAGTCTTTCCTGCTTTCCATTAAACTCACAAACTAGCCTCAGTAGAAGTGAATATACAAGTATTACTTACCAATGTTTCTAAGTTTACAAGGGAAGTAATGTTTTCATCCTTTTTTTCCTTATGCATCAAACTGAATAAAAACCACACTGTTATAACTTAAGAAGTTTGGATCTTTAAAAACTCAAAAGAACTACAGCAACAAAAATAAAAATTAATATCATTATTGTTACATTATTGAGGAGGATTCACAAAAAGAGTTGGAGTGAGGAGTGAGGAGTGATAACTAGTTTCTGTGGAACCTGTTCCAGATAACTGAAAAACAAATGAATGGGAGAAGTTTGCACATGCGCAGATATTTTTTAAATTGCACAATAAAATGTGTCACTAATTAAATTATATATACACATACGAGGGTAGGCTGAAAAGTTCTAAGGCTCACCAAGAAGGAGAAATGCCATTTCAATAAAACATGGCATGCATTAAGTTCAACTCTTCTGATGACTAACTGACTTTGACTAATGACTTTTTTCTTCCAGGTTGTGAGGTAGTTTGTGGTTCATAGCCAAGTTTGAAAGTTTGGGGTAGAGGGAAATGGCAAAAATGGACAAAATCTGGCATCGCGGTGTGATTAAGTACTTGCATAAGAAGGGGTTAAAGCCCAAGGACATTTATGCGGATATGGTTGCTACATTAGGGGATGAAGCTCCCTCCTTATCTACAGTGCAGAAGTGGGCAGGTGAATTTAAGAGGGGCAGAGAGAGCCTTGACGACGACCCAAGGTCTGGGCGGCCTGCAACAGCCACAACCCAGAAAAACATTGACCTTGTTCATGAAATGGTGATGGACAACAGATAAATCGACGATTAATCAGCTAGCAGATGCTGTGGGAATATCCCGTGAGAGAATTGAACACATTCTGCATGAAGAACTTGGAATGTCAAAGGTGTCAGCTCGGTGGGTGTCACGTCTTCTGACGCCTGATCAGAAACGCACCAGGCTAGTCATGTCGAAGGCAAACTTGGCGCAATTTGAAGAGGATCCAGCCAATTACATGGAACATTTTCTTACCCAGGATGAGTGTTGGGTTCACCACTTTGAACAAGAGACAAAAACCAATCAATGCAGTGGAAACACCCAAGGTCACCACCTCCAAAGAAGGCCAAGGTTGTTTCGTCTGCGGGGAAGGTCATGGTTTCAGTTTTCTGGGATGCCAAGGGCATTGTGTTCGCATACTATCTTGAAAAGGGACAAACCATAAATGGACATTACTATTCTAACCTACTGAGACAGTTACGCGAGGCTATCAAAAAGAAGCGACCAGAAAAGCTGATGAAAGGGGTGCTGTTCCATCAAGACAATGCCCCAGCTCACAAGTCAACAGTGGCCATGGCCACTGTCCATGAGTGTGGATTCGAACTGGTAGAACACCCACCATACTCCCGACTTGGCACCCTCGGACTTTCATCTGTTCCCAAATCTAAAAAAAACTTGACTGGGAAGCACTATCGGAGCAATGATGAGGTGATGGCTGCCGTTGAAGACTATTTTGACTCTCAAGATGAAAGCTTCTATGCCAAGGGAATCGAAGCACTCAAGCACTGCTGGAAGAAGTGTGTGGACTTACAGGGTGACTATGTAGAAAAATAACCTAGAACTTGTTAAATTCGACAACTGCATCATAGTCAGCCCTAGAACCTTTCAGCCTACTATATACACATATATATATATATACATATATTTAGTTTTGAGGTAGATAATGTTATTTCTTTTTACAGATTTGTGAACCAAATGTGTTGCGAAGACACATAATTCAAAAAATATAATTAAATTAATGCTGCAGCTAATTTCAAAAAGTGAAAACTTGTAGTGAAAACTTTTAGTTTTAGTGAAAACTCTGAGTTTGTTAACCATAAAATGAGGGAAACTATTGTGTGGGCCGCTGAAGAGGAGGTACTGCTGGCCCACCACCACCAGATGGCGCCCTGCTTGAAGTGCGGGCTTCAAGCACGAGAGGGCGTCGGAACCACTGGGAGTGACAGCTGTCACTCATCAACGCCAGCTGTCACTCATCAACCACAACATCCATAAAAGCCGGACTGCAACTCCACCTCCCCGCCGAGAAATCAGCTACCATTCAGGTAACTTCTCTGCTGCATCCTAAACAAACAAAAGTCTGATCTCATTTACAGCCGTTTTCCTGCGACGTATCCTTGTCTGCTGCATTGGCATTTGGTGTGGACTGCGACGGCTTCGCCTCACACCCCAACCAGAGAAGTGGTTTTCCAGCAGCTGTACGAGTGTGTTACTGGAGGTGGAGGTTTTCCCTCCTGGAGGAATTAAGCACTGAAAGATTGCTGGGTGTGTATTCACACACCCACCATTAACTGTTTCTGTTTCTGCCAGCAGTACCGGGTTTGACTGCTGAAAACAGTGGCCACCTGGGGCGCAGGACTTGGCGGCTCCGGTGTTCTTCAGATCCGTTGGCGGTGGAAACTGTGTGGGATCCGGCTCTTCTCTGGCCAGACGTCTTCTATCTTCGAGCCTTGTGTATGATTGACCATCCTCATCCTCTGTTATTGTCTGTATTTCGTTGTGCGATTCACAACATTAAATTGTTACTTTTTGGCTTATCCATTGTCCGTTCATTAATGCCCCCTGTTGTGGGTCCGTGTCACTACACTTTCACAACAGAAACACTTGAGTTTTCTGTTTCCAAAAGTGAGGTTAATCAAACCTTGGAAAGGGGGCTTAGTTTGTGAACCTAACCTGGTCGGGAGCAGGTTTTTTTTTTTATTTTAACCTCAATTTCTCCCACTCTCTTCCCACTTAAAGAGCTGTTTCACTTATTTGAGTAGTTATCTGCATCATCCTGTGAAGATGAGCAAAGTTTTTGTAAATGTTAACCTATTTTTGACATTAACTTTGGAGTAATGAGTACTGCCTTCTGTCTGATGGCTGAGTAAAAGTCAAATGATAAACAGGCTGATATAAATAACAAAATACTGAGAGGAATATGTATGACAACAGCATTATATCAGGCTTGTTCAGGTTGGATGCTTACATTAACACTGCCACTGAATTATATTTAGTACTGTTATGTGTCAGATGCGATTAAAATGATGCACAGCCATCAGTGTTTTAAGCCTTAGTCTTACCAGTTTGAACTTTATTCTATTTTATTTTCAGCTGCTTCCATGTCTGGTTTTTGGCTGCAGGATTGCACCCAAATTAAATCAAATTTGAGTTGAGTCGACAGGTTTTCCACCTGTAATATTAGTAATATTATACATGTAATTCAATATTTAAAACACACACACACACACACTTTGACTCAAGCAGCAATTTTCTCCCACAGTTTTTGTCTCTGTTGCAGACACAACCATGTTGGGCTGAACAGCGTATTATATACAATTGTATGCAAACGTTTAGGCGCCCCTGATAATTTTCATGATTTCTATTATATTTCATTGGTTGTCTGAATCAGAAATTTCAGTTAAATATATTATACAGCAGATGAGATTTGAGAAGTGAAATGAAGTTTCTAGTATTTACATAAAGTGTGCAATAATTATTTAAACAAAATTGTTCAGGTATATAAATTTGGGCAATACAAAAAGCTATCTCAGAGATTTCAGCTGTCAGTTTCCACTGTAAGGAACACAGTGAGGAAAAGGAAGACCGCAAACAAAGTCACTTGAGGTATGCTAAAGCACATTTGGACAAGCCAGCTTCATTTTGGAATAAGGTGCTGTGGACTGATGAAACTAATCAAATCAAATCAAATCAATTGAATTTATATAGCGCCAAATCACAACAAACAGTTGCCCCAAGGCGCTTTATATTGTAAGGCAAAAGCCATACAATAACTACAGAAAAACCCCAATGGTCAAAACGACCCCCTGTGAGCAAGCACTTGGCGACAGTGGGAAGGAAAAACTCCCTTTTAACAGGAAGAAACCTCCAGCAGAACCAGGCTCAGGGAGGGGCAGTCTTCTGCTGGGACTGGTTGGGGCTGAGGGAGAGAACCAGGAAAAAGACATGCTGTGGAGGGGAGCAGAGATCAATAACTAATGGTTAAATGCAGAGTGGTGCATACAGAGCAAAAAGAGGTGAATAAAAAGAAACAGTGCATCATGGGAACCCCCCAGCAGTCTAAGTCTATAGCAGCATAACTAAGGGATGGTTCAGGGTCACCTGATCCAACCCTAACTATAAGCTTTAGCAAAAAGGAAAGTTTTAAGCCTAATCTTAAAAGTAGAGAGGGTGTCTGTCTCCCTGATCTGAATTGGGAGCTGGTTCCACAGGAGAGGAGCCTGAAAGCTGAAGGCTCTGCCTCCCATTCTACTCTTACAAACCCTAGGAACTACAAGTAAGCCTGCAGTCTGAGAGCGAAGCGCTCTATTGGGGTGATATGGTACTACGAGGTCCCTAAGATAAGATGGGACCTGATTATTCAAAACCTTATAAGTAAGAAGAAGAATTTTAAATTCTATTCTAGAATTAACAGGAAGCCAACGAAGAGAGGCCAATATGGGTGAGATATGCTCTCTCCTTCTAGTCCCCGTTAGTACTCTAGCTGCAGCATTTTGAATTAACTGAAGGCTTTTTAGGGAACTTTTAGGACAATCTGATAATAATGAATTACAATAGTCCAGCCTAGAGGAAATAAATGCATGAATTAGTTTTTCAGCATCACTCTGAGACAAGACCTTTCTAATTTTAAAGATATTGCGTAAATGCAAAAAAGCAGTCCTACATATTTGTTTAATATGCGCTTTGAATGACATATCCTGATCAAAAATGACTCCGAGACTTCTCACAGTATTACTAGAGGTCAGGGTAATGCCATCCAGAGTAAGGATCTGATTAGACACAATGTTTCTAAGATTTGTGGGGCCAAGTACAATAACTTCAGTTTTATCTGAGTTTAAAAGCAGGAAATTAGAGGTCATCCATGTCTTTATGTCTATAAGACAATCCTGCAGTTTAGCTAATTGGTGTGTGTCCTCTGGCTTCATGGATAGATAAAGCTGGGTATCATCTGCGTAACAATGAAAATTTAAGCAATACCGTCTAATAATACTGCCTAAGGGAAGCATGTATAAAGTGAATAAAATTGGTCCTAGCACAGAACCTTGTGGAACTTCATAATTAACTTTAGTCTGTGAAGAAGATTCCCCATTTACATGAACAAATTGTAATCTATTAGACAAATATGATTCAAACCACCGCAGCGCAGTGCCTTTAATACCTATGGCATGCTCTAATCTCTGTAATAAAATTTTATGATCAACAGTATCAAAAGCAGCACTGAGGTCTAACAGAACAAGCACAGAGATGAGTCCACTGTCCGAGGCCATAAGAAGATCATTTGTAACCTTCACTAATGCTGTTTCTGTACTATGATGAATTCTAAAACCTGACTGAAACTCTTCAAAAAACTAAAATTGAGTTTTTTGGACATAACAGTATGCATGGCTGAAAAAGAACAGAGCATTCCAAGAAAAACGCTTGCTCCCTCCAGTAAAATTTGGAGGTGGTTCCATCATGCTGTTTGGCTGTGTGGCCAGTGCAGGTACTAGGATATTAGCAGATTCTTGAGAACAATGTTCATGAATCAGTGACAAAGTTGAAGTTGCGCCGGGGCTGGATCTTTCAACAAGACAACGACCCTAAACACTGCTCAAAGTCTACTAAGGCATTCATACAGAGGAAAAGTACAACATTCTGGAACGGCCATCTAGGTCCCCAGACCTGAATATTATTGAAAATCTGTGGTGTGATTTTAAGCGGGCTTCCCATGCTCAGAAACCAACAAACCTGACATGTTTTGTAAAGAGGAATGGTCCAAAATACCTTCAACCAGAATCCAGACTCTTAATGGAAGCTATAGGAAGCATTCAGAGGCTGTTATTTCTGGAAAAGGAGGATCTACTATTGATTGATTTTTTTTTTCTGTTGGGGTGCCCAAATTTATGCACCTGCCTAATTTTGTTTAAAGAATTATTGTACACTTTCTGTAAATTCTATAAACTTTATTTCACTTCTCAAATATCACTGTGTTTGTATGCTATATGATAAATTTAACTGAAATTGCTGATCCAAACAACCAATGATTTATTAAGGAAAATCATCAGGGATATATATATATATATATATATATATATATATATATATATACACAACCCCTGGCAAAAATTATGGAATCACCGGCCTCGGAGGATGTTCATTCAGTTGTTTAATTTTGTAGAAAAAAAGCAGATCACAGACATGACACAAAACTAAAGTCATTTCAAATGGCAACTTTCTGGCTTTAAGAAACACTATAAGAAATCAAGAAAAAAAGATTGTGGCAGTCAGTAACGGTTACTTTTTTAGACCAAGCAGAGGAAAAAAATATGGAATCACTCAATTCTGAGGAAAAAATTATGGAATCACCCTGTAAATTTTCATCCCCAAAACTAACACCTGCATCATATCAGATCTGCTCGTTAATCTGCATCTAAAAAGGAGTGAACACACCTTGGAGAGCTGTTGCACCAAATGGACTGACATGAATCATGGCTCGAACACGAGAGATGTCAATTGAAACAAAGGAGAGGATTATCAAACTCTTAAAAGAGAGTAAATCATCACGCAATGTTGCAAAAGATGTTGGTTGTTCACAGTCAGCTGTGTCTAAACTCTGGACCAAATACAAACAACATGGGAAGGTTGTTAAAGGCAAACATACTGGTAGACCAAGGAAGACAAAGCGTCAAGACAGAAAACTTAAAGCAATATGTCTCAAAAATCGAAAAATGTACAACAAAACAAATGAGGAACGAATGGGAGGAAACTGGAGTCAACGTCTGTGACCGAACTGTAAGAAACCGCCTAAAGGAAATGGGATTTACATACAGAAAAGCTAAACGAAAGGCATCATTAACACCTAAACAGAAAAAACAAGGTTACAATGAGCTAAGGAAAAGCAATTGTGGACTGTGGATGACTGGATGAAAGTCATATTCAGTGATGAATCTCGAATCTGCATTGGGCAAGGTGATGATGCTGGAACTTTTGTTTGGTGCCTTTCCAATGAGATTTATAAAGATGACTGCCTGAAGAGAACATGTACATTTCCACAGTCATTGATGATATGGGGCTGCATGTCAGGTAAAGGCACTGGGGAGATGGCTGTCATTACATCATCAATAAATGCACAAGTTTATGTTGATATTTTGGACAATTGAAAGGATGTTTGGGGGATGATGAAATCATTTTTCAAGATGATAATGCATCTTGCCATAGAGCAAAAACTGCAAAAACATCCCTTGCAAAAAGACACATAGGGTCAATGTCAATGAGCAGATCTGATTTGATGCAGGTGTTAATTTGGGGGATGAAAATTTACAGGGTGATTCCATAATTTTTTCCTCAGAATTGAGTGAGTCCATATTTTTTTCCTCTGCTTGGTTTAAAAAAGTAACTGTTACTGACTGCCACAATCTTTTTTTCTTGATTTCTTATAGTGTTTCTTAAAGCCAGAAAGTTGCCATTTGAAATGACTTTAGTTTTGTGTCATGTCTGTGATCTGCTTTTTTTCCACAAAATTAAACAACCTCTGAGGCCGGTGATTCCATAATTTTTGCCAGGGGTTGTATATATATATATATATATATATATATAGGGGCACAACTCATATTATGGCCAAAAAATTTGTTCAACTTCTTCCAGGTCTCACCCCTTAATTTTTTCCTTTTATGAAGCATATTAACTCATTCAGATATACTGATATTTACTGGTAGCTCAATGAACTGAAGTGTTTTTTAAATCACGTCATACAATTGGGGCTCAACTGACCAGTCTGAATATGAAACTGGACAAGATGTAGAGTTCATAATGTCAGCTGTCCAATTAAGGGTGATATTGTTGTGTGGACCACCAGAAGAGGAGGTACTGCTGGCCCACCACCAGAGGGCGCCCTGCCTGAAGTGCGGGCTTCAGGCACGAGAGGGCGCTGCCGCCACGGACACAACCGGGAGTGACAGCTGTTACACATCAACTCATGACAGCTGTCACCCATCTTCATTTCATCACTCCATAAAAGCCGGATGTCATCTCCACCTCGCTGCCGAGATATCATCTACCTGTGAAGGTACTTTCTCTGCTGACCTAAATCATTGAATAATAACCTGAACTTCTTTGCAGCCGTATTCCTGTGGCGTTTCATTATCTGTGGATTGGCGTTTGGTGTGAACAGCGACGGCTTCGTTTCACACCCAAACCAGATAAGTGGTTAGACAGGAGCTGCACGAGTGTGTGATTAGAGGTGGAGGTGACTTTCCACCTTCTGTTTTTGTTACTGGGTATGCACACACCCACATCTCACTGTTTGTGCTCCTCGCCAGCAGTACCAGATCCAACAGTCGGGGACGGTGATCACCTGGGAATTCGGGACTTGGCGGCTCCACTATTCTCCGGGTTCTGTGGCGGTGGAGATCGTGTGGTTCTGGCTCTTCTTGGGACAGACGTCTTCTATCCTCGAGCCTGCCCACACGTCACCTTGGTGTATTGACTGCTATCATATTCTGAGATTGTCTGTATAGTCGTTGTGCACATTCACAACATTAAAATTGTTACCTTTTGGCTCATCTATTGACCGTTCATTTGCGCCCCCTGTTGTGGGTCCATGTCACTACACTTTCCAGATATTCCATGTTTCATTCAGTAACAAATGACAGTTTCATCCCAGAGATGTTTCCCATGAGCTCCTGCACTTGTTACTGTTGTTTCTAGGAGCTGACTGCAAGGGTGATGTACACATTCAGGCTCCTGAGGCATTCCATCGAGCTCGGTGATGGCAAAGCTCATACGCAGTCTGAAGATATACATCTTTCATGATCAGTTCTGACTGACTGCACGTGAACTCTCGTCTCATGGCCATTTCAACACATTTGCGATAAAGGTGTACCTCAAGGCTTGGTTTACATGCATGTGTGCGTCATCTGCTCCAAAAAATGATTTGCAGCTACTGCGTGAGCTGGACAGTTACAAGAGGAAATAAAGCAATTGCGAAAGCTGCAGTAAAGTCATTCTCTGGACATGTGACATTTTCAGTCATTTTTGTGTTAAACTGTTTGTGTTCAAAAAGCATTTATTAAGTTCTGAAGTAACTACTAGCAGGTGCTAGTCTTCATTTTAAGTATTTCTACAATATTCTTATGTTTATGTTAAAACAACTGTTATCATATCCAAATTTTTCCAAAAATTACAAAACTTTGATGCTGTTGAGCTACCACTAAATATAATACATTCAAATTCAGCTTTTTTTCTTTTCACCTTATGAACAAATAAAAATTAGAAACTTTCTTTTTGAATGGCACTTGTGTGAAGCGCCTTGAGGCAGCTTTGTTGTGATTTGGCACTATATATATGAAATAAATTGAAAATGAATTGCAAAAGTGAAAAACAAACAAACAAAAAAATAAACCGGACACTTGGACACTACACCATCATCTCTCGCAGACAGACGGGTGCCAGGAGGATATACGAGGTCTGTCAATAAAGTATAGGTCCTTTTTATTTTTTTCAAAAACTATATGGATTTCATTCATATGTTTTTACATCAGACATGCTTGAACCCTCGTGTGCATGCGTGAGTTTTTCCACGCCTGTCGGTGACGTCATTCACCTGTGAGCACTCCTTGTGGGAGGAGTCGTCCAGCCCCTCGTCGGAATTCCTTTGTCTGAGAAGTTGCTGAGAGACTGGCGCTTTGTTTGATCAAAGTTTTTTCTAAACCTGTGAGACACATCGAAGTGGACACGGTTCGAAAAATTAAGCTGGTTTTCGGTGAAAATATTAACGGCTGATGAGAGATTTTGAGGTGATACTGTCGCTTTAAGGACTTCCCACGGTGCGAGATGTCGTGCAGCGCCCCGAGGCGCCGTCGTCAGCCGGTTTCAAGCTGAAAACCTCCACATTTCAGGCTCTATTGATCCTGGACGTTGTGAGAGAACAGAGAAGTTTCAGAAGAAGTCGGTTTCAGCATTTTATCCGGATATTCCACTGTTAAAGGAGATTTTTTTAAATGAAAGACGTGCGACGCTCCGCCACAGGAAAAACACCTCCGTTGGAAGCCTTAAGGACAAGTTGGAACATGTCCAGCTGTTAAACAATTTCTCATATACTCACTCCACTGAAAGCCATCAAAAGCTGCATGGATTTTACAAATGGTTATCAACACGGAGGTGTTTTTCCTGTGCCGTCCGCACCGCGCCGGCTGCGTCCCGACGCGCGGACCCGTCCACACGTCTTTCATTAAAAAAATCTCCTTTAACAGTAGAATATCCGGATAAAATGCTGAAACCGACTTCTTCTGAAACTTCTCTGTTCTCTCATGACGTCCTGGATCAATAGAGCCTGAAATGTGGAGGTTTTCAGCTTGAACAGGCTGACGACGGCGCCTGGGACCGCTGCACGACGTCTCGCACCGTGGGAAGTCCATAAAAGCGACAGTATCACCTCAAAATCTATCATCAGCCGTTAAAATTTTCACCGAAAACCAGCTTAATTTTTCGAACCTTGTCCACTTCGATGTGTCTCACAGGTTTAGAAAAAATTTTGATCAAACAAAGCGCCAGTCTCTCAGCAACTTCTCAGACAAAGGAATTCCGACGAGGGGTTGGACGACTCCTCCCACAAGGAGTGCTCACAGGCGAATGACGTCACCGACAGGCGTGGAAAAACTCACGCATGCGCACGAGGGTTCAAGCATGTCTGACGTAAAAACATATGAATGAAATCCATATAGTTTTTGAAAAAATAAAAAGGACCTATACTTTATTGATAGCCCTCGTATATGTTGAATCCCATTAATGCTGCCTTTTGTGCATGTACTTAACAGAGTGAACAAACATACCAGCAAGTTTCAAAATAAAACGTGTTCAATGAGACATAGCTTTAAAGCAGAAATAAACCTGATTACAGCCTGGTAAATGGTAAATGGACTGCATTTATATAGCGCTTTTCCATCTGTATCAGACCCTCAAAGCGCTTTACAATAATGCCTCACATTCACCCCGATATCAGGGTGCTGCCATACAAGGCGCTCACTACACACCGGGAGCAATAGGGGATTAAAGGAATTGCCCAAGCGCCCTTAGTGATTTTCCAGTCAGGCGGGGATTTGAACCCATGATGGTACATGATACAAAACAAACAAACAAACAAGCAAAAAACAAAACAAAACAAAAAAAACAGTTTTTCACTTTATAGATAGTTTTCTCCTTTGGAACAAATGTACAGGGGGGATTTTTTTTCCCCAACTTCTTAGTTTAGGGTGTTTAAGCCAGAAATTTTTGATTAATTAGGGATGTGGTCGCTTTAAGTGACAGCGGCTGAGCTGAGTTCCAACTCGCAGAGTGTCTTTTGCAGAGGGCTGTATCTGTTGTTTTGACCATTTTATGACAAATATCTGGAAAAGTATGTCTTGTTGTGTGGTACAATGTTGTAATGTTTCATCTAAAACATCCCTGCTACAACATTCGCACTGAGTGAAATTCTCGTTTTACTTAATATTGTATGTTCATGGAATTACCATTTTTAGCAACTGATGCTAGCTAATTCCGTGGAGATCTTTACAGCATGATTACTGAGAAAATAAGCGGCTCATAACTTTTATTCTAATCCAATTACATTTTTTCCGCAAATCTGATTGGTTAATCTTGTGACATAATCAGGTGTATAATATCTGTGGAAGGGAACAAAATTTTAGACCGGTGGCCAAAGATGTATTACTCCGCGCTCTGACTGGTGTTCTGATGAGATGTGATAACTGTTGAATGTCATTCCCATCCTCCATGTGCAACAGCATGTGCAGTATTGTCGGGACGCGGAACTTTCGAGAAACATAATTTGTCAGAATACGCCTACGCGCTCTGCTAGCTGTCAGCACTGTTAGCTCAGAGTGAGAGAAAGTCGCGTGCCTCCGCCGAAATGGGTGAATTTAAGATACCGTACAAAAGTACTGATGTAGATTCTGATAGAGAATTACCGTTTCACGTTTGATGGATTTGATGCATTACTCCGCGCCCTGACTAATGTTGCAGAGATGGCTCACTGCTTCACAGTAAGCCTACCCTCGGTGACCGAATTACCTACAGCAGGGGTGCCCAAGTTCGGTCCTTGAGATCTATCTTCCTGACACTTAGTTGTCTCTCTGTTCCAACACACCTGAATCCAATGAAAGGCTCATTAAAAGCCTGCTAACGAGTGTTTCATTGGATTCAGGTGTATTGGAACAGAGAGACAACTAAGAGTGTCAGGAAGATAGATCTTGAGGACCGAACTTGGGCACCCCTGACCTACAGAAAAATAGACCGCGCAAACAATGGAATTGGATTAGAATGGGAATAACCCCCTTGTGTCTGATGATGTGTCGGACGTTCATGCTGTTACATACAGGTGAAAATTTCCGTTTTATACCTTTTTTATACCGCTTTTTACCGGCTCCGCTACACGTCACCAGTAAAGCCTATTTTTGACTGTATATCCCAGCATGAACGTCCGACACAGACACAACAGGGTTATTCCCTAAATGTCCACCCTCAAGCAAACCATTGAGAACCACCGCACATTCCCCAAAAATAGGATTTAATAAAGATCTGAACCAAAGTTAGCCTGTTAGCTTAGCTGGTTCAGACAAAAACATAAGGGCATGTTCAGCCTTTTTTTGTCACACCACTCAGCCACCCACACACCACCTCTTTACGTATTTATGGATCTGTTGTAACACAGCCAGAGTCAGCGTTACCACCGCTACCAACATGGTGACACCCAGACATGGGTTTCATATCGGCTGTTCGGGGTCTCTATAGAAAATTTATGGGTGACGTCATGCAGGCTTTGTCCAGTATACATACATACTGGACGTCTGTGGCTCCTCCACGTGTGGTGTTGCACCACCATCATAATATGGTCCAATTCAAGCACTTTATACTAAAGCAGTGAAATTTTTAATCAACCAAATTTATAACCAGTCATCAATCCCCCCTACGGGTGGTAGGGGGGGTTCTAATCTGTACTTTCTCCGTAAGGTGCTACAACAGGCCTGTGTTCAACCCAAGTGGTAACGCTCAAACCTGTATTTTGACCCCAACCTGGAAGTGCAGTTCCTTGACTGACCACTTGAGGCTCCAATACAGAGCACATTCCCATAGAAGCTGATTTTAAAATGCCCAACTTTTGAGCAGAAATAAACATGTTTACAGCCTGGTACACAAAACAGTTTTGGTCTCTATACTTAATTTCCTCCTCCACAATAACTATATAGAGGGTTAAATGTTTTTAGTTCTTAGTTGAAGACATTTTAATAACATTCGATATAATTGTGAGTGGGGTTGCTTTGAGTAGCTGAGCCCAGTAATTCTTCCTCCTCCCGTAGAATCGGACCATGTCTCCGAGTCCACTGGCTGGATGGATGGATGTATTTTGATAAAACTTTGCACATGTAAAATACAATAAAGTATCAAATGCACTTATTTAGAATGTGTGTCTGTTTGGAGTATCTTATTACAAAAATCTCAAATAATGCAGCTTGTTGTTTGGTGAAACGTCCAAATAACTGGAGCTGCGTGCGCACATTTAAACAAAGAAAAGAAAAAAAAACTGGCTGCCACTGCGGTTCCTCGCTCTCTCTCCCCTCAAACTCTGCCATCATAGTGTAATAAACCAGTCACCATTTGTTTTATTATACATCTGTGTAGTTAATAAAATTATCTTCACGGACGATTAGTTTGCGCGTGTGAAAAAATAAAAAACAACTGGCTGCCACGGACGATTAGTTTGCGCGTGTGAAAAAATAAAAAAACAACTGGCTGCCGCTGCGGTTCCTCGCTCTCTCTCCCCTTAAACTCTGTCATAATTGTGTTATAAACCAGTCACCATTTGTTTTATTATACATCTGTGTAGTTAATAAATAAAATAAACTTCACAGATGATTCGTTTGCACGCGCACGTGAAAAAAAAAAACTGTCTGCCACTGCTGCTCTCCCTTCAAACTCTCCCCAGAGAGGAAGAGTCTGACACAACAGAGGAGGAATAGTAGAGAAGCTTGAATCTTCGACTGGACTGGGTTGCTTGACGCGAGGACGTTTCGCTTCAAATCGCAGAAGCTTCCTCAGCTGAAATTCTTGCTCTGGAAGTCTGACTTCTGTCTGACTCTTGTAGAGAAGAATAAAACAGAAGCCAACAAAAGCTGGAGTTTTAAACCTAACCAGACCCCTTCTACTGAGAGGCAGACTGCTATAGGCTAGTGACTAAACAACAGCTCTAATTAGCAACTATTGTGCTCTAGTTAGCACACCTAATGACAGGACCGCTGTCCCTCTAATGATGGGATGGATGCCTTTCTGATGGCTCCCTTGATGACGTGAATGACTCATTACCATGAACAAAAGACTGAAACTGCTTTGAACTGAGTACCCCATTGTAAACACGGGACAAAGTGTGTCTCAGACCCCCTCCCTGGTTAAGGCTGGGTTTCAAACGTTTCACAAAGAATGCCTCCTTGACCCCTCTCTCAAACCATTTCTTCTCTCTGGCTAATATTAATATAATTAATATATATAATTAATTATAATTATATAATTAATTAATTATAATTATATATATAATTAATATAATAATATAATATCAGAGGAGGAGTTTTAAGGTTGATATAAGATTGACTTTTGGTTGTGCAAATAACTTTTTTTGGTGCAAGTAATTTTTTTGTTACTAGCACCAGTGCAAGTCGGTTAAAAAATGTATTTCGACCCCTGTTAGCCTGTTTGCTGGTGCTTCTGACTTGAAGAAAGAGGCGTGTTCAGGCTTTTTTCATCACACACTGAGCTGCCCACGCTCCACCCCTTCAGGCATTAAAGAGTTCATCCTGAATCAGTGTGGGCGGGGCTCTCAACATGGCGACGCCCAGAAATGCGCCTCATTTTGGCTGTTCTGGGTCTCTGTAGAAAACCATTGGGCTTTGTCTTTTTATATATATACACAGTTCAACCAGGCAGAACGTGTGCAAATGTTCCATCCGCCTGAACACAGCGCTGTTTGTACATGAAGGGAGGCGTCATCTGATTGTCAAAATACATTTTGTTAGCATAAATAACTGACACGCCCTCCAGGACAGTCTATCATACTATTTCGTACTGAAAACAGCGAAAGACTGAGTTCATGTTTATACTGGCCAATATTTACGACGGCGCATTAGGGCCATTCAAAGACGGGGGGGGAGAAATGGAGATTACATTTTCTAGTTTAAAGTCGCAAATATACGAGAACAAACATGCAAATTTACGAGAAATAACACACAAATTTGCGAGATTATAAACACGTATATTTGCGAGAAAAAGAATGCGAGATTAGAACACGTAAAACTACAGGTACATAAATGCACATGCAAATGCAGCCTATTGGCGTCTTATAGCGATGGAATGAGGCAGGACAATGGCTTCATCATGTACGTTTTTACAGTCAAAAAGAATTAATACATGGGCAGTGGTTTCAATGTTTAATGTCTGAGAGTTAAGAGAAATAATGTTACCATGCTTGTGCTTACAGTTAATGCAAATACAGGTAACAGCTAGCCGGGATGTTAGCTATGTTGATTTGGCTAATTATCAAATTATTAAGTTAATGTAGCTAGCATTAAATGTGCTACTTTTTTTCCTCACAGATATGCATGTTTATAATCTTGAAAATGTGCGTGTTTAATCTGGCAAATTTGCTACATTTTTCTTGCAAATTTGCTGCTTTTTTCCTCACATATTTGCATGTTTAGAATCTTGAAAATTTGCGTGTTTAATTGTGGCAAATTTGCTACTTTTTTCTTGCAGATTTGCATGTTTTTAATCTTGCAAATTTGCTTGTTATTTCTCATGAATTTGCATGTTTATTCTCATATATTTGTGACTTTAAAACTCAAAAATTTAATCTCTATTTTTTTCAGACCCAGCGCCAGAAAAAAAATATTAAGGGGGCGATGAGTTTATCACAGGGGACGGGGTCGCCCCCACCCCAAAAAAAGTGCGCACCGGAGGGGACATGCTTCTGAGCATGCGTAATGAATTGGGTGCGCTCCTGGAAAACTTGTGTATTTAGGCTACACCATTGTAAAAGACTGACTAAGAGTAAAGAGTGATGACAGTATTTTTTTTAATTATTATTTGAACGTATAGACCCTCGGTCAAGTATAAACTTCATACCACACACAGCCGGTGTTCTGTCGAGATGAGGTGTGCCAACTTTCGACACTCTGAGCTGTGACGTACCTTCGCGTTGTTCAATAGGAACGACGTGTTGGGCCAAAACACGGAAGACTCGTGGCAGAAACCACTGATCTCTATAAAATGGATTGGTCCAATTCATTTTGTAGAGATCAGTGGTTTCTGCACCAATCCGACTGGTGCAGAAACCACTGATCTCTACAAAACATTAACGTGTGACAGGACTGCTCATTTATAGAGCAGTTTTCTGAAAAAAAAAACATTTGAAATGTTTTTTTGTTGTTTGTTACCTCAAAATTTCTGATTACTGTTAAAAAAGGTTTAGAACACTTGTAATTAAAATAGCTAAATAAATCAATAAATGGTTCTTTAGAAACCTTTCATCTGTAAATTAAAACCAGCTGTTATTTCAGATTAGATCATTTCTTGTTTAACATAAGGTACCTTAGACATTTATTTTTAGACAAATAAAATAACATGGAAACTTGTACATTTTTTAAAGTCTGGTAGATTATTTATATCTCATTTCAACCAGAAAAACAAACACTAAATAAATACAAATGTTTATTATAAATGCAACAGGAAATAATTTAACAATGACTGCAGTCTGATTGTAAAGTAGGATTTCTGTGACATAAACCTCATGATTTTTGTTTTTTTATATATAGTCACTTAAACTTGTAATTTTGTCAAAATATGTAATTGCCTTTAATGTTATCAGGACAGAGTCATTTATAAAATATAAATTTGAGCACAATAAGTGGAGAGCTTCTACCTGTGCAAATGTCTTTTGACTTTGATTCATGGACATTTTTAATGATCCTTTCATTTATTGTTAAAATATAAAATGAAACAGATTTTAAAAAATAATAAAATGGTTGCTGTTCAAAGAGCCTTTTATTTAGAAGCAGGTGATGTTCTGCTGGATTCTCTGGACCAGATGAAGGTCTCTTCTGCAGCTTTGAACTCTGGTGGTGTTGCTGAAGACACTTTTGTCCTATTTTGAAGAGCAGAGCTGTTTTCTTTCGACTGGACTTCGTGGTGTTCAGCTCATCAATGGAAGTTTGGTTGTCTGCACAGCAAATGTTCCTGATTGGGACAAATAAAAATATTTCTTTAAATATAAAGAAACACTAAACAGTTTATACATAAAAAGGAAGAAAAAAAAAAACGGCAAAAAAAAAAAAAAACGGCAAAAAAACGCCCGAAAAAATAAGTTATTTAAAGTTGAGCTTTTGTGGTGTCTGAAAAAAGCTGTAGCTTTATTTGGTAAAAATAAGAATGACTGAACCATCTACAAATTTCACTCAGATCAACTGTGCTAAAAAGCTAAGCTAACGTTAGCCGATAATTAAACCTTCACAGCAGTGCAGAAACGTCATGTTTTACTTTTTTTATCCTCACCTCGATAAAGCTGCAGAACTAATCTCCGTTGGGCAAACTGGGTCTTTGCATATATCCAACAAGTGGGAGATTTCGGACTGAGTGGGTTTGCTCCATCACCCCGGCTGCCTGCCTCGCTCTGCCCAGTGATGATGCCTGAAGGCCGGCTTCTCCGCGCGGGTCGGCCCGCTGTCGCGGTTCGATCAATATCCCACCAAGTCGTCAGTCCTCCCTCGGTGGGCGTCACTCTGAAAAGTAGCTGAAAAAAAGCTTCTCCCAGCAGGGTGATGGAAGAATCGTTCTACTGCTGTTTTTTAAAGGTTTTTTGTGGTTCAGGCGATGCAAATTCAAGATGGCGATCACTGAACTTTTTTTAGGTTGTGGAAACAGACAAAGTGTGACGTAGCTGCAATCTCCGCCCCCTTGCCGCTTCCAAAGTGACGCGTCTGACGTCATGACGCGTTGGAAACGCACCGGCCTGGCGTTACGAACCGTTAAAGCGTCGCGCTGAAGCTTGCAGTGTGAAAGGCCCTTGACACTGCTTGAATAAATCGAGCTTGCCCTCTGCCGCACTGACAAGCGCAACCCTCAACCTATCAAGTCACTTGAACACAGACACACGCCATATCCGTTTGTTTTAAAATTAATTACTTTAGTTAATTAATTTGGTTTATTTGTTAAATATGTGATATTATTGAATAACTAATATTTTTGCTATATTTTCCAGTATTTCTTTTTCTTTCTTTTTTATTTATTTTTTTGATAACTCTAACATCCGAGGGGGGGAGGATGATGACGTGAGGGGGCGTCGCCCCCAAACGCCCCCTCGTGGCGCCGGGTCCGATTTTTTGCCTGTCTTTGAATGGCCCTAATATGCCATCGTAGGGATGTTAGCTATGTTGATTTGGCTAATTATCAAATTATTAAGTCAATGTAGCTAGCATTAAATGTGCTACTTTTTTTTCTCTCACAGATTTGCATGTTTATAATCTCGAAAATGTGCGTGTTTAATCTGGCAAATTTGCTACATTTTTCTCACATATTTGCATGTTTAGAATCTCGAAAATTTGCGTGTTTAATTGTGGCAAATTTCCTACTTTTTTCTTGCAGATTTGCATGTTTTTAATTTCGCAAATTTGCGTGTTATTTCTCGTGAATTTGCATGTTTATTCTCGTATATTTGTGACTTTAAACTCAAAAATTTAATTTCCATTTTTTTCCTGTCTTTGAATGGCCATAATATGCCGTCGTAGGGATGTTAGCTATGTGGATTTGGCTAATTATCAAATTATGAAGTTAATGTAGACAGCAATAAATGTGCTACTGTTTTTCCTCAGAGATTTGCATGTTTATAATCTCAAAAATGTCCGTGTTTAATCTGGCAAATTTGCTACATTTTTCTTGCAAATTTGCTGCTTTTTTCTCACATATTTGCATGTTTAGAATCTCGAAAATTTGCATGTTTAATTGTGGCAAATTTGCTACTTTTTTCTTGCAGATTTGCATGTTTTTAATCTCGCAAATTTGCATGTTATTTCTCGTGAATTTGTATGTTTATTCTCGTATATTTATGACTTTGAATTCAAAAATTTTAATCTCCATTTTTTTTCCTGTCTTTGAATGGCCCTAATACGCGTCGTAAATATTTGACATATACTGACAAAAAAAAAAAAGAAAAGATTTATCTCAGGAAAAATACTCATTTGAAAAGCCCACTTTTGCCTTTCAGCGCGCCTTTGACGTCACAAGATGGTGCGTTTGAGTTCTGCGGGAATTATGCACTCCAATGAGTGCTCGTCTAGCTTGACTAAATGACACATTTACAGGAAGAAAAACAAGCTCGCTACGTTCATCAACACACAGTGAGGTTTTTCTCCTTCATCATCATAAAGTCTCCATACCCATCTGATGCCTCTGACGGTCGGTGTTTCCAGCGCGTACCGGTCCGGGAACACTTGATAATTGTAACTCCGACACAGATGCATCTTTTTGTTTTTCGTCCTCTTGCTTTGATCAGATCAAGGAACTTTTCCAGTGAGGATCTCTGACTCTCCGGACATGATCCGTACACTTTATCTGTCGAGCCTCCGCTCCTCGCACCCACAGCACAGACGGGGTGTCGGTAGTCCAGCCCGCAGCATTTTTCCTCCAAAACTCCAGGCAGGATTCTTTTCCTTCGCTCATGAGGCGTGTGCGCCTCTGTACAGGGTGCACAATGCTCAGGCGCGCAGCTGCGTGTGCGCGCACTCTGGCTTTAAGGAGTCATGAAAAGTCCGTCCGTCCTCCTCCTCCTTTGACATTTTACAACTTCATTAATGACAGTAGGTTTGTTTTGTTTCCCATGATGTTCTGCGTGTGAGCGCGCAGGTACACGCTTCCAAAACTCCCAGCCCCGTGCAGTGCAGCACTCAGAGCGCTTATTCCTTCGCCAAAAACCAAACGCCTCCTGTTGGCAGCTGGATTTACAGATTTGCACAAAAGGTTCAGGAATGATTCCAGAATGTCCCCAAAACACTGCAGCAAAATGACAGTTTCCAGTGAGTGATGGAATGTGGCTGCTGGGTTTTGTCCTCTTGCGTAACATTCTGACAAGGCTTTTGTAGGTACGGAGCATTCAGAAAGTATTCACAGCGAATCACTTTTTCCACATTTTCTTATGTTACAGCCTTATTCCAAAATGGATGAAATAAATTTTTTCCTCCTCAAAATTCTGCACAATGACAATGTTAAGAAAGGTGTGTTTTTTTAGGTTTTTGCAAATTTATTAAAAATAAAAACATAAGAAATCACATGTACGTAAGTAAATGGACTGCATTTATATAGCGCTTTTCCATCTGCATCAGACGCTCAAAGCGCTTTACAATTATGCCTCACATTCACCCCGATGTCAGGGTGCTGCCATACAAGGCGTTCACTACACAACGGGAGCAATAGGGGATTAAAGACCTTGCCCAAGGGCCCTTAGTGATTTTCCAATCAGGCGGGGATTTGAACCAAGGATCTTCTGGTCTCAAGCTCAACACCGTAACCACTAGACCATCACCTCCCCTAAAGTAAGTATTCACAGCCTTTGTTATGAAGCTCAAAATTGAGCTCAGGTGCCCCCTGTTTCCACTGATCATCCTTGAGATGTTTCTACAGCTTAATTAGAGTCCACCTGGGGTAAATTCTGTTGATTGGGCATAATTTGAAAGGGAACACACCTGTCTACATATAAGTTCCCACAGCTAACAGTGCATGTCAGAGCACAAACCAAGCATGAAGTCAAAGGAATTGTCTGTAAACCTCCAACACAGGATTGTCTCGATCCACAAATCTGGGGAAGGGTACAGAAACATTTCTGCTGCTTTGAAGGTTAGCACAGTGGCCTCCATCATCTGTAAATGGAAAAAGTTCTGATCCAACAGGACTCTTCCCAGAGCTGGCACCCAGTATAAACTGAGATCAGGAGAGAAGGGACTTAGGGAGGTGTATAAATATAACTTCCAGTGATTTCAAAACCTCATGCACACACACACACACACTCTTTCTCCTGGGGACAGCATTAAAAGGAAAATAAAATATTTTCTATCAAATTCCCTCTAGGTAAATATGTTCTCTTCATTAAAGTGAGCTGTAATTTTGCAACACATTTAAAAAATTAACCAATATTTTAATGCTTGGATTTCAGTGGAAATTAATATTTGGTCAATTTTGTGAAATTGGAAAGGCCGTATATATTAACATTGCACAGTTTGGAGGGTAATGGAAACTCACCTACTGAGGGAAATTAAACCTGGAGTTTGTTCAGACTTTTTCATAGGCAGACATGCACATAACTGGTGCTCATGTGTGCCAAAAAGGAGGCACAGCAGAAAACCCAGAGGGAAGTGCTTTCCCTACAATCTGTCATCATCGCTTTCCTCCTGAGAAGTGTTTTCCTCAGGGTTTTCTGCTGTGCATCATATTTTTATCATGCAAAAACACCATGAGCACCAGTTATGTGCACACATGTTGATAGGCCATGCCTACTTTACAGCCAAACAGATTCAAGTGTCTTTAAATGTTAAAAACAACAAACAAACAAAGTTTTGCCATTTTCTACCTCCTTCTCTTTATATTTTCCACAATAACACAAATGTCAAGAACTGTTTACTGCGTTCTTACAACACGACTTACTTGATGGGCATTAAAAAAAAAAGTTGCAATAAGATTTTAGGTTGCTGACTATCGCAAGGTAAAGAACCAAAACAAAACATTAGTAGTTATAGAGAAAATATTAGTTTCAAATCAATTATGCAGATCTGTGAAAGTAATATTTTTCTCAAGTAAAATTACCAGGAATTATGCTATTCACAATTCTTAGTTATGAAGATTCACTGGTTTTCTATTATATTTATTATTGTAAATTCAGTAGTTTAGGATTTTGAGCCAATATAATAATATAGTTATAAAATTATCTTTTCCACAGTATATATACACAAAATATTTTTCAACAAAACATGCTGTGTTTATTTAAAATTACGCATTTGTGCTAAAAATAGCTCTAATATAATGAAGTGTCGATATCTCCTCCAAGGGTGCTAACAATTGCTGTGTTATCATCAGAGGACCTTGCAAATGGTGCAATCTGACGTGGGCGTGTATTAGTGAATGAATGAATGAAAACTGTTTATTTCGAACATTTGATACAACAACAATTACAAGATAGATCAGTAAAGACAACAACAAAAAAGTTCCTACTGTGTACCCAACATGTCCGAAAAGGGGTAGGGTGAAGCATCAGCTTATTTATCCCTACCCCTTCTTCCCCACAACCAGTAATACCCTTTGCCACATATACACATAGATTCCTACACACCTAAATCGATATCAATATATATATATATATATATATATATATATATATATATATATATATACATATACATACACATATATACATACACATATATATATATATACATACACACATCAACATACATACACATATACATATATACACATATATATACACAAACATAAATATACACCTTCACATACCTACTTACATACAAAATACTATATATTTACAAGCCGAAGGAAAAAACAAAAACACCCTAACCCTCATTACCCTTCCTCCTCCCTATACCCAGAAAAAACCATATTTTTGTACCGCTGTTTGAACTGGTTCATGCTTGGACATTGCTTGAGCCCCACTCCCAATCTGTTCCACATCCTCACCCCACAGACAGAAATACAGAAACCTTTTAATGTTGTTCGTGCCCACTGATGCTTTAAATTAAATTTCCCCCTCAGACTGTAATCCCCTGATCTGTTAAAAAACATATTTTAATATTTGCTGGAAGTAAATTGTTTATTGCTTTATACACAATTTGTACTGTTTGAAAATGAACCAAGTCTGTGAATTTTAAGAATGTGGATTGTAAAAATAGTGGATTTGTATGATCTCTATAGCCAGTATTATGAATAATTCTTATAGCTCTTTTCTGCATTACTGACAGTGATTGTGTTGTACCTTTATAAGTATTACCCCATACCTCTGCACAGTACTGTAAATATGGTAAAACCAGTGAGCAGTAAAGAATGCGGAGTGAGTTGTGGTCCAGAATATGTTTCGCTTTGTTTAGAACTGAAATGCTTCTTGACAGTTTACTTTGTATATGTTTTATATGAGTCTTCCAGTTTATCATCTATTATCACCCCCAGAAACTTATTTTCATGTACCCTTTCAATATCTACCCCCTCGACTTGTAACTGAACCTGTATGTCTGTATTACAATAGCCAAATAACATGTATTTTGTTTTACTTAAGTTTAATGATAATTTGTTTCTGTCAAACCATATTTTCAATTTTCCCATTTCTATACTGATCCTCCTCAGTAACTCCTGCAAATCCCCCCCTGAACAAAAAATGCTTGTGTCATCTGCAAATAATACTAATTTTAATATTTTGGAAACATTGACAATATCATTTATATAAATTAGAAACAGTTTTGGACCCAATACTGACCCCTGTGGGACGCCACAAGCATTGTCCAAGCATGATGATGTATATTCCCCCAACTTCACAAACTGTTTTCTGTTACTTAAGTAGCTTCTCACCCAGTGCAACACCAACCCCCTAATCCCATACTGTTCAAGTTTATTGATTAATATGTCATGATTAATTGTATCAAAAGCCTTTTTAAGGTCTATAAATATTCCAACTGAATGTAATTTGTGGTCTATGGCGTTTGTAATCTCCTCAACTGATTCTATTAATGCAAGTGATGTTGAACTATGTGCTCTGAATCCATATTGACTATCAGTAAGTAATTTATGTTTATTTATGAATTTGTCTAATCTATTATTGAATAACTTTTCTAATAATTTGGAAAATTGTGGAAGCAAAGAAACAGGTCTATAATTTGTGAAGTGGTGTCTATCCCCAGTCTTATACAGCGGCACAACCTTAGCTATTTTCATTTGATTGGGAAATTTACTGGTTTGAAATGATAAGTTACAGATGTATGTTAATGGTTCTACAATCCATTCAATGACCTGTTTTACCACCACCATATCAATTTCATTTAAATCGGTAGATGTTTTATATTTACAATTATTCACAATGTCTATAATTTCATTTCCATCCACTGCTGTGAGGAACATTGAACAGGGATTTCTTTCTATAAGATTATTATCCCAATCCTCAGATTGGGAATCGGGAATTTTTTCTGCCAAGCTTGGTCCAATATTTACAAAAAAATTATTAAAACCGTTGACTACCTCATCCTTATTTTCCTTCTTGACATTATTATCAATGAAATACTGAGGGTAACTCTGTTTTTTATTACCATTTTTGATAATGCTATTTAATATATCCCATATTCCTTTAATATTGTTTTTGTTATTATATAATATGTTACTATAATATTCCTTCCTACATACCCGTATAATATTAGTTAATCTATTTTTGTATTTCTTATATCTATTTTCTGCCTCTTTAGTCTTTAGTTTTATGAATTCTCTATACAGTGTATTTTTCTTATTACATGCATTTCGTAACCCTTTCGTCATCCATGGTCGAGCTTGGATTTTTTGTTTTCTGTAGTCTTGTTTAATTGGACAATTTTTATCATATAATGATGTAAATATTTGTAAAAAAGTTTCATATGCACTATCAACATCACTTTCACTGTATACCTTTTCCCAGTTTTGCTCCTGTAAATCCTTCTTTAGTGTGTTCATGTTTTCCTCTGTCCGCACTCGCCTGTATTTTATTTTCTCCTCTGGCTGATTCCGCAGATGGTTTCTATTATAAACAATGAAAACTGGTAGATGATCACTAATGTCATTGATTAATAATCCACTCACAGTGTTATTCTCAATATCATTGCTGAATATATTATCAATTAAGGTGGCACTATGGGATGTAATTCTGCTTGGCCTGGTGATTTTTGGATATAAACTCATACTGTACATTATACTGATAAATTCATCTGTTATTTTATGCTTATTTGGATTGAGCAGATCAATATTTAAGTCACCACAAATGAACACAGTTTTTTGATTAGTTTTTGAGAACATTTTTCCCATACAGTCAGTGAATGTTTCAATACTAGATCCTGGTGCTCTATATATACAGCTGACTAATACATTTTTGCTTTTTTCTTCACATATTTCAATAGTTATACATTCTAATAAGTTATCAATCACAGTTGTCATATTGTCTACTATTTTATAATCCATGTTCTTATCCACATACACAGCCACTCCTCCTCCACTCTTATTTTTTCTGTTTACACAGTTAAATTCATATCCATCCAGTTCAAAATCCATTCCTTTATCTTCATTGATCCATGTTTCTGATATAGCAATTATGTTAAATATTTTTTTAAACTGACTTAAATATTCTTTAATGTTGTTAAAGTTTGCATATAGACTTCTGCTGTTGAAATGGATTATTGATAATTTGTTATCCGTTTTAATGATCCGATTAAACTGTTCATCTGTATAATAGCAACAACTGTCATTGATATTTGAGAAGAAATTATTGTCCGGGTCTATATCGTGCTCCAAGTCCAGTACATTGTGGTCTGTGTATTTAAATGTTCTCAGTTCTACTTTTCCATGATCAGCAATCCTTTGAGTTATATCCTTCTTGTCTCCAGATGTAGATGAATAGGTAGTAGATGAATAGGTTCCTCTGGTCTGTGTCATGGTGTTGTGATGTGTTTGTGTCCTCATACCTTATTGGTCATATTTGTCCAGATCCACGCTTTAAGAAACACTATTGTTCATATTTGTCCAGCTCCTCGATGTTCCTTATTGCCATGACTTTTGCTTGTTCTGGTGATCCGTTCAGTTTGATGAATATTTTACAGTTTGAAGTCCATGTGTGCTGGATTTTTCCCTGTTTCTTCAAGAAGCGTGCTTTCCTGGCGATGTCGGCATTCCGTTTGGTGAGATGTTCATTGATGAATACGTTTGTCCCTTTCAGTTTTCTTCCTTGTTTTAACAGTGCTGTTTTGTGTTTTCTGTTGATGAATCTCATGATGACGGTTCGTTTATCACCGTCATTTCTCCGGGGCAGAGGGTGGCACGCTTCAATGTTATTTAAATCCATTTCTATACCTTTAGATAGGAGGAAATCAGCAACCTGTTTTTCCACAGAGCTGACCTCCTGTTCACTGGGCTCCCCTCCGCTCTCATCTGTTACCGCCCGTGCGTAGGACCGTGGTTTGATATGAAGACCTGTGATGATGACGTCGTTAATTCTGGTGTACTGCTCCAATTCAGCCACTCTATTTTCCAGCTGCGCCAGATGCCGGTCTTTCTCGGCATTCTGGAGCCGTAATGCCTTCACCTCCTCCACCAGATCCATGATTGATTTCTGTTGCTGCTTCACAACAGAAATCTCCTCTGATAGAAAGTCCAGAGATTTTTTAATATCGTCACCTTCCTCCGCTGTCAGAACCTTCTTAGGCCCCATGGTCGGCTTATGAGCAGCTTGTCGATCGCCGATGTTAACAGCCTGCGTTGTTTGTCACCGGGATGGATCTGCACTGCGCTGGTGCCGCGCGGCCTCGGTGTTTCCGCGCTGATGGATCCGCGGTGGCTGCACGAGGCCTCGGGGAAGCGGCACTCGTGACGCGCGGCTCTAATGACGCAGCGCGCGGCCTCAGTGAATTCACCACGTTGGGCCTCGGACGTTGTTGCTGTTCAGTCGCGGGGCTAAGTTGCCGGTTGAGGTGGTATTCCCAATGTCCGGGTTGGCAAACACCGGCGTGGCAGATGGCAACCACAAACACCACCTCTGAAAACTCAGGTACAAACTTTTTGCAGCTCGCTCTGACGACACGCAGCTCTGACTGACTGTGACTGACGCAGCTCTGACCTGGAACGTGAGGATTTACTTGCAAATGACAATTGGCTCATAAAGTGAACCTTGAGCCGAGCCATGCCAGCTGTGTGGAACACAATCATCCAAAAGTCATCCAGATACATCTCATTCCAATATTAGAGCGCCATTTGCAACAAAAGCCAGTTTCTATGTAATCGGAGCTATTGACTGCGCATATATGTTCACATCATATGTGATGCGGAAATGCGCATCAGGCTGGTGTTTGGCACGGTGCGCAATGACAGCTGCTCAATCAATCAATCAAACTACTTAATTAAACCCACAAGGGGCAATTAAGTAGTGTAATTTATCCAAACGTGAACCAGCGCGGCCACATTTGGGCAAATATGTTCATTATTATTATTAAGGGTTTGTTTTTTTTGTTTGTTTGTTTGGTTTTTTTGCTTGATGGTCAGAGTGGCAGAGCTTAACAGGCTTCCTGTGTTCCGGATTTGTCAATAAATGTGTGCATAAATTGTGAATGTCACACTTTCAGCGGAGGTGCACCTCACCTTTTTAACATCAATATGTGTGCACTGTTTTGCATGTTGGCCTCACACACACACACACACACACACACACACACACACACACACACACACACACACACACACACACACACACACACACACACACTCTGTAGCTCCCACAAACTTTTTTTCCAGTTTCTTGATCCATTTAACAGCATAAATAAATGCATAAATGAATAAACGATCCCTGTGTGTCTAATTTGCAATTTCCAGTCAGCTGCAGTATAATTTCTTTTCTGTGTTCATGTTGTCTGATGTGACGTTGTGGGGAATTCCTGCTCAAGGGGCCTATGTACATAAAATTGCATATTTAAATGGACGTATCCAGGGAGGAGTTTGTTTCCGCGTTCAGTTCCACCTTCATTAGGATGTACAACCAGAACGTGAGTGGATCCATGCCTACGCACACTTTGATACATCTGAATATTTTTGTGCTTTCGCCAGTTTCTGGGTTTTGGCGTACGCTATGTTTTAGTAGGAAATCCACGCAAGTCTTTGTACATGAGGCCGCTGTTTGTGAATGAAAATAATTTCACTGATTTCATTTACTCGGCAGAAAAGCAGGAGACTTACTTCTCCCATCTGTGGTGTCACACGTCTCAGTGGTGAAAGGACTGATTTCATTATGTTTTCCATGGAGAATCGTCAAAGAGGCTCTGTGTAAAACATGAAGAAACAAGATTATAAGTAAAGCCGTGAGGGATCATCACATCTCTTGCCAAGTGCAAAGAAAACTGTGTCAAACAAGGACCCGCTGTCTGGTTTGATTTTCTTTGCCTTTCACTGTGAGTGGATGACATTCATCTCATCTGCTCTGCACACTGGATGCGTTACGTAAGACTTGTTTAAATCCAACCTATTGTTCCAGTGGAGGCCTGCCCTTCCTGCACTGACCTCAGTCCCTGAGTTAAAATACCAGGAGCTTTCTGAAATGCAGCACGCTGAAGATGAGCTCTGGAGTAACACAAGTGAGGTCAAATTTGCCGAAGGTCAATCATAGGGCCAAGGTCATGTTTGTCTGTACCTCCAAAATCCTTTGAGTAATCTCTTCAGACTTTGGGATGTCAGTGAAGGTCAATCCCAGACCCTAACATGGCAAACATACAGTGCATCCGGAAAGTATTCACAGCACTTCACCTTTTCCACACTTTATGTTACAGCCTTATTCCAAAATGGATGAAGTTAATTTATTTTCGTCAAGATTCTACACACAATACCCCATAATGACAATGTGAAAAAGTTTTTTTTTTTTTTTAGATTTTTGCAAATTTATTTTTAAGAAACCCCAAAGAAATCACGTGTACGTAAGTATTCACAGCCTTTGCAATGAATCTCAAAATTGAGCTAAAGTTCATCTTGTTTCCACTGATCATCCTTGAGCTGTTTCTGCAGGTTAATTGGTGTCCACCTAGGGTAAATTCAGTTGATTGGACATGATTTGGAAAGGCACACACACCTGTCTACATATAAGGTTCCACAGTTGACAGTGCATGTCAGAGCACAAACCAAGCATAAACTCAAAGGAACTGTCTGTAGACCTCCGAGACAGGATTGCAATGAGGCACAAATCTGGGGAAGGTACAGAAACATTTCTGCTGCTTTGAAGGTCCCAGTGAGCACAGTGGCCTCCATCATCCATATATAGAAGAAGTTTGGATCAACCAGGTCTCTTCCTAGAGCTGACGGCCCATCTTAACTGAGGGAACAGGAAAGAAGGGCCTTAGTCAGGGAGGTGACCAAGAACCTGCTGGTCACTGTGTCAGAGGTCCAGCATTCCTCTGTGGAAAGAGGAGAACCTTCTAGAAGGACAACCATCTCTGCAGCAATCCACCAATCAGGCCTGTATGGTAGAGTGGCCAGACAGAAGTCACTCCTTAGTAAAAGGCACATGGCAGCCCACCTGGAGTTTGACAAAAGACACCTGAAGGACTCTCAGACCATGAGAAACAAAATTCTCTGGTCTGATGAGACAAAGACTGAACTCCATGGTGCAAATACCAGGCGTCATGTTTGGAGGAGACCACTCACCATCCCTACAGTGAAACATGGTGGTGGCAGCATCATGCTATGGGGATGTTTTTCAGCAGCAAGAACTGGGAGACTAGTCAGGATTGAGGGAAAGATGAATGCAGCAATGTACAGAGACATCCTGGATGAAAACCTGCTCAAGAGTGCTCTTGACCTCAGACTGGGGCAACAGTTCATGTTTGAACAGGACACTGACCCTAAAGACACAGCCAAGATATCAAAGGAGTGGCTTCAGGACAACTCTGTGAATGTCCTTGAGTGGCCCAGCCAGAACCCAGACCTGAATCTGATTGAACATCTCTGGAGAAATCTAAAAATGTCTGTGCACCAACGCTCCCCATCCAACCTGATGGAGCTTGAGAGGTGCTGCAAAGAAGAATGGACCAAACTGCCCAAAGATACATGTGCAAAGGTTGTGGCATCATATTCAAGAAGTCTTGAGGCAGTAATTGCTGCCAAAGGTGCATCAACAAAGTATTGAGCAAAGGGCGTGAATACTTATGTACATGTGATTTCTTAGTTTTTATTTTGAATAAAAATCCAGTTTTGCTTCTCTATGACCTCCAGATGGAATGTAAACATGATAGTTTCTCTGATAACGAACAGCATGTGGCTACATTCTTTCTGATCAGATCTGACAATTTGACTGTTATTGTTTTTATGCTGGGGAACATGTTTGACAGTGCAGCACTCTAAAAACATGGCCACACTGACACGCGTCCTGTCTGGTAACGGACGAGGAAGACGTCTGACTGACACCTGAAATGTAAAGGCAGAAATGCAGAGAGTAAGGGCCGCATTGAAGCGCTTGTCAGCACATGTGATTGGATGTGTTTCCCGTTCAGAGGGTGTTACATGCTTGCGTTCATCATCAGCATCAATTCACCAGAGAGAACATTTTGAACCCAGCAGTCACGTGGCACTCGCTTCATTTCATGAGGAATTTTTAAAAATAAAGGCTGCCCTCTGTTGACGACACAGGTGCACTGCGCCTCGTGCCCAATTATGTGCAAGTTTTGGAACAAAACTAACTAAATAAATAAAATAAAATTGGGAAAAAAAAAGTCTGTCGACAAAATGCTTCTACAGCTGTGCATGAACATTTGGTTACACTCTGGTTTGGGTCCACTGGTACCGATGGAGATAAGGTCACGGCAGCTCACCATCCTGTCCAATGGTTGTGGGTTCTTCCAGGACTAAAGTTTGAACACGATGGCTTTGACAGTTGAAAACTGGCAATACCAAGATAATATTTAGCTTTTCCTTTGACTTGTCCCCCTGCCTCTCCCTCTCGGTATTTATTATATGTACTTTTGCTCACATCCCGTGGGAATGGGAGTGGGACTTCCTGCAACAAATCTACGCCCATGGAATGTGTGCTCTGCCATCTGTGCACTGAGCTCCTCTGGTGGCAAATACACACACACACACACACACACACACACACACACACACACACACACACACACACACACACACACACACACACACACACACACACACACACACACACACACACACACACTTTCCTTCCTAACAGAGTTTATATTATATGCAGACGCCAAATGAGTCCAGCTACACTCAACAAAAATATAACCAGTCTAAATCTGGGCAGTCTAAGGCACACCTGTGCACTAATCATGGTGTCTAATCAGCATCTTGGTATGGCACACCTGTGAGGTGGGATGGATTATCTCAGCAAAGGAGAAGTGCTCACTATCACAGATTTAGACTGGTTTGTGAACAATATTTGAGGGAAATGGTGATATTGTGTATGTGGAAAAAATTTTAGATCTTTGAGTTCATCTCATACAAAATGGGAGCAAAACCAAAAGTGTTGCGTTTATATTTTTGTTGAGTATATATTTAAGCATTATGTCTTTAAGACAATCAATTATTAACTCCCACATTGAAATAGAAAACAGGAATATTGGAATATTTGTCAGTGCTTCCTTCTGGATCTTATCTCATTAAGTGCAACATAATTACAGAAGAGAATTACATGAAATTCTGCAGGTTTCTCAATTGTGTACTAGTTTTAATGGGCTTAAAAGTTGTTTGTGTACACATTTTTTGAGAGAGACATGATAATCCTCCTCCCAAAGAATTTCAATCATCACACCACAACTCTACCAGAAAAACTGACATTTGTTATTCAAAATCACGTTTCCAGCCTTGTGTTTTATATATATATATATATATATATATATATATATATATATATATATATATATATATATATATATATATAAAGAAATGAATTCTGTCATTTACTTATTGTGAACTTGACTGCCTGAAAGCCCATGAAACATTCTCTGTAAATGCCAGATACTTTGAAATGTGAGTTTGGGGTAATTGTGCTCGCTCAGCACTTTTGATCTAGTTCTTTTTATGTTGATGTGTTAGGAGAGATTTCTTGTGAAATAAATCTGCACAGGAAGAAAAACCTAGTAAAATAAAGAATCAGGAGAACAACACTCCAACATTCAGAAAAAGTAAAGGAGAATAGCACCACCTAAAGGAAAGTAGCTTCTATATTGACTGTGTCATTTGTTATGAGGTGTGTATTTTTTTCTTTTTCTTTTTTTTTGATTGATCAGTCTGTAAATGTTCCCATATTTATGAAATTTGGATTGCCTCAAAAGGATAATTGTTACAGCTTTTAAACAACTGCCATTGTTAGTTCTGTATAAAATGCGTCGAATTTGAATACTAACAACAACAAGTATAGAGCTGGTGCTTTGAACTTGCATTGAAATGCATATTTACACATTTACTGCATAAATATGCAGTATATGTAAATATACTGCTGCTCTACTTCTAAATAATCCTGCTCTGACCGAGCCCACCAACAGAAAAAACAAACAAAAAAAACTGTGGAGCCACCAGTGATTCTGGCCCTCAGCGACAGTACTAACAGGACAATTTTGCAGCATGAAATCCTGAATAAAATTTGATGAAATATGACATCATTAAAAGTATGCACAGGGTTTACATTTCAGTGATTCATAATTTATCAGCAATTAATCCCATAGCAGAGGATGTTAGAAATGTTGCCCTATTTAGTATCTCTGGATATGTGATAACAAATGGGTTATATATTAGACCCTATTAAAAAAAAAGGAGTTTATCATCCTTGGCATCAGAAAAAAGTGATGCAGGAGAGCGGATTTTTTATTTATTTATTTATTTTTCTTAGAAACAGGTACTGTCACGGTACGAGATGGCGTGGCACTGAACTGGAGATGGACACAAAATGCAGATTCGTAGGCTGAGAAACTGAAATAATCAAAAGGCTTTATTAAAAAAAAAAAAAACAGGCAGGGATTCGGTACACAGTTTGGCAGCCAGCAGTGTGGAGGTAAGCAGCAGCGTGGCCCAAAAAACAAGCAGATGGCTAAACATTGAACAACAAGGTTCAAGGGCACAGACATAAAATAAGCCAAAAAAACAAGGCAATGTCAGTAACACAGTAAGCAGAACGATGAAAAAGGCTGGAACAAAGACACAAAAGCACAACAAGCTGGCAAAGAACACAGAGACATGCAAGGCTTAAATAACACAAGAGTGATTAAGGAAATAAGACACAGGTGTGTGAGAAAGTTCTGGAACGGGGCGTGGAAGAAAGAGATAAAGATGAGGTGAGCAGGTGCAAGAGAGGGCAGTAAAGTGAACACTAAGTAGACAGAAGCAAGAGAAATCAGTGACAGAAACACCAACGTTGAATAACATACAACGCCAAAAGAAAGACCAAAAGCCAACAAATATTAACATGAACAGAACAAAGAGGCAAAATAGGAAATGAAATGACAGACCTAAAAAGAGGACAACAAGAAAATAAAAGACTATTACTAAACTAGAACAGAACTCACAATGGCCGAAGTACAACCCCAATTCCAATGAAGTTCGGAGTTGAGTTGTGTGAAATGTAAATAAAAACTTTTTTAAGACAAAAAGAACAAAGCTTCAATCCTCGAAACACCCGCTGGAGTTACATTAACAGGGTTTAAATGCAAAACAGAGAGATGTTTGCAAAACTGTACCAAGAACTTCATGCATTAAAAAAGTACATACACTCAACAAAAATATAAACGCAACACTTTTGGTTTTGCTCCCATTTTGTATGAGATGAACTCAAAGATCTAAAACTTTTTCCACATACATAATATCACCATTTCCCTCAAATATTGTTCACAAACCAGTCTAAATCTGTGATAGTGAGCACTTCTCCTTTGCTGAGATAATCCATCCCACCTCACAGGTGTGCCTTAGACTGTCCACAATAAAAGGCCACTCTGAAAGGTGCAGTTTTGTTTTATTGGGGGGAAACCAGTCAGTATCTGGTGTGACCACCATTTGCCTCATGCAGTGCAACACATCTCCTTCGCATAGAGTTGATCAGGTTGTCAATTGTGGCCTGTGGAATGTTGGTCCACTCCTCTTCAATGGCTGTGCGAAGTTGCGACGACAAACTGGAGTCAGGTCGAGACCCCGATGAGGACGATGAGCATGCAGATGAGCTTCCCTGAGACGGTTTCTGACAGTTTGTGCAGAAATTCTTTGGTTATGCAAACCGATTGTTTCAGCAGCTGTCCGAGTGGCTGGTCTCAGACGATCTTGGAGGTGAACATGCTGGATGTGGAGGTCCTGGGCTGGTGTGGTTACACGTGGTCTGCGGTTGTGAGGCTGGTTGGATGTACTGCCAAATTCTCTGAAACGCCTTTGGAGACGGCTTATGGTAGAGAAATGAACATTCAATACACGAGCAACAGCTCTGGTTGACATTCCTGCTGTCAGCATGCCAATTGCACGCTCCCTCAAATCTTGCGACATCTGTGGCATTGTGCTGTGTGATAAAACTGCACCTTTCAGAGTGGCCTTTTATTGTGGGCAGTCTAAGGCACACCTGTGCACTAATCATGGTGCCTAATCAGCATCTTGATATGGCACACTTGTGAGGTGGCATGGATTACCTCAGCAAAGGAGAAGTGCTCACTATCACAGATTTAGACTGGTTTGTGAACAATATTTGAGGGAAATGGTGATATTGTGTATGTGGAAAAAGTTTTAGATCTTTGAGTTCATCTCATACAAAATGGGAGCAAAACCAAAAGTGTTGAGTTTATATTTTTGTTGAGTATATGTAAAACAAGATGTGCAAGATTTTGTTTAATAAATATACATAGGTCCAACTCAATTAAATTATTTTGCATGGATGGTCTTTGTTTGAGTTGGGGCTGTGCATATTTTTGGGATGGAATTCCTGCACAAAATTTAATTGCGTTCATCCAATGAATCCTTTTTTTTTTTTTTTTTTCATTGGAGAATATATGTGATACGAAGCATATTGCATTCATGAAATAAAAAAATGACTGCTGATGTCGTAATTACGAGAAAAGATCTCATAATTATGAGATCAGGCTATTTTTATTTATTTATTGTGGGTGTGTAATCGCTTCCGTACAATGTGCTTCCGTACTTCCAGTCCCTCGGTAAAGACAAGCATGAGAATTCCTGAGTCTTAATCGAAAATCGGCCAATTTGCAACCTCCGACACCGATCACACACCACGGCGCACTCAAAGTGTAGATTTCCTACTAAACTATTCCAGGAGGAATGAAACTCCTCCAGCGAGGCGGGGCACGGGGCCCACAGAGTGGCATGCGCCCGGGTGGGAGTGAGCCACGCTTTGTCCCTCAGCAGTCGGTGAGGCTGTGTGAATGAAAGCTGGAAGACGCCAATTTAGACACCTGATCTTTTCTCGTAATTACGAGATCAGCGGTCAATTTTTTTTTTTTTTTATCCAGTGAATGCAATACACTTCCGTAATGTGATGCATGCATCACATGTTTTGTTTTATTTCATTATTGCACTGGTTATTATTTATACTTTGCCACAATGCACCAAACATGCACATACAAAGTTTTTCAGTTTTGATTACTCAGTCACTTTACTGAGTGACTGTGCAAGAAAGACAAGAGTGAGGAAAGCCACCTAGATACCCAGAAGAAGTTATCAGCTTCTGTGGCTGTGATTGGAGAAATTGTGCATAGTGCATGTTTTGCATTTTGTATACCCAGTTATACAACTTCATGATGAAGTAGTAATGAGGAGGATTTTCTTAAAAAGAAGACCTGAAAGCGCGGCTACAGTTTGCCAGAAGGTATATCTGAGGTTTTGGTGAAAGAAAATCAGTCACTTGGTTTTTGAGAATTATCTACTCCACACAGATTTACCATAGAGTGTCATACTGTTTGTATTTCTTCATAATTGATGTAAATAAAGTCCAAGACATATTCAGTGACTTGGAAATGTTTATGTTTCCATCCCCTGACTTGCCTGAAGAAAACTGGCAATCAAACTGATTATTTACAGGTATTATAACAAAGCATTCCAAAACTTAAGCAGCCCATCATCTTGGCTTTTATACTTTTAATTAATTTCTATCAAGTTGTACAGCTTTGCTTTCAGTTTAAGTTTAAGGATGATAATTTTAGAAATTTTTAGTTTTTTGTGGGGTTTTTTTTTGTGGTTTTTTTTTTTTTTTTTTTTGTATTTGGAATGGCATAAAGAAATTACAACCCCAATTTCAATGAACTTGGGACATTGTGTGAAATGTAAATAAAAACAGAATACAATGATTTGCAAATCTTCTTCAACATATATTCAATTGAATACACCACAAAGACAAGATATTTAATGTTCCACCTGAGAAACTTTATTGATTTTGTGCAAATATTTGCTCATTTTGAAATGGATGCCTGCAACACGTTTCAAAAAAGCTGGGACAGCGGGATGTTTACCACTGTGTTACATCACCTTTCCTTCTAACAACACTCAATAAGCATTTGGGAACTGATGACACTAATTGTGAGTGTCATGATTGGGTATAAAAGGAGCATTCCCAAAAGTCTCAGCCATTCACAAGCAAAGAGGGGGCGAGGATCACCACTTTGTGAACAATTGTGTGAAAAAATTGTCTAACAGTTTAAGAACAATGTTTCTCAACATTCAATTGCAAGGAATTTAGGGATTCCATCATCTACAGTCCATAATATAATCAGAAGATTCAGAGAATCTGGAGAACGTTCTACATGTAAGTGGCAAGGCTGAAAGCCAACATTGATTGCCCGTGATCTTTGATCCGTTAGGCGGCACTGCATGAAAAACAGACAACATTGTGTAGCAACACATTAGAAAACCATTGTCAGTTAACACAGGTTGCCGCTACATCTACGAGTGCAAGTTAAAACTTTACCATGCAAAGCAAAAGCCATGCATCAACAACATCCAGAAACGCCGTCGCCTTCTCTGGGCCCGAGCTCATTTGAAATGGACAGTCGCAAAGTGAAAAAGTGTGCTGTGGTGTGATGAGTCCACATTTCAAATTGTTTTTGGAAATCATGGATGTTGTGTCCTCTGGACTAAAGAGGAAAAAGACCATCCAGACTGTTACCAGCACAAAGTTCAAAAGCCAGCATCTGTGATGGTATGGGGGTGTGTTAGTGCCCATGGCATGGGCAACTTACACATCTATGATGGCACCATCAATGATGAAAGGTACATCCAGGTTTTGGAGCAACACATGCTGCCATCCAACCGTCTTTTTCAGGGACGTCCCTGCTTATTTCAGCAAGACAATGCCAAGCCACATTCTGCACGTGTTACAACAGTATGGCTTCGTAGTACGTAAAAGAGTGCGGGTACTAGACTGGCCTGCCTGCAGTCCAGACCTGTCACCCATTGAAAATTTGTGGCACATTATGAAGTGCAAAATACAACAACAGAGACCCCAGACTGTTGAACAACTGAAGTTGTGCATCAAGCAAAAATGGGAAAGAATTCCACCTACAAAGCTTCAATAATTAGTGTCCTCAGTTCCCAAATGCTTACTGAGTGTTGTTAGAAGGAAAGGTGATGTAACACAGTGGTAAACATACCACTGTCCCAGCTTTTTTGAAACGTGTTGCAGGCATCCATTTCAAAATGAGCAAATATTTGCACAAAAACAATAAAGTTTCTCAGTTTGAACATTAAATATCTTGTCTTTGTGGTGTATTCAATTGAATTTGCAAATCATTATATTCTGTTTTTATTTACATTTTACACAACGTCCCAACATTGGAATTGGGGTTGCACAATGTGTGAAATACCAAGTGTTCCAATACTTTTGGAGGGCACTGTCGAACAGGCAGCAAAGACACCAACATTTTGCATTTTATACCAAACAAAACATGAAAACCGTTTAACTCTTCATTATACAGAATAACTATAACACCACATCAAAGTTAAATAATCAGTCAGTCTGTCCCATTATACAGATAAATGATCAGTTACTCACTGCTGGCATATACGATGGATGATTTTACCACAAACTCCTCATAAAAAATTTCAGCTCTGTCCTCAGTGGCTGAAGCTGATGTGCATTACAGGGGGTGTTGCTGAATGCAGCTTCCTGTATCTGTCTGATTGGTGGTGAACAGAGGGCCCCGGGGCTCACATGGGCCCAGTCCTGTGAAGAGCACAACACGAGCCTCTGCACATCTACTAAAAAAACAACAAAAAAATCACTTTTGCTCAACAGGCGTTTATTGCACCTTTCTTGTGTGGCATCGCCTGCAGCAGCATCACCACCTTACGACTGCATATGCTGTTCAACCTACTGATGTTCAGTGTTCTGAGGTGACAGTAAATGCATGTAAATACTTTTATCAGTGTGTGTGATTTTTTTCTGTTTTGTCATTGATGTGAATCTGTACAATTAAACACATCAATGATCTCCTTACTGTCTTCCTTCAGGAGCTCCCTCACGTGGATCTGAAGCTTGTGCTTTTTTCCCCCCTTTATGTTTACTCAAAAACAGCTGGTCTTCTTCTTTAGTCTTCAAGATATTTTGTTGCTCATCCAAGTGACTTCTTCATGTTCCTTCCTCTTTATATCTAAAGCTGTGAGCTGTTCAGAATTCTCATTTTCTACAACCCCTGGCAAAAATTATGGAATCACCGGCCTCGGAGGATGTTCATTCAGTTGTTTAATTTTGTAGAAAAAAGCAGATCACAGACATGACACAAAACTAAAGTCATTTCAAATGGCAACTTTCTGGCTTTAAGAAACACTATAAGAAATCAAGAAAAAAAGATTGTGGCAGTCAGTAACGGTTACTTTTTTAGACCAAGCAGAGGAAAAAAAATATGGAATCACTCAATTCTGAGGAAAAAATTATGGAATCACCCTGTAAATTTTCATCCCCAAAACTAACACCTGCATCATATCAGATCTGCTCGTTAGTCTGCATCTAAAAAGGAGTGATCACACCTTGGAGAGCTGTTGCACCAAGAGGACTGACATGAATCATGGCTCCAACACGAGAGATGTCAGTTGAAACAAAGGAGAGGATTATCAAACTCTTAAAAGAGAGTAAATCATCACGCAATGTTGCAAAAGATGTTGGTTGTTCACAGTCAGCTGTGTCTAAACTCTGGACCAAATACAAACAACATGGGAAGGTTGTTAAAGGCAAACATACTGGTAGACCAAGGAAGACATCAAAGCATCAAGACAGAAAACTTAAAGCAATATGTCTCAAAAATCGAAAAATGTACAACAAAACAAATGAGGAACGAATGGGAGGAAACTGGAGTCAACGTCTGTGACCGAACTGTAAGAAACTGCCTAAAGGAAATGGGATTTACATACAGAAAAGCTAAACAAAAGGCATCATTAACACCTAAACAGAAAAAAACAAGGTTACAATGGGCTAAGGAAAAGCAATTGTGGACTGTGGATGACTGGATGAAAGTCATATTCAGTGATGAATCTCGAATCTGCATTGGGCAAGGTGATGATGCTGGAACTTTTGTTTGGTGCCTTTCCAATGAGATTTATAAAGATGACTGCCTGAAGAGAACATGTAAATTTCCACAGTCATTGATGATATGGGGCTGCATGTCAGGTAAAGGCACTGGGGAGATGGCTGTCATTACATCATCAATAAATGCACAAGTTTATGTTGATATTTTGGACAACTGAAAGGATGTTTGGGGATGATGAAATCATTTTTCAAGATGATAATGCATCTTGCCATAGAGCAAAAACTGCAAAAACATTCCTTGCAAAAAGACACATAGGGTCAATGTCAATGAGCTGATCTGATTTGATGCAGGTGTTAATTTGGGGGATGAAAATTTACAGGGTGATTCCATAATTCTTTCCTCAGAATTGAGTGATTCCATATTTTTTTCCTCTGCTTGGTCTAAAAAAGTAACCGTTACTGACTGCCACAATCTTTTTTTCTTGATTTCTTATAGTGTTTCTTAAAGCCAGAAAATTGCCATTTGAAATGACTTTAGTTTTGTGTCATGTCTGTGATCTGCTTTTTTTCTACAAAATTAAACAACTGAATGAACATCCTCTGAGGCCGGTGATTCCATAATTTTTGCCAGGGGTTGTACAAGCCCCTGGTTTTGCTCCAGTCAGCTCTCAGCATTAGTTAAAAATATTATTTTTAACTCTGGTCTTTCATGGGCATTGCAGCTGTTTAACTGTTAGTTAAATTTATTTAAAGCTAGAGGTTGGTGATACCAGGAATTTTGGTATTGATCCGATACCAAGTAAATACAGGCCCAGTATCGCCGATATCAATACCGATACTTCTTCATATTTAAGCTTCATAAATCCAAAGGATCCAAAAGACCTAGGATAGAATTTCACCAAACATTGTACGTGACAACAAAATACTTTATTATCACAATCAACATTTTTGTTAAAAAAAAAATCACTCAACACAACTTCTGAGGTAGAGGGCTGACAAACCACAATACAACAAAATTAACACACCACTACAAATACTGTAAACAGTTTCAAACTTATTCTGTTTTTCAAGTCGAACAATACAATAAAATAATACAAAAAATAAGGAATTTCTTCCCTTGAGTGTACTTCTCTACGTTGTTTCTTAAATAAAGAGTGTAAAAAAATAGAACTTAAAGCAAATTAAAACAATCTTCTGAGGTTAGAGAGCTGACAAAGCACAATAGAGAAAAACTAACACACCACAACAAATATTGTAAACAGTTTCAAACTTGTTCTTTTTTTCAAGTCGAACAATACAAGAAAATAATAAAGAATAAGGAATTTCCTCCCTTCAGTGCAGTTCTGGCTTTAAATAGGCTGAGCCTACCTGCATGGCTGTTGGCTGGTGCCACTGAGCCATGTGATGATGCAACAACAAAAGACCAGAGGGGGGAGGATGCGCTGCTCCGTGTTGTGTGACACAGCACAGCGCAGCGCTGCTAATACAGACAGAGAGTAGATTTTGATGAATCTGCGTGTGCAGCAGTAAGTGCGTGCGGGAGAGAAAAAATAGTATGGATCTTTTTACACGAGGATCGTTCAATATCAATACCAGCATTGGTATTGATATTATCGGTAATAGGATCGATCTGCCCACCTCTATTTAAAGCTGTAGAGCCTTTCAGATTTGACAAAACTGACAAAATTTGATTTCTACCAAAATCCAAGTGCTACAATTCAAAGGATTCAAGGATTCAAAAGGATTCAAAAGAATTTTATTGTCATATGCACAAAAGAACATGTTCCCTGCACAATGAAATGTGTCTACTGCATTTAACCCATCCTAATTGCCAATTAGGAGCAGACGTCACCATTAGGCACCCGGGGACCAGCTCCAGATGTACATCCCTGCCTTGGTCAACAGAAGGGCTGAGCAAACCAAGACCGACCCATAAAAATGACACGCACATAACACACAACACATAGGCCGGCCCGGTACATAAACACATATAAAAAGCACACATGAGGGAAGAAAGAGAAAAAAACCCTCATAGCCGCTGCGTTACACAGCAGCAATGAGGAAAAAAAACCCCATCACCACAGAAAAACAATAATCACACAGACAAACAAAGACGCAGGACGACAACCGAGATTTGAAGGTCCAGTTTATCAGAACACTCCGGAGGCAGCCTATTAGGCGCCGTCAACGGCCTTGTCCGACAATCCTGGAAGGGGGAGGGGCTCAGCCCTGAGCAGTTCACTGTCCACAGTCAACGTCAGAGCTGGAGAGGGGGATGACCAGGGGAGCGAGGCTTAAGTGTTGATCTTCTTGAGGAGGTTTTTTATCACAGCGGCCTTGAAGTGCAGCTGTGTTTGGGGAAGCCAAATGAATATCCAGATTAGCAGACGCCTGAAAGATTCCACAGTTCTGAGAACAGAGTGGCTGTCAATACATCTGAATGTAGAATGTGGTCTTTACTGATGGTCAAAAAGGGTTTCCAGAGCTGCAATCCTGCCCGAGATGTTTTACAGCGTGCGGTTAACACCCGCCGACTGCGCAGCCACTGCCTTCCCAATTGAATCAATCATGTAGGGCAGCCTGGACGGCCCAATTAATGCTGCTTCCACTTTCTTGATTTTCCAGTAAACCAGCGCCATGCCTGCTCCACACAGCAGAAAGCCGGTCACCACCAAGCCAAATATATACACATCTTCGACGTCCTCCACAGAAAGCGTGTAAAGGCACATGACCTGCCATCTCCTCCACGAGTCCATCACGTAACCCATCACATGCGTCCCGGCAGGATAGGTCGGGTCCTCCGCCCCCGAATGTCTTGTGGAAGAAATAGTGTCAATTGCGTTCAGAGACTACTTTAACAGATCCATTTTTGTCATTTTCCAGAAGAGCAAAGCTGCAGCCTCACAGACAACACACCACAGAAGCAGGAAAGATAAGGAGGGAGGGAGAAGAGAAAAATGCGTCCGTCTCGCCCGAGTGCAAGCTGGCAAAAAATGTATTATAATGTATTTATGTAACAAGTTGCAAATTTACATCTCATTTTAATGAAGAGAACATATTTATCTTGGGGGAGGGGGGGGGGGGATTCCATGGAGAATATTTTCTTTTCCTTCTTACGCCACCATGCAGACCAACTGCAGGAGGAAGCATGTGTGCACACGTGTGAGGTTTCAGATTACCTGTGACCTGCCCCTCTTACTTGATGCACGTTCCTGGAGCGTGCACGCTAACATCCATATAAATCACTTCAGATGTGTTATCTGGTTTCAAAAACAGCATTTTTAGATTTAGAAGTGTTTATTTCTAACAAAATTTTGCAAAATACTGGAAACAGATTTATACAGGAAGCTGTTTCGGAGCTTTCTTCGCCATTTTAGTTAATTTTGTTCAAGTGAACAGCCAGGTGGCATCATGCTACCTTTCTTTACTCTGACTGGCTGTCGCTCTGTCCTTCCCAGTATGCTCGCAGAGATTGGACAAGCCCCCAAGGGATCTATGATGCCAATATTTAATGTATGTCATGGTGTCCGATTGCTTGAATTTCTACCCTTCAGGGGTTGAAATTTTATATTGATTCCAGTCAGCGTGGATTTTGATGATATTGGCAATATCATATTATGAATCCCTTATTTAAATGCTAAGGAAAAAAATGATGGTGGTGCCAAAGAAAACTCATTTTATCACTTAAATTTAAAAAACCTCAAAAAATGTACAACTTTAACTTTTTTGCTAGGTTTATGCAGCCATTCTGCCACCATCAGGAGTCAGAAGTGAGACTGCTTGGGAAGACCAGGGGCTGTGTGTGTTTTGCTCCATGTAGAACTGGAGTTGCATCAGGAAGGGCATCTGGTGTCAAGCATGTGCCAGATCCTAGTGTGGATCTGTACTGAATCCGCTGTGGTGACTGGAGATATCCAAAAGACAAACAAGATATTCTGTTCCCTTTATAGTTTATTTTTGGAGGCGAATAGACAGAAATTATTTTTAGCTGCAGGTTGGGTTGGGGGTTGTCCTTCTGCCCACTAAATGCTTCCATCACAGTTTTTTTTTTATATTTCAAAGCACTGAATGTCTTTCTGATGCAACTTATTTATTAAGGGTTAAAAGCATTGGATTTTTTTTTTTTTTTTTTTACCAGTTTGAGAGGTCCTGTGACTTATGTTCTGGGCCATCTTAGACACTAAAAATAAATGAATAAATAAATAATCATGCATTCATTATTATTAATAATAATAATTATGATGACTATTTATATAGAACTTCCAAAGGAATCAAATCATTAAACAAAATAAACTCCAATAATAATCCACCAATTCAAACTTGTCAGCTACAATTCTACACACATTGGCTGGTTTCCAGTCTGATATTTTCCCATATCAAACCGTTACCATGACAATTGGTCCAGATCTCATATCACATTCGTTACAAACCAGAAAGCTAAAAACACTATTAGAAAAACCAAGTCAGACATAAACATACTCCACAAATATCAAAACAGCATTGGAAAAAACACACAGATTGAAAGCTTACAAGCTAACGACCAGACCATCTGTTAGCAAGTACTTCACAGAGGCGAAGCAAACAGGTCTCTGTCTACCAGCCTAAAACCTTCAGCAGCTTTCATATTCAGGCAATACCGTAAGTTTATATATGTAATAGCCTTATAATAATTTACTCAAGTACTTTTTTTTTTAACCACTTCAAGGGTTTCAAAACTCTGATATTCTGAGGTAAACGCATATTTAGTTTTCATTGAGAGTTTCAAAACTCACAAACTGGGGAGTAATATTCTGAAGCATTGGTTTAATTTAGTTTTTCAAAACAGTAACGCATTTTGTGCAGATATTTGAGTGCTTTAAGATTTTTTTTTAAATGATTAATCATTTTGTGTTTAAAGGCACTTCAAAACTGTGAATCAGTTTTCAGAAAAATTTGGTCAGTTTAGCACTTCAAATCTCTAGGTTCAGAAGCAATAGCTTCATTAAGCATTTTGAACCTTTTGAAAAAGTAAATGAAAGTGGTCATACAGTTTAAAATACCTCGTCTTAAAAGAGATATTTATTTATGTAGGTTCATTGTAAAACAAAGAAACAAACAATCAGACGAAACAAAACCACAGTTTCAGGTCCCAAGGATACATCGATTTTCTCCACAAGGGGCGGTACATCGGTCACTTGAGGGTTTTTACCCGAACAAAGATAGTTTATATTGGAATAGATAGATACCTTTCCACAGGGTAGTTGTTGAAAACAAAAACGAAAACATTGGACTTTTACCTGGAGACACACTAAATAAGTGCCGTTTAGTTTTGTATGTCCATGAAGTAGATTAGTAATAGCAATAACAGGCAGCAACAGGGGGAAAATGTGGTGTTCATTGACAAGTTATCACTACACCCTGTCAGCTGCAGATAGGGATCCACATACGTTAAGTTCCTGTTTTGTTTTTTAAGATAGAAGCTTTACCGTGTCACTTTAATCACAAGATTAAATGCTGAACATTTCTGTCACATATCAATAATTGCATTTTACTGTCTGCATGTTAACATTGAGTTAGCTTTGCTTTTGGGAGGCTGGTTTTGGCAGCCGCCGTTTTGTAGCGGTCCAGAAGGGGGATTTTTATCTTGTCATAGATCCGTCTTCGTTAGAGAGGATATTACATAATGTAGCGGCAGTCTGTTGTGGAGCCCGACTGTTTTGGAAAATATACTTTTACTGGTTATTTTGCACACGTTTGTCCAGAGATATTTCGCTATGGGAATAAAAAGGGTTTACATTAGCATAGGGTACGCTACTTTTGGCGTGCTGGTTGGATTTTCGGCTTTGCTGGTGTGGAATATCGCTTATAAACAACCGTGGACGTCGGCTATGGGAGGCCTGTCAGGTATCAAGCACCTAAAAATAAAACATTTGGAACATTTGCTAACCACGAATTACAGATGTGGGGATCAGACGATTGCGCTATTAGTTTATTGATAGAAGAAAAATTGTCAAATGTTTGAAATTGTTCGTCAAGGAGGAAAAAGTACCAGTTTGGTTTTGATGACGAAGTTATTGATATTAAACGTTACCATTAAATATACAAACTGCTGCTGAAAATGAAAAACGGTTAAAAAATGTAAAGCATCAAATTTTTACATTCATTGTATTCACGAGTGATCATCATAGCTGTGCTTGATTTTTGTTCGAACAGAAAGTGTTGGCATTTCAATAAAGATTTTTCTGTCGACCTACAAATGAAGAAAAAAAATCAAACACTAAATTTGTAGCAAAATTTTAGGGTGACTTGTGTAATAACACACACCAAGCAAACTCATAAATATTTAACAAGTCACAATTTATTAGTGTGATTAAAAAATGTGCAGCAGAACATAAAAAGCACACATCGTGCACAAGTAGAAATGTAAAAGTTGTCCAAAAATACAAACTGACAGAAATTTAAACATTAAAAACAATTCTAAAAGTCTCAATGCTACAATTACAACCCCTGGCAATAATTATGGAATCACCGGCCTCGGAGGATGTTCATTCAGTTGTTTAATTTTGTAGAAAAAAAGCAGATCATTTCAAATGGCAACTTTCTGGCTTTAAGAAACACTATAAGAAATCAGGAAAACAAATTGTGGCAGTCAGTAACGGTTACTTTTTTAGACCAAGCAGAGGGAAAAAATACGGAATCACTCAATTCTGAGGAAAAAATTATGGAATCATGAAAAACAAAAGAACGCTCCAACACATCACTAGTATTTTGTTGCATCACCTCTGGCTTTTATAACAGCTTGCAGTCTCTGAGGCATGGACTTAATGAGTGACAAACAGTACTCTTAATCAATCTGGCTCCAACTTTCTCTGATTGCTGTTGCCAGATCAGCTTTGCAGGTTGGAGCCTTGTTATGGACCATTTTCTTCAACTTCCACCAAAGATTTTCAATTGGATTAAGATCCGGACTATTTGCAGGCCATGACATTGACCCTATGTGTCTTTTAGCAAGGAATGTTTTCACAGTTTTTGGTCTATGGCAAGATGCATTATCATCTTGAAAAATGATTTCATCATCCCCAAACATCCTTTCAATTGATGGGATAAGAAAAGTGTCCAAAATATCAACGTAAACTTGTGCATTTATTGATGATGTAATGACAGCCATCTCACCAGTGCCTTTACCTGACATGCAGCCCTATATCATCAATGACTGTGGAAATTTACATGTTCTCTTCAGGCAGTCATCTTTATAAATCTCATTGGAACGGCACCAAACAAAGGTTCCAGCATCATCACCTTGCCCAATGCAGATTCGAGATTCATCACTGAATATGACTTTCATCCAGTCATCCACAGTCCACGATTGCTTTTCCTTAGCCCATTTCCCATTTAGCTTTCTGTTCATGAGTGCTGTAACTACAACTGCAACTAACAGTGCAAACCCACTATAGAGGGTTTTCAATCACGTGACTGATTTGCTCCAGGACAGGTGCCGTCTCCATTCTGGATTACAAGGAGGCTGGCGCGTGATAGAAAAATGGAGAGTATGTACAGTTATTACGATGCTTTAAATCCTCAAGATAAAGCTATTTATCATGATAGATGTGTAGCAGTTGGTTCAGTGGATCCGTATCTTATACCAGATAGTGAATTTTAGTGTTGATGTAACGAACTGGCCGACAGTGTCACACTGTGATATTGTAAACTAGGAAGCTGCTGACCAGGTCAGCCTCGCCGGCCTCCTGCAGAGCATCACAGCAGAGCTCTGAAAGCGGAGGTCGTCTTGAAGTCCTGAGCGATTTCTCTCACCAAGCGCTGGAAGGGCAGCTTGCGGATCAGCAGCTGGGTGCTCAAGGACCACAATGTAAATAAGCATCCGTATTGGAAGCGTACTTGTGTTATCCTTGGCAGTATTTTATGTATTCTTATATAGTTTTATTGCCAAATAAAATAAAATTCTGGGAGCAGTGGATTTCTGGTAGCGGCGGATCTCTCTCAGCGCCATGGTGCCGTGAGGCTTCTTCACACCGACCTTAAAGCTTCTGCAATTGTTCGCCAAATGCACGTAGCGTATCACAGCGGCCACCACGTTGTAATCCAGAATGGCCGCGGGACACAAAATAACGTGAGCGATACGTCACATGAAAACCCTCTGTATGATGACAAGCATGAATTTGGTGTTTTCAGGGGGAAGTAACTGGACTTTTATTTTTTATAAAGGTCGACCAGTTTATATCCCAAAAGATTTACTACCACTGATACATGATTCATGCACTTGCAAACAAGTAGTGTGGAGAGTGGGGGAATCATTTTGTAAGCTTGATCAAAGATCTCGAGTTTAAATTACCTTCTTCCCTTCTTCAGGGACCACTTGGTGTTCCTTCACGACATTGCGAATCAGAATTTTTGGACTGAAAAAGTAGACATTTTCACACCCTTTGCTTTGACAGACTCATAGAGGTGTCTATGCGATTGAGAATTGTCATGTTTCTGCAGCTTGATTGTGCGCCACCCTTGATAAATCTTCTTAATATGCTCCACCCTTGTTAAATCTACTTCAGTGGACCCAGGCACATGCTTGTCTGTAGGGATGTCCCGATCAGGTTTTTTGGCCCCGATCTGATTCCGAGTCTTCTGATTTTGAGTATCTGCCGATACCGAGTCCCGATCCGATACTTTAAAAAACTGAATGAACAATGAATAAATGCTAAATATATAATAATTTAATTTTAATCACCTTATTTTATTATTTATCACTTAAACAGTGCACTTCTCCTTGAGGTAGCTTGAACAATCAAGTAATAATCTACCAGACTTTAAAAATGTACAAATTTCCATGTTATTTTATTTGTCTAAAAATAAATGTCAAAGGTTCCTTATGTTAAACAAGAAATGATCTAATCTGAAATAACAGCTGGTTTTAATTTATAGATGAAAGGTTTTTAAAGAACCATTTATTGATTTAGCTATTTTAATTACAAGTGTTCTAAACTTTTTTAAACAGTAATCAGAAATTTTGAGGTAACAGACAACAACAACAAAAAAACATTTCCAAGGAATATTCTTCAGACACGTGGTTTCTGCACTGATCTGTGGTTCAAATCCCCGCCTGACTGGAATCACTAAGGGCCCTTGGCACCGCTGGACTGATAGTATTGCACTTGTAGTATTGCATTTGCCCGGTGGCCTGATGGCCTACTGGCCTGCGGATTTTTTTTTTTTTTTTTTACGAAATAAAGCGAGATGTGAGCTTTTCATCCGCATTTTTTTTTTTTGTAGCAGCTACGACTCGTCACCTCTTAAAGCGCGGTGACAACAGCACACCTCCACTGAGCTTTACAGACATTTTTATGCTTTTTTTCCTCCTTTATTTAGAGCTGAGCCACTCCGTATCTGCACGTTAAAACAGCTGATCCTCCGCGACGCGTCAACAAGTACACTATTTTCCACTCAAATGCACCTAAACTCTCTTTCTGAGGACCACATGATGTGAAAACACAATAAAACTTTCTGACCTGTAAATCTGGTCATGTTTTCTGCATAAATAAATGTTATTCATTCTTTGTGCTCAAACGCCAAAGCAGGGGCGAATCCAGATGGAATGGGGGCGTGGGGCAAGGATGTCCCCCCCTCACAACACCCCTAGATTAAAGGTCCAGTTTTGAAGCTTTTTTTACTACAACTACTAATACTACTTAAAATAATAATAATTTCAAGAAGTAAAATGTTTAGAGAAAATTTAAATGTTAGATAAATGTTAGAAAGAATTTAATAGGTACATTTATTACTAATGTGGGTTAGAAATTACAAGTTTTACTGTTACAGTGCTGTCAACAGTTAAATATGAGGTCAAGAAAGAGGTCTTTATTTTACTTTTTATAAAACATATATATATATAAGTATATATTTTCATTGAAGTCAAGAAAGGGTGACTATAAAGTGAGGCGGGGACCACTACGGCCATGACAGTAAGTGAAGGTTAACTTCAGCTATTAATTGATGAACAGCAACCTAACTTGTTCATAAATCAGACATCTGTGTGTGAGAGAGACATTCTGATCTTCTGGTCCAAAGTAAAGTGCTGTCTAACTGGGTCACTCAGATATGAATTAAGGTTGGATATTATTTTCGTTCGTGCTAACTCTGCCAGTCACGTAACCTAGCCTAGCAATGTAACCTGTGCAAATGGTGTGCATGGCTAGCTACCATGCTGTCGCCGCCAGGTTGTTTCTTTATTCTTTATTCTATTTGTGTGACGGTCATGCGTCGGTCATACGAAGTATGCTGTTTTGCACAGTCTGCGGTGCGGTGGCGTGGTATAATGGTGTCCCTGTCTAAAATGTATTTTCCCAAGTCCTGGCATAATTTCACATACCTAACATTTTACTTTAAATTGAGTCATTCTCTAAGTTGATTAGCAACAAAAATTGGTAATAAAAGAAATCCTTGATGTTACTTGTAGCTTGTAGTGAGATAGACAACTGTCTCCATCTTGTGGCCTTTTTGTGTATTGCAGTTTCAAAAGTTCAACCTTTGTATCCAGTCATTGGTCCAGTCATCCAGTCATTTCTTGCTTTATATGATGAATTGTATCACACAAGTAATGATATATTATTTATAGTATAGCCTACAGTATTTCTCTAACAAATGTTTTTATATAATTTCTATTTCTAAATTTAAGTAACAAGGCTGAATGAAATGACGGCTTATTATGTCTAAAAAGTAATGTGACCTACTGTCAATAGATCGTACTTTTGATAAGCCTATGATAACTGTATTTCGGGAGAACTTTTCATAATGCTTCTTATAGTGTTAAAATGTATGTGTCTCCTGGTGCACATTGATCGGTTAAGGGACCAAAAAAAAAAAACCACACTGTCACAGCAGGCTTAATTTTTTTTCCCCTTCGAGACCTGGTGGTGGCCTGGTCTTGGTTAAAAATGCCCGGCCTGAAAAATTTCCCCAGTCCAGCCCTGGCCCTTGGGCAAGGTCTTTAATCCCCTATTGCTCCCGGTGTGTAGTGAGCGCCTTGTATGACAGCACCCTGACATCGGGGTGAATGTGAGGCATTATTGTAAAGCGCTTTGAGCGTCTGATCCAAATAGAAAAGCGCTTTATAAATGCAGTCCATTTACCATTTGTAGAGATCAGTGGTTTCTGCCACTAGTCTTCCGTGTTTTGGCGCGATGCGTCGTTCCTATTGGACAGCGCAAAGCTACGTCACAGCTCAGAGCATCGAAAGTTCAAAAGTCAACTTGAAAAGTAAAAGGAAAAAAAAAAAAAACAACTTACATTTTCGTGCTGACAGTCCTCAGTGTCCCTCTGATGCTTTATCAGTGTTCAACAAGTTCAGAGCAGCGCAGTGAACGTGAATGAAGACAGAAGTTCTTTAAGACGCGCCAGGCCCGGCGGCAGAAAAAAATATTAAGGGGCGATGAGTTTATTACAGGGGGCGGGGTCGCGCCCCCCACCACCCCAAAAAAAAGTGCGCACTGGAGGGGACGTGCCTCTGCGTGCGTGATGAATTGGGTGCGCTCCTAGAAAGCTTGTGTATTTAGGCTACACCGTTGTAAGAGACTGACTGAGTAAGAGTAAAGAGTGATGACAGTATTTTTTTAAATTATTATTTGAACATATAGACCCTAGTCAAGTGATCTCCTGCATACCACAAAACCAAACCAACAACTGATCTGAGAAACGACACGAGACAGTAGATTAACCCCACATACAGCCCTCCATCACAAGCGCAAACACAGCGCAATTGGGCATGACAGTCACACAACGGGTCAAAGATAAACCTTTCATGTAGATATACAGTGGTCCCTCGTTTATCGCGGGAGTTACGTTCTAAAAATAGCCCGCAATAGGCGAAATCTGCGAAGTAGACAGCGTTATTTTTTACAATTATTATAGATGTTTTAAGGCTGTAAAACCCCTCACTACACACTTTATACATTTTTCTCAAACAGGCATTAACATTTTCTCACTTTTCTCTCGTGTGTAAAGTTCAAACCTCGTGTGTAAAGTTCAGACCTTAGTAGAAAAATAAGACCAACCTGATTTCAGGCCCAAACATTCGTTTGAGAAATAAAAATAGAACATTTTCCTATAAATAATTATGATGGCTTTTAGAACTAACAAATTTAATTTTAACAATCAACCTACGAGGTTGGACACAAGAAATTATTAATAGTGACTGACCAGTATTTCACAGTTCCTCTGATCGCGCCTCTTCGTCATGGCGCCGCTCCGCTGAAGGCCTCTGTGCAGGTGTCTTTTTCTGAGTGAAGAACACAGTTATGGGTAGTTGTCGGCACTGTTTTTTCTTCTGGGCGAGAAGATTCTTATAAACAGGCACACACAGAACACAATGCGCGTAATCTCCCTTCGCGGTGCCGCGACCGGTGTCCCGTCGAGATGAGGTGAACGTGGAGATGAGGTGAGTCGCGCTACTGCGCATGCGTGCGCATGCGTACATCGCTCTACCCCGGACTTGAAGACGTCACCCGTCGAGATGAGGTGCCTCGCGCAACTGCACATGTGGAGATGATGTAACTCGCTCGAAGCGCAACTGCGCATGTGCATTTTTTTTATTTTGTTTTTGCCGTCAAAGTTTTTTTTTATTAATTCAGTGTATTTATAGCCTAGTAAGTAAAACATTTTCTGTATTTTACGTTAGGAGCAAAAATGTATGTATATGTATATTTTGCCTGTCGAAATAAGATAACTCCAGGTTAAAAATACTTATCGTTTTATAGTGAGTAAATTTTATACATTACTACATTCGGATGAACAATTTATACATTTACTTGCCCATCAAAATAACCGAACTTCGTCAAGTAATTTTTTCAGTGCACACATATGCAGTTATGTGAGGACCCTCAACTCGACAACGCACCTCCGCTCGATAGACTTATCTGTCGAGCGGAGGTGCTACGCACCTCATCTCGATGGCGCACCTCATCTCGACAGAACACCGGCATGCTTGATGAGGACGCAGAACACAATGCGCTGTAAAAAAAAAAAAAAAGCATGCAAAATTGGACTAAAAAAATCCGCGAAACTGCGAGGCCGCGAAAGGTGAACCACGTTATAACGAGGGACCACTGTATTTACAACAATACATAACTTTTATCCTACCATAAAAATCCATATCTTAACATAAAATTCTGTGTGGAAACTGGATGCTAGCCTACCTCAGAGGAGTTGAAGCCTTCGGTTGGACGCCGCGTTGAATCTTCTGAGAAGGACATCTCGCCACTCTCCGTTGAATTTCCTGGTTAGTTCATTGTCAAATGCCAGCCTTATTAAGTTCGCCTTTCGTTCACGCTGCGTCTGTTATCACTAGGCTTTTTCCACTCCTGTGCAAAATCTTAACACCCTCCCCAAGTGAGTCGTGCTACATGATCTTCCTTTTGCTTGGTGGACTTGATGAATCCCAGGAGCTCCAGCTCTGACACTGCTTGAATAAATCGAGCATGCTTTCGTTCGTCCACCTTGCCATAATCGCTGGACTCAGGATCCTTGCCATATCCGTTTGTTTTCAAATTAATTACTTTAGTTAATTAATTTGGTTTATTTGTTAAATACGTGATATTATTGAATAACTAATAGTTTGCTATATTTTCCAGTATTTGTTCTTCTTTTTCTTTTTATTTTTGATAACTCTCACATCTGAGGGGGCGAGGTTGATGACGTGAGGGAGCGTCGCCCCCAAAACGCCCCCTCGTGGCGCCGGGTCCGAGACGCGCTCCTAAATGTAATGAGTGCGCACGTCGCTCGTGCACACCATCTCTCGCTCCTTTTTGCAGACAAACGATCACAGGACAATTTGTTTTTTTCTTTTTGTTAATCAGATGACAGATTGTCGTCCTGAGGACTTGGTCAGCACCGGGTCCTGCTGCGCACGGAAGGATGACTGAGCAAGAGTTTCGGTGGGAAAGTGTCCATCATCCTCTTGTCATTCCATCGAGGCATCAGGCTGAGCACGTAAACACACAAACAGCAGTTCTGTGAAAGAAACTTTGCGCGCGTAACTCCCCCCACCTCTGTCTGGTTGAACTTATGTTTTTTCTTTTGTTCAATTAAAAAAAAAAGAAGATTGGGTTGAACTTTGACCGCGTCAGCCTGCCGACAAGCGGCAATGCCCGCTCCTGTCAGAAGCGTCATGTCAAAAGCCGAGCTAAAGCGACGCTTCTGACGCCTCTAAAAAAGCAACGCGTCTCACGCCTCTGACGCTTCCGATGTGTGAAAGGCCCATTAATCTGCAATAATGAGCCTGAAATAGCACTGATCAAAATAATGAGGATAAAATCTATATGGGATTCCTGATTGGGAAGCAATGTCCGATTTCGATCAAGTTTGAAACCACGTGATCGGGCCCGATTTCCGATCACGTGATCGGATCGGGACATCCCTACTTGTCTGTCTTATACTTGACAGCGTTGACCAGCTATACATATGCATATATATATATATATATATATATATATAAACAAAACTGCAATTATTTTGGGAAAATAACCATAAATTGTCTGCAGTGTTGACGGTTCCTTAAAACACAGATCTACAATTCTTAAATGAAAAACCATGTTGTTTCCTGGATTTGACCATCTGGCCAAAGGTGGCAGTCAGAGGAGACAAGGTGACAAAGAACCATATTTCATTTTTAAATACTTTTAAATATTTAAACAATATTTTGTTTGTCCAGACATGATGCCTTTCACGTATTATTATTATTATTGTTATTATTATTATGGCCCATAATTACTTGTGTAATCAACACTGACAGCTTACATATTGGCTTTTTATTAACTTAAATGTAAATTAAATCATTAGTGAGTTAGCATACACCTTGTTATGAAACAGCTGAGCAGCTTTAAGACCACATTCAAACATTGATATACTGCAGTTGGAGCTCATTTTCTTCATTCTCTTTTATTTTTATTTTTCGGTTTGTCATTGGAGACTCCTTAAATAACATTTCAGGGTTCTAGCTAGGATAAAATTTTAGCGTAGTGGTAATGTCGAGGGAGCGAAGTGACCAAGTCGAGGAAGCATAGTGACAGGGATGGGGGGGTGGCTAAAAATTGGCCATTCTAGGGGTACCCAAAGGGGAAAAGCCAGGAACGACAGCCCAAGTCCCTTCATCATGTCCAGAAGGCTGGGGAAGTATGTTGAGTGGGCAATCTCATTCTGGGTTAGCCAGTACATGTGGCCCTCAGTGAGGCAGTCAGAGTCCGTGGACATTTTTAAGTCAAGACTTAAAACCTATTTTTATTCTCTTTCTTATGAATAGTTTTTATTTTATGTTTTATTCTTTTACTTCTGTTTTTAATTAGGTATTTGAATTTTTTATTTTTATTTATTTGAATTTTTTTATGTTGAACTGTTCTGTGTGAGGCACCTTGAGATGGCTATTGTTGTAATTTAGCGCTTTATAAGTTGATTAAATTGAAATTGAACATTTTATTGAGTCTTAAAGTAAATAAATATGAAATTGGTTACTGGATCCTTAAACTCTGGACATAAACTCTACATGGTGGATCCTCGATCTCTGGACATAAACAGAAATAAAATCTGTTAGTATTTGTCAAAAGCATTTCCTTTCAGACATTATTATTGGCATGAATGTCTTTCCATATCTGAGCTGAGCTCTTATGCCACATTCACACAGAGCGACACACCAGGCGATGGTGGCGCGTCCGTCGCCACGCGACCGAAGCGAATTTGTGGCGTCCGGTCGCGCCACCATCGCCTGGTGTGTCGCTCTGCTTTCACTGAGAAAATTCACCCCAGTGCATCATCAAATAGGAGGAGCTTCCATTCCGCTCGCCAGCTCCGGTTGTCAGTCAAGTTAACATGACGGACCTTGAGCACACGGAGCGAGTTGTTGTGGAAAGCTGACATGTCATGAGACCTTCCCAATTCAGGGAGTATCATTATTTGCTGCAGGAGCTGCGTCTGGATGACGGCCGCATTCAGCGGTCCTTCCGCCTCTGCAGGATCCAGTTTGAGGACCTCCTGTCTCGTTCACGCGCGCACATGTAAACAATAAAAAAAAAAAAAAAACCTCCGCTCCCCCTGCTGCGGGGCTGCTGCTCGCTCCATTTGCTTTATTATACATCTGTGTAGTTAATTAATAAAATAAGCTTCACGGACGATTCGCTCACGCGGGCATGTAGAAAAAGGAAAAAAACTCTGCTGCTTGCTGCGGTGCTGCTGCTCGCTCTTCCCCAAAAAACTCTGTCATAATTGTGTTTAGAAACCAGGCATCATTTGCTTTATTATACATCTGTGTAGTTAATAAATAAAATAATCTTCGGACGATTCACTCGCGCGCGCGCACGTTAGGAAAAAAAACACTCAGCTGCTTGCTGTGGGGCTGCTCCTCGATCTTCCCCAAAAACTCTGTCATAATTGTGTTTAGAAACCAGTCACCATTTGCTTTATTATACATCTGTGTAGTTAATTAATAAAATAATCTTCGGACGATTCACTCTCGCGTGCACGTGAAAAAGAAAAATACTCCGCTTCCCCTGCTGTGGGGTTACAGCTCGCTCTTCCCCCAAAAACTCTGTCATAATTATGAAATAAAGGACAAAAGGGACATAAGTCCTGCTCACAGGCTGGCTACCAGAGACAGGACATGTTCACATCCAACTCAATCACACTCCAGACATCTCACGTCACTACATATCCAGTCCCTGATTGGTCATCATGGTGCGACAAGAAGAAAAAGTTCAGATTTTTCAACTTGGGGAGGAAGGCAATGCGACGTGACGCAACGCAATATTGCGCCACAAATGCGCCAATCGCTCAAAATTGCTTCACTCGCGTCGCTTCATTCGCGTCCATCACATCGCGCTGCGTGGCTTGGCACCACAACGCCTCCTTCCATAGGGATTACATGGCAAGCTGTTGCTGCTTTCGCTCGCATTGCGCCCGGTGTGAACGCGTCATTACAGCTCACTGCGCTGCACGTCAGGTTCATAAAGAATGCAGGACGTCTCATTTTGGGAGGAAAAATATGTTTTATTCGATTGTAGTTTATTGTCTGTATTGCAACGTTTGTAAGAGGTGTCATTTTATTTAAAGCGGTGATTCGTTTTGAAGTTATTAATTCCGAGCGGACTCTGTCTCGGCAGAGAACCGCGCAGCGTTTGGAGCTGTGCGAACGGAACAGAGGATGACTCTCATTTCTTGACTACAACAAGACAAGAGTCCCAGTTAGTGACTTTATTCCACACAAAAGTCACTCATGATATTTTAATGGCTTTGAGAGGGGTTAAGAAGCGGACTTATCGCTTCTGAAGAGCAGCGAATCAAAGAGCTACGACCCATTGAATCGAATCATTGCTTCATTGATTCACGCTTCAAACTGGGGTCGCGCTGCAGAAACGGTTGATTACAGACCCGTTATGCTTATTTTCAATACAGAGTAATGGTCCAAAATAAGCATAACGGTCCAAAATGATATTGTAACGGGCCGTAACGCAAGTTTGCGCTAACTAGAACCCTGCATTTGTCTGTGTACATTAGATGACCTGATGGACATTCCCAACCTCTAATAATTTGTTGAAAATCCCCAATACAACAACCCCCCCCCCCCCCCCAAAAAAAAAACCTACTCATATAAATCTGTTAATAACTTAGTGATTTTATTCTGCTTCAAAATGATCTTTGACAAAGGCATGCTGGCTGTGGAGGTGATTAGTTCAGTGTAATATTCTATAATGTAATTCTGCTCATCACTATTTTTGTGTACTTTTTAGTTTCCGTTCCAGGCTGATGAGTAATGTGTTTGTCTCTTGGCAGGTGTGCTGGCATTCTGGGCTCTTGTCACACACATTATGTACCTACAGGATTACTGGCGCACTTGGCTGAAAGGCCTCAAGTTCTTCATGGCTGTTGGAGTCGTCTTCTTTATTTTGGCCTTGACTGCCCTCATCAGCTTCTTGACCCTCGCCATCACACAGAAGCAATGTAAGGTTCCCTGTTTGTAGTTTACAGCATCTTTTTTATTACTGCAATGTTTATTTTTTTAGTAGTACAGGCCTGCCTGGCCAATGTGAGCTGCCACCAAGCCAGAAATATTTTCTTACATACTGCCAATGAAAAATAACATTGCAATGCTCAGATCAGTACTGCACTTGGGTTCTGTACTTTGGTTGTTTAAATAACACAGCTCATTTAAATCGCAATAATCGTTAACTTGACACAGCAAAATTTTGTTTGTTTATTTATTTGTTTGTTTGTTTATCCCTTTGACCCATTAAATTTTTCCCACCAGGTTTTAGCTTTCAGGGAGCAGATTTGTAAATGAAAATAGACTTGATCAAATAAGATACTTATGAAAATAGTCATATCCTGCAAACCGGTTTTTAATGTTTTTCATTTTCATGTGATTGAGGTTATATCTCCAAAGTCCCTCAATTATCTGAGTGTTTTCACAGAAACCCTGGTATAATAAATATCATTCATGTCTGGCAAAGATTGAGACATTTGTGATATATGTAACAGAAGTACCCTCAAAAATGAATAAAAACAAAATTGTCATTTGGTCTGTATACCTAGTTTCCCCATCATAACAACTGTACGGGAGGTGGGGTATTTTTTTTAACATAACTCGTTAGTTTAAGATATTTTAAACCATAAAAGTTATGGATAATTAGGGGTGGGGCTCACTTTGAGTGGTAACCTACATGTGCTGTTGAGCCATGTTCGTAACCACGTTACCAGAGAATGCTAGCAGTTGCTGCTAAGGGCCCCTTCACACATAGTACGAAGTTTGGTCGACGTCTGGTCGATTACAGCGAAACAGCGTGAAACAGTTCAAAATTAGCGCACCACAAAACATCATGCCGATGGACAGGCGTGCATGAACTTGAACTTGAAAACAAAGTGTGTAAGAACAACACGTAGGAGTTTTAGTGTAACAGTCAGTGGAGTGAAGCTCTGGAATAGTTTGCCTAAAAACATTAAGCAAAGTAAAAACATCCAGCAATTCAAAAAAGAATATAAAAAATTAATTTTTGATGCATATACGTAAAAATGAGTAATGTAATTTAATCATTACATGTACAATGTAATCAAACTAATGCTGTTTTCTTATTATATTTAATTGTCCTTTCACATACCATATGACTACATGTAAATTAGGGGTAGAGCTTGATAAGCTTAAGCTTCATCCTACTCCTTTTTGAAACATGCATGATTTATAAATGTACTTTTGGGGAAAAAAAATGCTGATTTTAACATGTTTTAAAATAAAATAAAAGACTTCAGACAGATCTCGTGTATACATATATATATATATATATATGTGTATGTATATGTATATATATATATATATATGTGTATGTATATGTATATATATATATATATATATATGTGTATGTATATGTATATATATGTGTATGTATATGTATATATATGTGTATGTATATGTATATATATGTGTATGTATATGTATATATATGTGTATATATATGTATATATATATGTATATATATGTGTATATATATGTATATATATGTGTATATATATATGTGTATATATATGTATATATATATGTGTATATATATGTATATATATATGTGTATATATATGTATATATATGTGTATATATATGTATATATATATGTGTATATATATGTATATATATATGTGTATATATATGTATATATATGTGTATATATGTATATATATATGTGTATATATATGTATATATATATGTGTATATATATGTATATATATGTGTATATATATGTATATATATATGTGTATATATATGTATATATATATGTATATATATATATGTATATATATGTATATATATATATATATGTATATATATGTATATATATATATATATATATATATGTATATATATATATATATGTATATATATATGTATATATATATATATATATGTATATATATATGTATGTATATATACACACACAGGGCTTGACATAAACCAGTTTTCCCCGCTGAGCCACAGCGCCAGTAGAATTTAGAAGTTAGTGGCCCACAGTGTAGGAGCACTGGCCCATGGTTTTGCATGCGAGAGTTCATGATGTTCCACCCTGAAATCCTGCAAATAATATAAACCAATCCAGAAAAAAACATAAAATAGTCTATGGACCATGAAGTTTAAAAAAAATAGAATTTATCAGAGGGAATTCTCAAGTGTAAAAAAAATAAAGTGATAAAGTGACTACCATAAAATTTAGAGGGCATTTTTTTTAGCAACCTTTAGAGTTGGCTAACTCAGTCAGAAATGTAAAATACAGATGTAGGTCCATATCAAAACTACTTGGCAGCATACGACGGATAGGCCCTACAGATTTGGCAGAAAACCTCATTCTTCTCTTGTTCGTGACCAAGCCACGGCCATTTCTGTGGCCAGGTCGGGAAAAAAACCTCTCTTCCTCTTCTTTCTTTCATATAGCCTGTCTCTCTTCCTTAACTCATCACTAAGCTTCCTCTTCTGGTCAATTCCTACTGCAAAACTCTTTCCTGGTTGTTGTCCAGGTTTGGGTGATTGCAGTTTAAACATATTTCAGGTCGAATTTCAAAGCCTTCTGTTAGATTTGCATCTTGTTCGTCTTCGTTTCTTGCAGCTTTCCACGCATTTAAAGATGCTAACGAACATTGCCGAAGATCGGTGACGGAAACGGCCAAACACACGCTCCACGCATCGACAACATACATTTCAATGTGCGCTATATTCTGCGGGAGCATGGAGCGTGGTTAGGGATGGTATTGATAAGATTTTATCAATATCGATGCCGTTATCGATTCCCTTATCGATACCGCTTGTGAATTTTCTGTGTACTAAAAGTAGGCTTTAAAGGTTTTCTATGTCAACATTCTATTGAGTCTTAAAGTAAATAAATATGAAATTAGTCACTGGATCCTTAAACTCTGGAGCTAAATACAGGGTGGGCCAATAATCCAGTGATTTTCAACCTTTTTTGAGCCGTGGCACCTTTTTTATATTTACAAAATCCTGTGGCACACCACCAACCAAAATAATATTATAATTCTATTATAATACCTCTGGTTTTGCGCAAAACCCAATTATCGCAATAGAAAATTGATACAGAAAACACCGCATTTCGAAAATCCTCAAGCATTTTGCGCTCTGATCCCAGGTGTTTTTTTTAGACGTGGCGACACTTTTATTCACAATAATCTGCCACTCTAATATTCACGGAGCGCAGAGGCTGCCTTCAGCGAACCCAGTTGTGAGCGAAAAGGCCCAAGTCTGACCACGGTGACATCAGCAGAGGTCAGGCCGCCTTCCCCGCACACCTCCACAGCCAACGCGGTTTCTCCTTCCCCAGAGGAGCCATGCTCCGTGAGCAGCTGAGATTCACGCTGTAGTCAGCAACCCGTAACCATGGAGACACACAACGCTATGTGCGCAAGTATGTACAAAACCACCATGTACGTATGTAAACGTACGCAAGTCAATTTGACTTTATCGACACTTCAAAAATATGGCTTTAATTATGCAAAATTCTGTAATGGAGAAATTGTAGCTCTTCACCCAGTTTTGTTTTGGTTTGAGACCACGTTCATTTCACTGTGTGGGATCAGCATCGTGGTCCCTGCATCCAGTTGTCTCCTGCGGTCGACTGCTCTCTGGCGGGTGTAGCACCTGTCGGGAGCAGCCACTGCGCTGGAGAGGCCCATAGACCCCCCGGGACTGTCACTCGGGAGCGGCTGTAACCAGCTCGCCCGGACCAAGACCCGTAATCTGGGCCTCCTGAACCATCACCCGTGTGTAAATGTTAAATTCGTTTGCTATGACCCGCTAAGAGGCTGCAATTTTTGTCTGTTATTGTTACATAAAAGGCCTGTTCTGGTGTAAATTGTGGTTCTTAATTGTAAGTATTTTAACAAATATTAAATCTTGTGAAACGCTTCCCAGATACTTCCTTTGTTGTATTTCATTTGGTATACATTTGTTAAGTATTATTTCACCCTGTGGGACAATTTTATTTAATGATTTTTATTGTTTTTATATTAAATACAATTTTAGTTTAACAAATTTCCACCTTGTTTTTTGTTACGCAGAAAAGTTATAACAGTCAGTAGTTATGGATACAGAGATCACACAAATCCAATATGTTCCCAGTTATATTTATTTAAATTTGATCAATTTATAGAACGCAATATCTTGAGTGATTTATAAAGCACACAAAATTATTCTTCCAAACAGCATTGAAAAACTATTTGAAAAGCGATACAAATTAAATGTAATTGAAATAAAAAATAACACTGACTCAGAACATCAGTAATGGAAAGATGTATTTCATTTATGAACCCTGGAACACTGTTTCATTTAATTGTGAGAAACCTTAAAATAACTGTATTTCATTGTTATTTTTATTGTTAAATGAGAACTATTTTTGATTCACTTTGAATGTTTAAAACTGGAAAAAATGTAACACATTACATATAATAGTTAATCATTTCTAAATGCATTTTGACTCAGTGTGAAACCTGGGCCTGTTTGGATGAACACAAAATGGATAACCTGGCAGGATTGGTAGACAGACACACCCGAAGCTCTTGCTCCAAAGCTCTCAGTCTCTCTCTGTTTTTAGTTTTTATGGCAGTCAAGCTTGAGAAGCTCAGCTCACACAGATATGTGGTTGAAAACTGAAGCAATATCACAATAGCTTTGTTGGCCAGAATGGGGAACTCCTTGGCAACAGATATCCAAAATCTGTCCAACGGCAGATCAGCAAAGTTGAGCTTTAAACCACAATCTTGTTTCAGTGTAATGAGTTCTTCTTGCTCCTGTAAAGTCATGTCCTTTCCCGGGAGCTGTACGGGTCCCTAACCCAGTCCAGACATTCTGTGGAGTCTGCCGAGAAATAAAATGACAGCTTCTCCTCAAGGGTTTTTAAATGTGTGCCAATCACCTTGCGCATTGCTGCAGTGTTGCCATGATGACATTTTTCTGTGAGGGGGAACATCTCAAGGTTGCCACAGTTCACATGCTGTTTCCAGAGCTGCACTTTTACACAAAATCCATTCATTTTATCTGTGCTGGTGAGCAAGTTTTCATTGCGGCCCTGCATATGAGTGTTCAGCTCATTCAGCTGATGAAATATATCAACAAGGTATGCTACCTTTGCCCACCACTCATCACTTTCAGTCAGCTTTGAGAAATCAGACCTCTCGTGTGTCAGAAAAACCTTGAGCTCCTCTCGCAGCTCATACACGCGGGCCAGCACTTTGCCGCACGACAGCCAGCGGACCTTTGTGTGGAGCAATAACACTGTGTTCCGCTCCCTTCTCCTCACACAAAGACGCGAATAGGCGACATTTCAGAGGCCGCGTCTTCACAAAGTTTACTATGCACACCACATCGTCCAACACAGTGCCAAGATCTACTGGCAAGGTCTTTGCAACCAGAGCCTCGCGGTGCAAAAAACAATGTGTTACAATAACATTTGGGTTTATTTCTTTGACTCTACTCACTAAGCCTTTGCTGTGCCTGACCATGGCTGTGACTCCGTCAGTACACACACCTGTGCAGTTTTCCCAGGCCAGTCCGCCTTTGTCAAGATACTCGGAAGTGACCCGAAATATTTCCTCTCCTGTTGATTTTCCTGGCAGTGCCTTGCAAAATAAAAAGTTTTCTCTGATGGCTTCTCCATCAACAAAACGCACGTTGGCCAACAGCTGACAATGTCCACTAACATCCGTCGTCTCATCAAGTTGCAAGGCAAATTTCCTACTGATGTGGATTTTTTCAAAAACAACAGTTTCAATGTCCTCTGACATGTCATCAATGCATCTGGCAATTGTGCTATCCGAGAGAGGCACTTTATTAATCTCTTTGGCCGCGTCAGGGCCAAGCATCTCCGTTACAATGGCTTTACAAGCTGGTAGTATCAATGTTTCTGTCACAGTGTGGGCCTTTTTTGACTTAGCAACGAGTTCAGCAACAATATAGCTAGCCTTGAGGGCTCTCTCGTTTACCTTTGTGTTGTTTCTCAAAAAAGTTGCTTGTTTCTCATTGTTTGTACGTAAGCGTACAAAATATTCCATGGGCTTGTTTTGAACAGAAGGGTGTTTCGTTTGGAGATGTCGTTTAAGCTTGCTTGGCCCCATGGCAGCATTGGCCAGCCTCTCTCCACACACCAAGCATAGCGGAGCCGGTGCCGCGGCATCCCCCATGAAAGTAAATCCAAATGAAAGGTAGCTTTTGCTATATTGCCTCGATTTCACCGTCTTGTCTTTTTTCTTTGGTGGCCCACCGTCTCCATCTGCGTCTGAATTTTGTCCAGGATCCCGATTGGCATTTGTATTTTCTCTTTTCAAAAATTTCTCCATCACTGTCACTTGCTCGTATTACACTGCCACTGTCATGTGTCATGTGTCACGCAGCACTAATTCCACTGTCTATTATACTATAGTACAGCGCTTTGCTGCCATCTACTGGAATAAAAGAGCATTACATCATCTGCCACACTATTACAGCACATACACCCGATAATGGTGATATTTGATAATTGCCCACGGCACCCCTGACGATCGATCACGGCACCCTAGGGTGCCGTAGTCTGCACAAAAGTGAGTCACAGTCACGATTGACATATTTTAATGGCTTTGAGAGATGTTAAGAAGTGGACTTGCCGCTTCTGAAGTTTTATTATTATTATTATTATTATTATTATTATTGCTGTTGTTGCTATTATTATTAGTATATAAATAAAAATAAATTAAAAATTATTACAATTTGTAATACATTTGCCCCTTTTACAACAACAAACACTGAGCCATTAATTATTATACAGAAAACAAATGCACACAAGTGCTAAGATGCGAACAGCGAATGCTAACTTTAACATTGAAAACGCCACAGACATGCTAACATGTTAGCATCAATCCCATTTTTAAGTTATAAAATACATCTATCAACTGTTTGAGAAGACCATAACAGGTCAGTTTAACATAAAGTGTATAGATTACTCACAGGCATATGCTCTTTAGGGTTTTCACTGGGAAAAATTAAGATAAAGTCCAACCAGCCAGAGGATCGAAGCATTGTTTCATTGGTTCACGCTTCAGAGTGCAGTCGCTCTGCAGAAGCGGTTGATTACAGAGCCGCTGCAGGGTGAAGTTTGATGACACGGAGTTGTGAAGAAATTCGACTTTGTGTGTGTCATTTAATTTCTGTGTTAGCACTGTTAGCTGCTATCTGTAGCTTGGTGATGTTGGTGCCACCGTTCCTCCATGGATAATGAAGCAATAAACCAGCTGTATTCTTTCCCAGTGATAGCTGGCACCCAGTCCATGCCCCCATCATGAAAACCACCAGCCAGTCTGCAAAAAAAAAAAAAAATTAAAAGTTAATAAAACACCTGAATGAAGATTAGCCTTTTAGCTTCATCTTGTTTGGTAATTAGGAGATTGGCAGAGGGTTTGACGAATAGTGAAAATACACTTTATACTCACTGTGTTTATAATGTTGCACATTTAATTTTTCTACAGTAAAATTTCTGGAATTGTTTTTCATGAAAGTGAAGGTTTTTTTTTTTTTTCTCAGAATACAATGATTTATAAATCCTCTTCAACCTATATTCAATTGAATACACCACAAAGACAAGATATTTAATAAAAGAGAAAAGCAGCTGGTGCAACACAGAAGTAGGTGCTGAAAAGTTTATTAAGGTGCTGAAAACATACAAAAGAGACTAATGTGAAAATCACATCTTCATCAGAGTCCTCTTGAGGACTCTGATGAAGATGTGATTTTCCTACCTGGTTGCACAAGATGTTTTTTGTGCCGTACAGAACCGCAGAGAACTCTCTTCCTTTTTTGTTCTACAAGATATTTAATGTTCAAAGTGATAAATTTTGTTTTTGTGCAAATATTTGCTCATTTTGAAATGGATGCCTGCAACATGTTTCAAAAAAGCTGGAACAGTGGTATGTTTACCACTGTGTTACATCACCTTTCTTTCTAACAACACTCAATAAGCGTTTGGGAACTGAGGACACTAATTGTTAAAGCTTTGTAGGTGGAATTCTTTCCCATTCATGCTTGATGTACGACTTCAGTTATTCAACAGTCCGGGGTCTCCGTTGTTGTATTTTACACTTCATAATGTGCTACACAATTTCAATGGGTGACAGGTCTGGACTGCAGGCAGGCCAGTCTAGTACCCGCACTCTTTTACTGCAAAGGGACACTGTTGTAACACATGCAGAATGTGGCATGGTATTGTCTGAAATAAGCAGGGATGTCCCTGAAAAAGACATTGCTTGGATGGCAGCATGTGTTGCTCCAAAACCTGGATGTACCTCTCAGGATTGATGGTGCCATTACAGATGTCTAAGTTGCCCATGCCATGGGCACTAACACACCCCCATACCATCACAGATGCTGGCTTTTGAACTTTGCACTGGTGACAGTCTGGATGGTCTTTTTCCTCTTTTGTTCAGAGGACACGACGTCCATGGTTTCCAAAAACAATCTGAAATGTGGACTCATCAGACCACAGCACACGTTTCCATTTTGCGTCTGTCCATTTCAAACTGACAATGGTTTTCTGAAGGTCATATGTCATAGGTATTAAAGGCACTGCGCTGCGGTGGTTTGAATCGTATTTGTTTAATAGATTACAGTTTGTTCATGTAAATGGGGAATCTTCTTCACAGACTAAAGTTAATTATGGAGTTCCACAAGGTTCTGTGCTAGGACCAATTTTATTCACTTTATACATGCATCCCTTAGGCAGTATTATTAGACGGTATTGCTTAAATTTTCATTGTTACGCAGATGATACCCAGCTTTATCTATCCATGAAGCCAGAGGATACACACCAATTAGCTAAACTGCAGGATTGTCTTACAGACATAAAGACATGGATGACCTCTAATTTCCTGCTTTTAAACTCAGATAAAACTGAAGTTATTGTACTTGGCCCCACAAATCTTAGAAGCATGGTGTCTAACCAGATCGTTACTCTGGATGGCATTTCCCTGATCTCTAGTAATACTGTGAGAAATCTTGGAGTCATTTTTGATCAGGATATGTCATTCAAAGCGCATATTAAACAAATATGTAGGACTGCCTTTTTGCATTTACGCAATATCTCTAAAATCAGAAAGGTCTTGTCTCAGAGTGATGCTGAAAAACTAATTCATGCATTTATTTCCTCTAGGCTGGACTATTGTAATTCATTATTATCAGGTTGTCCTAAAAGTTCCCTAAAAAGCCTTCAGTTGGTTCAGAATGCTGCAGCTAGAGTACTGACGGGGACTAGCAGGAGAGAGCATATCTCACCCGTGTTGGCCTCTCTTCATTGGCTTCCTGTTAATTCTAGAATAGAATTTAAAATTCTTCTTCTTACTTATAAGGTTTTGAATAATCAGGTCCCATCTTATCTTAGGGACCTCGTAGTACCATATTACCCCATTAGAGCGCTTCGCTCTCAGACTGCGGGCTTACTTGTAGTTCCTAGGGTTTGTAAGAGTAGAATGGGAGGCAGAGCCTTCAGCTTTCAGGCTCCTCTCCTGTGGAACCAGCTCCCAATTCAGATCAGGGAGACAGATACCCTCTCTACTTTTAAGATTAGGCTTAAAACTTTCCTTTTCGCTAAGGCTTATAGTTAGGGCTGGATCGGGTGACCCTGGACCATCCCTTGGTTATGCTGCTTTAGACGTAGACTGTGGGGGGTTCCCATGATGCACTGTTTCTTTCTCTTTTTGCTCCGTATGCATCACTCTGCATTTAATCATTAGTGATCGATCTCTGCCCCCCTTCTCGGCATGTCTTTTTCCTGGTTCTTTCCCTCAGCCCCAACCAGTCTCAGCAGAGGACTGCCCCTCCCTGAGCCTGGTTCTGCTGGAGGTTTCTTCCTGTTAAGGGGGGGTTTTTCCTTCCCGCTGTGGCCAGGTGCTTGCTCATGGGGGGTCGTTTTGACCGTTGGGGTTTTTCATAATTATTGTATGGCCTTGCCTTGCAATATGGAGCGCCTTGGGGCAACTGTTTGTTGTGATTTGGCGCTATATAAGAAAAAAGTTGATTGATTGATTGATTGAAGTGTTCCTGAGCCCACGCGGTAAGATCCTTTACACAGTGATGTCTGTTTTTAATGCAGTGCCGCCTGAGGTATCAAAGGTCACGGGCATTCAATGTTGTTTTTCAGCCTTGCCGCTTACGTGTAGAAAGTTCTCCAGATTCTCTGAATCTTCTGATTATATTATGTACTGTAGATGATGGAATCCCTTAACTTCCTGCAATTGAACATTGATAAACATTGTTTGTTGGAATATTTTTTTCACACAGTTCTTCACAAAATGGTGATCCTCGCCCCATCTTTGCTTGTGAACGGCTGAGACTTTTGGGGATGCTCCTTTTATACCCAATCATGACACTCACAGTTAGTGTCCTCAGTTCCCAAACGCTTATTGAGTGTTGTTAGAAGGAAAGGTGATGTAACACAGTGGTAAACATACCAGTGTCCCAGCTTTTTTGAAACGTGTTGCAGACATCCATTTCAAAATGAGCAAATATTTGCACAAAAACAATAAAGTTTATTAGTTTGAACATTAAATATCTTGTCTTTGTGGTGTATTCAATTAAATATAGCTTGAAGAGTATTTGCAGATCACTGTATTCTGTTTTTACTTACATTTCACACAACATTCCAACTTCATTGGAATTGGGGTTGTAACCTATTCCATTACAGCATGGTTTGCTAACTGCTCTGAAAACAATAAGAAATCCATCAAACGAGTCATAATAATGGCAGAAAAGGTCATTGGTCTCCCTCTTCCCTCATTGGATAATATTTTCAGGACCTGCTGCCTCCGCTGAGCAAGCAGTATTCTGCAGGACAGAACACACCCCTCGCATCACCTTTTCTCTTTGCTTCTGTCCGGCAGGCATTATCGGGCCTTCAAAGCCCACACCGCAAGGCTAAAAATCAGCTTCTTTCGTAGAGCCATTACAGAACTGAACAGACATGACCAAGCTCCATTCGGAACAACTGCATTGCTTAATTAGAATAATGGGGGACATGTGCAATATATGATTTTAACTATACTCAACAAAAATATAAATGCAACACTTTTGGTTTTGCTCTCATTTTGTATGAGATGAACTCAAAGATCTAAAACTTTTTCCACATACACAATATCACCATTTCCCTCAAATATTGTTCACAAACCCGTCGAAATCTGTGATAGTGAGCACTTCTCCTTTGCTGAGATAATCCATCCCACCTCACAGGTGTGCCATATCAAGATGCTGATTAGACACCATGATTAGTGCACAGGTGTGCCTTAGACTGCCCACAATAAAAGGCCACTCTGAAAGGTGCAGTTTTATCACACAGCACAATGCCACAGATGTCGCAAGATTTGAGGGAGCGTGCAATTGGCATGCTGACAGCAGGAATGTCAACCAGAGCTGTTGCTCGTGTATTGAATGTTCATTTCTCTACCATAAGCCGTCTCCAAAGGCGTTTCAGAGAATTTGGCAGTACATCCAACCAGCCTCACAACCGCAGACCACGTGTAACCACACCAGCCCAGGACCTCGACATCCAGCATGTTCACCTCCAAGATCGTCTGGGACCAGCCACTCGGACAGCTGCTGAAACAATCGCTTTGCATAACCAAAGAATTTCTGCGCAAACTGTCAGAAACCGTCTCAGGGAAGCTCATCTCCATGCTCGTCATCCTCATCGGGGTCTCGACCTGACTCCAGTTCGTCGTCGTAACCAACTTGAGTGGGCAAATGCTCACATTCGCTGGTGTTTGGCACATTGGAGAGGTGTTCTCTTCTCGGATGATGCGAAGGAGATGTGTTGCACTGCATGAGGCATATGGTGGTCACACCAGATACTGACTGGTATCCCCCCACCAATAAAACAAAACTGCACCTTTCAGAGTGGCCTTTTATTGTGGGCAGTCTAAGGCACATCTGTGCACTAATCATGGTGTCTAATCAGCATCTTGATATGGCACACCTGTGAGGTGGGATGGATTATCTCAGCAAAGGAGAAGTGCTCACTATCACAGATTTCGACGGGTTTGTGAACAATATTTGAGGGAAATGGTGATATTGTGTATGTGGAAAAAGTTTTAGATCTTTGAGTTCATCTCATACAAAATGGGAGCAAAACCAAAAGTGTTGCGTTTAAATTTTTGTTGAGTATATTTTAACTTTTTAGGTGCATTTATTAGATGTTGGATTGATTTTAAGCTATTTAAGGGTTTTATTAAAGTTGGGTATTTTAAATGTCAACTGATGTTTTAGAGGGACGTGCAATATGTGATGAAGACAGTGTGGGGTTAGTGCAATATGAGTTATGTCTGGTGGGGACAGTGCAATATGAGACATATGTCTGACTGGAATGGTGTAATGTAGAGGTTTCTTAACTCGCCTCATCACCCCCAAATCTCCTGATGTTCTCAGTATTTACTGAAGTATGTGTGTGCGCAAGTTATGTGTAAGGGTGGGCATTATTTTTGAGGATGCACAAGCAAATTTCATTGTTCGGGTTTACTGTGCAATGACAATAAAGGTGATTCTGATTCTGACTCATTCTGCTTTTCTCTTCCACAGCGATTGCTGACCCAAAGAGCCTGTATCTGTCTGGTGTGTGGAGCTTCATCACTCTCAAATGGTCCTTCCTCTTGGTCTGGTACTCCAACAGGTACCGCCAAGAGTTTGCGGACATCAGCATCCTCAGCGATTTCTAGTCGGTATTGATTTTAAAGACTGGGGTGGACTTTGATGAGTAGGAGTTCAAGCTCAAAGAGCCTAAGTAACAAAGAGGTGGAAAAGCAGATTATAAAAAGTCAACCAACTTTTTACCACATGGAGTTGGCACTTGTTGCACTTATCTGAACATCTCTGTTTTGTAACCAGTTCTCCCAATGTTTAATACTTAAACATCTTCATTGTGTAGGTCATTATTATTTTGATAACTGAGTCAGAGGGATTGATTGTGTGAATGTACCTTTAAATTATCAGGTTGAAGGATTTAAAAAAAAAAAAAAAACATGCTAGTAGAGTGTCAGTTTGGAAATGGATTATTATTATTTAAAATAAAACTGCATTGTCATTTATAGATAAGAGCAATTCCAACCATAAAGTTTTAGTGATTGTGATGTAAAAATCTAAAAAAATACACATTCTAAAGATGACTGTGCTAATTTTGCATTATTTGTTTGTACTCACAGAACATCTTTACAGTTACAGGGATCCACAGAATACTCATCTCTCCATGAAATCACCACAGTCCAAGTTTTAGTAAAGAAACTTTTTTCTTTTTTTTTTTTTTGTCATTGAAACACTTTTTTGTATTGTTACACATTTAAGTTTAAAGAGACTATAGTTCTTGTGCTTGGCTAAGCTTTCCAATGTTTTAGTTTTAAATTCTAACTTTGCCTCTGCACACCACCACATGGGAGTTGAAAGGAAACAATTGACATGTGTGCTTGTAGTTTGGACTTTCAGCTTTAATTCAAGGGGTTCAACCTTGACTATGGAAGTTGGAGAGTAGTGATGGAAGCCACCAAGCTACGCAAACATCTCTGAAGCAGTTATAGGCTTCTGTGATTGGAGGAACAGCAATGTGCAGCCTTTGTTGCATCACAGCTTCATGGTGGAGTGATGCTCCGAAGGATGTTTAAAAAAACAAACAAACCAAAAAAACATGAAAATTCACCTACAAGTTGCCAGAAGGCACATGAGAACATTGAGCTTAGATTTGATGGGAGTTTTTTTTTTTTTTTAACAAAGATTCTTGATTTCACTCCACCCTAAAGCTGTGACTGATGGCGTAACAGCCAAACGGTGCACAATGCACAGTGTCTCCAATCACAGCCACAGAAGCTCTCTTTCAGAGTTGTCATGGGTTGCTTGGTGGCTACCCTCATGAGTCTCCTTTTTGCACAGTCACACTTTAACAGCTGCCTACTCCATGCAGTGTTTTGGTTTTGTAAATAATTGATGTAAATGATGCATTCAGTGATTTAAAAATGTTTGTGTCCCTGGCTTGCCTCCCGTTGCTGTTTTTTTTTTTGTTTGTTTGTTTGTTTTTGTGTGTCTGTGTGTGGTCCCAATGCGCGCCCACTGTTAACAGCTTTTGCAAAATATTACCCCCACTCTCCACAAATTACATCTGACTATAAACTTTTTTTTTTGCATACAGTGCTGTGAAAAAGTGTTTGCCCCCTTGACCCTTTACATTTTAGATTTTTATTAGTACATCAAAAACCAAACCGAAAATTCAGGCCTTGTATATTCGAATTCCTAAAATCATGCACTTTAAACACAGTGAAAGGTAATCGCTACATCATGAATTGAAAGAAACAAAATTCTAAAAGCCAAAATGATGGTGTGAATAAGTAAGTGCCCCCTTTAGTATAGCACATGTAAACCATCACTTTTATATACAGTTTTCTTCGGACAAGTTGGGATGGATATGTGAACATTCCCAAGACACTGACTATGTCTTGGACATTATTTACATGAATTATGAAAAAATACAAACAGTATAGCACTCTATGGTAAATCTGTGTGGAGTAGATGGTTCTCAAAAACTGAGTGACTGTATAAGAGGGTGAAGTGTGAGGAAAGCCACCAAGACAAAACATAAACAGAAGCTTCTTTTTTTTTTTTTCAAACTTTCGCATTTCTTATTTTTACAAAAACTCTCGATGGGAGACATCAAAGTTAAAAAAAAAAACATTACAAGACTACATGAGTTGAAGAAAGGGGGGAAAAAGATGATCACTGTTTATACTCTCTCTGGTGTTTGCACAGGCACAGTGCGAGAGGTTGGATGCTTGTAGCTCTTCAGCAGCAGTATACCCTCACGACGGCCGACCAGAATATCAAACAGGTTTGATTTTCATCTGACCATATGATTGGTGATCAGGAGGTGGTCGTGAGAGGTTAAAAGCACCTCGTTACTCCATGTATACTACACGATGCAGGACGTGCGATTAACCTGAAACTCGGCACGATCAAAAAAATTCTCACACGAGTGAAAAATCAGCTGAAAAAGGGCCAAAACTCGCACACTGTAAACCCAGCTTAAGTACTGAATGTCTGGCACCAGTAGATCATGACAGTGTTATATTTATTTTGACACCGGTTATATCAGACGGTTATCTAATTACAACTGGGCTTTTTTTTTTTTTTGAAAATGCCTTTTTTTTTTTTAAAACAAAAAAATGGCATATTTTACAAAAGCACATTTACGAGGGCTGTCAATAAAGTTACGGTCCTTTTTATTTTTTTCAAAAACTATATGGATTTCATTCATATGTTTTTACGTCAGACATGCTTGAACCCTCGTGCGCGTGCGTGAGTTTTTCCACGCCTGTCGGTGACGTCATTCGCCTGTGAGCACTCCTTGTGGGAGGAGTCGTCCAGCCCCTCGTCGGAATTCCTTTGTCTGAGAAGTTGCTGAGAGACTGGCGCGTTGTTTGATCAAAATTTTTTCTAAACCTGTGAGACACATCGAAGTGGACACGGTTCGAAAAATTAAGCTGGTTTTCAGTGAAAATTTTAACGGCTGATGAGAGATTTTGAGGTGATTCTGTCGCTTTAAGGACTTTTCACGGTGCGAGACGTCGCGCTGCGCTCTCAGGCGGCGTCGTCAGCCTGTTCAAGCTGAAAACATCCACATTTCAGGCTCTATTGATCCAGGACGTCGTGAGAGAACAGAGAAGTTTCAGAAGAAGTCGGTTTCAGCATTTTATCCGGATATTCCACTGTTAAAGGAGATTTTTTTAATGAAAGACGTGCGGACGGGTCCGCGCGTCGGGACGCAGCCGCCGCGACGCTCCGCCACAGGAAAAACACCTCTGTTGAAAGCCTTAAGGACAAGTTGGAACATGTCCTGCCTGTTAAACAATTTCTCATATACTCACTCCACTGAAAGCCATCAAAAGCCGCCTGGATTTTACAAATGGTTATCAACACGGAGGTGTTTTTCCTGTGCCGCCGCACCGCGTCGGCTGCGTCCCGACGCGCGGACCCGCCCGCACGTCTTTCATTAAAAAAATCTCCTTTAACAGTGGAATATCCGGATAAAATGCTGAAACCGACTTCTTCTGAAACTTCTCTGTTCTCTCACGACGTCCTGGATCAATAGAGCCTGAAATGTGGAGGTTTTCAGCTTGAACAGGCTGATGACGCCGCCTGAGAGCGCTGCACGACATCTTGCACCGTGAAAAGTCCTTAAAGCGACAGAATCACCTCAAAATCTCTCATCAGCTGTTAAAATTTTCACTGAAAACCAGCTTAATTTTTCGAACCGTGTCCACTTCGATGTGTCTCACAGGTTTAGAAAAAATTCTAATCAAACAACGCGCCAGTCTCTCAGCAACTTCTCAGACAAAGGAATTCCGACGAGGGGCTGGACGACTCCTCCCACAAGGAGTGCTCACAGGCGAATGACGTCACCGACAGGCGTGGAAAAACTCACGCATGCGCACGAGGGTTCAAGCATGTCTGACGTAAAAACATATGAATGAAATCCATATAGTTTTTGAAAAAAATAAAAAGGACCGTAACTTTATTGACAGCCCTCGTATTTGTAAACACCAACACACGACACACTTCACATTAACGTGTTGGTTTACATAGAATGAATGAGTCAACCAATCACTGTTAGTGGAGGCACATTACTCATAATCCTTTGCCATGTGTCTGTGTTTGTTACAAAACTTCAGAATTAGTGCATTATTCAACATTAAAAGATATGTTATATTTTAACTTTGTACAAATGACAGAATTGACATTAATGGAGTTATTCTATCAGTATTAATTTTATTTATACACCAAACCATAAGTCAGGCCTCCGCCTGACGGCAGTGCTGTTATTTAGTTAAGACTTGAGATTTGCGGTTCCTCTGAACTGTTTCGCTGCTGGAAGTTATGTAGTAAACAGGAGCGTCCAGCAGAGGACAGGGTGCTCAAAGACAGAAGTGCTGACGCATTGTTTGGGTCTGTGGTTGCCTTTGATGAGCCCGCAAGCGATCATTGTGTTAAAACTCAAAATCAGCTTGTTTGTAGTTGCAAGTGTACCGGAATTTATCGGTTATCTGTAGCATCCGAAAATTTTTTTGGGTGATTTATTGGTTTAGCTTTATAAAAGATAACTTTTCAGTTAGCTGATTTTTTTGGCTTTTAGATTGTTGTTACTTTTAATTGATGATGCAGCGATTACCTTTCACTGTGAGTTTAAACTGTATGATTTGAGGAATTCGAATATACAAGGCCTGAATTTTTGCTTTGTTTTTTGATGCCCTAATAAAAATCTAACATGTAAAGGGTCAAGGGGGCAAACAGTTTTTCACAACACTGTAACTATCTATCCCAACATCACAATCAACTCATTCACAATGTTCTATAATACTACTTTTACCATCATTGTACCCAATGTTAGGCTGTGATTGGGTATCTGATCTTTTTTTTTTTTTTTTTTTGCACCAGTAACAGACAGTTGAGCTTCATACATCAGCAGTGTGAGACCACTCTAAACAATACTGGCTGCAAAGATGATGATTCGTAAGAAATGTATATATTTAGACTCCATATGTAATTCCTAAATGGTTAATGAGAGATTTTTATTAAATCCCTTGAATTAAAGCTAAAAGTCTTCACTACAAGCACATTGCAGTGGCGTGCAAAATTTCAAATTGTAACTGTCCAAATACCTATGGATCTGGTAGTATCTTTGCATTCTTTTTTTTTTTATTTAATCAGAAAATTTGTTGCTTTGTCAAAGATGCCTAAAGAATGGGCATTCCTGTGGAATTTGTGTTGTTCATCCTTTTGTTGTGCTGTTGGGAGACGTACTTTCTGAATTTTGACTCCATTTGAACATTCTGACATTCCTCTGTAGAGAAAACAAATGGATATGATAAATATTTGCACTTTAATCTTTGATAATGATGCCATTGTTTTGCACACACGATTGTGATACAAAGAAGCAAACAAAGAAGTCATTTCATATCATCCTGTTCCACTTTTTTTAAATGTTAAACTGCACTATGTGTAATGTATGCACCGTTTACATCATAGATGATATGGTTTGTGTAAGTCAGTTTTTTCTCAGCTTTGTAAGTGGTTTCCCTTAAGCCGTAGCTTTAGTCTCTTTTGCATTAAACATGTATGAATGCAAAGGTGCTGTGTAAAAAAAAAAAAAAAAAAAAATGAACCCATTAAACATGCATTTATTGTTCATGTAATCACCTTTTTGACTTGTTCTCAGATGACAGCACTGCCAATCACAAATAGGCTTCTTCAATTTTTCCACATTTTATGTTACAGCTTTATTCCAAAATGGATTTAATTAATTTTTTTCCCTCAAGATTCTACATACAATACCCCATAATGACAATGTGAAAAAAGTTTTTTCTTTTTTTAGATTTGTTTGCATATATATGCATATATATATATATATATATATATATATATATATATATATATATATATATATATATATATATATATATATAATGTACACTGCCTCATACACCTGTTGCTACAACTATTTGCGCACACCGGCAGCTGAAAAACTGTGCGCTCTGCGAGCCAATCGAACCCTCTCAAGGCAGGTGTCAGCACGAACATCTAACATCAAAGTGCACGCATGGCACTTTGAAAATGTGCCACCATTCGTACAGTCATCACGAAAACAATCTGCAGACCATCACAGTTGAGCTGCATGTGAAAGTTGTCTAAGTGTCCCATGACTGTGAAGTTGCCGAGTGCACATGTGGCATGCCAGTGTTGGCTCCCCCCAAACACGTCTGAGTGTGGTTCGCCCCCTGCAGGTGAGGCATCTCTCATCTGATCACAGAGTGACATCTTGGTCTGTGCGATGACAGGACAGGGGGCGTGGCTGGCTGCCCACAGCTTTTGAGACATCTCCTGTCCTGGACGTCACAGCTGCAGCACATGTCCTGTGTTTTCACGGAAATGTACGTGTGTGTGCTTGTGTGAAAATACATAAAAACATACCGCTTTTCCGATGGGAGGAGAAACGGACCGTCAGTTCATTTGGACCGTCAGATCTGAATCTCACATCTGACAGGACACGTGTCGGGCTGTGAGCAGCGTACCACGGGACCAGGATAACCCAACAGTATGACAAATACACCACTTTTAGTCATGTATCAGCAGAAATACACCGTACCAAACATTGTTTGGTCTGGTAACAGCGCTTTTTTTTTTTCTTAGAAAATATGTTTATCTGCTTGTTGATTTTACCCATTTCACGCTCCTGTTACAAGACAGTGATTGTCGCACAGTGGAAACGTTTCCATCTGGAAATCAGAGCATGTGGGTTTGAATCCCATGGCATTGTTTTTGTTTAACCAGGGATATTGAACCATGGGCTTCTGTATTGCGTCCCCTTTTATGTATTATTTATATGAACCCAGTGATTTTCACTAATTATACAGCTGGTTTTTATTTGATTATCCTCCACATCAGTGGCGCGATGTGGTGCACGTCGTCCCATGGAATAACTATTTTCCTGCTCGAAAGACACTGTTGCATGCATGAACCGTAGCACTGGCATCATGCACGCCTGCCCGTCGGCGCGATGTTGTGTGAAGGTGCCCCAACAAATCACATGTACCTAAGTATTCACAGCCTTTGCCATGAAGCTCCAAATTGAGCTCAGGTGCATCCTGTTTCCACTGATCATTCTTCAGATGTTTCTCTAGCTTAATTAGAGTCCACCTGGGCTAAATTAATTTGATTGGACATGACTTAGAAAAGCACACACTTGTTTACATACAGTAGTGTTCAGAATAATAGTGCTATGTGACTAAAAAGATTAATCCAGGTTTTGAGTATATTTCTTATTGTTGCATGGGAAACAAGGTACCAGTAGATTCAGTAGATACTCACAAATCCAACAAGAGCAAGCATTCATGATATGCACACTCTTAAGGCTATGAAATTGGGATATTAGTAAAAAAGTAGAAAAGGGGGTGTTCACAATAATAGTAGCATCTGCTGTTGACGCTACAAACTCAAAACTATTATGTTCAAACTGCTTTTTTAGCAATCCTATGAATCACTAAACTAGTATTTAGTTGTATAACCACAGTTTTTCATGGTTTCTTCATATCTGCGAGGCATTAATTTTGTAGGTTTGGAACCAAGATTTTGCTCATTTACTAGTGTGTTTGGGGTCATTGTCTTGTTGAAACACCCATTTCAAGGGCATGTCCTCTTCAGCATAAGCCAACATGACCTCTTCAAGTATTTTGACATATCCAAACTGATCCATGATACCTGTTATGTGATATATAGACCCAACACCATAGTAGGGGAAACATGCCCATATCATGATGCTTGCACCACCATGCTTCACTGTCTTCACTGTGAACTGTGGCTTGAATTCAGAGTTTGGGGGTCGTCTCACAAACTGTCTGCGGCCCTTGGACCCAAAAAGAACAATTTTACTCTCATCAGTCTACAAAATATTCCTCCATTTCTCTTTAGGCCAATTGATGTGTTCTTTGGCAAATTGTAACCTCTTCTGCACATGTCTTTTATTTAACAGAGGGACTTTGCAGGGGATTCTTGCAAATAAATTAGCTTCACACAGGCGTCTTGTAACTGTCACAGCACTTACAGGTAACTCCAGACTGTCTTTGATCATCCTGCAGCTGATCAATGGGTGAGCCTTTGAAATTCTGGTTATTCTTCTATCCATTTTGATGGTTGTTTTCCGTTTTCTTCCACGTGTCTGTTGTTTTTTTTGTTTTTTTTTGTCCATTTTAAAGCATTGGAGATCATTGTAGATGAACAGCCTATAATTTTTTGCATCTGCGTATAAGTTTTCCCCTCTCCAATCAACTTTTTAATCAAACTACGCTGTTCTTCTGAACAATGTCTTGAACGTCCCATTTTCCTCAGGCTTTCAAAGAGAAAAGCATGTTCAACAGGTGCTGGCTTCATCGTTAAATAGGGGACACCTGATTCACACCGGTTTGTTCCACAAAACTGAGGAACTCACTGACTGAATGCCACACTACTATTATTGTGAACACCCCTTTTTCTACTTTTTTTACTAATAGCCCAATTTCATAGAGTGCATATCATGAATGCTTGGTCTTGTTGGATTTGTGAGAATCTACTGGTACCTTGTTTTCCATGTAACATTAAGAAATATACTCAAAACCTGGATTAATCTTTTTAGTCACATAGCACTACTATTATTCTGAACACTACTGTATAAGGTCCCACAGTTGACAGTGCATGTCAGAGCACAACCCAAGCATGAAGTCAAAGGAATTGTCTGTAGACTTCTGAGACGATTGTCTCGAACCACACATCTGGGGAAGGGTGCAGAAACATTTCTTCTGCTTTGAAGCCCCAAAGAGCACAGTGGCCTCAATCATTTGTCAATGGAAGAAGTTTGCATCCAACAGGGCTCTTCCTAGAGCTGGCCGTCCATCTAAACTGAGTGATCATTGGAGAAGGACCTTAGTCAGGGAGGTGACCAAAACCCGATGGTTACTCTATCAGAGCTCCAGCCTTCCTCTGGAGAGAGGAGAACCTTCCACAAGGACAACCATCTCTGCAGAAATCCACCAATCAGGCCTGCACCCTACTTTTTAGGAGTAACATCCACTGAGTGTCTGGACAAAGGACATGGGTTCCGAGGCAACACTTCCATCTTCTCCGTGTGCGGCTGCTACTCCACTTGATTAATGTTACAGTGCTGGTACACTGTAAAAACTGAAGTTCCCCAACTGCCTTGAAAATGTGACTGAATTCAAATGAGTATCAGTTAACTCACCTTAAAAGATAAGCATCATTTCAACTCACAATTAGTGAAGACAATGGAGAGCTTTAAGTTCAGATCTTGAAAACATCTAAATTTGAGTCCAATATCCTAAACATACCATTACAAGTGGAATCAATGAGAAAAAATTAGTTCACTTTTTTATGGTGTACATTTAATTTATTTTAAAATAAAAAAAATACTCTGTAAATTACCAAAATGTAACATATAATAATGAACAGAGATATTACAGACATATCACTGCAATATCGCATTTTAATGAGCTTCACATAAGAAGACAACACAACCAATGTGAGGACATGTCAGCACTAAAATGTGCATAAGAGTACTCCTGAGTGTTCGTAGGATTTGTTCTTACCTAAGAACACATCCTGGATAGGAAAACATTAATAAATGCCACAGTCATCACAAAAACTTTGTAAGGAGGACTTAGGAACAAATTTGTTCTTAAGAACAGTTCGTGAATGAGACCCAGTGACTCTAAGTGTACAGCTATCAAAGAAGTGGCTTCAGGACAATTCTATGAATGTCCTTGAGTAGCCCAGCCAGAGCCCACACATGAATCTAACTGAACATTTCTGGAGAGATCTGAAAATGACTGTGCATTGACAATCCCCATCCAAGCTGATGGAGCTTGAGAGGTGCTGCAAAAAGGAATGGGCAAAACTGCCCAAAGAAAAATGCACCAAACTTGGGGCATCTAGTGCAGTGGATAACTGAAAAAAAAAAAAAAAAATTCAAATGGTAATCCAAGCACCAAATTCGCCACAAATACACCTTAGATGTTACCCTTTTGAAAAGGCAGGGTGTCCACTTGAATTTACCACAGGCAGCCAGGTAGGAGTCAATTGAACAATTACAGAAGGTCAAAATTAAAATACGCTCCAATCATATTGAAAACTATACTACATTATTTGTCTGATCACAAAGATTCCAAAAAGGTATAGTTTGTACTATCTGTGAGTGAATCTTATGGGGTAAAAACAGCACGATTGGTGACAAAGGTCAATTTCAGTTCATGCAGGAGTCAAAGGTTAAAGTTGCTCTGATTTTGGAAGAACTTAATGCAAGTTATTGGTTGAGTTAATATGGTTTCAAAAAGGAATAGTTTGTATCATGTGTCATTGTTAGTTATCATGCTACGGGGTAATGGCACATGTCATAGAATCCAATGGACATCGACATTGTTTAACCTTTATTTTGGAGACCAAGCACTCAACACAGTCAAAACTATTCCATTTATTAATCCTATTAGCTCAACCAATAATTTGCACCACTTTTTAACCAAAAATGGAGCACCTTTAACCTTTGACCCGTGTACAAACTGAAATTGATCATTCTCACCATTTTTTGCTATTTTTTTATTCCATAACTCCATAGAATTCAGTCATAGATGGTCCAAACGATACCTTTTTGAAATCTTGATGATCAGACAAATAATATGGAATACCTTTGAATATGATTGGAGCATTTTAAAATTTTAACTCTGTAATTCTTCAATTGACCCCACCCTCGCTGCCTGGGGTAAATTCAAGTGGACACCCCGCCATTTCAAAAGGGTAACGTCTAAGGTGTATTTGTGCCAAATTTGGTGCTTAGATTACCATTTGAAAGATTCCTCTGTAAATATTCTTATTTGCTGCACTAATCATACTCAAGAAGACTTGAGGCTGTAATTGCTGCCAAAAGGTGCATCAACAAAGTATTCAGCAAAGTGTGTGAATACTTATGTACAGTAGTGTTCAGAATAATAGTAGTGCTATGTGACTAAAAAGATTAATCCAGGTTTTGAGTATATTTCTTATTGTTACATGGGAAACAAGGTACTAGTAGATTCTCACAAATCCAACAAGACCAAGCAAACATGATATGCACTCTATGAAATTGGGCTATTAGTAAAAAAAAAAAAAAGTAGAAAAAGGGGTGTTCACAATAATAGTAGTGTGGCATTCAGTCAGTGAGTTCCTCAGTTTTGTGGAACAAACCGGTGTGAATCAGGTGTCCCCTATTTAAGGATGAAGCCAGCACCTATTGAACATGCTTTTCTCTTTGAAAGCCTGAGGAAAATGGGACGTTCAAGACATTCTTCAGAACAAGACCAAGCATTCATGATATTCACACTCTTAAGGCTATGAAATTGGGCTATTATTAAAAAAAAAGTACAAAAGGGGGTTTCTGTGTAGGCTCTCAGTTGTCCACTACTATTGTATATATAGTTATCTACTATAGAAAAGGGGGTGTTCACAATAATAATAGCACTGCTGTTGACATTACAAACTCAAAACTATTATGTTCAAACTGCTTTTTTAGCAATCCTGTGAATCACTAAACTAGTATTTAGTTGTATAGCCACAGTTTTTCATGATTTCTTCACATCTGCGAGGCATTAATTTTGTTGGTTTGGAACCAAGATTTTGCTCATTTACTAGTGTGCTTGGGGTCATTGTCTTGTTGAAACACTCATTTCAAGGGCATGTCCTCTTCAGCATAAGCCAGCATGACCTCTTCAAGTATTCTGACATATCCAAACTGATCCATGATACCTGGTATGCGATATATAGGCCCAACACCATAGCAGGAGAAACATGCCCATATCATGATGCTTGCACCACCATGCTTCACTGTCTTCACTGTGAACTGTGGCTTGAATTCAGAGTTTGGGGGTCGTCTCACAAACTGTCTGCGGCCCTTGGACCCAAAAAGAACAATTTTACTCTCATCAGTCCACAAAATATTCCTCCATTTCTGTTTAGGCCAGTTGACGTGTTCTTTGGCAAATTGTAACTTCTTCTGCACATGTCTTTTATTTAACAGAGGGACTTTGCGGGGGATTCTTGCAAATAAAATTAGCTTCACACAGGCAGTCTTCTAACTGTCACAGCACTTACAGGTAACTCCAGACTGTCTTTGATCATCCTGGAACTGATCAGTGGGTGAGCCTTTGCCATTCTGGTTATTCTTCTATCAATTTTGATGGTTGTTTTCCCTTTTCTTCCACATGTCTCTGTTTTTTTTGTCCATTTTACAGCATTGGAGATCAATGTAGATGAACAGCTTATAATTTTTTGCACCTGCGTATAAGTTTTCCCCTCTCCAATCAACTTTTTAATCAAACTACGCTGTTCTTCTGAAGAATGTCTTGAACGTCCCATTTTCCTCAGACTTTCAAAGAGAAAAGCATGTTCAACAGGTGCTGGCTTCATCCTTAAATAGGGGACACCTGGTTCACACCTGTTTGTTCCACAAAATTGTCGAACTCACTGACTGAATGCGACACTGCTATTATTGTGAACACCCCCTTTTCTACTTTTTTTTTTTTTTTTTTACTAATAGCCCAATTTCATAGCCTTAAGAGTGTGCATATCATGAATGCTTGGTCTTGTTGGATTTGTGAGAATCTACTGAATCTACTGGTACCTTGTTTCCCATGTAACAATAAGAAATATACTCAAAACCTGGATTAATCTTTTTAGTCACATAGCACTACTATTATTGTGAACACTACTGTACATGTGATTTCTTAGTTATTTATTTTTAATAAATTTGCAAAAAAAACAAAATAAAAAAAAAACAACCTTTCATATTGTCATTATGGGGTGTTGTGAGTAGAATTTTCAGGGGAAAAAAAAAATTTACTCCATTCTGGAATAAGGCTGTAACATAAAATGTGGAAAAAGTGAAGCGCTGTGAATACTTTCGAGATGCACCATAAGAGTCTTATGAATTCAGCAGCATTTTCCTGCATAGCTGGTTTGTAATGTGTGCATTTTCATGCTCCACCCTAAAGGTGCCAATGTATAAATAGTCAGTAGTATGGACTTCAGCAAGTAGACGCGCTTCAACATTCTACTTGAAAAGTAAGGTACAGTACTTTGTTTGCATACTTTTCTTGTCACTGCTGAGACAGCAGAACAGTCACGTTCAGGATCAGAACTTATTGTAGTCAGCTGTCAAACTTTTAATCTGTAAAAGTTGATGCACTTTTTTTTAATAATTTTACACTTGATGCTACTGCATGATTCATTACATCTAAAATCCATATTTAACTGAGCAAATGTTCAAAGATTAAAACATGGTAAATGTATATTCTACATTAATGCTTATGGCAATTGTTAATGTTTAAAATCAAATTTTTTATCTTAATGCTTTTCTAAGTTAACATCTATACAGCAGTTTGAGACTGTATTTGATTTAATTATTAAAACAGCCAGCTTACAGTTTTGTTGCCAATTAAATATATACATTTTAAGAAGAACGTGGATTTAAATATGTTCCAGGTTTTTTTCTGGAGATCAAGTTCATCGAGGACACGGTGAACTTATACATGTGCTGTTATTTATCTGCTGTTGACCAAATACCTTTAACAATGAATTGGCTGATCCCTCATTCTTGAAGGACGCAATCTCCCAAACTGTGGGTCTTGACCCAATGTGGAGTAGAGGGAAATTTAAATTTATATATACTAGTGCAGTGCCCGTAGGATGTTTGTATTCCTACAGAACATTGGGTGCTTAAGTAGATTTTTCATGGATGGTCGTATGAGGCTGTTTTGTGTTTTGAGATGTACTTACTCTTACATAATTTTAACAAAGTGTACATTTGTTAATACATGGTTGACATTGAGATACAAAGAGACATGCAAATACAATTATTTTAAGAAAAAGATTGACATTCATCCAATATGGTCAGACATATATACATGCACAGACATATAGAAAGGAATAAAGACAGATAGTACATGAAGCACAAACATATGTATGTAAATACAGTAGTTATTGATAATCAATCAATCAATCAATTTTTTTATATAGCGCCAAATCACAACAAACAGTTGCCCCAAGGCGCTTTATATTGTAAGGCAAGGCCATACAATAATTATGTAAAACCCCAACGGTCAAAACGACACCTGTGAGCAAGCACTTGGCTACAGTGGGAAGGAAAAACTCCCTTTTAACAGGAAGAAACCTCCAGCAGAACCAGGCTCAGGGAGGGGCAGTCTTCTGCTGGGACTGGTTGGGGCTGAGGGAGAGAACCAGGAAAAAGACATGCTGTGGAGGGGAGCAGAGATCAATCACTAATGATTAAATGCAGAGTGGTGCATACAGAGCAAAAAGAGAAAGAAACAGTGCATCATGGGAACCCCCCAGCAGTCTACGTCTATAGCAGCACAACTAAGGGATGGTTCAGGGTCACCTGATCCAGCCCTAACTATAAGCTTTAGCAAAAAGGAAAGTTTTAAGCCTAATCTTAAAAGTAGAGAGGGTGTCTGTCTCCCTGATCTGAATTGGGAGCTGGTTCCACAGGAGAGGAGCCTGAAAGCTGAAGGCTCTGCCTCCCATTCTACTCTTACAAACCCTAGGAACTACAAGTAAGCCTGCAGTCTGAGAGCGAAGCGCTCTATTGGGGTGATATGGTACTACGAGGTCCCTAAGATAAGATGGGACCTGATTATTCAAAACCTTATAAGTAAGAAGAAGAATTTTAAATTCTATTCTACAATTAACAGGAAGCCAATGAAGAGAGGCCAATATGGGTGAGATATGCTCTCTCCTTCTAGTCCCCGTCAGTACTCTAGCTGCAGCATTTTGAATTAACTGAAGGCTTTTTAGAGAACTTTTAGGACAACCTGATAATAATGAATTACAATAGTCCAGCCTAGAGGAAATAAATGCATGAATTAGTTTTTCAGCATCACTCTGAGACAAGACCTTTCTAATTTTAGAGATATTGCGTAAATGCAAAAAAGCAGTCCTACATATTTGTTTAATATGCGCTTTGAATGACATATCCTGATCAAAAATGACTCCAAGATTTCTCACAGTATTACTAGAGGTCAGGGTAATGCCATCCAGAGAAAGGATCTGGTTAGACACCATGTTTCTAAGATTTGTGGGGCCAAGTACAATAACTTCAGTTTTATCTGAGTTTAAAAGCAGGAAATTAGAGGTCATCCATGTCTTTATGTCTGTAAGACAATCCTGCAGTTTAGCTAATTGGTGTGTGTCCTGTGGCTTCATGGATAGATAAAGCTGGGTATCATCTGCGTAACAATGAAAATTTAAGCAATACCGTCTAATAATACTGCCTAAGGGAAGCATGTATAAAGTGAATAAAATTGGTCCTAGCACAGAACCTTGTGGAACTCCATAATTAACTTTAGTCTGTGAATATGAGTCAGAAACATTTAGGTGTGTCGTGAAATGGGTGGATTGATATGTGAGCCATATGTGAGCTGACAACTTACATTCTAACATTTGAGGTAGAAATAATATAAATTTTGATCCAATACAAACATTCAAAAGCCACTTGGCACAAATGAAACATATTTGATCGACATGTGGAGTTGATAACAAGCACTTTTTATGTCATTGGGGTCTATATTTTGATTAACATGTTTCAATTTCAATTTATTTTCATTTATATAGCACCAAATCACAACAAAGTTACCTCAAGGCATTTCACACAAGTAAGGTCTAACCTTACTAAACCCCAGAGCAAATACACAGGTGATAGTGGTAAGGAAAAACTCCCTCTGATTATTTGAGGAAGAAACCTTAAGCAGACCAGACTCAAAGGGGTGACCCTCTGCTTGGACCATGCTACCGACACAATTTACAAAACAATTCACAAAACAAATATATAGGAAATGTTGCTGGTGCACAGGACAGGACGGTTACAGAAACAGACACCACACTCATCTCTGGATGGAGCCGCACCTCAAACAGAGAGAGAAAAAAACTGAATCAGGCATCAGAAAGACAACAAATACAGTATAATTTGTCAGCATTAAGCAACAAAAAAAACAGAAGAAATATTAAGGTGATCCCTGGCCACTAGCCCTAAGCTTCACTAAAAGACCCGGAATTTAGATAAAGTTGAGGCTGCGGCACGCTCCTTTTAAAATAAAATGAATTTAAAATAGTAAAACGCATAGAAACATACAACCCCATTTCCAATGAAGTTTGGACATCATGTAAAATGTAAATAAAAACAGAATACAATGATTTGCAAATCCTCTTCAACCTATATTCAATTGAATACACCACAAAGACAAGATATTTAATGTTCAAACTGATAAATTTTATTGTTTTTGTGCAAATATTTGCTCATTTTGAAATGGATGCCTGCAACACGTAAAAAAAAAAAAGCTGGGACAGTGGTATGTTTACCACTGTGTTACATCACCTTTCCTTCTAACAACACTCAAAAAGCATTTGGGAACTGAGGACACTAATTGTTGAAGCTTTGTAGGTGGAATTCTTTCCCATTCTTGCTTGATTTATGACTTCAGTTGTTCAACAGTCCGGGGTCTCCGTTGTTGTATTTTGCACTTCATAATGTGCCACACAATTTCAATAGGTGACAGGTCTGGACTGCAGGCAGGCCAGTCTAGTACCCGCTTTTATTTACATTTTACACAATGTCCCAACTTCATTGGAATTGGGGTTGTACTATGCTAGTATGCTAGCCATACAAAAGGGAAAATAAGTGCATCTTAAGTCACATTATATGTTACATTATATTATCATTTGAATATAGTTTTTCACATTGGTTTCAAAAATCAGTTTTATTATCAATTAGAAGAAATTAAACAGGTTATTTGAAGAGATTCAGACAAAATTAAAGAGAACATTTTGAATATTTAACACTGCAAATCCTCAGTACCCCCAACTGTCGACTAACATGAAACGGCTAATCTACAAATTTAGCAGTTGTTGTGAAACGGAGATTAGACAGGTAATGTTGGGTGACAAACCTTAATCAACAAAGTAAGCTTAGTCGACTAAAAGATTAGACTACTTTATGAAACCAGGCCCAGGGGCTGTGTGTGTTTCTCCAGGTAAAACTAGAGTTATGTCAGGAAGGTCATCTGGCATAAACCTGTGTCAATATACACACAGACACACACACAGATACACACATGAGGACAAAATTATTGGCCCGGTATGAAATTCATTGTTTTCTTCAAAATTATTAGCCCCCTTAAGAACAGACATTTTTGATCAACCATTGTACAAATCATTGTTGTTTTGCGCTTTAACTTTGTAATGCGCAAAACTTGTAAAGTCAAGTTAAAACTGGGGGTTATCTTCCAATATACACAGGGTATTAAAAACATCAGTAAGGGTTTGAGCTGTCACATCAGAAGTATCAAGAAATTCAAAGAAAACTGCACAGTAGGTAGGAAGAGGCAGGAAGTGAAATATCAGAAAGACTCTGGAAAGAAAACTAATGAGAGGTGTGTGTTAAGACCACGGAACTACTGCCAAGACAGCGGAGAATGACTCAGCCAAGTCGGAAATTGTTGCCTCAAAGAAGACAATCACTAGAGCCCCGGACAAGAATGGTCTTCTGCAGAAGGGACACCTTCCAGACAGACTGAAATATGCTAAGGACAACCTGGAAGAAGATTATGCACACTGGAAGTGTGTCCTTTGGTTAGATGAGATGAAAATAGAGTTCTTTGGCCATAGAGAAGTTACTTATGTTTGGAGAAAGAAGGGAGAGGCGTATCACCCAAAGAACACTGAGCCCACAGTGAGAGAAGGCAGTGGGAGTATTACGCTGTGGGGATACTTCAGTGTGTCTGGAACTGGGAATCACCTCTAGGTGGAAGGACTCATGAAGAAAGAAGGATATGAGAAGATTTTGAAAGAAAACCTCAAGCAATCAGCAGAAAAACTGGGTCTGGATCATTGCTTTGTATTCCAACACAACAACTACCCCAAAACATATGTCGGTCCTGGTGAAGAACTACCTCCAGAAGACAAAAGTGAACTTTACTGACTGGCCTTTTTGTTGTGGCCAGCCTAAGACACACTTGTGCAATAATCATGCTGTCTAATCAGCATCTTGACATGCCACACCTGTGAAGTGGGATGGATTATCTCGGCAAAGGAGAAGAGTGCACTAACACATTTAGATAAATGTGTTTGAGAGAAATAGGTCATTTGTGTATATACAAAATGTATTAGATCTTTGAGTTCAGCTCATGAAAAATGCGAGCAAAAACAAAAGTGTTGTGTTAATATTTTTGTTCACTGTAGATAGATACTTTAATTAATCCCCATGGGGAAATTCAGGTATCTTGTAGCTCACAAGTACTGGTAACAAATTACAGAGAAAAGACAACAACAGCAACCAAGCACTAAAAGTTAAAACGTAAGCAAATGATGATCATGATGATAAAATATTACAAATATTAAAAAATGTGATAAAACATTTATAAAATACTCAATGAATGAATCACATAATAAATAATTAAAAATAGTTAAAAATAAAGGGATATTGGTCCATTGCATAGTGCCCATGAGGGGTGTCAGGGGGCAGCAACAACCAGCTCAGGAGCCTCTGCCATCGACTGAGTTGGTAAACAGTCTGATGGCTGTGGGGAAGAAGGACCTCCTGTGTCGCTCAGTCTGCGAGCGCAGGGAGATGAGCCGCCCACTATGACTGCTGCTCTGCTCTGCCAGGAGGTAGTGGAAGGGTTGGCTACCATTGTCCTTTATGGCCAGCAGCTTGCCCATCGTGCACCTCTCCAGCACAATCCCCAGTGGGACTAGGCTCCTTCTCAACACTGACCCGGCCTTCAGACCAACTTGTCCAGCCACTTGGCGTCTGTGATGCTGCCTCCCCAGCAGACCGCAGCATAGGAGAAGATACTTGCCACCACCGCCTGATAGAACATCTGCAGCATCTCCCCACAGACATCAAAGGACCTGAGCTTCCTTAGGAAGAACAGCTGTCTCTGTCCCTTCCTGTTGAGGGCATCCATATAAGCTGACCAGTCCAGCTTGTTGTTCAGGTGCACAGCGAAGTATTTATAGGTTTGCACCATCTTAGTGCTGTTGCTGCGGATGCTGATGGATTAATTAGTGTGAAAACATTAGGTCTGTTGAAAACTTTAAATTGATCATAGGTGGGAGTGAGAGTGTGATTGACCTGCGATAGACTGGTGGCCACCTTTCACCCTATGGATGCTGAGATAGGCGCTTGTCCCCCTGCGCCCCCAAAAAACCATTGCTGTAAACTAATTTCAAGCATTGCACATACTTTTTCAAATTGTACCTTGAAGACTTGCATTAATTACTGAGATGTTCTGAGTAGGTTGGCACCATGCACGAGGACCACCTTCGTTATGTGATTGACAGGCCTGCATATACTCTCCCGGACTTTGACAAACAGTTTGACAAGAAGAGCCAACAGTTCTCTGCAGGAGACAAAGTGAAGAAAAATTTCAGGTAATGGAGCTGTAGAATTAATGGGATCTCAGTGTCATTGTATGAAATGAACCTGCCCTCTGAAAACCTCTGCATCATGTTCTGACAGTAGACACCCCATAGAAATGTCTCAGTGTAAAGGTTTGACATTTGTCACTGACTTTTTTTCAAAGAACAAACCAGAAAAGCTGAGCCTTTCAAAGACGTTCACTGTTTGTTTCTGTCAGATGCTCTGCGCCCAAACTGAAGGCGTTGTTATTCCGACGCCTGCCGATACTGAAGTGGCTTCCCAAGTACAAAGTGAAAGAAAACCTGCTTTGTGATGTTATCAGTGGGGCCAGTGCTGGTACCATTCAGGTTCCTCAAGGTCAGTCTCACAGAGATGAAAGTATCTGGAGAATTACCACATTTCCATATGTGGAGTGTACCACCTTTTATACCAAAAACTGCTGCTGTCAGGGCTTGACTTTTTGCTTGCTTGTCTGTTTTATTTTCGTCTGGTCTGTTTTATTATTTTCATTGATTCACTGGTTTTCTGTGTGTTTATTCTCTTGCTGGGTTTTTCTGCTTGGGTCTGTCTGTCTGTATTTCTCTTGTCTGTCCCTGGGTTCTTGGTGGTGGGCGTTTCTCTCTCTCTGGCCACGCATTTGTTCTGGTGCTTTCCACGCACACCTGTTCTTAATTTGCAGCTCATCACCTTGGATTATATAAGGTCACTGGGTGCGTTTGCTCCTCGCCAGATTGATGCGCCTTGTGCCTTCTCTCCAGCTCTCATTCTTGTGTTCCATAGTCCTGCCTTGTCTCAGTGTGTTTTTCGACCTCCTGCCTGTTTTTCCAACCTCGCCATTGCCTGATGATTTTTGTACTTCTGTGTTTTTTTGGACTGCCTTTCTTTGTACCAACCATTGCCATCCACCTCACCAAAGTCCTTTGCCAACCAGAGCTGTTTGTGTGAGCCTTGCATTTGTGTCCAAACATTTTTTTTGACCAACTCGCCTGTCAGCTGCATTGGCATAGGATTTGTGATACTCACTGGAGGTTGGCATGTCATATGTTGGTGGTAAGATATGTGGTCAAACTAACTTTTGTTTGTTAACAATTAGTGGTTGATGATAACTGTTAGGGACATTCATGTCTTTGGGTCCTCAGCCTTTGAAACTGGGAGACAGTTGAGAAGAGTTTGTGGAGTCATAAAGTCGCAGGACAGAAATACTTGGCGATACTGCTATCTTTCCAAGGAAAATGAAGGTTTTTCCTGTATTAGTGTATGGCTGTGAAAATTGGACTCTAACCAGTGACCCAAGATGATGACGGGATGTCTTTGGTAGCAGGTCTCCTTGATTATCACTGGTATGACTTTGTTTTATTTTGGGGAGTGTCAGCTAGGGCATTCTGGTCGTGTGTCACATTTCTCTGGGTATGATGCAACATACAGATACCTCAGTATTGAGGACTCTGGCTGCTGGACAAGGCCAAGGGGATTACTTCATTTTATCTGAATGCAGCAGATAGTAGTGGGGATGGATCTGTTGTATGCCTGGGCAACTACTATCAAGGACCTATGATGGTTCCGTGGTGTGCTGGCTGTGGTGACACATGGCAACAGTGTATGCTACCAGACTTGACTACCTTGCAGTGTTTGCTGTGGCTAGCATGACTGCATATACTAATACATTAGAGGGGTCTCTAAGCAGTACAACATAGCTGGTCTCACTACTGTCTTGTAAACTTTCCCCTTCACTCTTGCTGATATTCTTCGGTCACAAATCACTCCTGCCACCTTTCTACACCCACTCCACACTGCCTGCACTCTCTTCTTCACCTTTCCACCACACCCTTCATTCCTGCAGACAGCTGACTCCCCAAGTATTTAAAATAATTCACCACGTCTACTCCTTGTAACTGCACTATGCCACTGGGCTCTGTCTCATTCACACACGTGTGCACCTAATGACGTTCATTCCCCTCCTCTGCAGAGCATATCTCCACCTCTCCAGGCTAGACTCAACCTGTTCTCTACTCTCACTACAGATCACAATGTCATCTGCAAACATTATAGTCCATGGAGACTCCTGTCTGATCTCATCAGTCAAGAAAGGACATAGAGCTGATCCTTGGTCCTGCACTACCCTCAAATACTTCTCTGCCACTCCAGACTTCCTCATGCAATAACACAACTTTTCTCTTGGCACCCTGTCATAAGCTTTCTCTAAATCCGCAAACACACAATGTAACTCTTTCTGGCCTTCTCTGTACTCCACCTCCTCCCCAGACTTCAGGAATAGGTGCAGGAACAGTGGCCTTCTCAGCTGTTGTGTGAAGAACATCTGTGCTTGCTAGGGACAGCAGGGATCTAGTGTTAGTAATAGCTATTAAGCAAAGGCGCAAAGCAGCATTTAAAAAGTTTGCAATCTCTTAAAGCAGCTGTATTTCATACATTTTTTTTTTTACCTGCTTGGCAGCTTTTTGATTGCAATCCTCTCCACTGCATCATCTGCAGGGTAAGTTATTTTGGTGTCTTTTTTTTTTTTTCTTTATATCCACCAGGGAACAATAAACAAACAGCGACTCCTTTGTCCCATGCTGGCAGCGCACAGAGGTCTGTGACATAGTATTCTGCTGGTTTTGTGGTGCAGTGATTCTCAACCGGGGTGCCGCGGCACCCTAGGGTGCCGTGATCGATCGTCAGGGGTGCCGTGGGTATTTTTCATATTCGCAATTACCGTGAATTATTTATTTTATCCACAAAGCATAAAACGACTCAGAATCTGACGTCATTGTGCTGCAGCCTCGCTCTCGTCTTAAGGCGGGACAATAACAAGGAGGCTGACGGCCGATTAAAACAGTACCGTCTTCTTCAAAAGCCGTCTAAAATGCGGAGCTGTCGGTGTGTGTGTCTGTGCCTGTGTGTGCACGCACGCAGAGTTAACAGGCTGCAGACTGCGAGGGAGGGGGTGGATGAGGGAGATTCCTGAATGCAGGCGCGACACGTTCAGTGTGCAGCGAGCGCGGAGCAGAGAGAGGATTTTAACCCAAGTGAACGTTAACAAAACGGAAACATGAAGCTGCCTTTACTTCTCTCTGAACTTTCTCTAAAGGTGTGATTCTGCCGTTACCGTCCTGTTCACACCATGTGCGCGTCGTATGCTGAATTTATGAGATCATGAGATGAAATAAACGGTCAAATATATTTAAAAACATATTTAAAAAATGAGAATATATGAATGAACTTAGCCACAAAAAAAACAAAACAAAACAATGTTCAGACGCAGAGATCACAAAAAGCAGGTGAGAACTCTGAACTTTAACAGCTGTTATTTTCCAAAGGTATTTATTTGTTCAATCTTAAGCTTAATGTAGTGTTTAAGCACAAAACGTGACTGATGAGGAGAAACAATTTCAGAAATGCAACAGACACAACCACAAGTCAGAAAAAGTTGGGACTGTATGTAAAATGAAGATAAAAATAAAAATGTTGCACCATTCCCAGTTTCTCCACTCACAGAAGCCAAACGTTCTTCCAGAGTTGTGTAATTATACTACAATAGTAGAATATAAAGAAGGGGAAAAAAAGACAATATATTCGTCAATCGCAATTATTTGTCTGACAATTAATCGTCTCCAGAAATTCCTAATCGTGACAGCCCTACTTGAGATCAGAGCGCAAAATGCTTGAGGATTTTCGAAATGCAATGTTTTCTGTATCGATTTTCTATTGCGATAACTGGGTTATGCGCAAAACCAGAGGTAATAGCATTATAATATTATTTTAGTTGGTGGTGTGCCGCAGGATTTTGTAAATATAAAAAGGGTGCCGCGGCTCAAAAAAGGTTGAAAAACACTTGTGGTGTGAGCCACTTTTATTGTTGTGGACACTTAGAAGCTTTTAGGGCTCTACATTGTTTCTCAAAACTTGATACGATACAATGGAAGTCCTATATGTGATACATATCACGATATTGATACATTTATGTGCTTAATGCTGCTTATATAATCTTTATTTAAATGCATACATAAATTATAGTGTATGGTGTTAGGATGTAAACCAGCTTTTTAATACAGTACTTTAGTTATACTGCTTAATGTGTGTTGTATTTGTATTTTCTTTTGTACATTTTTCCTGTTTTAACTTTTCTCTCTGCACATTTCCATGGTCTGTTCACAGTTTTACAGTCCTGCTAAAAGATTTCTCACGACATTGTTTTTAAGTGTGTTTAATTACATGGGGTGTCCAGGTCTGATGACATAGATTTTTGCTTTCCTCCTCAATGATTCAAATCCTTGCTGAACCTCCTCACTGGTTCATCTGTTGCCTTTTCTCTCCACTACGATTGTTTTGCTTGTTTCTGCTACCTTCATTTTCACACATGCTGTTTGTGCTGTTGGCGCCTTCCCTTGAGTGCATTCAACCAGTCAGCATTAAGCCCTGCCCAGTGGCACTTCAGGACTAGTCAAAAGTACATAGTTTGCAGGAGGGACTTTCCTGGCCCTGAATAAAGGTTCTGCAAACTCACTTTCAGGGCAGTCCCTACGGTGGAGACACAGGCAAAGTTGTCTGTCCCCCCACTAAAATGGCCCACAAGTTCCTGTGGTGGAAACTGGCCTGTCTTAGCAGTGTTTGCAAGACACCACCACAATCCTATCAAGACATGAAAAAACAAACGCGAGAATCACCATGAACTGTCATAACATCAAACTGTCACAAATGTGTTACGATGTCTCATCTTATCACTCACTCATCTTCAACTGCTTCTCCGGGTTCGGGTCGAGGGGGCAACAGCTCCAGCAGGGGACCCCAGACTTCCCTTTCCCGTACCACATTGACCACCTCTGACTGGGGGATCCCGAGGCATTCCCAGGCCAGTGTAGAGATATAATCTCTCAACTTAGTCCTGGGTCTTCCCCGGGGTCTCGTCACAGATGGACGTGCCTGGAACACCTCCCTCGGGAGGCGCCCAGGAGGTAGCCTTACCAGATACCCGAATCACCTCAGCTGGCTCCTTTCAACGCAAAGGAGCAGCGACTCTACTCTGAGCTCCCCACGGATGACTGAACTTCTCACCTTATCTCTAAGAGAGACACTAGCCACCCTCCTGAGGAAGCCCATTTCAGCCGCTTGTACCCGTGATCTAGTTCTTTCGGTCATGATCCAACCCTCATGACCATAGGTGAGAGTAGGAATGAAGATTGACCAGTAGATCAAGAGCTTTGCCTTTTGGCTCAGCTCCCTTTTCATCACAACAGTACGGTAGAGCAAATGCAATACTGCCCCTGCTGCACCGATTCTCTGGCCAATCTCATGCTCCATCGTCCCCTCAGTCGTGAACAAGACCCCGAGGTACTTGAACTCCTTCACTTGGGGCAAGGCCATATTCACTATCCGGAGTAGGCAATCCATCGGTTTCCTGTTGAGAACCATGGCCTCGGATTTAGAGGCTGCAAACCGATCCAGTGAGTATTGGAGGTCACTGGCTGATGAAGCCAACAGGACCACATCATCTGCAAAAAGCAGTGATGAGGCCCTGAGCTCACCAAACCAGAAACCCTCCTCCCCCGACTATGCCTCAATATCCTGTCCATGAATATCACAAACAGGATTGGTGACAAGGCGCAGCCCTGGCGGAGGCTAACCTCCACCACAAAAAAAGTCTGACTTACTGCCGAGCACCCAAACACAGCTCTCACTTTATGAGTACAGACATTGGATGGCCCTGAGAAGGGACCCCCTCACTCCATACTTCCGCAGCACCTCCCACAGTATCTTCTGGGGTACCTGATCATACACCTTCTCCAAGTACACAAAACACATGTAGACTGGGTGGGCATACTCCCAGGCACCCTCCAGGATCCTTGTGAGAGTAAAGAGCTGGTCGGTTGTTCCACGACCAGGACGGAACCCTCATTGTTCCTCTTCAATCACAGGTTCGACTATCGGCTGAACCCTCCTTTCCAGCACCCTGGAGTAGACTTTACCAGGGAGGCTGAGTAGTGTGATGCCCGTGTAGTTGGCACACACTCTCTGGTCCCCCTTTTAAATATGAGGACCACCACCCCAGTTTGCCACTCCTTAGGCACTGTCCCAGACCTCAACACAATGTTCAAGAGACACTGCAATCCCTCCACACCCACTCTCTCCTTGTTACGATGTCATTATGACAAAACATGACATGTAAACACTGTGGCAATACTTTCATGTTGGAATCTGTGCCAAAATCAACTATAAATCACCATCTCTGTGTCAATTAAACAGTCAGATTCTGTAGAGACTTTCAAGTCCAGACTTAAGACACACTTATTTTCCCTTTCGTATGGCTAGCATACTGGCATAGTATGTTTCTATACTTTTTAACTCTTTTAATTAATTTTATTAGGAAATGGAGCGGGCCACGGCCTCAATTTTATCTAAATTCTGAGTCTTTTAGTGAAGCTTAGGGCTAGTGGCTAGCGATCACCTTAGTACTTCTTCTGTTTTTCTTGTTGCTTATGCTGGCAAATTACACTGTATTTGTTGTCTTTCTGATGCTTGATTCTGCTTTTTTTCCTTGTCTCTCTGTTTGAGGTGTGGCCCCATCCAGAGATGGGTGTGGTAACTGTTCCGTAAGCTGTCCTGTGCACGGGTAACATTTCCTGTATGTTTGTTTTGTGAATTGTTTTGTAATGTGTGTCCGTAGCATGGCCCAAGCAGAGGGTCACCCCTTTGAGTCTGGTCTGCTTGAGGTTAGGGTTAGGGTTACAGGGGAGGGTCAGAGGGAGTTTTTCCTTACCACTGTTGCTCTGGGGGTTGTAAGGTTAGACCTTACTTATGTAAAGCACCTTGAGGCAACCTTTCAATTTCAATTTCTTTTCATTTATATAGCACCAAATCACAACAGAGTTACCTCAAGGCGCTTCACACAGGTAACTCTGTTGTGATTTGGTGCTATATAAATGAAAATAAATTGAAATAATTTGAAAAAATATATAAACATTTTTTCGTTATTATGAAAAACTAGAGCTCTTGGCGAAACTGTGTTGTACCTGCATTCATGATAAATGTCCATCAAGTGAGGGTGTTGCTCAATTTCAAGAACCTTGTGTGTTGGCCGCTGTGGGGCACTGGCAATGACAACCAACCTGTTGCATATATTAGTAGATGGACAATGATTATGAATTGGTGGTGCTGCTGCTCAAAGGAAACATGCCTGCTGTCAAATAATCTTGACCATGTCTTGGTGGTTTTTAATCTGTATTGTGACAGGTTCTGACTACTTCATGGCCAAATTTTTTCTTTACGCATTACCAAGAAGACTTGGCAAGATGTCACAAAATCACAAAGATATCAACGGGACACACTAGTACATTATGATGTGACATGATGCATCAAGATGGCAGAATTTTTTTTAACCATTTCAAAATTGTCACAGCGTGGCTCGTCCCAACACATGATGATGCATCACCATTTAGCATTAGCATGATGCCAGCAGTACAACAAGTCTTAGATCAACCTAGACTTTGGTATATGTCATGTTGAACATTGTTAAGGTTATAACCCCTCTTAACCTCTAAGACCTGACTGAACATAAACACAGAGTTTTCTTTAATGTCAACACAGCAATGTCAAGTGTAATTATTGGTGTGCTTCACATCCCGTATGTCTTGGAAAACTTTAGTCTCAAGGCTATCTTCTTCCTTTGTGGCCTTTCCAGAACACTCTGACTAATTTGTACTCGTCAGTCATTTTTCTGTATTTTATGACAATGTGGCTGACACAGCAATTTCTGTTTTTTGCAGGAATGGCATTTGCTTTGCTGGCAAACCTCCCTCCTGTCAACGGTCTCTATTCCTCTTTCTTCCCGCTCATCCCTTATTTGTTCATGGGCACTACTCACCAGATGGTTGTAGGTAAATCAGGGTGATTTATCTGTGCCAATTTCTCATGATGACAGTGATACGTTTCCAGAACTCCACACCATAGATGTACTGCAGTCTGCGTTCCTTTGTGCAGGTACAATAGCAGTCATCAGTGTTATGGTTGGAACAGTGTGTCTTCAGTTGGCCCCTGAGTCTGACTTCAGTTATTTTAATGCCACTCTCAATGCTACAATCGTGGATGTGGACAGGATGAATGAGTTGCGCATGAGAATATCTGGAACCCTGGCTTGTCTCACAGCAATCATACAGGTAGTGGCCCCACAAAATCCTCATGAAATGTAACCAAACTTCAGTTAGTGTCTACATGTACAGAAGACTTATTCGATAACATGAATTATACATGCTAGGTATGACAAGTAGAGAGGTACAACAAATGTTTCTTATACACGGGTGGAATTTGGGTTCTGTGGATCAGGGTTGTAGTGTCAGGGTTAGTATTAGGGTTAGGGTTAATGAATCGGACAGCACCGGGGGTTGTCACGCGATGACAATCAGCCAATCGGAGGCATTCCATCTTCTACCTGCAGCCACTACCGCCTTGAATCAGCAACTTGTCTTACTCTGCAAGTGACTCAGTAGCAACATTTCCTTGCTTTATAGATCGGCCTCAGCTTTGTGCAGTTTGGTTTCGTAGCCATCTATCTGTCAGAATCCTTCATCAGGGGCTTCATGACTGCTGCAGGGTTACAGATCTTCATCTCGGTGCTCAAGTACATCTTTGGTGTTAAAGTGCCACCTTATAGTGGTACACTGGCTACTGTATATGTAAGTGACTCAAAGTTACACCCAGGATTCCCTGCTCGTAAATCAAACTCATTTAATATGATCCATTTCTTACAGACTCTTGTAGATACTTTAAGGTTCCTTCCGCAGACCAATGTAGCCTCGCTACTATTTGCTCTGGTCAGCATTTTTGTCCTGGTTTTGGTGAAGGAGCTGTGTGCACGCTACCGCCATAAGTTGCCGTTTCCAATTCCAATCGAGATCATTGTTGTAAGTAAAGTTATTTCTCTCAGCACATAAAAGTGCACTTTCATTTCTATCTTATTTGATGGAACTAAGTAATAGTACTCATGTATGTAAAGAGTGCTATCAGTATCTTTTATGTTATCTTATTTTAAATCCATGTGACCCCAGTGACCTTGATGTTCATCCATATAAATCAATGGCTGACCTTGCCAGGACTATTCTGGCCACTTTTGGCCCAAATCAGGTTGATAATGTATTTCCTTAACCTTGAGCTTTACCAAAATTAATTTTTTAAGGGCAATTTCAGGGTTTACCATCATTAACATGCCAAGTTTGGTCAAACTCAACTGAAGTATCTAGAAGGGTTAGGCCAACAAATATACAGATATGACCTTGGGCAAATTTGAACTTGTTGGGCAATTCTGGAACCCACTTCCACATGTTTGCCAAATTTGATACAAATGTGTTAGATAATATCTGGCCTAATTCCTTATTTTATGTTAGTTATCAAGTATTTGCCTTTGTTATCTGTTTGGAGGTCTCTGGTACCTGGTTCAACCTAAGAGTTAAGTTTCACTTCCATCATCCATGTGTAAGTTGTAGATAAAGGTAGGGCTCCCCCGTCTGTGAGAGCCAGTAAAAGACTAAACCACACCCACTGTAATGCCCACATTGTATAAAGGTGTTGTGCGACCCGCCTTCATGGTCCTACACAAGATGGAGTCCATCTGTGGGGACCCGGGCCTGATTTCATCATTACTTTCAATAAATTAAAAATGAGGAATATAACAATTTGGTTCTTGGTAAGGGGCAGTACATTCCATAAAGAACCAGGAGAAATTACAAATCTGAGCGAAAAACTGAAAATTTTTACCCAACTACATGTGCCACATTTGAACATCAGAGGGAAGATCTACATATTGACCATGATCTCGACTCCATTGCTCCTGGTCTGAGATGCCCCTCCATCAACATACCAGGTTTGGTTGGAATTTGCCACAGGACCTGGGAGGAATATGAGAACACAGATAGACAAACGTTTCTAAAATTATAGTATGATATCTAGAGGTGGTGTAGTCATTGAATCCCTTTCATTCTATACATTTCATTTTGTCCTACAAAGGTGATCGTGGCCACAGCCATCTCAGGTCCTCTTAATCTTCCAGACATTTATCACATAGACGTCGTGGGAGAAATCCTTTTAGGGTAAAATACAACCACGAGAGAGCTCTTACTTTATTGTTGCTTCAAATGTTAAAATGGATCAAAGGACTGTAAATTTTTATGTCACTGAGGTCACTTACTTGTTTTGGTTTCTCAGATTGCCAGCACCGATGGCACCGGAGGTGAGTCAGTGGACTGACATGTTGAGCACCGCCTTCTCTTTAGCAATAGTGGGGTATGTCATCAATCTGGCTATAGCCAGGACACTGGCAGCCCGGCACGGCTATGATGTGGATGCCAACCAGGTATTTATATAACAGTAAATGAATAACAGGTGGGTTTCTGATGTTGAAAATTTAAAGCACTATACTTTGAAATTGAATACCTTTGTAGGAAATGTTGGTGCTTGGCTGCTGCAATTTCTTTGGGTCTTTCTTCCAAATCCAAGTGATCTCTTGTGCCCTGTCTGTCACTCTGGCGGTAGATAGTGGCGGGGGAACATCACAGGTAGGTACTGTGCTTGCTATATAAGCTACTGGAACAGTCATTTTGCCTAGACATACAATAAGTGTCACAGACTGTAAACCTTTGCTGAAACCCAAGAAATCCTTTTGGATTGTCTAACTGTTCTGAAGCACCAGTGGGGGTGCTGTTTCACCAAACTGCAAATAAAATAGAAACTATTGCAGACATTTTACACTATGTAATTTTTTGATCATTGTGGATGCACATCTGGATTACCGCGCCCCCACCCCCCCAAACAATTTTATATATATATGTCTTAACTGACAAAATTTTAACCTATTTTGAGTTAAACCAGAGTGCAAATTATATAATGAAAGATGGGCGACCCTTATCTGTGAGAGGGTCCTCAGTTGTCAAATGTTAGACAATACAAATGTTAGCTTTAACAAGCTAACATTAGTTAATTACACTGTACGTTAATGCAAACTAAGTTAAAGTAGCCAACATTACCATTCATCCACTGACAATTGATGTGAAGGTAAAAAAGTAAAGCATATTAAACAACCTAGTGAACTACTTACATTAATCTGCTGCAAAATCCTGTGGTTTAATGTCGCATGATGGAACAGAGACGTAAATGAGTAACTGCATTGATGGATGTGAGCTGGGCAGATCAGTGGTTTAGCTACAGTTAAGGAATGTTCTGATCCACTTTAAGGCCGTATTAATCATGAGTTAAACCATAAAAATGTAGGGTCTTGGGTGAAGCAAAAAACAATTATAGCAAATAATTCCATGCAGGTGAAGTGCGATGGCTTAGTGGCCAGTACTTTGCCTCACAGCAAGAAGGTCGTAGGATCGCATCCCGCATGGGTCTTTCTGTGTGTAGAGTTTGCATGTTCTCGCCGTGTCTATGCAGGTTAGATGAACTGGTGACTGTAAACTGACCACAGGTGTGTGTGCGTGAGTGAATGTGATTGTTTGCCTATATGTGGCTCTGCAACAGACTGGTGTCCTGTCTCGTCCTATAACTGCTGGTATAGTCTATAGTCTGCTGGTATTAGTGAAATGCCTCAACACTGGAACTTTAACACTGACACACTGTAAACTACTCTGGTTTTTCATAGTTTGCCAGCCTATGTGTGATACTGGTTGTCATGATTACGCTGCTCTCCCTGGGAAACTACCTGAAACCTCTTCCAAAAGTAGGTTCACATTGTGTTATATATTTTATTTGAATATACAGTCAGGTCCATAAGCTTTTAGACAGTGGGACAATGTAAGTTTGCACTACCACAATGAATGTTGATATGAAGCAGTCAACAAACCATGAAGCTGTGTCCCACTAACAGCTACCTATCACTCCGTTTATTCTTTTTTGCACTGTTACTCACTTGTTGAGAACTGCCTCCTCCAAACAGATTTACCATGCTTGTATTTCTTCATGATTGATGGAAATAAAATCCAAGACATTCGTTGACTTATAAATATACACATATCCATCCTCTGACTCGTTGAAAGAAAACTGGCTGTAAAAGTGATTTGTATGAAAAATAACTCTTCACATTTCATTCATCCAGTTACTTATGCACTCTAAATATGGAGGAGCCGTGCATAAAATGGATATATCAGTTCACTACAAGCACATCTTGATCATTTCAATTCAACTCCACTGTGATGGTGTGCAAAGGCAAAATTCCAAAACTTTGACTGTCTAAATACTTATGGGTCCAAGTGTAATTGTTTAAAATGCAGATTTACGGGCATGTGGAGTAAGTTGTGTGTTTCTGCAGTCAGTGTTGGGAGCTCTGATTGCAGTCAACCTGAAGAACATGCTGCTTCAGCTATCTGACCCCTATTACCTTTGGAAGAAGAGCAAATTAGACTTTGTAAGTCAAAACCCTGGTCTGTATGCAGTACTTTAACATAATACGAGGTCTGTCAATAAAGTATAGGTCCTTTTTATTTTTTTCAAAAACTATATGGATTTCATTCATATGTTTTTACGTCAGACATGCTTGAACCCTCGTGCGCATGCGTGAGTTTTTCCACGCCTGTCCGTGACGTCATTCGCCTGTGAGCACTCCTTGTGGGAGGAGTCGTCCAGCCCCTCATCGGAATTCCTTTGTCTGAGAAGTTGCTGAGAGACTGGCGCTTTGTTTGATCAAAATTTTTTCTAAACCTGTGAGACACATCGAAGTGGACAAGGTTCGAAAAATTAAGTTGGTTTTCGGTGAAAATTTTAACGGCTGATGAGAGATTTTGAGGTGATACTGTCGCTTTAAGGACTTCCCACGGAGCGTGACGTCGTGCAGCACTCCCAGGCGCCGTCGTCAGCCTGTTTCAAGCTGAAAACCTCCACATTTCAGGCTCTATTGATCCACGATGTCGTGAGAGAACAGAGAAGTTTCAGAAGAAGTCGGTTTCAGCATTTTATCCGGATATTCCACTGTTAAAGGAGATTTTTTTAAATGAAAGACGTGCGGACGGATTGCAGCGTCGGCTCGCAGCCGCTGCGACGCTCTGCCACAGGAAAAACACCTCTGTTGGAAGCCTTAAGGACAAGTTGGAACATGTCCAGCTGTTAAACAATTTCTCATATACTCACTCCACTGAAAGCCATCAAAAGCCGCCTGGATTTTACAAATGGTTATCAACACGGAGGTGTTTTTCCTGTGCCGCCGCACCGCGTCGGCTGCGTCCCGATTCACGGACCCGTCCGCACGTCTTTCATTAAAAAAAATCTCCTTTAACAGTGGAATATCCGGATAAAATGCTGAAACCGACTTCTTCTGAAACTTCTCTGTTCTCTCACGACGTCCTGGATCAATAGAGCCTGAAATGTGGAGGCTTTCAGCTTGAAACAGGCTGATGACGGCGCCTGAGAGTGCTGCGCGACGTCTCGCACTGTGGGAAGTCCTTAAAGCGACAGTATCACCTCAAAATCTCTCATCAGCCGTTAACATTTTCACTGAAAACCAGCTTAATTTTTCGAACCGTGTCCACTTTGATGTGTCTCACAGGTTTAGAAAAAATTTTGATCAAACAAAGCGCCAGTCTCTCAGCAACTTCTCAGACAAAGGAATCCCGATGAGGGGCTGGATGACTCCTCCCACAAGGAGTGCTCACAGGCGAATGACGTCACCGACAGGCGTGGAAAAACTCACGCATGCGCACGAGGGTTCAAGCATGTCTGATGTAAAAACATATGAATGAAATCCATACAGTTTTTGAAAAAAATAAAAGGACCTATACTTTATTGACAGCCCTCGTATAATGTGTTTGACAGTTTTTCCCCTTCCTGTTGTTCTTTTATTTGTGTAGTGTGTGTGGATGGTGTCATTCCTTACAACGTTCTTTCTAAGCATACCATTTGGAATCGCGATTGGGGTCAGCTTTTCCATCCTAGTAGTCATTTTCAAGACACAGTTGTAAGTATACAACATATGATTGATTCTCAGTTTCTCACTGTAAAGGGAACAAAATGTCAAAAGCATAACAAGGGAAGAGTTGCGAAGTAGTACCCCTCCTAAACAAGGGTAGCCATGGCTATAACAAGCTAACTTGGCTTGGGTGTTTCATTCACATAGTTTTGAGAAATGGCTTTCATTGGATGGCTTGGGTGTGGGTATTAAAAAGTATTACTGGCATATTGCCCTATTAATTATTACACCATCAGTGGACCTATTACCACCAAGCTACCTGCAAATAAACATTAACCTGGTGCTAACTTACACATTTAATAATACTGAAATTTCACTCAGTGGAAATAATGGAGCAACAACTTCTCTCTGATTGCCTGTTTGCGCAGTTAGCAGCACAGCAAGTAGTATTATTTCAGATAACTATAATTGTCGTCATCGTATCCACTCACAGGCGAGTATGGCGGCTAAGGGATTGAGCAGATATTCAGCCATGTCAGACCTGCATGTTTTCTAGTCTTTTTTTGGCAATTCGCTCGATTGAGGTTTCAAATCCTGCAAAATCTCGCTAAGTTTCAGAGAGTTTGCCACTCTGTGAGATATCAGTAACATCGAGAAATGCATTGAGACGGTCTGATAAGGCTGCAGTTTAACCACTGCACATGGACAACAGCATGAACATCGCAACATAAAACTTTGAATATTGTGCCTAAAACTCTTGTGAATATATTATCTAGGTTTTTAGACATTGTTATAGTGTTTGTTTTATGTAAACATGTGAGAAGTTCAGGTTGTTTCTCTGTTATTTTCAATGGGAATTGCTGTGTGCCACGATTGCTTCCTGGGGTAAAGTGAACGCCCTGCTTATTGTCCTTTACAACACTGTTTGTTCCAGAGTAATATAGAAGACGTCTGAAATTCGGTTTGTGTTTATGAAGTTCCGCACAGGTTAAATGTAGCATACACGGAATGTTTGTTTTAGCAAGTTTTCAGGGTTTCGTGCATACAATCGCTTATAAATGTGATGAAAGGCATAAAATCTACATTTTGGAAATATAATGTTCATTTACAATTGTTGTCATGTGATTTTTCCATGTTGGTTAGACAGCAACGACTCTCTAGTGCACAAGGGATTATGGGATCTCTCAGTAGGGCAAATAACTTTCCTTTGTCTGTGGTGCATGGCTTCCTCTGTAATTTGATTCCATTTGAAAAGTAGGATATCTTTCCGTATTATCTCAGATAACTGTAGTAAAATGGTCATAAAGGACTATCAATTGACTTGACCGGGTCGAGTCCCCAGCAGCTATGGTTGAAAATAACAAATGCATGAGTTATAATTTAGCTATAGAGACCAAAACCTTGTTTATTCATTGATACGAGACTGTAAAGATATTTATTTGTGCTGTAAAGTTAGAGAATTTAACATTGTGGTCTACTGGGAGTGACTCACTTTTGGAGCTAGATTCAAGCGACCATTTAAGGAAAGGCAAAATTTGCCACATCTGCATTACTGTCATTTATCAGGACCAGAGATTGAGGCGTTTGTGTTATATGTGATAATCAAATCATGTGTTCTTCATCGCAGTCGGAATGGTTCAGCACTGGTTCAGATCATGGATACAGATATCTATAGAAACCCCAAGGTGTACAGTCAGGTATGACAATAAAATATTTCTGTGTAAACTGGTCATTAATCACTTTGTAAAAGGAAGTTATTTATGTTATCACTCCTCAGGGTGTTCATGTAACAGGTGTGAAAATCGTGACCTACTGCTCTCCACTCTACTTTGCAAATGCGGAAATATTTCGCCAGAAGGTCATCAAAAAGGTAACAGTGACCAAATATGTGCACTCAAGGTGGACCAGGTTTTTATGAACACGTACATGTGGCACATGAGTGTTTACTTTGGCCTGGTTGTGTTTAGACTGGATTGGACCCTGGAAAACTTATCGTGGCCAGACAGAAACTGTTAAAGAAACAACAGAAAGAAGAAGCAGAAGAGGAGAAAAAAATGGAGACAGCGGCAAGATGGAGGAAACGCAGCTCGCTGTTTCAAATGAGGGTTCAGGTTGGATGAAGCAACACATTGTACTTTTTTGTTTTCTCCCAAAAATGTTTAAATCTGTGTACATACAGAACTTTATAAAATCAGAGTTCAACATAGCACATCACAGGATTTTATGCATCTTTTTCTGTATGTATTTAGTTTATTTCTACAACCCCATTTCCAATGAAGTTGGGACATTGTGTAACATGTACAGTAATGTTCAGAATAATAGTAGTGCTATGTGACTAAAAGATTAATCCAGGTTTTGAGTATATTTCTTATTGTTACATGGAAACAAGGTAACAGTAGATTCAGTAGATTCTCACAAATCCAACAAGACCAAGCATTCATGATATGCGCACTCTTAAGACTATGAAATTGGGCTATTAGTAAAAAAAAGTAGAAAAGGGGGTGTTCACGATAATAGTGTGCTGTTGACGCTACAAACTCAAAACTTTTATGTTCAAACTGCTTTTTTAGCAATCCTGTGAATCACTAATGTAGCATATAGTTGTATAACCACAGTTTTTCATGATTTCTTCACATCTGCGAGGCATTAATTTTGTTGATTTGGAACCAAGATTTTCCTCATTTACTTGTGTGCTTGGGGTCAATGTCTTGTTGAAACACCCATTTCAAGGGCATGTCCTCTTCAGCATAAGGCAACATGACCTCTTCAAGTATTATGACATATCCAAACTGATCCATGATACCTGGTATGCGATATATAGGCCCAACACCATAGTAGGAGAAACATGCCCATATCATGATGCTTGCACCACCATGCTTCACTGTCTTCACTGTGAACTGTGGCTTGAATTCAGTTTCGGGGTCGTCTCACAAACTGTCTGCGGCCCTTGGACCCAAAAACAACAATTTTACTCTCATCAGTCCACAAAATATTCCTCCATTTCTCTTTAGGCCAGTTGATGTGTTCTTTGACAAATTGTAACCTCTTCTGCACATGTCTTTTATTTAACAGAGGGACTTTGCAGGGGATTCTTGCAACTAAATTAGCTTCACACAGGCGTCTTCTAACTGTCACAGCATTAACAGGTAACTCCAGACTGTCTTTGATCATCCTGGAGCTGATCAATGGGTGAGCCTTTGCCATTCTGGTTATTCTTCTATCAATTTTGATGGTTGCTTTCCGTTTTCTTCCACGCGTCTCTGGTTTTTTGTCCATTTTAAAGCACTGGAGATCATTGTAGATGAACAGCCTCTAATTTTTTGCACCTGCGTATAAGTTTCCCCCTCTCCAATCAACGTTTTAATCAAACTACGCTGTTCTTCTGAACAATGTCTTGAACGTCCCATTTTCCTCAGGCTTTCAAAGAGAAAAGCATGTTCAACAGGTGCTGGCTTCATCCTTAAATAGGGGACACCTGATTCACACCTGTTTGTTCCACAAAATTGATGAACTCACTGACTGAATGCCACATTACTATTATTGTGAACACCCCCTTTTCTACTTTTTTTTTTTTTTACTAATAGCCCAATTTCATAGCCTTAAGAGTGTGCATATCATGAATGCTTGGTCTTGTTGGATTTGTAAAAATCTACTGAATCTACTGGTACCTTGTTTCCCATGTAACAATAAGAAATATACTCAAAACCTGAAATTAATCTTTTTAGTCACATAGCACTACTATTATTCTGAACACTACTGTAAATAAAAACAGAATACAATGATTTGAAAATCCTCTTCAACCTATATTCAATTGAATACACCACAAAGACAAGATATTTAATGTTCAAACTATTTTTTGTTTTTGTGCAAATATTTCCTCATTTTGAAATGGATGCCTGCAACATGTTTCAAAAAATTTGGGATGGTGGCAACAAAAGACTGGGAAAGTTGATGAATGCTCAAAGAACACCTTATTGGAAACAGGTGAGTGTCATGATTGGGTATAAGGGGAGCATCCCCAAAAGGCTGTCGTTCACAAGCAAAGATGGGGCGAGGATCACTTTGTGAACAACTGCGTGAAAAAATATTCCACCAGTTTAAGATTAATCTTTCTCAATGTTCAATTGCAAGGAATTTACTCCATAATATAATCAGAAGATTCAGAGAATCCGGAGAAGTTTCTACACATAAGCGGCAAGGCTGAAAACCAACATTGTATGCCCGTGACCTTCGATCCCTCAGGCGCCACTGCATTAAAAACTGACATCATTGTGTAAGGATCTTACCGCATGGGCTCAGGAACACTTCAGAAAACCATTATCAGTTAACACAGTTTGTTGCTACATCTACAAGTGCAAGTTAAAACTCTTCCATGCAAAGTGAAAGACATACATCAACAACATCCAGAAACACCGCCACCTTCTCTGGGCCCGAGCTCATTTGAAATGGACAGACGCAAAGTGGAAAAGTGTGCTGTGGTCTGATGAGTCCACATTTCAAATTGTTTTTGGAAATCATGGACGTCGTGTCCTCTGGAGAAAATAGGAAAAAGACCATCCAAATTATTACCAGTGCAAAGTTCAAAAGCCAGCATCTGTGATGGTATGGGAGTGTGTTAGTGCCCATGGCATGGACAACTTACTCATCTGTGATGGCACCATCAATGCTGAAAGGTACATCCAGGTTTTGGAGCAACACATGCTGCCATCCAAGCAACGTCTTTTTCAGGGATGTCCCTGCTTATTTCAGCAAGACAACGCCAAGCTACATTCTGCACGTTACAACAGCGTGGCTTCGTAGTGAAAGAGTGCGGGTACTAGACTGGCCTGCCTGCAGTCCAGACCTGTCGCCCATTGAAAATGTGTGGTGCATTATGAAGTGCAAAATACGACAACAGAGACTGTTGAACAAATTAAGTCATACATCAAGCAAGAATGGGAAAGAATTCCACCTACAAAGCTTCAACAATTAGTGTCCTCAGTTCCCAAACGCTTATTGAGTGTTGTGAGAAGGAAAGGTGATGTAACACAGTGGAAAACATACCACTGTCCCAGCTTTTTTGAAACGTGTTGCAGGCATCCATTTCAAAATGAGCAAATATTTGCACAAAAGCAAAGTTTATCAGTTTGAACATTATCTTGTCTTTGTGGTGTATTCAATTGAATATAGGTTGAAGAGGATCTGCAAATCATTGTATTCTGTTTTTATTTACATTTTACACAATGTCCCAACTAGGGATGGGTATCGAGAACTGGTTCCTGTCAAGAACCGATAAGAAATAATTCGATCCACCGATATCAATAACCATTTTGCTTAACAATCCCCTTTATTTGCATTTTACACAACATCCCAACTTCATTGGAATTGGGGTTGTAGTCCACATCTCACCTTGACCTGCAGGAAGACTTCAGCAGGACAGACGACAGTACAAACCAACCAGAAGCTCCCATCAGCTACATCAACATGAGCTACAGTGCCTCTGAGCCAGACGAGCAGACACCCAGTCCCCCAGCAGACACACTGGAATCCCCACCAGTGCCCTTCCACACCCTCATCCTGGATCTATCAGGGGTCTGCTTCATAGACCTCATGGGCATCAAAGTACTGATAAAGGTTCGAAACCTGTTAGTAGAATTAAGTCTGTGGATATTTATTTATTTATTTATTGTTTTCTTTATTCCCCACACAGATGAACTCAAACTACTCACTCATTGGCATTAACCTGTACCTGGCTAACATTCAAGGTAAACACAAATATGATTGAAACTGTTTGGCTGACTGAAGCAGTGTGCATAGCAACAGTAGCACAGACATTGATACAGCGACACCCTCAGTGGTCCCACCGTTGCTTCTGTTATGGACTCTCACAGAGTGACAGTAGATGTGATTTGTACAGTGGCTTGCAAAAGTATTCAGCCCCTTGGTATTTCACACATTTTAATTTGTTTATGGCATTTCAAATACAAAAAGTAAATCAGGTTTCTCAATATAAAAATTTCTAAAATTATCTTCCTTAAACTCAAACTGAAAGTAAATCTCTACAACCTGACATAAATTAATTAAAAATATAAAAGCCAAGATGATGGGTTGCATAAGTAATGGGCCCCTTCGGTATAATACCTGTAAATAATCAGTTTTATTGCTAGTTTTCTTCAGACAAGTCCGGGGATGGATACATGAACATTTCCAAGTCACTGAATATGTCTTTGACTTTATTTCCATCAGTTATGAAGAAATACAAACAGTATGACACTCTGTGGTAAATCTGTGTGGAGTAGACAGTTCTCAAAAACTGACTGTGCAAGAAAGAGAAAAGTGAGGAAAGCCACCAAGACACTCAGACAACCCCGATGAAGTTTTGAAGGCTTTAATTTGAGAAATTGTGCACAGTGCATGTTTTGTATTTTATATCCCCAGTTACACAGCTTCATGATGAAATGGAGCAGAGGAGGATTTTCTTAAAAAGAAGACCTGAAAGTTCACCTACAATTTGCCTTACATCTGAGATGCAAGCCTCGATTTAATGTTTTAGTGAAAGAATACCCTCCTCTATAACACTTCATCATGAAGCTGTATAAGTGGAGATACAAAACACAGAATTTGCACTATGCACAATTTCTCCAATCACAGCCACAGAAGCCTACAACTTCTTCTGGGTTGTCTAGGTATCTTGGTGGTGTTCCTCACTCTTCTCCTTCTTGCACAGTCACTCAGTTTTTGAGAACTGTCTACTCCACACAGATTTACCATGGAGTGCCATATTGTTTGTATTTCTTCATAACTGATGTAAAAGTTCTAGACATATTCAGTGACTTGGAAATGTTCATGTATCCATCTCCTGACTTGTCTGAAGAAAACTGGCAATTAAACTGATTATTTACAGGTATTATACCAAAGGGGCTGATTACTTATGCAACCCATCATCTTGGCTTTTATATTTTTAATTAATTTATATCAAGTTGTAGAGATTTACTTTCAGTTTAAGTCAAAGGAAGATCATTTTAGAAAATTTTATAGTGAGAAGGCTGATTTACTTTTTGTATTTGAAACACCATAAACAAATTAAAATGCATGAAATACCAAGGGGCTGAATACTTTTGCAAGCCACTGTATGTGCTTGTGTGGTGTAATTCTCAGGTTGCTCATAAAATGTGTGGCAGCTAAGCATAGATGGCGGGACTATAATCTACTACAGCACCTTCCAAGACCATGCTATTGCATAATTCTGGGCCAAATCTGTTGTGCAGGGGAAAGTTTATGAGACTAGCTGTGATGTACGGTTTAGAGACAGTGGCACTAACAAAAAGACAGGAGGCAGACCTGGAGGTGGCAGAGTTGAAGATGTTGAGATTCTCTTTGGGAGTGATGAGAATGGACAGGATTAGGAATTAATATATCAGAGGGACAGCTCAGGTGGGACGGTTTGGAGACAAAGTCAGAGAGGTGAGATTGAGATGGTTTGGACATGTGCAGAGGAGGGACCCAGGGTATATAGGGAGAGGGATGCTGAGAATGGAGCCACCAGGCAGGAGGAGAAGAGGGAGACCAACAAGGAGGTTTATGGATGTGCTGAGGGAGGACATGCAGGTGGTTGGTGTGACAGAGGAAGATACAGAGGACAGGATGAGATGGAAAAAATTGAGCTGCTGTGGCGACCCCTAACGGGAGCTGCTGAAAAAAGAAGACGCTACAACAGTGCACAACAATCCTAAATTAATAAGCTGATAATACACAAAAAAAGGTCTGACTTATATATGGGTTATTCCTCTTCAAAAGGCCTTTTTTTAACAGGTGTGCCATATACACCGGAAAACATAGCTTCTCATGTCAGGGATATGGCATCACCCAAGATGAGACAGCCAAATCAAGCACACGACACCTGTTCCAGGAGCATTGTTATCCATGTTGGCGCCACTGATTATGAAAGGAGTATTAAAATTGCTATGTGTCTGTGCAAACAATATGTGACACGTTCTTGCCTGCAGCTCAGGTCTGTGAGGATCTGGAGGCCGGAGGGGCCTTTGATGATGGCAATATCGCTCCTAGTAACATCTTCCTCTCTGTGCACGATGCTGTCCTCCACGCACAGCAACACTCAGAAGCTTCCCCAAAAGTAAGCCTCACTGTAACGAAGCATATCATCTAAATCCCTGTTCTTGAAAGCTCCTGGTAATGATTAAGAAGGGGAGAAAACAGGATTTGTTTTCAAAGGAATAAATTCTCCTTTTGTTTGCTGCTTTTGTCACCTTATCTGGTTCAACAAGTGTCAGCAAACATACCACACAGGTTTTTTCTGTCACACAACCAAAAGTGCCACAACTAACAGTTGTCAGCAAGGTCGCACTCCTGATTGTACGCAGAGTTGACTTTGGCTCGTGAACGTGGGCGACCTGTTCAGCTGGCCGGCAGCAGCACAAACTGTCTTGACTAAACGGGTCTGTAGGACAGAGTTAATATGGGCAACAATGTTTACAGAATCAGTTATCTTTAATTTATAACATTCGTTCAATCAATCAATGTATGTGAAGTTGATTCCAGATTTGGATTCATCTGCAGTCACTAATGGAGCAGATAAAATACTTTAACTTTCTGAGCAAATATGTTTGACTGAAACATGTGTTCATGCCCCAAGCGGGTCAACTTCATCTTCTTTTGGGAATTACAATCACTGCTGCAACACAGGTTGATGTTAGTAATGGGGGGTGGTGGGGGGGGGGGGGATGATTCATTGTTTATCTTAAACTTTATTTTGTTGCTTTTCACAAGTGAAAAACTCATTTGTATGGCTTCATTATTCACTTTTGTCAACTTTTCTACACACATTTGTGTGTATTTTTTTTAAGTGACAGCAGTGGAATGTTAGGGCCCCTTCACACATAACACCATTGAAGCCGACTAGCGCACGAAGGAGGAATTGCATGCCTTTCATGAAAAATCTGAGCTGCCTCCAACGCCTCGTACAGCTGTCGCTACAATTATTTGTGCACACCAGCGGCTGAAAGACAGAGTGTTCCCTGTGAGAGCCTATTCGCTCCCTCTCGCGACAGGTGTTGGCCAAATTCCAGGTGACACATGAATATCCAACACTGCTCTCTTGTCACTGAGGAAATGTGTGGCCATTCACGCTATCATCATGAAAACAGTGAGCAGACGATCACTTTTGTGCTGCATGTGAAATTTGTCTAAGTGCCCCCACAAGTGTGGCGTTGCAAAAAGCAACACACATGTGGCCTGCTCCCCCCCACCTAAACATGTGGCGTACGTGTGCACCGCCCCCAACACATGTGGAATGCCGGGAGGAGGGGTTACACTTGCATAAAATGCTGATATGTATAGACATGATTACATGGGAGCCAGACAGCCAGGTCTGAGCGCACACAGCACAGCGAGCCACCTCCCAGCTGTTGACCAGAGACTCACTGACAGCTACAAATGACAGCTCAGGACCCATGAGGTGTCACATTACAATCACAGAGACCAAAGCCAGGACAGGTATATTAATAAGTACTACACTGCCTACATACACAGTTACATAACAAATAACTAATGTTGGGAAGGTGTCGTAGCACGGACCCACAACAGGGGGCGCAAATGAACGGACAATGAATAAGCCAAAAAGGTAACAATTTAATGTTGCGATAATACACAACGAAACATACTGTAATCTGCACAGTCAATTTAACACCAGGTGACGTGTGGGCAGGCTCAAAGATAGAAGACCCCCGACAAGAGAGAAGCTGCGTCCCACACGGCTTCCACCACCAACGGTCTGAAGAACACCGGAGCCGCCAAGTCCCGAGTCCCCAGGTGGCCTCTGTCTTCGGCTGTCGACCCTGGTACTGCTGGCAGAAAGCAGAAATATGATGAGTGAGTGTGAGTCCGCACACTCAGTAAATCCACAGTCAGCGAGGGAGGGAGCACCTCCACCTCCAATCATACACTCGTGCTTCTCCTGTTTTTCCACTTATCTTGGTAATGGTAGTCGATTTCTCGGCGGGGAGGTGGAGTTGCAGTCCGGCTTTTATGGTGGTGATGATGAACGAGTGACAGCTGGTGCAGAGGATGAGTGACAGCTGTCACTTCTTCTGGGTCTGGCGCCCTCTCGTGCTTGGAGCCTGCACTCCAAGCAGGGCGCCCTCTGGTGGTGGTGGCCAGCAGTAACCTCCTCTTCAGGCGGCCCACACAACAACTAAAAAACAATGATCGCATAACACAGAAGGGAGTGACACGTAGGTCTGTGCGCTGAACTGACGGGGCATGGTCACCAACAGCAGGAGCTGTTGAGATCTCTGGTTCTGGATGTCATGGCTGGGGAACACGTACCGTGCCCTCATGTGGACATACAACCCCAATTCCAATGAAGTTGGGACATTGTGTACCTTCAGCATTGATGGTGCCATCCCAGATTGTTAAGTTGTCCATGCCATGGGCAACTAACACAGCAGAAGCAGGAGGTTTGAACATATTACACCCATTCTGCCATCCTTGCACTGGCTTTGTGTCTTGTGAGAGCAGATTTTAAGGTTTTGTTATTAACCTATAAAGTTGTCCATGGATTGGCACCTGTTTACCCTGGTGAACCCTACGTGCCGGGTCAGGTTTTGCAGTCGCAGGATGCGGGACTATTGTGTGTTCCCAGGGTGAAGAAGTCGGTGGGACAAAGAGCTTTTTGTCATCGTGCACATGCCCTGTGGAACAGTCTTCCTGCGACCGTGAGGCAGTCTGAGTCTGTGGACATTTTTAAGTCAAGACTTAAAACTTACTTTTATTCTCTTTCTTATGAATAGTTTTTATTTTTCTTATCTGTTTTATTCTCTTACTTGTGTTTTTTTTAATGTATGTATTTGAATTTTTTCTCATTGCTGTTTTTACTTACTTATTTTATTATGTGTGGCAACTTGAGGCAACTTTTGTTGTGATTTGGTGCTTTTATAAGCTGATTAAACAAAATTAAATAAATTACTCAGTAACATGTTTATCCTGGTAGATATCTTGACCTCCTCATTATATGCAATTCTGGCTGACATATAAGTTGTGCTTGGGAGATTCATGTAGGTAAGTCGGAAATGGGGCGTCTTGAACTTGTTCATGAGGAAATTACATATTCTGCGAATATGAATTCAGTTCAAACAGGATTCAATATACAGCGTCTTGGGATAATTCAGGGGTCTCCAATGACCTCACTCTCCCCTGTTCTCTTATCCCATGTGTCCGTTCATTTGAAAGATGGTTTTGACCAGTTATTTAAGTTTGATCATAATTACTCTGAGGCCTAGACCACCACTCAGAGATTTATTAACAGGCCTGTGAAAACTCCGCGGATCCACGGGATTCCACGGATTTCATCATGGGGAGGGGGCAGGGGTGTTAGTGTTGTACTCTTTAATTATGATTGTTACTGAGTTTTTAAAATGCTTATCGCAAAGCGTTTTTTTTTTTTTTACGACATCATGCAAGTTTTATAAGTCCGCGGACACTGATCTGTGTGTTACAGATACAAATCAGTTTCCTCGGATCCGCGGAGTTTCGAGGAGAATAAATGCCACTCAAAGCCTGGCTGTTACGACAGTTCAGTGATGGGCACACTTCCGATAATCCGATAACAGATAATTACCGAAGATAATGTTTTCATTATCGGATTATGGGACAGATAAATTTAAAAACCATCATCGGACTAATTATCTTCCGATGAATTGCCGTCAGATAACTTTTAGGACCGTTACATAGTAAACCAAGCTGAACAGTGAAAAACATTTTTAAAACTTTAAAGCAGTTGAGACCTACCTGTTAAAAGTTTCCTAATAGGTATGTTGTTCAACCACTCTATTCTCTATAAGCAAAGAAGAACTGGTGACCAAAAAAAAAAAAAAAATCTTTAACACCATACTGATATAATCGCAAAATCACCTAAGTCATCCAGAGGCATACATTTTTAACTTATGGTTCAAATTTTAACCTACTCATTTTGAGCAAGTTATTTAAAATTACTGTCATGTCTGAGTTTTATAAAGTGAAAATATCAGATATATGTTTTTGTTTTAAAGTAATGTGCTAATTTTTAGGGTTTTGTGAGCACATGCTGTGCCAGGCAGCAATGCATTATGGTAGCATAGGGTAATCTCAGATGTTCACGACAGGACAAATGCATTTCAGACACTCTGTTCAGGCTCCACGGATAACAGCATTAAACTCTAGTGTCTAAAACTCTCGTGAATATATTCTCTGGGTTGATAGACGTTAGTGTATTTGCGTTTGTTAAATTCCACGCATCTTAAATGTAGCAGACATGGATTATCTGGAATTTTGTTTGGCAAGTTTTCAAGGCCACTACTGCCATCTACTGGCCAATAGTGTTCATGGCAGTATTCGGCCCAAGTACTAAGTGTCTGGGCACCAGTAGATGGCAGTGTTCTATTTATTTTAACCCGGTTATATCAGATGGTGGTCAAATCAACTTTTTGGCTTTGCAAATGGCTTTTTTTTTTTTTACATATTAAGTTTAAAAACAACAACAACAAAAAAAACATTACAAGACAGCTCTGCGGTTGGATGCTTGTAGCTCTTCAGCAGCAGGAGGTGGTCGTGAGATGTTAAAGCTTGTTACTTAACAAGCAGGACGCGCGATTAACCTGAAACCCGGTCCAAAAATTCTCGCACGAATGTAAAATCATCTGAAAAATGGCCAAAACACACACAATGTAAAGCCAACATTTATGTGTCAAAATAAGGCTTTTCAGAACTGACCAATTGTTAACCTTGTCCTTTGTTTTATCTGTTTTTATTATTTATTAATGCATTTTAACCCGTGAAGTGCTTTGTGACTTATGTCTGTGAAAGGCACTATATAAATTTACTTACTTACTTACTAATATTGAGTGCACGTTTTACAACATCATAAAACATGCACACATCATCAAATGTGCGCACGGCATTAATAAAACATGCGCACATTCTCTCCACATGCAAAACATTTTGTGATGACACTAAAAATGCCTGTTTTTACAAATAAAAATGGAATATTTTACAAAAGCACATTTATCTTTAAACCAACACATGACACACGTCACATTAACGTGTTGGTTTGCATAATGAATGACTGAACCAATCAGTGTTTAGCAGAGGCACTTTTACCCAGAATGCTTTGCGGTCTATGTTTGTTACAAAACCTCAGAATTAGTGCATTATTCTGTTGTGTGGGCCGCTGAAGAGGAGGTACTGCTGGCCCACCACCACCAGATGGCACGAGAGGGCATCATAGCAACCGGGAGTGACAGCTGTCACTCGTCATCAGCACCAGCTGTCACTCATCCACATCACCACCACCATAAAGGCCGGACTGCAACTCCACCTCCCCGCCGAGAAATCAGCTACCTTGGAGGTAACTTCTCTGCTGACTTAAAACTGAATAATAGTCTGAACTCTTTTGCAGCCGTTTTCCTGTGGTGTTTGCCTTATCTGTGGGACTGGAGTTTGGTGTGATTAGCGACGGCTTCGCCTCACACCCCAACCAGATAAGTGGTTAAACAGGAGCTGCACGAGTGTGTGATTGGAGGTGGAGGTGCTCCCTCCCAAAAGAACACAGACTGTGGGATTACTGAGTGTGCGTACTCACACTCACCTGTGCTGTTTTTGTTCTCTGCCAGCAGTGCCAGGTCTGACAGCTGGAGACGGTGGCCACCTGGGGACTCGGGACTTGGCGGCTCCGGTGTTCTTCAGATCCGCTGGCGGTGAGGGCCGTGTGGGATCCGGCTCGGTTCTGGACGGGCGTCTCCTATCCTCAAGCCTGCCCACATGTCACCCAATGTGTAATTGACTGTAGTTCCAAACTTGTTGTTGTCTGTATTCCGTTGTGCACAATTTACAACATTAAATTGTTACTGTTTTGGCTTATCCATTGCCCGTTCATTTACGCCCCCTGTTGTGGGTCCGTGTTCCTACACTTTCACAACATATTCAACATTAAAAGATATATGTTATATTTTAACTTTGTACAAATGACAGAATTGACATTAATGGAGTTATTCTATCAGTATTTTCACAAAACCATAAGTTAGTATGACTTTATTTTTCAAGACCTCTGCCTGACCGGAGCATTACAATTAGCAAAGAGCTGTTCTTGTGAGTGCTTTCAGGATTCGTCTGTGCAGCTTCCTACAGGAGGCAGCATGGTCAAACATAGAAATACTGACTCATTCTTTGGGTCTTTAGTCGCTTTTTGATGTTTTCAAAAGCGATCGTGTTAAAAATCAATTTCAGCTTCTTAGTAACTGCAAATGTACCAGAGACAACACTGGAATTTATCGGTTATCGATTATCTGTAACTTCCGATACATTTTTGGGTGGTTTATTGTTATCAAAGATAACTTTTCAGTTATCTTATTATCTGTTATCGAAGTTAATTTTTTGGTTATCTGTGCCCACCACTGCGACAGTTGTCGTAAAGCGGGACTGGTTGGTTGCTGCGGTGACACTGTGTGGCTCCTGTGTGAAGCTTAGCTAAACGTAGCATGTGGACATCGCAATCTTTTAGAACTTTCAAGTTTTTAAAAGAAGAACTTTGCAGCATGTCTGTGTCACGGAGCGACATCAGACAGAGCGAAGATGGCAAGAAAGACGGTTTGAAAAATCTGATAAGGACAAGAATCTGTGGAATTGTTGCTAGCTTCATGAACACACCTGAAAGATAAACGGGAAAAATGAACTGATAAGAATTTTTCTCTCTGGAAATAAACATTGTGCTGTTCAAACAGGATTTCAGAAAAGATTATGTGCCTTTTTTCTTTCATTAATCTAGACTTTCTTTCATTGAAAAAAAAGACGTGGCTTTGAATGAATTTAGCCTACATGAATTACGCAACAATGTCAATTAGATAAACAAAACCATGCCCATGATTCATGCTATTCTTAGGCGTTGTCCTTCATCTGAGTGGTCTTCATCCCTCTTCGTCGTGGCACTGGTCCTGCCCACACACGCCGTGGAGTGTTCCTGCTTCCTCTTTCTCCTTAAAGTGACACCTGTGCCTAAAATGATAGGAAATTGTTTTGGGCCAGAAAACTGCAAACTGAAAGACTGTCAGCAAGTCTCATCACATGGTTATACCACAAGAATATTAGCACATCTCAAAATTGCACAACATTCTGACAAACAAGTCTAATCATACCCGTGTATCAAGTTTAGTCTACTTATCGGACTGTTTATGGTCAGTACTGGCATCATGTTCCATATACTGTTTGCAACATGTTTCTCAATGTATCTTCAGGGCCTCTTTGAAACGGGGACACATCACATTTACAACACTTTGAAAATGATTATATAAGTAAATCATCTTTATAACAGCATGCTAAGAAACTAAACTAATATTTGAGCAAAAGCAAATCTTAGAACAAAAGCGAATGTAATCATAAACATAACATGTAGACACAATACACAATTCAACAGCATACAAACATATGTCAAAAATATTTGAACAGAGATATCGTGTAATTAACCTTAGCTATTGATTACATGTTTAATAAGCATTGATAAATACTGATCATTATGAGCATATGAGTAATATATTCTTCAACAGCAACAAGCTCTATTAATATAGAAATGATCACTTCCAAACATTAGAACACACTCATAAATGTAACAATATATTCTTGGCTCAATAAAAGATAAAGAATAATAGGATGATTCTGAATGGGGAAAAAAGCACAAATGTTTAATGCATATTTTAGCACATTTAGGATATATTCCTTCAATTCTCCCCTTTGAACTCTGATACCAGAGGTCAACACCTTAAGGCATGGTTTCCAATTCAGGTCAATTTAATATGATAATTCAATTCCCGACAATGATCCAATACTCCAATCAAAGCAATACTGCTAAACATGTAAGCATATAGGCAAACATCAATTTGACCCAACCATAGTACCCCTGTGCCGTACCTTCATTGCCAGTTCAAGTGAGTCAGAGTCCCACAAAGACCAGGTCGAGTAATCGTGACTGTGCCTGCCTTAGGTTGTCCCAGGGTTTAAGATGGGCTCTTACCTGTCATGGGCTATCCAGCCTTGCACTACTCGCCTGAAAAAGGATACCAAGTGGGCAGGGGTACCAAGGGGTGGGGGAACAACCATTTGAGATGTCATATCCAAACAGTTTGAATTTTCACAGATCATCATATTTGTAGGATCATTGAAAGTGAATTTAAATATCTCTTTAATAATTTATCTCAGAATAGAGCTGTTGGATCAATCAATGCTTAAACAAAACATGACAGTAGTATTCAAATAATAATAATAAGAAATAATAATAATAATAATAATAAATGAATAAGGACAGGATCAGATATATATCATTACCATTATGTTGACAGGTTCTAAGGTCCCCATTCAGTTTAGCCCCCAACCCTGCCCCCTGATGGTATGTAAGCAGTTAGTTCACTGCAGCACCTATATCAGTAACAAAAAGGGTGTAAGCAGTTCTTCGTTGCCAGATTTAAGAACAGTAAGCATTCTTCATTGCACAGTGCATTATGGAAAACATCTACATTGCGTATCAGTGACTCACTAAAAAAAAAATAAAATAAAAAATAAAAATTATGAGAAGAAGAAGAGAGAAAAATAAACATAGAACACAGTAATAGCAGTAATAACATATCGGTCTTCATTAAAGGTCTGGTTTCGTTAGGAGAGTGCAGTGGCATTTATTAGGGGTGAGGGCCCCCAATTTGTTGTCCAAGGCAGCAGTGATGCATCTGAGAGACAAATGACTTATACACTGGACCAGTACAGTTACTGATACAGTCAGAGAAATTATAATTGAAGCTACCAGTCCTTTCCACTTGCCAAAATGTTTGCAAAACCAGTCAACTATTATGTTATTAATTGTAAATTTTTCAGCCAATTCCTCAGAGAGTGTCTGTTAGTCCAGTCCAGGCTCTGGTTACAGAACCATCAAATACAACACTGTTTTTGGGATAAATGCACAGCACTTTGTGGCCAAACGCCAAACATATGGCATACATCCCCCATCGGCAATAACAAAGTCCAAGATAATCTGTTTTGGTAATCCATCAATATAACTTTTAGTTGTTCATGTGGTCCAGTCACAGTGTCTCTGGTCAGATTATTCAATGTTTGACATTGAAATCACTGCAGAACTCAATGAGTGAGTTGCACTCAAACCATTTGAGGAAACCGATTGCCTTAAACCATTTGAGTTTGCCAACTTAAATAGAATCATTTTCAACAATTTAGTTGTTAAAGTGTTAGTAGCTTAATGATTTATAGTTAATTAAACATATGTAAATCTAGTTTCTGTTTTTCAATAAAAGTGACAAATAACTTTCTGCCTAAAAATTTGAATTATGTTTTGGATTAGATTTTTTGATGCATTCTTTAGTTTATTTGTTGACTCTGCATTGCATTGTTATGACTGTCCATTCAACTCAATCTCCGGCATGGAAGTCAAACTCTCTAACCAGAAGGCTAAAACCCATGACTCTGACCTTGTGACCAGAGAATTCTTTGAAGCTGTTAGGAGAGAGGTTTACTAACTACATATGCACATCGACACCTGCTGGACCCCGTTACATAAGCTCAATTAAAATGAGTGAATGGAATGCACTGGAAATACATCACCAACACTTAAATGCCCCAAAGCCTTAAATGCACTTAAAGGAACTGTGTTGTTATGACAACAAATCATTTTTGAGTTAGTTTAATTAATGGAAATGAGTGACTATAACTTTTTCAAATTTGAGTTTCATTAACTTAATTATTGTATTAAAATAGTGTTTGGTTTAACAGTGAATGGATATAATTAAATCAATGTACATGTTTTGGTTATCATACTCCTAACAGATAGTTGACTCAAACCCCCTTTTACCCCAGGAAACTACACTCATATAAGGGATATAGCAATAGCAAAATGCAGACATTGGATTCACTTGGATCTTCTTCTTTGTCTTTCGGCTGTTCCCGTTAGGAGTCGCCACAACAGATCAATCGTTTTCATCTCACCCTGTCCTCTGTATCTTCCTCTGTCACACCAACCACCTGCATGTCCTCCCTCAGCACATCCATAAACCTCCTCTTTGGTCTCCCTCTTCTCCTCGAAACTCTACTGCCATCTCTCCTAGACTTTTCCAATGCCTCCACTGGAATGTCATCTGGACCAACTGCCTTTCCACTCTTCATCCTCTTCATAGCAGCCCTCACTTCTTCCTTACTAATCTCTTGTACTTCCTGATTTACTTTACTTCTGGTCACTGCTCAAGTATTTCTATTACCATTTGACTGTGAATATGAATTTTTTTCTTTTGTTCTCATTTTTTGGCTACAGGTGATGGGAACAACAGACAAACTGTCTATGCCGTTAATGATGACATCAATGCACTATAGGTATTCTATCTGTTCATGCTGACACAAAATGACTGCAACCCTCATACGTACTCATCAAACCATGATGTTCTATTTACAAGGGCATTTTTCTTTTTACAGGAAATATGAGCGGTGGCTACTGAAGAGGACGCGATTCAAAAATACTGCACTATAATCTATTATCTGCAAATGGGAATCATTGCCAGAATGTGTAGTGTGCATGTTTTAAACTCAAATTTCTGCTTTTATAATGGTTGACTTTGTGGGTGGATGCTGTCAGGAGTCTTTGGCTTCACCAGCAGGGGGCAGTGCAGACTTGCTCAAGCACGAGTTCATCAAATAGTTGGGGAGTGATCAGGAAACAGGAACCCACTCCTCACACAACTGTGACAGCCACTGATCTTTATATAATACTGGATAGCTCATTGGGCAGGATTTTTTGAAGGAAACCAGCCACCATATCGCCACTCCGATGTCCCGCTCCTGAACACTCTTTTCTATTGATCTTTAATGAGGTGCACGCAACTTTATTCTTTGTAATTTTGTTAAAAAAATATCTTCATGTGCAGCTATAAACTGCACAAATCACCAGTTCAAAGGCTGTGGACGAACATTTCACCTGTGAGTATGATTGAAATGGGAAGTGATGAACAATAATTTGAAGAGTTCTATCCCTCATTCCAGCATATAGGCAAAGATAATAATAAATAATAATAATAAGTGTGCCACATGTTGTGTTTTGTTTTGGACAAACTATTTTAAGACATTTATTAGGTCTACTTGCATAGTTTTGGAGCTTTAGGTGTTGTTGCTACGAGCTTTATTACTTATACCAGATTGAAGCTCATAGAGCTGTGTGTAATAAATGTTGTCATTGCAGGGAAAACTAACTCTCCTGTAGCTTGTTAAGTGGTGTTTTATTCTTTTAGTGCAACTATTAAAAAATCCACTATTTCTGTATTATCCATCATGACTTTTGTTATCCATCCACTTTTGTTCATGATATGGTACCAACACACACACACACACACACACACACACACACACACACACACACACACACACACACACACACACACACACACACACACACACACACACACACCACACCACACCATATATATGTATAAGCTTGCTGATGATTCTTCAAAACTGTATAAACTTTGATTAAAGAATGATCATTTTTAGAATTGAGTATTTGTCCCACTGAGTTATGAGAAAGAAAAGATTGGAAGAAAGTGTCAAAGTAATAAAGAAAGAAGAAAATAAATAGCTAATAATGGCATGTATAGATTAGGAGGGATCAATCTTACATTATCCTAAGAACAAAAATAAGTAAATGAGAGAATCAGCTCAGTTACTCCTTGAAATTGTTGACATTCTAATAAGCTGTCTATGTGTGGTCTGCATAAGTTGGGAGTGGCAAGATGGCTGCCAGTTTGCTTCAGCTGACTGTACGGAGTGTGTGGGCCAGTGAGCGATCCAGTAATATATAGAGATCAGGGGGCACAGCCCGCTGAGCATGCAGACATGCAGAAGGGCAGCTGTAATTAACTGAGAGTGTGCTTGACGCAACTGAGACATGCAGCCAGACACACACTGCCCCTTGTGGAGGTGGAGGGAAGGCCAAACAGGAATGAAACAAGGAAACTGTAACCTCAACACTTCCAACATATTGTCTCATTAACACTGCTGTAGACAATGTTTGATTTAATCTCAAGAAGGAAGAACAAAGCTACAGCCACGTAACTTATTCCGGCATTTAACAGCGTATCGTTCCTCTGGGGTATGTGGCAAAACCAGAATTGTGTTTGTGTGACATGAGAACAGTGTTTGTGCACCGGCGGTGCATTAATTGATATGAATATATTACAAAATCCTCTTATGGCAATCTGGCACACATCTGCCAACTAAGCAAATTAGCATTATAAGTAATTACACACTTTCTGTAGCCACGGGGTTTAATTTGGAGCACAAAACTGTCTCTGCACTTAATCTGTTTGTTTTATCGCCAGCAGCTATTTATTAAGTTTTTCTCTTACGCTGTTTTTTGATCCAACTCACCTGCCTTGTGTCATGTCACACACTGTAGTTGTTTGGCATTCACATAAATACCATTTGAAAGTATTGAATCTCAAAGAAATGATTATTAATAAATGTGAAACTGTGTTTTACACATTTCCATCCAGTTATAATCTGTCATGTATTTCTGCAGGACCAGTAGTGAGTCAGGTAAAACCTGCCAGTGCCACAATTGGGGAGCTCAGTCTCATTTGAGGGCGGGCGCTAAATGGGTAAAATATGGCGCATATGACATAATTTCTCTACTTCCTGGGACAGAAACACTGCACTTTCTCTGAGTTTTTGGGCAAATTACATGCAAAAAAAATGGAAAAGGTAAAGAAAAAGTGATGATGCAGTGGAAAGTGGACAAGTGTTATGGTTTGTTTATGACCCGGAGCTCAAATGTGTCGAGGCGGTTTTGCAGGCGAGAGAACGGAGCGACTCTGGTTAACTGTGTAGGCTAGCACTTACTGACACGACCTGTCTCATTTGTCTCGTCTTCCCTTCTCCACTGGAACTGAAAAAAAAACGTCACTTTTGACAACTGCTTCGGTGATTGCAGCCGAAGACAAAACAGCACACCATTTTTTCGTTAGAATCGACGCCATCTGTGGGAAGAGACTAATCCCCGGGCAAAGTGTGGGCGTGTCAGCACAAACCATTCGGAGGATGGTGAGTTTCAATCGGAAACCATTTTAAACCGGCACGTCCGCTAGGTGACAGCGAGAATGTGTTTAAATTTACTGAGCCTGGCTGAATGTTTATGCTGAAACTCCCACACTCTGCCCGGGATCACCAACTGAATGGTCCCACCTAAAAATCGTTCAGCCGTGCCTTCACTACACATGCGTCATCAGCCGTGGTTCACGGATTATCACTTTGTTTCTGCTTCAAACTGCACTCCAGTCATCATCTCTCTCAGCGACAGATATCTGAAGCTTTTGAACAACAATCATTTCCACATAAATTCAGCATTATTTCATCATAAAAGACAGTTCACTGCGTATCGGTCATTTCAAAGCGTCACCGAGTATAGCTTCGTTTCTGCTTAAAACTGACTTTAGAATGATTGAAGAGGTTTTACCTTGTGATCTGACGTCTCATAATCCCATTAATCCATTTGATTGCTTTGGGTGAAGAGACTCTTTCTCAGACAAGCCGCTGAGCTCCGAAATGACACATGCACAGTGGAGGTAGGGTGGACCAATATTTAGGCGCGGACCGTTTGGGCTGCAACACCGGGTTTCTCACACCAGCTGTCCCTGTCGTGTTCGTGTTTCAAGGATGAAGAATGAGGCTTTTATATTTGCCAAATAAAAGAGAAGGCAGCTGTTCTTTTAATAATCAAACCTGCAGGTGCAACCATTACACACTCCAAACACACTTCTTCTACTACTCGTGCTGCTACCACAGTATACAGTAGCAGCGCCCTCATGTGGGACCACATATAATTACAACTGATCATTACATCCCCCTTTCTTTGAAGATAAATGCTGTGCATTAAACAGAGGAACATTGTTTTTTTTTTTCCATATATATGTGTAGAAAACATTAAACAACTAATACTGGCACAAAACAAGTCAACTCAGAAACATGCTGACAACAAATATTGTCCAATGAATGCATTGAACAACTTTATCTCTTTCTGTGTTTATTCTTATAAGTTGAGTCTGTCCGGTCTCTTTATTTCTCGAGTTGACCTTCTTAGATCAGGTTGCTGTGGTAAAGTTTCTGTGTTACAACCTGTTGGTGGAGTCGTAACAGGCAATCCTTCATGACCTCCACTGTCCACATTAGTGATTGGTGATGCGTCTGTTACGTCTGAGAGTTTGACCATCCTCGGTCTCCGCTGTGAAGGATCGTGGTGCCACTTCCTGTAACACAGTACCTTTTGTATTCCATCCGTCGGCGTCCTCAATTCGCACTGGGTCACTGCTTGCCAGTGGAGAGAGTAGTTTGGCTGAAGTATCATAGAACGCCTTTTGTCTCATTTTCTGCTGTCGTAGCCTATTTTGGATCTTGCCGCGTTTCTTTTGTCTGACCTTGTTGCTTACGTAGCTTGGCAGTGTAGTACGGAGCTTTCTATTCATCAGCAGTTCTGCAGGTGATAGTCCGCACTGAAGAGGAGATGCTCGGTAGCTCAGAAGAGCTAGATATGGATCTGAGTTACTATCTGATGCTTTCTTTAGAAGCTGTTTCAGAATGTGAACTCCTTTTTCTGCTTGTCCATTTGATTGTGCAGAGTGTGGACTTGATGTGACATGATGAAAGTCGTATTGCTCCGTAAACCTTTGCCATTCACTGCTCGTGAAACATGGACCATTGTCACTGACCACAGTGTGGGGAATGCCATGACTGGCAAAGATGGATTTAGCATGTGTTATGACACATGCTGATGACATGTTTGTTAGCAAAGCCATTTCTGGATAGTTTGAGTAATAATCGGTTGCTACAAGATAGTCTTTACCTTTGAGATGGAATAAGTCCATTCCCACTTTTTGCCAGGGTGCAGTGGGCAACTCCATTTCCACCATTGGCTCTTTTGTTTGTTTGCTCCTGTGTCTCTCACATGTTTCACACTTGCTTACTAGTGTCTCAATGTCTTTGTTTAGACCAGGCCAATAGACTGACTCCCTCGCTCTCCTTTTACACTTCTCAATCCCAAGATGGCCCTCGTGGATCCTGTTAAGCACATCTGATCTCAAACTCTCCGGGATAACAATCCTCCCCTTTTTGAGTAACAGTCCATCCACCAAGCTTAGGTCACCACGAACATGGTAAAACTGTGGACATGAACCAGCAGGCCACCCCTCCTCAACATTGTGAAGGACATGCTGTAACTCTGTGTCCTGTCTGGTAGCCTCTACTATTTGTCTTGACTTTGTGTCTGACACAGGCAACATTGTAGACACCATGTTCACATGACATTCAATATCCTTATCAGTTGTGCTAGCACAGTTGCTCTCAGGTGCTCTGGAGAGAGCATCGGCAAAAATCAAGTGTTTCCCAGACATATAAACAAGTTCAAAGTCATTGCATTTTCATCATTAAGCGTTGGATCCTTGGGGACATTTCATTTAGATTTTTCTTGATTATGGAGACCAGTGGTCGGTGGTCAGTCTCCACAGTGAAAGACAGCAGTCCATATATGTAGCTGTGAAAACGCTCTAAACCATAGGCCACACCCAAACACTCCTTCTCTATCTGGGCATACTTGCATTCTGAGTTGGTCATGGACCTCGATGCATAGGCCTGGAGGAGAACGGCACCGATACCATCTTTCGAAGCATCAGTTGACACTTTGATCTTTTTAGTGTGGTCATAGAAAGCTAAGACAGGTGCTGTGGTTAATGTCTTTTTAAGCTTTTGCCACTCGTTCTCATGTTTTGTGGTCCATTTAAAATCACAGTCATTGTGCAACAGTTCACGAATGCAGGATGTCTTTGCAGTGAGATTGGGAATGAATTTACCAATAAAGTTGACCATCCCCATAATGCGCAACACACCTGTCTTGTCTGTTGGCGTAGGCATGTTCAGTATCGCCTTTATTTTCTCTTGGTCCGGTTCAACACCTTGAGCTGTGAGTTTATCTCCAAGGAAGAGTATTTCCTGTACTCCAAACTCACACTTGTTTCTGTTGAGTTTTAGTCCGTACTTTTGGATGTACTCTAACACTTTGCAAAGTCTTTGATTGTGCTCCTGGAGAGTGGAGCCCCAAATGATAATGTCGTCAATGTAGACTCGAACTCCTTCCAAGCCCTCAATGATTTGTTCCATAGCTCTGTGAAATATTTCTGGAGCTGACTTTATCCCAAATAGCAGTCAGAGATAGCAATACCTCCCAAATGGTGTATTAAAGGTACACAACTTTGTACTGCTTTCATCTTGTTTTAACTGCCAGAAGCCTTGTGATGCATCAAGCTTTGTGAAGTAGGTCGCTCCTGCCATTACACTGATGATTTTGTCACGTGTGGGTATTTGGTAGTACTCTCACTTTATATTCTCATTGAGATCTTTTGGGTCTATACATGTTCTCAACTCTCCATTCTGCTTCTTGGTGACTACCATTGAGTTGACCCAGTCTGTAGGCTCTTCAACTTTTCTGATCACACCTAGTTTGGTCATTCTGTCTAGCTCTTTCTTAAGGGCTTCACGTAGTGGTTCTGGCACTCTGCGTGGTGCATGTATAACTGGCTGTGCACCTTCTTTGAGCTGGATTTTGTATGTGAAAGGGAGTGTACCAAAACCTGTAAACACATTTGAGAAGTGCTGTACTATTGCGTCTACAGAGTCTGGTGAGGCGTTTGGCTTTGCACCGATACAGTACACTCTTTTCACTAGCCCTAGTTCTTCACATGACTTGTCACCCAAAAGGGATTCACATCCTTGGTTCACAGCTGAAAACAGCACATGGTGCACTTTGCCTTTGACCGTAATATTTAACTTACAAGTGCCTAAACATTGAATCGGCTGCCCATTGTAGTCTTTTAGTTCAGAGCCTTTGCAACGTATTTGTGGCTTTGTCTGCATCTCCCTTATGTCTGACATACTTATAAGATTTGCTTTGGCACCTGTGTCCAGTCTCATTGTAACTATTGTGCCATTCACCAGTAAAGGAGCTATCCATTTATCTTCTTTGGCAATGCTGTTCACTTTTTGTGGCTCGTCTTCACAGTTAACAATGCCAACAAAGAAAGTGTCACTTAAGTCTGTATCCTCAATCACATTTACAGACTTTCCTCTTTTTCCCTCCTTTGCTACCGAAAAGCATTGTTTGGCAAGATGGTTTTTTCCCTGACATTTGGAGCATACTTTGCCAAAGGCTGGGCACTGTCTTGGTTTATGTTGAGACCCACAGCGCTTGCAGATGTACTCTGTGTCATCGGTCCGCTGTGCAGTCCCGGTCCGGTTGCGGCGCCTCCTTTGGAATTTCACTGCACCGACTGCTGTAGCTGCTCCATCACGTGTGCGCCGACGCAGTCACTACATCTCCAAATGTCCTCATATGCTTTTGGACATTTCATTAGCTTGGCATATCTTTACAGCCCCATCAAGCGTCAAGTCGGTCTCACGCAACAGTCTTTCACGCAGCTTCTTATCATAAATGCCAAATACTATTTGGTCTCTCACCAATGAGTCTTTAAGTGTCCCAAAATTGCAAGTCTGAGCCTTTAGACGTAGGGCTGTCAGGAAGTTATCAAATGGTTCACCCTGTAGCTGCACACGAGATCTAAACATATATCTTTCATATGTCTCATTCTTCTTCAGTGTGCAGTGGGCATCAAATTTATGAAGCACAACATCCAACTTATCTTTGTCGTCTGGCGAGTCAAACACGAACGTATTAAACACTTCAATGGCCTGTGGCCCTGCTAACATTAGCAGTAGTGCTACTTTCCTCGTGTCCGGCTTCGTGTCCAGACCCATGGCCGTGACATACAGATTGTAGTGCTGCTTGAAGGCACGCCAATTTTTGTCGACATTTCCCGTCAGTTTCAAGCTGTCAGGTGGCTTCAAATCCATGTTGGCTCACGTCTGATTTCTTCAGTTTTCTCCTGGTACCATGTCGTGTTCGTGTTTCAAGGATGAAGAATGAGGCTTTTATATTTGCCAAATAAAAGAGAAGGCGGCTGTTCTTTTAATAATTAAACCTGCAGGTGCAACCATTACGCACTCCGAACACACTTCTTCTACTACTCGCGCTGCTACCACAGTATGCCGTAGCAGCGCCCTCATGTGGGACTACATATAATTACAACTGATCATTACAGTACCCAGATGTGGTCAAATCCCACGATATCACGTAGGGGTTCAAGCAAGACTGTGCTGCCTATTATGTGCTTTTTGTAGCCTGGTCAAACCAGGCCCATTCACTGACTGATGTGTTTCATTGTTCAACTCATGCAAATATTCTTACCATTGCAGTCATAAGCATAAACATTTAAACATAAACATTTTTGTATACTTTTTGTTGAGTCTTTTTGTTCATTAATTTCTATACCTTCTTACCCCAATCATGGAGCATGGTGTGGCGTGGGGTGGGGGCAGGGGGTTAGCTGTCAGCAGTCATAGGGTGCTAGGCAGTTTTCACCCCGGACAGGACGGTAGTCTTACTGCAGGGCCACATATATAGTACAGTTGTGGTCAGAGGTTTACATACAGCCATCATGGGCATCAATATCATGGTAATTTTAATGATGTTTCTGAACTGTTCTTTTGCCACAGTGGAATGATTGTACAGCATACATCATTAATAACTTTAACAACAACAACAACAAAAGAACTGGGTGCACAAGTTTGAATTTATTTTGGATCTTCTCTCATACACAGTTCCAGAAGTATACATATAGTCTCAAATAAATACAAGATTCGCTTAAATCAGAGGTCTCAAACCGGTTCCAGAAAGGGCCGAGAGGGTGCAAGCTTTCTGTGCAACCACCCACTCCAGCAGGTGATTTCACTGATAACTGATTCCACCTGCTCAAAGTGATGTTAATCAGTGAAATCACCTGCTGGAGTGGGTGGTTGCACAGAAAGCCTGCACCCTCTCGGCCCTTTCTGGAACCGGTTTGAGAAATCTTTGAATAAGTGGTGCTGAAGGTTCCACAATGTCTTTTAATGTGACAAGGCCGAGGCCTATTAAGTCCTTGTTTGTGATCATGATTGATTACAACTGGCAGTTTATTTTTGCCAGCATAAAAATTATGTGTTTGATACCACTCATTGAACTGACTACTCAGAACATTGGTCAACTTCAACTTGCATGGAAATTGGTTACAATGTTAGGAAGTTAGTCTTGCTATGAACCTGGAAGGTTTACATCACCATGGACTGAGAGGGTGCCGACCAAGAAAGAAGCCCCTACTCCATAATCTACACCTAAGCTAGACTGAAATTTGCTGCTGCCCACATGAACAAGCCAAATGCCTTATGGAAAAAAAGTTAAATGGTCAGACAAGACAAAGATCGTGCTATCTGGCCAGAATGACAAGAGGTATGTTTGGAGGAGTAAATGTGAGGCTTTCAAATGTAAAAACACTGTACCAACTGTATGGTCGTGGGAGCATCAGTCTCTGGGACTGTTTTCCTGGCAGTGTTGTTTTGGCCTTTATAAGTTCAACTGAGTAATGTAGTTTTTATACACTGCCCTCGACCGCCCTCTGGTGGTTGCTTAGTGATAGTGTTTTGTTGATCTGGGGAGAAAAGAAAATGCAAGAGGGTGGTACACAAGGCCGAGCTGTTCATGCATTGAGCTGATGTTGAACTTTGTAATGCTGTTGTCTTGAACAAGAATGTCCATAGGTATTGGGATAGGAATAATAATAATAATGGAAAAATAATTTTCTTTTTGTTTTGTGTAAAATTTATACAAATATGTAAATAAGCTGTGTCAAGGCACTTCACACGAGTAAGGTCTAACCTTACCAACCCCTAGAGCAAGCACACAGACAACAGTGGTAAGGAAAAACTCCCTCTGATGATATTGAGGAAGAAACCTCAAGCAGACCAGACTCAAAGGAGTGACCCACTGCTTAGGCCATTCTATCAATTACAAGGTTTTGCAAAGTTTTACAAAGCTGAAGAAACAGAAAACAGGAAATCAAACAACATACGAAAGAAAATGAGAAGTCCACGCAAGCATCAGAATCTTTGCTATGTTTCACAGGTGGAAGAAAGCACTAACTGTAATATCTCTAATGTGTAAGTCAAAGGACAATGCGAGGTCAAAAATCATCCCATGGTTCCTCACTTTGTCATATATGTCATGTGATGTATGACACATGAGTCTAGGTTAAGCATTAACTGATCAAACTGATTCAGTTCAGTCTTGGCCGAGTTTAAAAGTAAGAAATTGCTGGACATCCAGCTTTTCACTGATGCCAGGCAATCCTCTAAGGACTTTATGTGTATAAGATTACCAGTAGTTATCGGCATGTACAACTGAGAATCATCAGCAAAGCAATGAAAGGTAATCCCAAAATGCCACAATATGTGCCCAAGGGGTGCTATGTAACAGGAGAACCCCTATGGGACCCCATATTTCATGTCAACAAGGTTGGAGGAAGTGTTATTGTACAAGACACAGTGAGAACAACTGATCAGGTATGATGTCAACCATGCATGGCCATTCCCAGTAATTGCAAAATGATTCTCCAACCTATCAAGTAGAATACGGTGACCCACCGTACCAAACACAGCACGAAGATCTAACAGTACCAGAACCGTCGTGGTGTCTGAATCCATTGCAAGCAGAATATCATTTACCACTTTCATGAGAGCCGTCTCTGTGGAATGATAAATTCTAAATGCAGACTGCAGTGGTTCAAAGAGATCATTCTCAGTAAGGTGGTCCACAAGCTGCTGTGAAACCACTTTTTCCAGAATTGTAGAACAAAATAATAGATTTAATATCAGCCTATAATTCTTCAATACCCTAGGGTCACAGGTACATTTCTTAAGTATTGGTTTAATCACTGCAGATTTGTAACATTTAGGAACAGATCATGAGGTTAGTGATAGATTAATCATTTCCAACACAATATGCCCAAGAGTGGGCCACAGGTCCTTAAACAATTTTCTTGGTATAGGATCATACTTTTAGCAGACATTAAAAGTTTTGTCAGCATGCCCATTGAGATAATATCAAATTCAGTAAATCTAGGCAATATATCAGTGATGGCATCCACCTCGATAACAGGGTGTAGTGGCTGGATTAAGGCATGCTGGGATATATTTGGGTGATTCTTTAACTACGGGCACTATTGGCCTTGTAAATGTAATTTCCACCACACCATTGCCTTACAATATAAAGCGCCTTTGGGCAACTGTTTGTTGTGATTTGGCGCTATATACATGTGCTCTGATGTCACTGTTTATCTCCATAGAAACTACCCAAACAATCTTTCATACAAACTGTTTAAAGGGACATTACAGTGTTGTGGTGGAAATTACGGCAATAGTGTGGGACAACTACATTTTGTTTAAAAAAAATCACAACAGTTATATGACATTGACTACCCCAATCATGTTTTTATTATTTTACTGATATTTTATTCAGAGATATTTTAAAACATTAGAAAAAAACGTTTCTTTACCATTCATTTTTATCATTGAAGATCAAAAGTCTGGGTGTGGGACAAGCACAAAACGGCAATATTTGCATATAATGATGCTGAAAAAAGGTGAAAAAGTCATCATAGACTACTAGAACAAATTTCTTAACACACTTTCATTGTAAAGATGACTATAAAAGTGTGAAATTTCCCCTTTTTTCTGTTTTTCATACAATATGATCAAAGGACATAATAAGTGCCCATAGTCTAAGAATCACCCATTTAACTCATTGAGTGCCAGCCATTTTCAAAGTTCAGAACATCCCAGTACCAGGATTTCTTCAGCATTTGAGTGTTATTTCAAGACCCATAGAAAATTGAGTTCTATGTCCATGTCAACAACAAACATACCACAAGAAAAGAAAAGAGAAGAAAAATTGGATCGATGACTCGTCTTTGGCGCGGGGTGTTACTATCGGAAAAGACGCCTTTTAGAGTCGGTGGCATCGAGTGAGTTAACCTCGTGTCATCCATTTGCTTGTCAAAGTAATCTAAAAAATCTTGGGCTGTAAAAGGAGAGTGACTTACCGGTGGTTGCCCATGAATAAGTGTTGCCACAGGAACTTTGAATTATGCTTGTTTTTGTAGTAGTAGTAGTAGGCCTGCTTTGTAGCCAGTAGCGCATGCTTATAGTTGATGTTGAGGACAGTGACCTTATGTTAATGAGACCCAAATGAATGGCCTCAGTGGGGTTGATGACTGGACTATTTGGATTTGGGGGTGATCTTTGAGTAGCATATATTAGATGCCTAAAATCTGGTTTAATTTTAAGAAGTTCCACGTGGATTGTAGGAAGCAGACACAAAATACTTGATAAGTAGTAACAGTGGACAGCCACAAGTTCCTCGGCCTTCATGTGCCATCTGACCTGAGCTGGTCGGCAAACACTGCAGCCACTGGGAAAAAAGCTCAGAACTGGCTGCACTTCATCAGACTGCTCAGGAAGGCTGGGCTGAGTTGCCGTCCTCTCTCACAATCCTGACAGGCCTTGGAGAGTATTCTCACCCATACATGTAAACCTATATGGATTGTCCGTATATTATACAGATTTTTACGAGTTTCAGAGTCATACGGACGTACAAATAAAGTCTTACAGATATTCAGGGTTTTCTGCTGTACATTTATTTTACTGTTGTTTTTCTTAAACATCGTCAAGTGATCGTTCTAAACAAAGGAAACCGGACGCTTGTTTTCCAAGTCTCGCGCATTACCATAATTTATGGTAACTTCTAGACTGGTCTGCGGGTCCCATATGTAAATTATGTATCAGGGACCCCATTACATTACATTATGGTAATATGGGGACAAGTGACCCCCGTGTACGCAATCGTGAGAGAGACGTAGTTGTATCTGCTGATGCGCACGATAAATGCACCAAATTACACAGCGTCTGTTTACACCTGAGAGACTTTATTGCTGAGCAGAAGAATGGTGACACCGAAAAAAAGAATGAAGTACAGCAGGCGGTATCTCCCTGAATGGAAGGAAATGTTTAATGGGGTCATTGTGCCTGCGAAGAATCATGAGGAATACGCGCACTGCACAATTTGTGTGCGAGACATCAAGGTAGTGGCGTCCGGCATTTACGATGTGAAAGAACATTTGAAATCCAAACTACACCAGCGGCTTTCACACCAGAGACAAAATCAGCCACAAATTATGATGTTTGCAAAATCCAGTGTCCAGACAAACGTCCCCCGAGCACAAGTTACAATTTGTAATTTCATTGCTCAGCACAATTTGCCAGTGGCCGTTGCTGACCACCTGATGGAACTGTTGCCGCGGATATGTACCAACAGTACAATTGCTAAGTCAATTAGCTGCAAGTGGATGAAAGCCACACAAATAATTAAGAAGAGCCTGGCCCCCAAAGCCACACAGCCCACCATCCAGCACTGTCGAACGTCGCCATACTCCATCATGATCGACGAGTCGAATGACAAGAAAACCGACAAGAGACTGGCCATCCTGGTACGGATCTTCGACATCAACACAGGGGCGAAGTCGAGGATCATTGACATGCCAGTCTGCAACATAGGCACTGGCGAGGCAATTTTCGATACACTTGATGAAGTTATGAGGTATGTTTTATTTTGTTCATTATATTTGATTTATTTTTCATGATTTTATTAATGTATTTCCATTAGTGACTGTCACTAATGGAAATACTGTATTTCCATTAGTGACATTTCTTGTTGATGATTTTATTAATGTATTATACATTAATAAAATCATCAGCAAGAACTGTGTGTCAGTGTTCTTGTTGATGATGAAACAAGAACTGTGTGTCAGTGACACACAGTTCTTGTTTCTGTAAAAAATAACTAGATTTGACACATTCAGTTCTACTATAAAATTCAGCTTGACGCATGAATACTAGTTGTTTCATTATTACTGTAGTATAGTCGAGTTTGTTTTTGTAGAGACAGTGCATATTTTTTTATTTCATTGACTGGTAATCATTGATCGGATTTTCAAAATATAAGAGTTAATAATTTCAATGACCTAAATTTGAATCTTGATGTAATGATTTTGCTTTAGGAAAAATGAAATTTCCTGGGACAACTGTGTCGGGTTTGCCTCAGACAACTGCAACGTCATGATTGGGAAGCGTAACTGTCCTGTCCAGAATAAAGGAGAAATTTGGCCAATCTATGCATTGGAGCTGGTGTGAAGGAGTTGTCCTTCGGAGTGGATGACCTGTTCGTCGACATATATTTTCATTTCGAACACAGGTTATTTTTTTCACTTATTTCACTCATTTTTCCTGATGATAAAAAGACTACTAATGTTATAGCTGATATGAATAGAGAATTGATTATCTTATTTATTTTCTAGTTCTAAAAGGAGGGAGGAATATAAAGAATTCCAAGAATTCACTGATGTTGAAGACCTAGAGATTCTGAAGCACCACCAGACCCGGTGGCTTTCCCTGGAGAAGGTAGTCAAAAGGGTCCTCAACCAGTATCCTCAACCAGTAGTGAGCTACTTTCAGAGCCATGATGACTGTGAGAAGCCAGGGAGAGTGAAGAGATGTAAAGACCAACTCACAAGTCCAATCACAAAACTGACTCTCCAGTTCCTGGAGGAGATCCTGCCTGTCATCAATGAGTTCAATAAATTGTTCCAGGTCTGCATTTAATTATTATTTAAAAATTAAAGTGATACAGAGGTGGAAAGTAACTTTTTTGTCAGCAGTGGTTGTTTATCTTGGGAAAAATGACAAACATTATACTGCATAATAGGCATTTCTTGGAGTGAACGTGCAAAATGGATCCCTGTTTCCATCCCTGTAATATTATAATTGATAATTTTATTGTTGAAATGAATTGTGAAACAGTACTTGTGCATGTACATTGACATACTGGGTGAATTTAGAAAATTATTTTAGACTAACATCAGTTGTGATACTTGTAATTAAATGGGTGATTCTTTAACTACAGGCACTATTGGCCTTGTAAATGTAATTTCCACCACACCATTGCCTTACAATATAAAGCGCCTTGGGGCAACTGTTTGTTGTGATTTGGCGCTATATACATGTGCTCTGATGTCACTGTTTATCTTCAAAGAAACTACCCAAACAATCTTTCATACAAACTGTTTAACGGGACATTACAGTGTTGTGGTGGAAATTACGGCAATAGTGTGGGACAACTACATTTTGTTTAAAAAAATCACAACAGTTGTATGACATTGAATACCCCAATTATGTTTTGATTATTTTGCTGATATTTTATTCAGAGATATTTTAAAACATTAGAAAAAACGTTTTTTTACCATTCATTTTTATCATTGAAGAGCAAAAGTCTGGGTGTGGGACAAGCACAAAACGGCAATATTTGCATATAATGATGCTGAAAAAAGGTGAAAAAGTCATCATAGACTACTAGAACAAATTTCTTAAAACACTTTCATTGTAAGTGTGAAATTTCCCCTTTTTTCTGTTTTTCATACAATATGATCAAAGGACATAATAAGTGCTCGTAGTCTAAGAATCACCCAAATGAAAATTTCTATTTTTGTCAAGAATGCAGTTATTTTCTTAGGGTTCTAAATTCCCCTTTCATATGTCCATACAGGCTGATGAAACCAAGATTGGAGTGATGACAGCAGAGATGGCTCGCCTTCTCCGGAAACTGTTGCTCAAATTCGTCAAGCTTGCTCACATCAGAGGTTGGAGTGATCTGAGGCAGGTGGAGTATCAGAAGGAGGAGAATCAACATGATGACCAGGACATTGCCATTGGACTACAAACCAGAACACTCTTGGCTGAAAATGAAGAGCATGGACTGGAGCCAAACACCAGAAAGTCATTCTTCAAGTAAGCTATTTATTCAGCTTGTGTCCTGGATGGAAATTCAACTATTCAGTGATTTCCTGCCTATATAATGATGAATTTGAGGATACTGATCCACATTCTTCATCACATTTTGAAACATTTTCTCCAATTGTTCTGAAATTCCCAATATAACACTTGAATTGACTAATCTTTCCGAAAATTTCATGAATGATATATTTTTATTATCATTATTTTTTTTTTTTTTCTTGTTAGTACAACTTATCTGAAAAAGCCAGGGAATCACTGGCTTTGTTTGCAGGACAACTTTTGTAGCTTGACATGTTCTGAATATTTCTATCAACTTCTGTTTAAAGGGATGTGAGAGCTTTCTACTGTGCTGTTGTGGAGAAGATGTTGCAAAAATTCCCCTGGGATGATGGTGTCCTGTGTGACCTGGTTGTCCTTGACCCTGCAAAGAGAGCAGATATAGACTACACCAGGAGTAAGCATTCTCTCATCAATTACAATTTGAATTGCATCCAGGGATTAGAAAGGACATGGACCATTGGCACATAATTTCCAAAAATGTCTCAGTGAAATTTGTTTATTGTACATCAGACAAATGGTATATAGCCCATTGAAAATCAGAGTCAAATATACTGTTTATGAGTAAATTTCATTTTGACCTTCCCAACCCCTGTAGCATCTTTGTTGCTAAAGTAATTAGAATAAGAATATAGTAAGTTTTTCCCTTTTATATTTCTATGCATTTACACCATATTTACTATGGAAAATCAATTGTTGCAGTTGTCTCCCTTGCAAACAAATTCACCCCCTTGTTGAATCAGGAGGAGCTGAAAGGGGAGTTTGAGGAGTACCAGCTCCTAGAGGATGAGGAGATAAAACTGAAGGATGAGGATGGCAAGCAAATCAGGACAGATGAGGTTTGGAGAGCTATCCTAAAGCTGAAAACACTTATTGGAAAGGCAGGTTCAACAGCTTGAAAAAAAACCATGATGGCATTGCTGACTGTGAGAGGGTGTTAGGGTTAGGGTTAGGGAACCCACATTTCAGGAACCGTGTCCACTTCGATGTGTCTCACAGGTTTAGAAAAAATTTTGATCAAACAAAGAGCCAGTCTCTCAGCAACTTCTCAGGCAAAGGAATTCTGACGAGGGGCTGGATGACTCCTCCCACAAGGAGTGCTCACAGGCGAATGACGTCACCTCCACATTTCAGGCTCTATTGATCCAGGACGTCATGAGAGAGCAGAGAAGTTTCAGAAGAAGTCGGTTTCAGCATTTTATCCGGATATTCCACTGTTAAAGGAGATTTTTTTAATGAAAGACGTGCGGACGGATTGCAGTGTCGGCTCGCAGCCGCCGCGACGCTCCGCCACAGGAAAAACACCTCCGTTGGAAGCCTTAAGGACAAGCTGGAACATGTCCAGGTGTTAATTTCTCATATACTCACTCCACTGAAAGCCATCAAAAGCCGCCTGGATTTTACAAATGGTTATCAACATGGAGGTGTTTTTCCTGTGCCGCCGCACCGTGCCGGCTGCGTCCCGACGCGGACCCGTCCGCACATCTTTCATTAAAAAAAATCTCCTTTAACAGTGGAATATCCTGATAAAATGCTGAAACCGACTTCTTCTGAAACTTCTCTGTTCTCTCACAACGTCCTGGATCAATAGAGCCTGAAATATGGAGGTTTTCAGCTTGAAACAGGCTGACGACGGCGCCTGGGACCACTGCGCGACGTCTCGCTCTGTGGGAAGTCCTTAAAGCGACAGTATCACCTCAAAATCTCTCATCAGCTGTTAAAATTTTCACGGAAAACCAGCTTAATTTTTCGAACCATGTCCACTTCGATGTGTCTCACAGGTTTAGAAAAATTTTGATCAAACAAAGCGCCAGTCTCTCAACAACTTCTCAGACAAAGGAATTCCGATGAGGGGCTGGACGACTCCTCCCACAAGGAGTGCTCACAGGCGAATGACGTCACCGACAGGTGTCGAAA